>NC_091021.1:22030000-22630000 GCF_041296385.1 Aphelocoma coerulescens | reverse complement strand
TTGTATATTTCTTTGGACAGGCACACAATTTTCCTTGTTGAAGAAGAGCTTATTCATACCTATGATGCTGAATTCACAGACAGAATCATAATAGAGACTTCTGAGATGAATTTCCAACAGTGTCATCATGCATCAGAACAGCATTTTTGTTCCTGAATTTTCTCAAATTGTTCATAATTTTTGTAAGATAGATTTTGCTTCTTTTGAAAAGAGCTCAATTCCTCTGCTGAACTTTATCCTGTTTAAAAATGCAATTTTTATTACACATATTTTAGGGGAGTTATTACTATTTGTAATACATGACGTTATTTTTTCATATGTCTGTGCAGTGACTCCTATATCTGTAGTTAGCACTCCATGCATGAGGAATTCCTTTGAACATTATGTAGTAATATTTTATCGATCACTTCTGTATAGAACATATGCTAAAAGGAAGTCTAAAAAATCTATGTAATCAAAACAATTTATTTTGGAACTTGTCTCTTGAGGAGGTATTTGCCAGAATCTGGCTGTACCATTAGAGAGCAGCTTCACTGTGTTGTTCAAGTTGGCAGATGAAAATGTTCTCTTTTGATATTTTCGTTTAGTTCCTTCGAAACCATGTAGATTCTCAGATTACCATCTGGTTTTTTGATTATAACCACTGAATGAACCCAAAAGGTTCCTCTATTTAACATATGATGCCATTTTCTGTTGTTTGGTTCAAAAACTATTCAGTCCAGCCTTTAATGGCAATACTTTCTTTACAGCATGAGCCACAGAACTTGCATAATCTTGTAGTTGTGCAGAGTGTTCTGTGAACAAATGTCAAACCTTGTCAAATATAAACTGTGGCCACTCTTGCACAGTGGAGCTTTGACGACTTGCACGTTTGAAATATTCCCATTTATTTTAAATGGTTTAATTGTAATAATGATTTCTTTTTTAAATTAAATTTTAAATCTGCCCTTGCTTTCCAATCCCAAGATCTGACTGTTTTCTCCCTAGCAGTCTTTTGTATGTTCGTCATGATCGAATTTTCAATCTGTGTAACAGCTTAATCTTGTGATTGAGGTCACCGGACTCTGTGCTCAGCTGTGCTCAGCAACTCAGGGCATTACATCCCAAGTGTGCAATTTTATTGATTTCATTAATATCATGTTAAGCTTTCAATCTGAACAAGTCTTTTTTTGCCTTTGCTTTAAGCTATATTACTCCATAATAATGACATATTTTATCTGGCTCAAATTGAGATTTTATTACACCAGAGCCTTTTGTTTCATCTGCAACACTCACATTGTGTTATGTTTCTGACAGTGCTTTTATGGTACATTTAACTTTTATTACAAACACTGTAATAAAGTGTGGGATTGCCTGTGAGTAATCTGCTTCTCTGTTTGACCCTACACCTGTCTTTTGTTCAGCTTTCACCTGCTCACTTACCCAGGTTTCTACATTTGTTTGCTTTATTTTCAGCTTAGCATGTGGTGGTAACCTCTACAGAGAAACTATCAGGTTTTGTTCCTTTGTCTGTGCTTAAATTGTAGATCTTGTACCAACTTCTACGTAGCATGTCTTTTTTTCTTCTTGTTTTGTGTTTTCCCATGTTAACCACAAAGGTGGGAATCTTTTTAGATTGCACAAGTCAATCTCAGTTTGCAAGATTTATTTTTTATGAAGCATCCACTGTGCCTGCAGTTCTGAACTGCAAGCTGGGAATTTTGGCCTCGTCTCTACAATTTACAGTTTTGTGATATACTTGCTCTTGTTCCTCAGTAAAATTATGTACTGTTATTTTAAAAAGCAGACATTTTTAATTCTTTCTTTCCTTCTCAAGTATTTTAACTGAGGAATTGAACCAAATAATTTCAGGTAAAGCTAGAAATAGAATGTGTGTCTCGGAGCACAGGAATGCTCTGTTCTCTTGGATGAGCGGCTAAATCTTCTGTCTTAGATAGCTTATTTATAGTCACCATTGTAAATGATGTAAATGGGCCTTGCTCATAAGTGCAGCTCAGGAATCCTAATTGTTGGGTTTGTATTACTCCTCCTGCCTGAGTCACTAGGGAAGGATATATTCGGGTTCCTCTTTAGAGATGTGTTTAGACAAAGGACAGTGTTTCAACTGATTGTCTTCCATAAAGCAATGCATTTAGGGTTGCTTGGGTTTTTTTTCCTTGTCTTTAAGGGCAAGGTCCACAAGCCAGAAAACCTTGGCTTTTAAATTAGGTTTTGTAGTCAGCTATCACTGCAATCGTGGTGCCCACAAAAGCGTGTATGTTTTATATTTTGTCATTAATCTCTCATTTTGTCCTGCAATTGTACAGTTATAAAATTTTGAAGTGTGAATACTGGCACCCTTGCTGGTATATGCTGAATTCAGTTTCTGCTGTAAAGTGTCAGTGCCAACCTACATCAGGAGAATATGAGCCCAGCAATTTCTCTTTGGACTTCACAGGTATTTTGGTACTCATACAATATGTTTTCTATAAATTTATTCTATTTTCACCTGAACATTCTGTGTAGTATTGCACGTGAGGTGATGAGCACACTGTGAACCCGGTGCAGTGGGGAACAAGTTGTGGCCACACTTGAGGGCCTCCTTGTTGTCTGTTTGCCTGGAACTGTGGGCGCTCCACGTGGGTCTGGCCACATGTCTGTGTACAAAGCTGCAGTGTGTAACAGACACCTCCAGAGCGAGTGGAAGCAGCCAGCCTGCTTTTGCATCCTTGCTGACTCTAGAGGTGGGACAGATGGAATTTTCTTTGCTGGGCTGCACATGAGCCACACTGCATTTGAACGGATATAAATTGTCTGCACCCCAGTGCTGTAATTCACCGCCTGGGTAAATTGTTCACAGGTGGTGATGAGTTATAGTTGAGTTACTGTAATAGCTTGTTAAAGTACTCACTATGCTCACATTTACTCACAAAATTAATTTTATATAGATGATGTAACTGAGTCTGAATGGAGAAAACATTCTTGAAATTATATGAAACCCAAAGTTTCTTAGAATTCTTTTAAATGACCAGGTCAAGGAGAATATCTGACTTAACAGCTTGAAAAAATTATTTCATGGATCCAGTATCAACCAAGATTCCTTACTGAAGAAACATCCTACTTTGGTGTACTTGATGTCAGCAGAGATGTTGTGGTGTGAACATTTAATAGAATGGATAACACTGTGCTGGTGGATATTCCACAGGTGTGGATATTCCACAGGTTACATTCTTCTGAAAGCTTCATATGGCAGTGAAGTGTCTTTGAAAAATGGAATGGTAAGCTGTGTCTCTGGCTAAAAGGGGGCAGTGCAGAATTTAAAAGGGCATTCAAGAGGAAAAATCTTTAAAACAAAGATTCTTTGTGTCTTTTTGTTGTATGGAGTGTGAAGAAATGGCCGCCTGTTCTAGGTACAAAAGTGAAGACCAGGGCTTTGAAAATATGTCCAGCTTCAACTGATGTGAGCATGTAGGGTCTTCTACTCACAGGGTTAAGGAATTGCAGTCTGTTTTGAAAACTAAATGTTTAAAATGTTCCTTTTGGCCATTTACTCTTGGACTTTATCCATGATGCTCTTGTTTTCAAGACTACCTTTACAATCAAGGATGTTACTGATATTGCAAGGATTTGGGGGGTTTAAAAAATATTTTGAGAAGCTTGGGAAGAAACTGAAAAGGAATCCCGTAATGATAGGGGTGGATGGACACAGTCTCTCTCCGCTTGAAAAAAGGGTCAAAATACAGCAGTCTGTCAGAAATTTGACTGTATTTAAGCTCCAGCAGCTACTACTGCAACTGGGTCTATGTTGAAAGAATGACAACTGGAGGGAAATATCACAGCAAAAAAGCACATCTTCACTCTTTCCAAAATGGAATGCATCTTCCTTTTTTATGTGTGGTAGCAGTGCTACAGTAAAGGGGAAGTTGTAAAACCACAAAAAACTCAAGGTAAGCCACTTTCTTCTTTCTGGCAGGAAATAAAAATTGTTAGTCACCACACTGGCACCAACTGTGTGGCTTCTATGGCTGTTAACAAGTCTAGCAGAACATCTAGGGAAAGGAGGAGGATAGGGATTTGATTTTCTTTTTCCTGTAGTTTTCTCTCCTCAAATGGATAATCTTAAATATTGACATCATCCTCAGCAGCTAATACATTTTTATATTTAATTGTGGAAAATACTGTTATTCCAGTATTGGAATGACTGAATGACACCATACAAGTGGAGTTCCACTGATCTGTAAGCAAGAGGATGACCATAGCCCTAAATTTACCTGTTAATAGAGGAATCCTTTATTTTTTAGCTCTTCCTTTTTATTTCTGTCTTAGACCAACTCAAATGAGTTAATATTTGGTTTTGTACCTTCTACAGTTTGTATTTTGTTCAGCAGGAGTTAAAAAGAAAAGAAGAGGATAACTTGAGTTGAGCTTTATCACAGATGCCCTGAGTTATAAATTTATTATTTATTATTTATTTTTTTCCTTTGAAGATTCCCTGTCATGTTACATAAAGTACTGGCCTGTTTAGGGAATTGTAACACGCAAATTCATGTATTAAGGGTGTCTAAGGGGAAGGTAGTCATCTCCTTAGGGCAGAGGTGTGTTTCAATAGGCAATAGAGTAGAAGAGGAAAATAAATATTTTTCTTGCAGCTGGAGACTGCTTTCCATTTTTCATGTGTTGTAAATTCTTGTCTCCTTAAAATATTCTGCTGAAGATTTTCTTCAAACTTTTGTTACCCTCTCCTTTGCCTTTCTGTCATTTGTCTTCCTGCTATGCCTCTGTCTCTCTCCTTCATTAGGGTCTAGAGTGATAAAAAAACCTCTGTCTAGACTGGGAGTGCAAAGCTAACTGACCTGATTGTGTTTGAGTTAACCCTGGAGATAAGAGTTCCCTTCAGGCTCAGGTGAAGCACCCTGAAGCCAGAGTTTATTAGTTTGGACACAATATGGGACAACATTACTCCTTGGTATGAGCTGTTTGGCCAACCCCATTGTTGATACTGCACAGGCTGTAGTTGCTGGAGAGAACCCAATACAGCATTGAAAACCTCTGCATGATTCTTCATTGCAAAGCTCTGGATACACTGCTCATGGTCAGATCTGCAGTTGGCAGCTGCATTTACCTGGACCCCATCCTGGTCTTTCTGTGTGCATGTCACTGTAGAGATGTAGATTTGTTGGTAGCCTCTTCATCGCAAGTGAAACATGCAGGTTTTTTGTTGTTCAGCTCTCAAGCAGGTGTGTGAGGCATTGGCTTGTTATGTGGATATTGAGAACTTCAGAAAAACTTGTGTATTTTAAGTGTATACACAGTGCATAGGTGACTGTTAGCAATTAAACTCTGCTTTTAACTACCATAGTTATTTAATGCCTTTTATTATCTCTCTTCTATTGCTCTTGGCTGTTATCAAAGACATGACAAATTATGTCTCTACTGATGATGCATCTGCTTTTTATTTTTCCTGCTCTGCTTGCTTTTCCACTGAGTTTACTGGCAGATATGAATCTGACTCCAGCACAGAATCATGAGCTGTCTGGATTTTTGGTACGAGGAATTTTGGACTCATTATATCACTATTTTTGTGCAGTACAGTTTCTTCCAATTGGTATACAAGGGAGCTGTGTACTTAAATGCTGTTACATTTGCTTTGATACACAATTATTTTCCCCTTTATTTTTCTGTTAAGCATCATTACTGTGGGTAGCAGTATTTTCCCAAATAATAATTTTTTTTAAAAATCCCACAAAATTCTCAGCAATTCTTTCCCATTTGAAACACATAGTGTCATAGAATCATGGAATCATAGAGTGGTGTGGGTTGGAAGGGGGCCTTAAAGACCGTCTAGTTCCAACCTCCCTTTTGTAGGCAGGGACACCTTTAAGTAGACCAGGTTGCTCAGAGCCCCATCCAACCTGGCCTGGAACACCTCCAGGGATGTGGCATCCACAGTTTCCCTGGGCAGTCTGTTCCAGTGCCTCACCACCCTCAGAGTAAAGATTTTTTTTCCTAATAATCTAAAACTGCTCTTAATTTAAATCCATTACCCTTTGTCCTGTCACTGTGTGCCCTTGTAAATACTCTTGCTCCATCTTTCCTCTAAGTTCCCTTTAGGTACTGGAAGGCTGCAATTAGGTCACCCCAAAGCCTTCTCTTTTCCAGGCTTAACAATCCCAGTTCTCTCAGCATGGAGCTTCCGTGCGTGATGCATCCTGTAGCTGGAGTAGGATGGCTTCATCCACAAGCTCCCCTGGATTGGCTGACCTGTAGTGTAGACCACAACTATGAAGTTCCCTTTGTTGCCTCTCTCTCTGATTTTTACCCACAGGCTTTCTACCTGCTCTTGGCTGTTCTTCAGAGACAGCTCCTCATGCTTAATCCTTGCCTGGATATCAAGGGCAACCCCTCGGCCTCTCCTTCCTTTCCTGTCTCTTATGAACAGCCTGTAGCCATCAACAGCCACACTCCAATCATGGAATACACCCCACGAAGTGTCAGTAATGGCAACACTACTTTCCAGCAGCATGGTGGCTTCCAGCTCCTCCTGTTTTTTGCCCATTCTGTGTGCTTTGGTGTAAAAGCACCACACTGGGCTGTGCCACCTTCCTAGAGGAGTGCCTGTGTATACAAGTAGTGTTGAATATGAGTACATAAGACCATTTTCTGCTAGTCAACTGCAAAAATGATTGTAATTTCTTAGCAGGGGGATCGATTTCACTCATACCTCCTTGAAATTATCCTCTTCTTGGAACAGTACATCTGGCAGTAGAAATAGATTGTATTAGGCATCGACAAATAATGCAGCAAATTTTTCTGTGTTGTCTTACCTGAGCTTTCCCTGTATTGCACCAAAAGTATTGTAATTATAGTTACAATAAAGAAAGAAAGAAAGGGTTAGACTGTGATTTCCTGTGGTAAGTACAAAGGAAATAAAAGAGTTGTTTCCTCACAGCATGCCATTTCCTTTGTAGGAAATAGAATAAGGGCTCTTTGGAAAAAAAGACGTCTTATACACCCTGGATTTAAATATGTTATGTATGGGAGTGCTTAAGGACTGACTTCAAAGTCATTGGTGACCTTAATTTTTGAACGGCATAATTTTAAAAGGATTTTTTTATATTAATAGCATCCTTTTCTCCCTGTTCTCTCCCCCCTCCCCCCCCAGTCTTGCTCCCCCCGAGAGTGAAACACTTCTAGATAAATCTTCCCATTTAGTTCTGTTTTATTAACGGACTGATGCTTTTAATTTGTAATCCTGTAGGGTGCTAATAATTTTTACTGCAATTTAAAAGACAAAATGTTTCCTCTTTCCCATCTTTTATTAAGTTTATGTATATATTTTCAGATATGATTCTGGACCAGCAAGTGGGTTCTGGGCAGCTCAGTGAGGATGTTCGTCACAGAGTGCATGAGGCATTACTCAAACAGCATCACCATCAGAACCAGAAGAAGCTGAGCAACAGGATCCCAATTGTAAGATCCTTTGCTGATATTGGAAAGAAGCAGTCTGAGCCCCATTCCATGGATAAAAATGGTAATGCTTTATTTTGCATTTTGAGCCTTCAATAACATCTGCCTGTTCGGTATTGCAAGTGCTTTGTACCCACAGCTTAACAGCGTGATTCTGCTCTGAAAAGATACCCTGTACCTTTTTGCATGAGCATGGCTCATCTTATGCATTCAGAAATATACTTGCTTAAATTTGAAATTAGGGTATCTTGCACAATTCAGGGCTGGGCAGAGCTATTCAAGGGAGCTCACTGAGGTATTGGAAGCTGTGCTAGTGTGCCATGCCATCCTGGGTAGCTGGCATGGCATGTTATTTCCAGTGCAGCTCAGCTTAGGAGCACTTCAGGTGCTCTGTGTAATCCCTCCGACTGAGCTTGAGCATATTTGCACAGGATTGCTCTGAACTGTGGACAGGCTCCATCAGTGCCAGGAATGCAATAGGAAGGACTATTTTTGACTTCTGTTGTCTATCCAGGACCTATTTGTTTAAAATGTAGTGGTTTGTTGAAATAGTTTCTAAGTCTACAACAGTGTATGCATTAGCTTGAGTCCAACTGCTGCTTCAGATTTTGTAGGTGAGTTTGAGGGGTGGAAAAATGAGGCAAACGCTGTTGGAGAGATGTCACAAGAGCTGTACCTTGTTCTTTCAGAAACTCCCTTTTGGGAAAATCAGGGTAATGCAAATGAGAAATGTTTGCGGAATGGTTCTAGAGTAAAATATTGGCATAATTTTTTTCCTTTCCTTGCTTTTACAGAAGACTTTACAAGCTGTATTATTGTTTCAAGTCATCATAATGAAAGATCATTTCTTACTGCCCCTTCCTTATTTGCATAAACAAAGGTCTGTGTTATGAAATTTGCAGCCAAATTTTGCAAATATTTTTCACTTAACTCTTATTCCAGAAATCACCTTAACTGTATTGAAATCTCAGTCCCTCCTGCTGTCACTCTGTTTCAGAGCCCTACTGAGCTCCCCTATCACCTTGGGAAGTGGGGAGTGAGGAAACAGCCATAGCACAGGGAAGGTCAGGATTGCAAGAGGAATCTGCATGCTCTGAGGCATAGGACAGAAGGGCAAAGAGTATTCATGTGGCTGATCTGGAAAGATGGGGCTGTTGATATAAAGGTTAACTTGATTGCAAGGAGGAAGCTTTTGTTTCAATCATCGCCATATGTAGTTTTAAGAGATCTAAATCTAGTTGCTTCCCTGGGGAAGATTCTCAGACCTAAAAGGCAACATATAATTTCATCTGATGAGGATATTAAATAGAAACATTAATTATGGCAAAATATCATTTTAAGAGTAAGGAAAAAATAGCATTTACTAAGATGTGTGTGATTATGCATATGGATGCACAAGAGTAAAAGTAAGTAGGATGATTGTCCATCCTTTTTAAGGCAACTTTCTTGTTGATTTATACAGCTCTTGCTGATGGCTTTAAACAAATATTCAGGAGAAACTGAAGAAAGTTAATGATATAATGATCCTGTTCCTCAATTTCCACGGGATGTAAGATGGCAGCTTGCATTCCATTAAGTTTTTGCACTAGATCTTATATTAAAAATAGGCAGTAGTTGCCTTAAAAAAACCCTCAGGGCAAGCTGTGACATTATCATGAACTCAATTTTGGTAACTTTCTGTGTCTGTTAGTGGAACTGATGCAGTAATTCACTCCAGAAGTATCTTGCTTTTGCCCAAGTTTATACTGGCAAACTTCCTAGCTCTTCCTAAATTCCACTGCCTCCCCTCCTCCCCCCCCAAATAAATTCTCATCAGGACAGCATCTAAGTGCACATTAAACACACTAATTTTATATACTCAGTGGTTAAGTGGTTTTCTAAGTCAGGAGACATATTCTTACAGTTTTTCATTTGTCTCTCTCTATTTTGCAAGATGAAAAAATGCTGAATGCACAGTTTATATGCTTGTGGAGTACTCTGACATCTGTTAAAAAAATCTCTTAGTCTCTTTTACTGTATTAATTTAAATTAAATGCACCAATAGACATAATAGAAATTATATATGTATATAGAAAAATAGAATAAACTCTAGTGAGTCAATAATTTTTGGCATGCTTATGTGAAAGTATATCAGATTTTTGTCTAAATTACAGTGAAAAGTTCCAAGCATGAAACTTTTGGACAGAGAGGTTTTTTAATCAATTTGAAGCACTGCTGTTCCACTTGTGTCCTTTAAGTGCTAATGCACGTTTGGCAGTGTTCTGCATTGACCTCCTCAAAATCGATGATGGCCCTGTGATAAAACAAAGGGGATTTGTTTATTATAAGTTTCTCTCTTATCATCCTTTGCCCTGTTACATTAAAAAGTCTCAATCTTATTTTATTGCCTGAATTGCATTGAAATTAGTATTAGCTTTAGAAAAGGAAAATCTAGTCTAAGTGTTTTGTTTTAGAAGGAACTAGAAGTTTTTCCCTTTTCAAGGTAAGAGCAAATAAGCAGCTCATGGGTCTGAGTGGCAACTATTGCCTGAGTACTCAAAGGTTTAAAAAGTGGGAAAAGAGAATTCTGGAGAGCTGCCTAGTTTCAGGTACACTAACTGTACCTCTTCTGGCATACTCGTAGTTATTTTCTTACCCTGTGTAACTTGCCATAGTACATGGCGTGTAAATTATGCCAGAATCTGCACTGAAATGCTCAGCTTTCAGGAACTATGTTGTTCTTAGAAGCTTGACCAGGGGTAGCAGTGATCATTTCTGATCATTTTCTCTGCCAGTGTCTCACGACCCAAATGCTGGAGTTCAGCTACAGTGTTGTGCTCACTCAGCTATGTGTTTCTTTTTAGATAGCTGTGGAGTGTCTGTACAAGCTATTTGTAGTAATATAAAAATGAGTTGTTAAAATACAACTTTGAATCATGTAAAAGAAAAAGCTAAATATGTGTAAAAGAAAGAAAAATTAAGGGATATTATTGTCCAAGAGTGTGCTGTAAGACAACACCTTGTTTCCTGAGAACAAACTGGTAAAATGCATTCAAGGCATCATTTTAATCTGCTTATTCCCATTTGTCCACAAACATTGTGTAGAATGTATGAAGGTAAAATGTTTCTTTTATTGCTCTCAGTATTTTTCTCTCCTTTTAATGAAAAGAAGCAATCAAAATACTGTTGCTTTTACTTTCTGGATGATAAGCTTAATTCCTAGAAGACTGCGGGGAGAGAAACAGATCATCTCAGGTACTACTGATGAACTTACAACCCAGTTCAGCCTTATCAGAAACAGGAGTTTTCATAAAGAGCACGTGCCAGGAGCTTTAGAAGGGCTGCTTGTTTGTTCCTGCTGAAATGAGACAGGGGAACTTGGACACTTTCTGCACAAAAGGAAGTTCTCACTTTGGTTAAATTTGGGGTTAGTGTTAGGCAGTTGAGCTGGAAACAATCCTTAGCAATCTGTTGATGATAAAATAGGTGATTGAGAGCCTTAAGTCCCTGATACATGGGTTATGTGGTACAGCTAAGGCTTCAAACCCCCTTCTTTGTTCAAGTTCTTGACAATAGTAACATCAGTGTGTCAATTTTCAGGTGCTCAGGAGCAAAGTCTGAAAATGAATACATAAATTAATTCAATATATGGCAGCACCACTGACAGGCCATTGTGATATCTTTGCTGGAAGATAGTTGTACATATGTTCTCCCTCCATTTTTCTTTGTTTAAGAGTCTGTCAGACCATCTAATTGATTTGCTTTGTATTTACTAGTATTATCTTTTGTTTACAATGGCTTTTCTTCACATCCTCTGCAGGGCTAAGATGTCAGGGTGCTATGGGTTTACCATGCATTTTTAATGCTGCCATGCTGTGTTTAACTTTCACTTTTCATTAGGCATCAAAACTGTGAGAATTAAAAGCCTGCTTTTGATGTTCCAATAAAAAATGACAGTCAAATTTGTCATAAGAGCAGGAAAAATGATTTTTTTATGGCCTAATTTGACACCAAATACCCAAAATAGAGGGTGGCAAGTAATTTTAGCATAAATAATGTAAAAGACAGGTAAAAATATGAATATTTTTCATTAGTAAATCATCTTTAGAAAGTTTGTTTTATAAAGCAATTTAACCTATTTTTGTTGATATGAGTAGGTTTGACACTGATACATCAGAACTGTGTTCATAAATTCCTATGACATGGTCTAAAAAGCCAAAGACAACTGCAAATATATGACACCTCTCTATTGTTACAGGAATGCTAAAATAATTTCATAAACCTCTCCCCTTTTATAAAAAGGATTCTGAAATTCAGAGTTTAAGCATATGTGGCATGAAAAAATAACTGATTCTATGAAAATGTAGTTAGGAAAAGAAGTTTTGACTGTCTATTTCACTTTTAGTCTAGGGGGTGTATATGTTTTTTATATATATGTGTGTGTGTGTGTGTGTGTGTGTATAAAATGAAATCTAACAGACACCTTACACTGATTAAAGTCCAAGAAGAAGGAACTTGGTAGAGGAGTATGGCAAGCTAAGTTACTTGTATTTTCATGCACCTTGCTGAAGTGTTATTTACCCACAACAACATGATCTTCTGCCTGATTTCTGTTCCATACTTATGCCATTTATAACAGTTTCTTCTCCCTTGACATCAGAGCAGGCACATTATTAGTGTAAAAATTGCACGACACCACACATCATGTCTGATTCTGAGAAATTCTGAAATTTCCTAGGAGAGGTTTATTGGTATACTGAAGAGCTTGAAGAAAGCAATGGCATATCCAGTTTGGGATCTTTGGAGTTAACAGCATGAGCTGCTGCTGAAACTGTTCATTTTGACATGTTATTTTTTAAGCCTTTTTCCAGTTATTTTGATTAGTGTGATGGGCTGCTTTGGACTTCATCATTTTGTGGCAGTATGAGCACAAGCAGAGGTATTGGACAATGCTTGTCCTATTTTAGGATAGCATCCTTTAATATCCTGGAAAGTCAAAATTCCCAGTTATGTGCTGGTGTTAGTTACCTTCTTCAGTTTTGCTATCTCTCCTAAAGATCAGTTCAAGGATTTATGCCATAACTCAGAGCAAGTTTACAGCATGTGAAACTCCCATGTCAATACTGTCACCTGAAGGAAGGAGGGCATTGCCTGGAGCCACATGAAAAGGGTAGGGAGGCACTCCTAAGCACATGCCCATGTACTTCCATTTTTGGAGTAAGTTGCAACCAATGCCAGTGATATACACACAGGTTTTCTGAAGCGTTGGATCTGGATCAGGTGATTTGCTTCAGCTTTTCTTGAAGAGAAGGCAAACTCAAAGACAGTTAATTCTAGCTTAAATTAGCTAATGCTCTATTTCTTGTTTTAGAGTCTTCTCAGATGTATGTATTTTAATCAGGTTGTATTTTCCACAGGTTTTTATGTGACTAAAATATAACTTGTATTTATGAACATTTTCATCTGATATTTATTCTTTCTTTCTCCACATTTCCTTGTACCCGTGATAAAATATGTAATCTGTATGTATAAAGCTGTATCATTCATCTTTGTATTTCTTTATTTTACTTTCTTTGTTGTGTCTGTCTCTAACAGGCTCATCTCATCTCTGTATCTTCTCATCTCCTATCCTTTGGGTTCTGTAAACTCCCTGAAGGTTCAGAGGTAGTATAAATACCTATTCTTGCTTGGGCTTCAGATCATTTCAAATGTACACCCATGTCTTCATCTCTATTTCTTGTCAGCATGCAACTCCTTGCTATAGTGATTTAAAAAAACACCTTAGGCCTTTGTCTGCAGCTGTGGCACACTTAAGAGAAGTTTGTGTGGAATTTGTTTTTTTTGGTGGGGGGACAGTGCCATTTCTTTGTAAGTTCATTTTCTTACATCAATTTATAAAACTGCAAATCACAGCATTTTAGTTTATATGCATGACTTCATGTGAATTATGCTTGAGATATTCAGGCCTAACATTAGAAAAACAGCTAAAGTGACTTCTTCCTCATCCTCTTAAATTGCATATCATTAGTGAACACCAAATCTCCTTCTAGTTATGGGGGTACAATGGGGGTGACATGGTTCCCCTCAGATTAAAAATGTTGTTCATCAAGAGGCCTAAAGGCACACACACAGTTCAGCCTGCAGAGATGCTGTCACTGCTCTGTTATATTAGAATTTTATAATATGCTTAAGAAAACTTACTGTTTTTCAATATTTGAGATTGGTTCTGGACAGTGTTGTCCATTTAGATTTGGAAAATTGGTGACTAGTTGCAGTGAAAAGTCTGAGATTGAAGATGTTTGAAAATCAGGATTTTTTTTTTTTTCTGAACAGGAAGAAATACATGTCATTTAGAAAAATAAGCAGTTGCTTTTCTGGTTTCGTTTCCTTTGATGTGTTGGTTGCATCCAGTTTGTTTCCATCAACTGTGATTTGTATCTGCCTACAATGTTCTGCGTTTTTGTCATTGATATTCTAGAGACATCTTGGATTTTGATTAATAACCACAATGCACATAGTTAAATGTCCTGAGTTCTACATTTCAGGGAGGAAGAATATGTTACATGTGACATTAATTTACTGAGATTAATTTTTTTTTAAATTTGTCAGGACTAATTGTCTCAAAAATGCCAAACTGTATCTGCAAATGCAAACTTCTATTACTGTAACAGTTGTGGACCTAATTTTGATTTATAAATGGCTTGACTTCTCATGAAAGAGTGTTTTTTGTGTGAATTCTTGCTCTGTTCAAAGCTCTGCCAGTTTCATGTTACCTGAAAAAGACACTTGTTTTTTAAATATGCCAATTTTTAAAATAGCATTTTTGAAACTGTGCTGATATTGGCTTTTTATTACATAGAAAAGCTGTTACACCAATTTTAGCATGGTTTTATCTGTTAGGTATTAAATTCCTTTGTATGTACCCTGGATATTTCAATTATACCACACTGTGCATTTGATACTTAAAACTGTCTGAATGGCTCCTGATGAACTCTCAAAGAATGCAGCCCTTCACGTGCTTTATGTAGGTGGGCTGCAGGGTAAATTGAGACTTCAGCTTTATAATGACTCAAAGTATTACATTGCACTCTTGAAAAATAAAATTCTGCATTTACCCCATACAATGTGTAAATAACCATTTTGCTTGGAGTGCTGAAATTGAACTGATGAGGAGAGGGTAGGAAATAGTGGAATGGTGAGGCTGTCGCTGCTCTTACTCCCAGTTACAGGGAGTTGATGGTTTATGCCTTCACCATTCTTGCAGCCCAAACCCCATATTTTCAGCTCAAAGAAAAGAAGTAATAAACCATGAGAAATGTTTAAAATGTGGCCACAGTTTGGGGTTACTTTGGTGGTTTTTTTTGTGAAAGGAGATTACCTGTTGTCTCTACTGTGTATCTTTGATTGTTACTCAATACAGTAAAAAACCCAAACTTGTTGTTCCATGATCCAGAAAGCTGTCTTAAGTTGTAGAGCTATTTAAACATGTCTTTCTGCCTCAAGGTAAAACTTGTGTTCTTTCAGATTACTCTGGCATATGGGTAAATCAAAGTTTGAGGTCTTCTGTTGGCACAGAAAAAGAACATATGCTATTCTTAAAAACTTCACATACTTACTGGTAGTGGCTTTTATTTCCTTATATGTAGATCTTTAGATCTTTTTCTCCTAAAAGAAAAGTGGACACAATGTTTGAAAGTCCTCTGGACTGTTATGGTAATTGCTTTTGACACCTCCATTATGATATTGAAACTTCAGTGTTTAAACAGGTGGTCCATGCTTTGACTCCTTTGTTGGTCAGTATTTTTTTCTCTGGCAGATATCTGTGCTCTCATTTTCTTGAATTTTTGGGTCCAGAAAAAAAGTGCAAGTGCCTAATTAGCAACAGAAAGATAATGAACTGCTATTTCTGTTACTTTCCTGTAACATCTTTATAATGTAATATATTAGTATGAGTAATTATTACAACTATTTCCCTTTTCATAGATCCTAGGATACAGAGGAGTGCGTAAAAGGAAAAAATTAAGAGTCAGCAGGTTTTATATTACTTAATTTTAAGTTTTTTGGGAGTAAATTAAGACAGAAACTTTCCCTGAGCACTTTATGCCTTCTCTATTTGAATAAGTGGAAGGGGTTTTTCTTGTTACATTAATAAAATCTCCAAAATAGAACAGAAATAAAATTTATATAATTTTGATATTAATTATTTTTAATAGCTGTAATAGTACAGGATGATTCCTGTGAAAATAATTCAAGGACTGCTAAATAAACAATACAGAAAAAGAATGTATTGGAAAACATAGTGTAAAGATGATGGTGTAACAATGATGGAACTCTGTTTTTCTTTCAATTCTAATTAAAACAGACAAATTGTATGACTTTATAAATACCTTGCATATGTAATAATTTCTGGCTTCTGTTTTGCAAAAATTGTCTCCTGTGACATTTAGAAATTAATAGCCTCTTCTTATATGAATTCCTTTTATTTACAATAATATGTGGCTTTCTAAAATCAATCCTTTATTTTTATCATATGTAAATTTTAATTCTGATTCTAATTTTATTCTACTTGCTTAGATTAACATGCTTGACATGTCTGTTTGCCGTTCTCTGTTTATTTCACTGTAGAGCTGAACAAAAACCCTGATTTCTATTCTTATTTTGATCTGTCCTTGTCCTGAATCAGAGAGAAAAATGGAAATACTTGCAGTTCAAAGATAGATACATTTAATAATAAGATTTCCAGCAATATATTTTTAAACATTCTGTTACTGTACTACCTAATCAAAGTGCAGTATCTCTGTCTATGCTGCCAGGAGGCAGCACAAGAGTCTTAAACCTGTTTTGTGTCATGGGAGATTTGTCCAGTGGGAAATGAGGTGCTGATTTTCATGAAAACCAGTGTTTTCCTTGAGCAAGTGTTTCAACTTGGAATTCATGACCAGACTTAGTCAGGGATCCTGTAGTGCTCAGTTGTGACAGAAACTGGATGCTTCAGCATTTTGGCAGTGGCTGGGGTGCTCTTGCAAGTCTCTGGTCCTGTTCAGGCTGGATCCTACGAAGTGCTCTGTGTCCTGGCTGTGGCTGAGGACACACCTGGGCTGCAGGGGTGAGTCCCAGCGGTGTGAGGGGCCACGCTGTGGCTTTTGGAATTGCCCAGACAATGTGCCTAGCTTAGGACTTTCTGACTGTCTTAATCTTCAAATATCATGAACATATGGTCTTTGTTACTGTGCAAGTTTAGGTTGATTTTCACCAGAACCAATGTTTTCACATCATCATTTCTCAGTCATATGAGAGACTTTATTCGCTATGGAAACAAATATATGCTGGGCACGAGATGCTGACTCTGGGCCAGTTGGACTCTGTAGTTATTCCTGGGTATGTGTTAGGGCAGTAAGAGATAGTTGGCTCATATATTTGGTACTTTCTCTTGTACGTTATTGTGGTGTTCAGAGCTGTGTGTGGCTTCTGACATGCCAGAGAGGGAGAAAGAGTGAAGGCAAGCAGGGCATGGCCTGTGCCCCTGTGGGGTTTGTGTGCTGCCCTACTGCCAGCCCCACCACCTTGGTGTGTGCATGGTGGGCTCTGGCTGTGGGCAGGGGCAATGTTGGCATTAAGCAAAAATATGCTTTGTATGACACAGACTTGTTACTTAACTCTGTTTTTCTTTTTGAGCTTTTGCTGGCAAAATTTTGTTCGTCAAAAGACTTGCTCTTTGTTTCCACAAGACTGGGGTGTGTTTAAACATTTCTCACCTTGAGATATTTTTAAAACTTCTTTAAAATACTTTACTAAATCCTCACTGGAATTTTTTGAAAATGTGTTTGCTGAAACCTTTGTTTTATGCATGTCTATAATCACATTTTTCAATACTGAGCTTATAAATAAGTTATTTTCCAATATATTTCTTTTTATACCAGTCCACTTTTATGTTGTTTTTTGTAGTTGCTATAATCAGGACATTCTTATACATGAGTAACTTTGTAAAAATTCGTAATCCTATTTAAGTCAATGAGGATTACTTTTGTAGACAGATATTGCCCAAAATTGGCAGCTCCTCAAATTATTTACAAAAGCTATGTGAAGGTGGGACTTTCCTCAAATGTAATATCTTAAGAATCATATGCTTTAATTGGTACAGAAAGTTTGTCTTCTAATATCCAGTAGTATCTTTCACATTGTCTAAATTACCTTCTCACGTTCCTAACTGCACATGATGAATGTTGTCTTTTGAGAATGTGCTATTCTAAATAAGTTTTTAATTAAAATGTCATGTTTAGGTTTATGTTTATATCTATGATATAAAATGTATGTAGATCTTAATAATTGTGTTGTTAGATGTTGCTTTATTTATAGAACTGTTAGTATTCTGTAATAATGATACTTTTTTTAGCAGGTCAGATTGTTTCCCCACAGGCTACTCCAGCCTGTGTTGAAAACAAAAATGATGTGAGCAGAGAAAACAGCACTGTTGACTTTAGCAAGGTAAGTGTTCATTGATGGTGAAGAGAGCTTCCTGACTACCAAACAGATATACAAAATTAAATAAAATGAATCCATGCGTGTCAGGAAAAGCTGTAAAGTGTAGATTTTACTTTAGCATTGAAGTTTTGTGTGCACTGGAGCACAGTCTGTATGAGAAAATAGAATCTTGCATTTTCTCACTAAATTATATGTAACAGGAAATCACAGTTTAGGAACGCAGATAAATTTAATGTCATAGGTATACATTTGCAGGGGAAATTTTACAAATTAACAGAAAATTATCTAAGTATGAAAGTAATTCAGAATTCCTATAATT
Organism: Aphelocoma coerulescens; assembly: GCF_041296385.1. Classification (NCBI taxonomy): domain Eukaryota; kingdom Metazoa; phylum Chordata; class Aves; order Passeriformes; family Corvidae; genus Aphelocoma; species Aphelocoma coerulescens. The sequence goes on along the minus strand of NC_091021.1, from coordinate 22,611,774 downwards.
CACATTTACCTCAGATTTTTACTTTTTGTAGAAGGGATACATGAATGCAAACTATGCTTTTTATAACCTGAACTCGTGGATTCCAGATGTCTCAAACAGAATGTGTTTCTGTAAACCTGTAACTTAATTCTTCTGGCAAGCCAGGATATTTCAGTACACTTTACAAAAGATGTTAACTGTTCAGTAGTGGAGATTGCAATGACAGTTCAATGTTAGATAGCAAAGGAAAGCAAACAGCTTCTCAGGTTTAATGTGAAGGAGAATCCTAATTTGTTTAAGAAGTCTGTATGCAGCTAAGACAGTCACAATGGATACAGATGACAGGCCTGACAGGGATAGATGACTTCAGCTGACACATTATTGCAACAAAGGTTGAGTAAGTGAAAAAAGGTGATTTAAACCAAAATTCTGAAGAACAGCATTTTGAGTCTGTTGAATTTTAATGTTAGTGCAGCTGAGCTAAAAGTAGAGTTATGTGATTGCTCCATCTGGTGCCAGACTTACTTCCTAGCAGCAGTAGCTATTTGCATAATTTGAATTTTTGACTGAACATTCCAGACTATGAATCGTATATGGCCGAAATAAGAGGGGAAACAGATCTTACTGTCAATGACAATGAGAAAAAAGGAGGATGGCTGGGAATTATTATGAACCACATTTCTATAGAGGCTGCAAAAACATCTATAAACAGTGGCAGGTTGTTAAAAATTGAATGTTAATCCTTTAAACATATTTCAAACTAAAATTATAATGGTTTAAACAGTCAAGTATAATATTTGTTTAATTATATTTATATTAAAGTGTTAAGTAAAAGTAATTGTTTTGGTAAGTGTCCTAATATCAAGATGCAAAATTTGTAAAGGATATAAAATATAAATAAAGTTGTCTATTCAAAATTAGGCTACGCAGAGGTGAAGGGAATGATATAAGTTTCAGTAGTGCTTTTCTTCAACATTTCTCCAGTTGCTTTGAGTGTTGTAGGATCCAAATCCCAGTCAGTTGTCCAACTGCAATTCTGTTTGTGTTAAACAAGAATGGGACCTGTATCATTTGATCGTTCACTCATTATTTTTGTAGTGCTGCAGCTTTGCTGATCAAAAGAGCTCCTCCCATTTTAACTAGCTGGAAGAAATCAACATTTCATCTTTTGCTAACCTCAACAGTGATGGATACCAACAGGGATGTCAGGAATACAAAAGGAACAACTTTTGTTAGGAGGAATGAAATAACAGTAAAGGGTTGTAATCTAATACCTTTCTTTTTGACTGACTTAAAATAGATCCATTTATCCTATTGAAGATGCGTAAGTGCAGTTTCCCCTTGAAATGTGCTATTGCAATAACTCCCAATGGTTATAATTGGAATTATATGCAGATTGAGAGGAAAGTAGAGCAGTACACTAATTTTCTCTTGAGTATTGTGATTTCTTGCTCTAATTTTGTTCCAGATATTAATTTCATTTATCTTCTACAAAAAAAGCACCTTTGACTACCTCACATATACTCTCCTTGCTAATCTGTCTCCCTTGGGCTACTTCTAATATTCCAAATTTGGAGTTGATTCAAAAAGCTGACTTTATCTGGATACAGTTTTGAGACTGTGTTGGTTGTATTGGTATCTATCTGAAAAATGTGAGACAGGCACTGAAAGCTGTTTTGAGTGTTTCTTCAGTGGCATGGAGAGAGAGAGATGGTTTGCGCTGTTTGTAAATGTGTCACTCCTCTTCCTCTGCTGCCACCACCAGGACTTTGTGCTCTCAGGGTGACATGGAGGTGATCTGTCACAGCACCACTTTATTCCTGTCTGAGTAGAGTGGGGTGATGGTTTAAGAACTACATCTGGCTTATTTCTACTTTTTTATGCCAAAACTGAAAGGAACCTCAGTTGTCCTAAAACACAAAATGCATAAAGAGATCCACACTTCTTCTCATGGCAACACTGCTGTGCTGCACATGGACACACTATTTCTGAATCAAACCCCTGTCCCATACTGACGGAGTTTGGTCTTTCAAACACCATGTGGAGCAACCAACTTGTTCTGAATGCCAGTTGACCCTGCTTATAAATAGCTTTGATTAATATGTTTTACTAAGAAGGGATGTTGGGTATTTTTCTTGTCTTCATGTCAGTTCATGTTTGGTTTCAGGGTAGTTGTCCACCACTCTTCAGTCCTTGAGTTGCCCTGGAGGGACATGGCCTCTGCATTAGTTATTTAGTTTTATATTTAGTTGGAGCTTGCCGGGACTGTTTACTGTCAGGTCATGAATGTGACTCAGGTTAGGGTGCAGATTAAGATGCACGTCAGGTCTCTCCAGGTAAAGACCTTCTGGGATAAGAGATGTATCATGGATAGGTTAGATGAAATGTTCAAAATATGTAGCTTCTGCCACTGCCATAAATTCACTCCAGGACCACCTCCACTCTCATTATGCAATGAAAGCAACACCTGGGGTTTGAGTGTGTTTGCTCAGTTTGCTCCTCTGCCAGCTACTTCCCTTTTAATGGGGCTCTCTTCATTACCTAAAGAGTATTAGACAATATTAGACTCTCAAGCTGATAAATAGTACAGGAAGTATCTGGAAATACTTTCTGGCAGACAGGAGACAGAATGTTTATTTCAGATTTGAATCTTGTGATCTGTATGTTAGAGGACCTCAATGTCACAACTGTAGCATTTTGTACATGCGAAATTAATTATTAAGTGTTAAATGCATTTAAGTGTTAAATCCATCCATTCACAAGGCAAACTCAGCACAGAATGCACATTTCTACATTCCTGAAAGACTGCTTTCTTCCTCTCAATTACAAATAACCTATGACACCAAAATTATGTGCAGAGTGAACCTTAGTTTTGTATTTAATCCTGAAGAGTTATTTTGTGATTTGAGTGAAGAGCAGAATTTACCTCACTTTTTAAATTTAACTTGAAAAAGTACTTGGTTTCCAACCTTCCAGGTTGATATGGCTGTTGTTTAACTTTGTGAGGTGTTTAGTAATCTTTGTAGCTCAGAGGAGCATTAGATATCTCTTTGTGTTCTCAGCAAACCAAGATTTCATTACACAGGCAACTCTGTTATATCTGAATTCTGATTTAGTGACAGAGCCATTTGCAAGAAAACAATTTTCTAAATATTACCGAAAACTATGCAAACTAGTACTGACAGATGGCTGTAAGATAGACATTAAAATGGTCCACTTTAACAGTTTATATTGGATTTGGTTGCTGTTGTTGTGTTTAGATTAATAAAAGGAAAGCAAATTACAAAATTCATGCATTTTGAAATGTAGACAATACTGGTGCATAATTAAATCAAACATACATTATATACTTTATTACTCCATTTCACTCTTTGTTACAGAGTTAAGTCTAGAGTCATACATTCCTACGCAAATACTTATTATAGCTTATTATAGCAATGTCATGATGAAGCTGTATCTCTGTGTTTTTCTATCATCCTGCAAAAGTCAACATTGCTGCCTAAAATTCCAAAGTTTTTTTCTGCTTTGTTCTTTCAGTTTGCTCTTGAGTCAGTCAATGGTCATGATAGCTTATTTTCTGTTACTTTAGCAGAGGGGCAACTGTCTTCCATTAAATTTGAAAACAAAAATGCATCTCAGAGTAGAAAAAGGAAAATTGTGTGTATTGGAATCTAGTGTTCTTCTCAGTGAGGTAATAACACAACAACTATGAACTATGAATTAATGATTTCCAGAATTGTTAATTATGGAAAAATAAGATGTCTTAATTTCTTCTGCTGTTATGATTGTTATCAAGTGTTGATGCTCTTATGATTATAGATAAAAAGCATTACTAGGAAATTAATCCTACGTTCTTATCAATATTTTGAATTTTATTTGCTGTCTTTATAAATTAATTCTGCAGTGCTTTGTTTCCAAGAAAAATCAGTCAAATAATTAATGTCCAGTTGTTTGGTTTAGAGAAAAATTTTTATTAAAAAAAAAATTTTCAACAGACAAGAGCAGTGGAACTACATAATTGAAATAGCTAAGGTTATAGTGCAGTGACCAGAAAGTCTCTTGTCAACAAATCGGGGAAAAAAAAATCCCTGTTAGTAACTTTCAGGTTGTAATTTAATATACTTTTCCCAGGTTGACCTACACTTCATGAAAAAGATACCACCTGGAGCTGAAGCATCAAACATCTTAGTTGGTGAACTTGAGTTCCTGGACCGTGCCGTTGTGGCTTTTGTTAGGTTGTCTCCTGCAGTGCTGCTTACAGGGCTGGCTGAAGTTCCAATTCCAACCAGGTACAGTTGGGTTGATTTTGCTTTTGTCTTCCTAAGTACCATGTGGAGACAGGGTGATGTAACCCTCAGCTTTGTAATTTACTGAGTTAGGAATTTGGTTTGCCCTTTGTTGAAGGCATCTCTTAGCTGCAGCCTTCCACTCATCCTGTAAATGGTGTGTGGGTATATTCGGACACAGATGCTGGTTTGTGTGTACATCACAATGTAGAAATGTAGGTTGTAACACACAGTTTATCCTATTCAAACTGGTATTACTCCAGATGAAATGCTAAGGTGAAATATTCAGCTTCTTAGAATATTTCATCTGGAATTGAAACTACTTGTGTGATACTACATAATTATGTACAGAACTAAAAAAAATGAAGAAGGAATTGAGAAAAGGCAAAAAGCAAACTATGTAATCTAGTTGACCAGGGATAGTGAGTGAATGGATGGAGTACATGCTGTAAATATGTTCTTCAAAAAGTTTCTACTTCAAAAATTTACTTTGCAACATAGGGAATATGGCTTTTAACCATAAGTTTTTATTAGATAAATTTTTTCCAAGTTGAAACTTTTTCTGATGAAGTACTTTGATTCTGAAAACAAATTATGAGGAATTAAAAAAAAATGTCTAAAATAGACTTTGTATTCAAATAGAAGGCATTGGGATAGATCTGTGGTTACATTGTGTCCTGCTGGGGTCAATTCAGATCAAAACTCCAAAGTGATTCTCTCATATCTGACTTAACTATTATTGCACTATCTTTTTTTTTTTCCCTTTAAATTTGTGCATATGTTTGTACACATATTCTGTCTCTCTTTCCCCTTCCATCTTTTATTTTCTATAAAAAGTAGAATTCCAGCTGTAGGCTGTATATTCCAGTTGTTTGTGACACAGGACACTCACATATGACACTCATATTATGGCATGAAATGCAATGCTGAGACTCAGATCCTTGCTTCTAGCCAGATAAACAGTAACATTTTCTTTGAGTTGTACTTTGTAGTTACTTTGAATAAGACTTCTTGAATGTTTTCTAATTTTTGCATGTGTATAAGGAACACCGAGGGACTGAGCTGGCTTTGGAAAAAGCCTTTCCCTGTAACCTCCTCCAAATTCCCACAAGAAAAAAAAACACCGAAGGGAAAAGAACAGATTTCTTGATTTGTGGTCAAAATAAAAACAAATAGTTACAAATAGGACAATTAATGGTGTCTGCAAGAATGTCTATATAAAAGAAATTCAGTAGTATACGTCAAAATACTGTCTTTTGCATTTTGGCTAAACTGAGAATTTTAGTTATTTCCTTTGAACGAATCCTCTGCCTTTTATAGAACTTTACTTGCCTACAGCCTTGAGTAGAGGCTGTCCAGAGCCTTAATGGGGGTAAAAATGATTTAAAAATTATTTTTATTTGGGTTAATTTAACTTCTCCATTATTGCAATAATTTATGTAACCATAACCAGTCTGTCGAATTAACAGAATTAAATAAATTAATGTGTTCTGTACATAGATTATAATTGCATACATTTATTATGTAGGTTAAAGTTTGTTATGTAAGGAGGTTTTGGTAGTCTCAATCAAGACTGACTGTTAGCTTATGATATATTTTTGGAAGCTATTTTCACATTTTTTTCTAAGCAGTGCTTCATGTTTAAATGCATGTGTGAGGATCTTGAAGGAGATTATATATCATGTTTATCTGAGAGATTCTTCTAGTCCACATTTTAGATAAATATTTCTGTAATATTTATAGTTAATTTCAACCGTCTATCCTTTACAATTCTTTAAATTTACCTTTTATTTGCAGATTTTTGTTTATTCTTCTTGGACCACTGGGTAAAGGCCAACAATACCATGAGATTGGAAGATCAATTGCAACACTAATGACAGATGAGGTATTTTTATTCATGGTTTGGTTTTATTCATGATTCAGTTTTGTGCTAACTGAAGAGGTGTAATAGGGAATCTCCAGTCCTTCAGATGAAATGTGGCTAATCATTCTGGTGATGACAAAGACCATTCTAGTTCATTTCATGATCCTGTGACAGCCCAGATTATGCTGCTGTAAGGAGATAACAAAATGAGACACAGTATTCACAAGCAAAGATATCTTCACCAATAAGATTCCATTTTACACAGTTGCTTTCCAGTGGATTTGATTGTGTTTAAGATGTAAAATCTCTAGAATATTTAGCAGCCATAAGGACGTTTTTCTGTAGCAGCTGGAATTTCTATGAGAACTATGTACCAGAAACTATCTTCAGTTGAAGCTGAGATTGTTTGGTTAGTGGGAACTTTATGAAGTGTGTTCTCTTTCAGAGAAGAGGGGCCATTGGGAAAAACTGTAGAGAGAGTTCCTTTTTCCATCTCTTTCTCCTCCCACACATACTTCTCAATTTTTCACAGGTATTCCATGATGTCGCTTACAAAGCAAAAGACCGCAATGACTTGGTGTCTGGAATTGATGAGTTCCTTGATCAGGTTACTGTTCTCCCTCCTGGAGAGTGGGACCCAACAATTCGAATAGAACCACCTAAAAATGTTCCCTCTCAGGTTTGTACAGTGTAAAATTCAGACACTTTTTAAAAGTTGTGATGAATTTTTGTTATGTAAAGTCTCCTTAATTTAGCATTTAGCAGGGTCACTATATTTTGCGTGCTCTCTTTATTTTAGGTTAATTTTCTTTAAGAGAAACCTTGACTTGCAAGCATACAGTGTAGTGATGACATTTGGTTTAGTTCAGTACTAGTTCTCTCCTGAATAAATACAGGCAGTTGTATCTAAAGATATTAAATTCAGGGATAAGTGGTAATAAGCATCCTTGATTATTTCAAATAGCCATGGTTTGCTTTTGTTCTAAGCCTATTGCAAGAATTGATCAAAGCTTGCTTTCTTTAAAATGTTTTCTGATACAAGATTTTTTATGATCAGTTCTTTAAATCTCACAGAATCACAATTCTTTTTACTATTAACTGTCTGGTAATAGAACTCCTCTACAGATTATGAAGAGGTTATGTTGATGAATCTTAAAATAACATTTTTCTGTTTAAGCTTTTAACTTTCAGAGCCTGTTTTTAATTTTTTTTCTACTAAAATTATGTTTTGGTGCTAAGACCCATGAGAAATATATTTTCCTTTTGGTAGGAGAAGCGTAAGATCCCAGGAGTGCCAAATGGAACTGCAGCCCATGGGGAAGCAGAACATCCTGGAGGACACTCTGGACCAGAACTGCAACGCACTGGAAAGTTAGTGAAAACATATGAAAAATCTTAAGTGTTCAAAGTGATGTTCCAAAGATATCACAAGGGTCTGGTTCTCTCTCAGAAGTGTCCTGGTGTGTGATTTCTTTCAGGCATTTGTCCTGATTTGCATGTGCCACATAGCTGAAGCTATGACTACATGCTAGTTTTGCAGAGAGCAGGACAGGGCAAGAGGGTTTGAATTTTCGCACTGTATTTATTGCAAGCTCCTTTCTCTAGAATTTACAAAAGCCAGACCTCTCTTAAACTTGATTAATGTTTCTTTGTTTTGTACAGCATGAGGGAAAATTTGGTATAGTATTGTGCCATATATTATGAATTACAGCTCTTTTGTAGTTGAAGTTTCTGGGTTGTGCAGCTCTAGCATTTCTTTTTTACCTCAGTGAGCCATGATATGTCCTGGTACATGAGGCTGTGGTTACCCTGGTGGCTGCAATATACATCAGAATGAAGAATTTGCCCCAAGGAATACTTATTTTCTCTCATCTAATATGGTGTGGTGTAAGTGCATCAGCTGTCAGTGGCTGCCTTAGTGCTGTGTAGCTGGGCAATTGATGTTTCTTTTACCTTGCTGCCTCCTGATATTTAAGTATTGTTCCTACCTGCACGAAGCTAAAGATTCAGTTGCAGTGCTGGTGTACACTGGGGCAGGGGAGATGATGGTCAGTCTGGCTGGAAGCTGTTCTCTCACACTGAACCTGCTAATTGACAGCTTGAAGGATTGTTTTAATATTTAGGAGGTAGTGGCACTGAACCTTCTTTACCTCAGCAGCATCTGATACGTTGTGTGGCTGTGAGAAAAAGAGCATTGTGGGGTCATTTACTTCAGCTGTATGGTATCTTGTAAGGGAGCGTCTGTTCCTAAATATTTGATTATACTTGACATAGTGTAAATGACAAAAGATGACAGTTCTTGTCCCTGAAAAATGGTAGTGTATATTCATTTCTATCATCAAGTGTATTTAGGAACAGGTTCTCAAATAAAGAATGTGAAGCTCTATATATAAATGTGTGGGCAAATCACTGTGATAGCTTTCTGATTAAACAAATACACAGAAGTATTTCATGTAATAAACAGTTTGGCTTAATGCATGGGGGCAAGCAACTGTTCAGAACTTTTGTGTCTGGATCGTTAGATGAAGAATTTATAAAAGAGACATGGAAATGAGTTTGTTTTAAAACCACAATAATTTCCTGGTCTAAGTTACAAAGAGGCTTCCTATAAACTTATTTTTCTATGAAGGGTGGAACATAGGAGTATGTATAATTTGATCAAGGAACAGTAGCTTCTCTGCAGTGTGGTTGAAGCAATACTGTAGAAGAAAGTTTGGTGTGCCACCTTAATTAATTTGAGCTCTTCTGTGTTTTCTTTAGATTTTTTGGAGGATTAATTTTAGATATCAAAAGAAAAGCTCCCTTCTTCTGGAGTGACTTCAGGGATGCTCTCAGTCTACAGTGTCTGGCATCATTTTTATTTCTCTACTGTGCTTGCATGTCTCCTGTCATCACGTTTGGTGGTCTGCTGGGAGAAGCAACTGAAGGTCGTATAGTATGTGTTAAATCTGAACTTTTAAAACAAACTTACATTCCTAGTTTTGTGGTTGGTATTTCCTTACTGTTGCATGACTCACCTTTATATATTGGTGTTTCAATGTTTAGAAGGCTACAGACTAAGACATTGCAAAAAGAACCTGTTTGAAAATTTATGGACACTTCTCTCTGTATCATATTCAGAGTGCAATAGAATCGCTATTTGGAGCATCCATGACTGGAATTGCCTACTCTCTTTTTGGTGGACAGCCTCTCACTATACTTGGCAGCACAGGACCAGTTTTAGTGTTTGAGAAGATCTTATTCAAATTTTGCAAGTAAGTGAAGATCATGACATTCATCATCCTTGGTTTGTTGTTACGTAAAACCACCGATCCCAAAGTTGGAAGTCCATATGCAGTGCACTACAAGATAAATTGCTACCTTTATCATGTTGCTGAGTCCAAAAATTATACAGTGGATTGGTAATGCAGAAATGTTAGTTTTCTTAAATTTTGGGCTTTTGTTTGTTTTAAACTCTTCTTCCTCCATTCCCCCTTCCCTCAGCTGTCTTGAAGGGAATAACAGCTTCAGGGTGCTTGGGGAGTGTTTATTGTTTGTTTATTGTTTGGTTGGGGGTTTTTTTTGTTGTTCTTTTTGTTTTAATTTTATCATTCTCTACTCTGAGACAATACATTTAAATCAGTGGTTTATCTTATCCCTATCTTGAAAGGTGTTACCTCTCCCCAAGAAAGTGTGTGCAGTGGAAGTGCTGCCCTCTTTCAGTAGTCACTAATATAGACCATGCCATTTCCTCACGTGGACAGAGAGGGGCTGAAGTGCCATGCCAGAAGAGCCTATACTCACATTCAGGCTAATGTGCTGTACTTGACGTATCTCTGCCACAGTGTGGGTAAAAATTGTCTCCATCTTGGAAGCCATCATGCTTCTCTGCTGTCCTATCTGCTTTTCTGCCTCATTGCTGTGACGGGGACTTCTGTATCGGGATCTCCTGCACAACACAGAGTAGGAAACCCCACTTAGCACTCAAATAAATCTTCTAGCACCTTCAGACAGACCTTTCAGTTCACTGTGATAATGTCACCCGGTGTGTTTGGAGGTCTATTATCATATGCAATAAGCGTACAGAATTTTCATGAATGTTGTTATAGCTACTCTTTCACAGCTTAAAAAGAAATTGACAGGTGTTGGCTGTTCACAAAGCAGGATATGGGATAAAATGAATGGACCTTATACACTTTATGTGTGTGACTACACTCAAAGCTGCTCATGTGATCAGTTTAGTGGAGATAGAGCTCTTTGTGTCCTGTTAATTGGGAGAAGAGCTCTGGTCAGGAGGTGACTTGACAGTATCTTCTGTTCACAGTAAATACATAATTTCTGATTCAGACTGTCCCCAAAAAGGAAATTTTGGAGCTCCTTGCCTCTATTTACTGTGGCTGGACAAAAGGTTAAGTGTGTTTAATTTTTTTCTTATTTTCAGAGAGTATGGGTTGTCATACCTTTCTCTGAGAGCCAGCATTGGGCTGTGGACTGCAATCTTGTGCATCATCCTTGTTGCAACTGATGCAAGCTCCCTAGTCTGCTACATTACCCGGTTTACTGAAGAAGCCTTTGCTTCTCTTATCTGCATCATTTTCATTTATGAGGCCTTAGAGAAGCTGTTTCATCTCAGTGAGACATATCCAATCAACATGCATAACAATTTGGAGCTGCTGACAAAGTACTCGTAAGTAAGATTTTTCCTGTTAAACTGTTAGGGTTTTTTTTTTTTCCATAGGTTGTTTTCTCTGCGAGGAACACAGCAGGAAAAGTTTGCAGTAGCTGCAAACTTTATATGTGGAAGCTATTCAGTCATCATGCTGTCTTATGGAAGTAGTAGTTACTGGGGGGATGTTTACAAGCAGGACACATTTACTGAAGTAAAAATCATATTTAATTGAAGTTTGGAAAAGCTTCAACATATTCGACTTGGAAGTCCTAGAATTAAAAATAAGACTTAAAGGGACCTTGGTTTTAGGCCTCTCTTCATTTTTATTTAATGAGATTTAGCTCATGAGCTCTTCTTGTAACCTTGTGATGATTTATAATCTTTCAATGGCAACAGGATGATCAGGCAATGTTTGTTATCATATTTATCTTGTTTTGTTTTGGTTATTTTTCCCAAATTGAAAGGTTGTAAGTTGATGTACCTCCTTTATTTCAACCTCTCTGGCATTTAAGTATGAGCTTAATCCACAAGAGCTGAAGTGGATTTGGAATTTTTAGATGCATCTCAGTAGCTCATAATCAATTTTTTCTTAATAACAAGATTTTTAATCTAACTCCCTTTAAACAGCTTTACTTTATTGTGACGTTTAGACAGGTACTAATCTACTTGGGGAATAAAAAAGTGAATTGCTTTTATCAATATTTTTTCATTGAGAAGTAAAGCCTCATAGACCTGTTTCTGTGATATGAGAACAAAAATGTTGTTCTAGTAAAGGACAAGATCTTAGTCTGTCCTGAGGCCAGTTAAGCTTGGTCACATCAGTAACTAAAATGTTTCAGTGAAAATCCCTCTCCAGAAGTGTATTTATTATTTCACTGAACCCATTTGAACCCTCTGCATGAGCTGGGTGGGGCCCTAAAGGAACAGTGCTTGAACAGTGCCACATCTTCTGTTCACTGGAAAAACAGGAGTGTCTCAACCAAATGTCTCATTTGCATTTTAAGCTGGGAAAAACAGAACACAGCAACAGAGAAAACATTTGAGCTTTGTGTATATTATCACTAGAAAAATAGTTAGCAAATCCTGAATCTGAATGTACATTATATACCTTAATACACAGAACAAGTTAAATTAGAGTAACTATAGTTCTGCTGTGACATACTCTCATCATGCTGAAAAGAATATTATTCCTCTCTAATAGTTTAATCTGTAGACAAAGGAATATTAATTTGAAGATAAAGCAATAGACATAAAGAAGAGACCAGGCATGCAGTTGAGGTTATATCCTCTTATTTGCCTTTACTCACCTTCTATGAAGTAGGTATTTTACACTGAAGACCTTTATACAGCACAGTCTTTGTGGGTTTTTTTTTCCTTTACCACTTCAAAGCAGTCGTCTCAAAGGGAAGGAGAACATGATGTCCTCCTATTGTTTTGAAAATTGGATGTTGAAATGCTATGCAAAGACAAAAAATTATTCAGAAAACATTTATCAGGTGGAGCAGAGATTAAAATATGCAATGGAAAGCATAAGCACAAGTAGAAACACGGATTCCTGGGTAGTTGTGGTTAGCTGAATCCCACAGTATTGCTGGAGATTTCAGAGAAATGAGTTTAACAGTCCTGCTTGTAGGGGTAAAGTCACAGTTATCTCTATTTTTTGTGAAAATGTTTTCTCATTATAATAATTGGGTTTACAAATAAATGTTGTTGGTTTTAGTTAGAATGCCATTCAATAATCAGAATCGTAATCTGGTTTTTGAAGGGTGGTGTTTTATTGCTGCCTGCTCTTGGTAACTGAGCAATGAATGTAAAATGTGCAGAGCACACAGAATGGTAAAAGAGCAGCCTTTGTCATCCTCCAGTTGCACCTATTCACCTGCCCTGGCCTACAGTGTAGGAATACCCACACAAGAGTTTCAGATTTTTCAAACACAATTCCTGAAGAACAAGTGTCTTCCAGATGTTTGGAAGAAAAATTTCATCACTGCCTGGTGTTTTCAAACACATATATCAAACTTATTTGATACAGTATTTTTGTAGTTATTTGAGTTTATTATTTCATACCTATATTTTCAGTTATTCTTTCACTCTGTGTAGATAGGAAAAATATATTGCCTTTTAAACTCTTGTATTACATCTCATATCATGTTTATTATCAATCATGTCCATAGCAATTGACCCCACTAATAGCAAAATGACTATAGCTCTTACAGGATGTAACTTACTTTTTTTTAACTTTAAAACTGATTGTTGGAAATGGCAGTGTATTGACAATCAATGCATACTGATTATCTTGTAAGAGCATATCTGCTGACTCCAAGGATCTGTGCTCTAAACAGAGCCAAAGGGTAATTCCAGCCTCTTCTGTTCTCTCCATTCCTTTCTCCTTCATGTGAGTTTTTCTTAGGTATTCAGAACCAGTCCCAAAAGACTGGGAGAACTGGAAGATGTGCTCAGTTGCAGCAACTCTACATCAGCTGCCCAAATCAGCTGCCCGTTGCTTTCACAGGATTCTTGATGCAGCCTGGACTCCATGGGCTTGCTGTGCAAATGTGCATATATTAGTCTTACTCTGTCCAGGTGGCCTGTACAGAGACTCTATACAGTGGCCTTTTGCCCAGAAGATGAGATGTCACAGTTGTCATCCCCCTGGGATCATCACAAGACATTTCAGTCCCTGCTCAAATGTCAGTACACGACTCAGTTCTGGAAGGATAAGAAACTAAAAGATGGATAAACATAAAAGTTTACTTAAAATAAAATCTCTCTTTTGTGTACTTGAAGTCAGGAAATATTGACTTCACAAGGAATTAGAAGTTTTTCCTGCAGCATCTGATTCCAGTCCTTCTACTTGTAGTTTAAATGGGTAACAAACTTGGGCTGAAACTGGTCCTGTCCTTAAAGGACCAGCATACTCTGTTACAGAAGCTAATTAGTATCTGCTGTTTTGCTAATTAAAACAGCTGTTTGCATTTTCCTCTTTGGGGATTTTAAAGACAAGTTTTTAATTGTTAGTAAAGCCTTGGCAGGTCTTTAATTAGCCATGGGTGATCTTCAAAAGGTTGAGCAATTCATTTCTCTTTGAATGCTCAACCAAAGCTTATGTAAAACTTTATGTCGGATCTGCAATTCTGAGCTAGAAAACAGGGGCTATACTGTAAAATTTCTGTGTTTTCTGTTGCCCACTCAAAAAGTTGATGATAAATTGGTTAAAATACTGTATATATTTGAAATTTTCAGTGCATGCTGTGGCCCAATCCTCCTCTCTCCCATGGGCTTTCTGAGGATGCTCTGATATCCACAGGTAGTCTGTTTACATGCCAGTACTGTTCCTTTGCCCTGCTGAAGACATGAATTTGACCCAGGAAAAGTCATTGGCATGCTGTCAGTGCTCTCTTTGGAGTACTAGAAAGACAAAGAGAAGAGTAATTTTAAATGGTTGATGTTTCAACATGGATTGAAACTATATTTCAAGTAAGAAAGAAAACCCATTCTGTATTTTTGGAGGGTTTGAATTCTGTTACAAACAGACTCTGTTGCAGGAATTTGATGTAAAAGACTGCACTGCATGCATCTCTTATATTTGAGAGTACAGGATTCATTACTAATATCTGCCATAAGAAACCTTAGAAGACTATAGGAAGGACATTCCTAACAGTTGGGATTTTTTTTTAATTTTTAATCAAGCACACCTAAATATTTGAAAATCAACTGAAAGTCCTCCGTAAAGATTTCTTTAAAAATTGCATTTAGCATTTTGCCATTATAAGTAGAAGATAGGCATTTGAGTTTGTTACAGAATTCTACCTCAAAAAGACAAAAATATCTCATTGCATGATCTAATTAATGTAAAACCACACATAATGCACCTTTTACTCATTTTTAAATTTTTTTTTTTTTTTACTCTGTGTTTAAATACTACCCCTAATCTTTACATGATCTACTTGCAGGCAAATCCATTCAGTATTTATAGGTAACTTTTTCTTAAAACACCATATTTTTGATGTGGATGATGAAAACTAAGGCATTTAAGAGCTACATCAAAGGAAGGACAAAGACAACCTGATTTTTGGTGTGATACTGTGCTGGATTTTTTTATTTTTAAACTGCATTGTTTTGAAGGAATTTGAACAGAGTAGATGCATTGTTTATTAAATTAAATACATATACTTTCTGATCAGAGCTTTTATTTCTATTTTTTTTTATGTGACCTTTTTGTATTTGTCATGCCATTAGCATTTGTAGGTTGGCATAGCAACTCTCTTATTTCTGCACTCTCCTCCTCCTGTTTTTTTCCTACCCCTGTAGCAAATATATCTCCAGTTAGCGAATCCTGTCTGGAACACTGATGCCCATTGGTTTTAATGTGTATAATAAATATTAGAATGTTATTTTTGCTAGGAAAGGAGAGCCCCATATTGGAGTGGATAAAACCCGCTGATTTTAAAATGAAAACAGAATAAGCATTGTGGATGAAACGAGTATGATTTAGAAAGGAATCCAGTATTCTTTAAAATACAAGCATTTTAAGATAGTTATCTTAGAATACAGAAGTTCAGTCATTTCTCAGAGTGAGGTTGCTTAGGTCTTTATATACCTTTTTGGTTTTTATTAATTCTTTTTTCAAAGTGGTGAATTCATGTTGTTTTAATAATTCTTTACCAGAAGTTACTCAATTATTAACAGATTACATTGAATAATTTTAAAGTGATTTCTTGGCATAGTAATATGCATATTGCAATCTGTCTTGGTATTGACATGCACTTAAGCATTAGGAGTAGAAAATCCCACTCTGATGTAATTAGGGAGCCAAGATCATGTCAATCTCAGTATCATTTCAGGCTATAGAAACCATTGCTTCTAGAAGGCATTGTGAAGATTATTTTTGTGCATACCACTGTTTGCACAAGCAAGTTTAATATCTTCCATTATCTTTATAACTTAATCTAAATACATCATTATTGGATGCAAATTAGGTTGGTTTATTCCCTGTATCCCTTAAGCTGCAGGTGGAATGAGAAGAGTCGGTGATGATAAGCACAGAATTGCTCATTATGATCCCAGGCATGTAATTGAATTCCAATTGCTGTAATGATTTCTTTGAAGTTAGATATGAATATAGATTTTATTTTCCCCTTCTTCATAGTTTTTTTCTACAGTTAAGTAACTCTGCCATATCCTGTGTGTCCTTCCCTAAGAATATTCCTCTTCTTCCCAGAACCATGCCACTGCCATCACTGTTTAACTGCTGGTTCCCTTTTGCTTCTTGGCAAACCGTGGAATCCAGACATTATTTTTCTATATTCTGTTTGTTCTAGGACTTCTCTGTACCTGCCCAACCCAACTGACTTGTTTGTCTCTTTCTTCCTCATTTGAGCCCAGACAGTGTCCACCTTGCTTTATTCTTTCCTACTTCTTCTCTCCTCCACTTTGGAAATAGATCTCCTTGTTAAGCAATTCTCCACAGCATTCAGTTTGTAGTTGATAGCTGGTCTACAAAATGCCTTCAAAATCTAGGAAGGCTTACGTAAAATCCTTGGGGGGTGTTGTTACAGTACCTTTATGTGTATTGATGCACTGCACCTGAACAATTGAAACTCAAGCTGACCATATAGCATTGTAATGTATTGCAATTACTTCTGTACCAGCAGTATACTGAACCTCTTCTTCTCAGGGGCATGCTCTCTTAACTTTGGAAGCAGGGCGAAGTGACATCTAGTAATATTTTGCAGTGAAAGCTTTCAGATGAATTGGCAATATCCCACAGAGTTACACGCTCTGCATATGAGCTCTGTGTATGGCAACTACCTACCACAGTGCTGCTGCAAATGCATGGACTGCATACTGCACCAGGCAGCTCATAAAGACCAACCTTTGAGGTTAACAAAGCTAAAATATGATTATAAATCTGTTTTCTGGACTTTCCCGTTGACAAACCATGATTCTCCCCTGATGTGCTGTCCAGAGGAACCTGATTCTTCAAGATTTCTTCAGTGTAACATCAGTTCCCCTCCTCAGATTTATTTTCTTTTCTCTCTCTGTGAAACTATTGTGCTGCTGAGTGCATTGCTTAGATACTTTAATGGGCTTTTCTATTTTTCTCCTGAACTTCATCAACTAAACTATAGAGACTTGTAACCTTAGAGAATATGTGTGGAGGCCTACTGATGTTCGTGACTGTCAGAGATGGGCTACATAACTTAATGGTTGTAATTCAGCATGGCAGATCTCATAAATAAATGAAGAAAAAAATCTTGTCTTGCCATGACAGCTGTGCTGTGAAAGGGTTTCATGATACTGAGAATAGAACTTAACTGACAAGTCCATTTTCCATCACTATTAATTATTTTGTTTCCAGTCTTTTCTCCACTGAGACTTTGATTTAGTTGTTACGAGTGTTGGCACAAGAAGGAGTATGGTAAATATAATGCCAGGGTATTGTAGGTATGAGACAGCAGAGAAGACGTCATTTATGATATTGTTATTGTCCTCTTCCCATAGCAGTTGTTAGGCAAACAGAGGGATCCTGTGAATGCCCATAATTCACATGAGAATGGTGTATTTGGAGAACACCTAAACATGCATAACATTCTGCTATTAATACACTTCAGCCCTGTAAATGCAATGTAAAGAATACCTACACATATACCTTACTGTAAAAACAAACCTCTAGTGATGTTATCTTCCATTTCATACTGTCATCTTCCTCTGTCTCTGTTACATGATCAGTGCACAGCACACTCAGAGCATCCTCTGTGCTAGGGGAAAACCTTCCTACTCATATTACCAAATATGTGCTCTGATAGTCAGTGAGACATGTTGTTTAAACAAGCACATTTTGCAACTTATTTTTCATACTTGCCTGTAGTTTTTAAAATATTATAAATATTCATATTGAGCAGATCTCCTTCTCAGGCTATCTTAAGTGAGCCAGAAAGGCATTTTGCCCCTCTAGGAAGAGGAAATGGTATATTGACTAGTCAGGAAGAAGCTGCAGTTGCATCTTTTATAGATCAGATCCTTATCTAGTATAAATAGGTGTAGCTTGCAATATGTAAATGCTGGAAAAATAGAGATCCAAACCAGTGCCTTTGGAATTGTATAAAATCATCAATAGTAAGTGCCTCCTAGTCTTGAAAACAGCCCACAGAAAAATGGCAACTGCCAACGGATGAATGGCCATGGGGCTTTCAAAGGGAGCTGCACCATTTAAGTGTTTTAGTTACTCACAAAAACAATGTCTGAGGCT
Source organism: Aphelocoma coerulescens (assembly GCF_041296385.1). NCBI lineage: Eukaryota > Metazoa > Chordata > Aves > Passeriformes > Corvidae > Aphelocoma > Aphelocoma coerulescens. The sequence goes on along the minus strand of NC_091021.1, from coordinate 22,593,745 downwards.
CTTTTTTGAAGCTGGACTGGCACCATGCTGCATGTTTAAAGTCTGTGTGGGGAGCAGAGCGTGCATGACAGAGTAAAGAGAAGAAAATGGTGGAGAAGCAACCTGAAGAATTGGGGTAAGAGGTGGATATTGTAAGGATTGGAAAGACTAGACTGAGGTTAATTTGAATTGAACAAATAAATTTAGGTAATATGTTTCTTGTTTTGCAGTGAACAGAAAATTACAGTCAGGATGAAAGTGGTTTTAGTACAGAACCTTTCACCTGACTAGTTGTTGAGCAGCATATTTATGTTTCATTGCTGATCTGCAAAGGAGGGAAAAGTATTTCCCAACTTTACATATAAAGTGACAGGTTTCTAATTTGCTAACCTCTATTGCATTCCCCATAGTCCAAAGAAAGAAGGATCATACAGACAGTCTTTTTGGTGCTATTAAGGACAGTAATAACTGTTTGTTTGTGGAACAAAGAACACTGCTAGTTGTCTGAGATTTCCTGAAGTTGCTGTTGTCAGATCCTAGCTCTGTTCTCTGACAACAGGACAAGTTGTAGATGTTGCATGCAGTGAAGTTAGGATGGCTGCCTCCACTTAATGAAATGAACAAAATTGAGACTTATGAACCAAAACATAAAACAGCTAAGAAATTGTGGGAAGTTTGGGAGGAAGTGGGGAGTGACCTTATACTGCCTATATTGTTACAGTTGGATTGGTGCTGAAGATTTAGCTGAAATTTTGATCCTCCTATAAAAGGCAGAGAGGTGCAGGCGATACCAATTTGTCATGCAGTCCTAAAATTTATTGTTTCTAATCTACCTTTGTTCCCCACCCTGATTTTCCAGAGATTTTGTGAACACTTTGGAAGGTGTAAAGGCAATAAAGACTCCTTGCTCTGGTTATTGTTTCTAGCTAGCAGGTTCAGGTTGTTATTCTTTGTTACTTTCTCATTTTGTCAGTGCTAATCTTACAACAGTTCTGAGTTGTCTGAAGACCGTCTTGTCTGAAATGGTTTATCTAGCTCAGATTTATAATCCTCTTTTTTTTAGGCTGTATTAGATTTTTAAATACCCTAAAATAAAGCAGTCTCCACTGGTATCTGCCTAGCTGCAAAATACGGATATTTTAAATACAGGTAGGGACCTGTGACTGGGTATCTAGTGCCATTTTAGATCTCTCAGCCTCCAGCTGCTTTGAAAACAAAGGCATGAGTCACCACAGACCATCTCATATGTGCCAACTCATCATGGATGTCATAGATACCATGCAGTGTACATGTTTAAACATCTGAATTGCTACCAGGAGATCAGAATGTCTTGCAGCATCCAAAAGTGTAAAGATGAAAAATGAATTATTTCTATCAGTGTGATGAAATGGATGTGTTGAGATTGGCAGCAAGGATTCCCCCCCGACCTCCCCACAGTGACACCTATGCTTTTGCTACCACAACCAGGGACAGATTCTTCCCTGCCTGTATTCTAGCCACAAGGCAAGAGAATCAAAAGAATCCTTCTGAATCTTTTAGCCTAAGGAAGATGATTCCTGATTTATCACTCAAAGACACGAGAGTACATTTCTAAGTTGGTACTGTATTTAAACCTGAATATGTTGCTTAGAAAATACAGGTGTTTGTATAGTCTATTACTCATTTGGTAATAGCATAAACTCCACACAGACCTCTTGTTGTTGGCAAGCACTCGGCACTTTCAACAGCTTTAAAAGAATGTAAGAACATTTGAACCCCCAAGAGGAAATGCATTTTTGCTTATTCCAGCCTTCTGAGTAATATTTTATCAGGAAAATAGAAGGATGTTTTAGTGTTAACTATTACGTGTATTTTACTTTTTTCTCCCAAAACTTGTTGAAATAAAAATGGCAATGAAGGAGACAAATATATTAAAAAGATTAAAATAAGAAGCATTATTTCATTAATGTGAGATTCTCCTCGTGGGTCAGTTATGTTGGGAAATAGTTAGCATTGAAGCAATTACATCTGTTATGAAATGACACATTTTGGTAGATAATTTTTTTATGTTTTGGCACTGAATGGTACCTTCATTTGTGTTTTCTGGGATGGACAGGGAGTGTTTTACAATCTCACAGTTCTATAATGTTAAGCAATTAGTGGGATGCTGGAAGACAGTAATACCATGATACAATCTCACATCAAAATGTCAGTGTTGCCAAAACACATACAGTATTGAAAGCAATGTAATGTTATATATATCAAAACACTGAGATCATTGTTTGAATGGTCTTCTGAGTAGAAACAGGATCTGATCTCTACAGTTAGGGCCTAATTCTGCTCCCATTCAGTGACAAAAGCAGTGTGTAGGGTGATTTTGGTCTGTGTGGGTGGAGTTTGCACAAGTCACTTATTTGCTGCTGATCAGTCTGCCATTGCTAAATGTGTGTGAAACTTGGTAAAGACCAGACTGGAGTGCAGGAGGAAAATGATATTGCTATAGAAGTAAACCAACAATCTCACCTGCAGGTGAATTACCTGAGCTGTATTAAACAATAGCTTCAATTGTCACGTTTCTGGGGAAATAGAAATTTTGGCTCCTCTAACCTTTAAATGTAATTTTGCAGTTTGCAGCAAGTGTAGCTGTACCATGTAGAGCTGGCGACAGGCACAGTCTTCCCTTCTAGTGAGGAAGTGACTGAGTGAGCAGCCCATGCCACCTTGGCCTGCTGTAATCAAACCCCAGTGGGCCATCGCCCAGCGTCTGGCCAGTCTGCGATCGGCGGTGGACACCAGGGGCCAGGGAGCTCACAGAAAACAGCAGTAACCCGACACAGCCACCTCTGTATTGTTGCATGAACATCAAATACTCCCTTGCAATACATGATGTTGGCTTTATTCTGCTACTGTAGCTCACTAGTAGTGATGTGCTTCGTTTAACCCATGTTGTAATACTTTGAACTACGCATTGAACACGCATTCATTCCGCACTTAGGGCCTGATCCAAAGCATATTAGATGTGTGTGTGAAAGATCCAGCCAAGGACTTTTGGCTCAGGCCCTCTACTTCTCTGAATGCAGTTGCTTTTTTTTTTTTTTTTGCTTTTTGTTCATGGGCTGTAAGGGTTTTCTCTTTCTTTTGTAAATAGCTGCATTTAAGACAAAAGCAAGGAATTGCTCAAAGACAACCTGCATCTTTCCCTATCTATATATATTAAATGCAGCCGTTGTCACATGTATAGTATTGTAATTTAAATAGAATGTCAGTGTTGTGTCCTCACAATGTACATGGTAGAATTTCCTTTATAGAAAATCATACAAATCTAGATGAGTATTGCCATTTTGTGGAAAGATAAACAACCACATAGAAAATAGATGGTGTAGGTAAGTGAATAAACTGATACTCTGCTGCAGCTGTAATGTAATTTATGCTCAGTGACTCTGCATGCAATAGTGAGATGTCATCCTGTCCCCAGCTACTCCTGAAAACTTTATCAGAGAGTACACAATTTATTTAAAGTCATCATAAGTACATTAAAATACTAGCAGGCTAGATGGTGCTATAGATTATTAAAGTAGGATTAATTTAAAGTGTATTGCAAAGCGCACTTGACATGTTGGATCCTACAGAGTATCCTGGATATTTTGAAGGCTTTGTCAAAGAAAAAGCCTCCCACAATTGCTTCAGAGTCTTTAAAGACTTAATTTTGATTTTAAGTTACCTATTTGCAGTATTGTCCTCCCACACTGCCTTGTCACATTTTGCATGTTAAATACACAATTTGAAATGAAAAGTGTGCTTTTACAGCAGCTGTGGGGAAAGGAAGAACAAGGGACAGGGAGTTCAGAGAGCCTTTGGTGCTGGTGATCCTGACACTCAGAGCCCTGACAGTTGACTGGGTAGTTGGGAAGTTTTGCATGCAAAGGCACTTCTCCATCTGGGAAAGAAAGAGGATACAGAGAGTTTATCTGAGAAATGGATCAGCCTGGAACTGTGCATAGCATCTAATGTCCATGTAGAGAAGTTTTAGGTATAAGAGGATGGAACAGGACTGGCACATTCTCAGTATTACAAACTGTGCTCAGAAGTATCAATAGACAAGGAAGAAAATAGGTGGTAAAACTTACTGTGATCAGTGGTTTGAATATGTCACGTTACGTACTATATATGCATATGCACCTCACAGCAAATTATACTCTAGTAATAGCACTAGCTACTGAACTACAAACTGCTTAAAAGCATGCATTTACTGAATTCATTTGAACTAAAATTATCTGTCAATGTAGAGCATAATTTAAATGTATCATAAAGTTGATAATTTGGATTAATATCTGATATATCTTTTATTATTAAGGAAAAAAAAATTGTCTTTTCAGATGCAATTGTGTGGAACCCGAACATCCTAGCAATAAAACCTTACAATACTGGCAGGACTACAATATATCTGCATCTGACGTGCCATGGGGGAACCTAACTGTGTCAGTAAGTAAATTTTGGAACTTAATAAATAAAGGCATAGACATAAATAATTTTGTCTATCTTACTGCAGCAAATATATTGAAAAGAATACAATTTTTTCTGATCATATTTGTTCAAATAAATAAAATATGCTTAACAAAAATTGACACGGACTGTATAGCATTATCTCCTTTTGTAAGCTTTTTGCAGCCTCTGATAGTACACGTTAAAGCAAGTGTGTGCATTTTTTGCCCTGCTTTGGAACCTTCTTGACACACTAGCACAAGAGCTTGGCTGAGATTGAGTCAAACATGTCAAATGACAATGAATTTGTCCTAAATTCTGCCAGATGGCAAAACCAAAGTTCCCTTGTGTAGAAAGAATCAAAAGCATTTATTTCCCCTAAAACATTCTTGCAATTGTTCAGGCTATAAAAAAAAGGAAGGGGAGAAATTTTGTAGCATTTTCTCTTCAGTGACCGCTTTTTTCTTACCTAAGTTCTGTAATTTTTTTTCCCAGGGGAGGAAGGGGATAAAGCTACAGTTTCGTGGGGCTTGCATGAATGCGTAACTAGTTTCTAAACAGTACACTTTTCTATGTTTAAAGGATTTATATAATTCAAGTTTTCCTTCTTCAAAGCGACATTTACAACTTGATTAAAGTGTCATGTTGAGAGTGGGCCACCACTTTTTCTCGCAAATGGATCATTTCATTACACAGTCAAAGAGAATTGAGTGCAAAAGACACCAGACCGAAGGGATGTAACTGAATTAACCAAACTGTAGGCATAATCAAATTGAACACTTAAAGGCCAATCTAGTGGACTGTCTCCAGAAGATACTGTTCTTTTTTTTTCAAAGGCAGGAATGTAGAAAAGCTTGTGTTAAGTAAGAGCTGTCTTCCACGGCTGCTCTGTCTTGCTTCCATGCCTTGCTCTGAGCAGGGACTGCTCCTCAACTCTGTTGGTGTGGCAACAGCAGAAAGAAAGTTGAGAACTGCTGGCCTGAGGGATTCCAGCAGTCCAGAATGAATATTCTCAAAATTGCAGCACACTCTAAGAGCATCTGTGCAGGGGCAGACTCCTCCTCTCACTTTCTCAGATCTCTGACAGTGTTTTTCAGAGTACATTTGCAGCTGAGGAGATTTAAAATAACAGATTTTGTTTTAACTATAAATGTAAAAGACTGGCTGCATTATATAAAACCCTTAAAAACTTCTGTGAAAGCTTGTTACCAAAACTTGAGTTTACATAGGTAGCAGTATAACTGACCAACTTTTCCCATGAGTCCCTATAGTTGTCAAAGAAATAACTGAATTTTTTTATACTTTCATGTCATTATTTCTTGCAAGCTACATCAAGAAACTTCTGTTCTAGAGAACTGCTGTAAGATATTAGACATTGCTGTCTGTAAATATTTGGCCAGACTCACCCCATTATGTCTCTTTTACTGCTCATATCTTCATGTATTTCTTGTGTCTAGTTGAAATGTTTCAAGTTTCTGAAGATCTGGATTCTCATTCTCTCTTAAAACCCAACAATTATTTTTTGCTCTCAAGACAAACCAAGTGTGAGCAAAGGATTTTGAGCCAAGTGTGAAGAGGATTTTGATGGTGACAAAATCCTCTTCAGGAAGCATGTGATGAACTTCATCCCAAGTTTACTGCTGTACCAGCATAAAAAGTTCTGTGCTCCTTTGTCTCACAGTTGTCAAATCGCAATCGTGGTTTTTTCTATGACAATCTTCGCTCAAAGCCAAAGTTTCCCATAACATGTTATTGTGTAGCAAGTCTGATGAGCCAGTGACACACTTGATTTAATACTAAAATATCCTGATCTGGCAGGATATTTCTACCTGGAATCCCTGATTCTGGGTACTGCATTTCATTTTTCTTAGTAAGTGTGGAGGGATTGGGAAGGAGAAGGAAAGGATTGTGAGTCCAGAGCTGATAGCTCACATTTCTAGAGGTAGTCTTTATGATTTTAGACAACTAAGGATGGTAGTGGAGAAGCACTGGAAATGCTTTCTAATGTATCTGCATATTGATCATAAATTATATTAAATATAATTGATGTTAGAGATTTTGGGTTTTCCGGCATTTTATCAGACCTTTTTTTTAGAGGGAGACAATTTGCGGGATGTGCTGCCCCCGTGTGGTATTAAATGTATTTGGCTCCTCGTAGGCCACAAATCCTCAGCTTTTTCTTCAATTGCTGGGCCTGTGAAGTTAAAACAAAAAAGCAGTTCTTGAGAAGGCACCAGGAGCAGCCTTTCTCTTGGTGGCTTTTGAAATTTGCTTTCCACACTTGGAGAGTCTTAGTAAGTGTTAATCTGTATTTGTACACAGAAAATAAATCAGCGTACTTGTTGAGTTTGAAATAAATCTGGTTTTGTATTAATGACTTTATTTATGGTATGTCTTAGTAGATTCATAATTTAATATGGCTAAAAAAAAGATTCCTTTCAGAATTTTCCATGCAGACTAGATACAAATGTAGTGAGTTTTAAGTTTTAAAAGAATAAATACCTAAAAATGGTTTTACTATTACTAGTAATACAATTTACTTGCAATTTTGGAAAGAAAATTTTTGTGTAAGCATGGATATTTTTTAGAGCAATACTGTTTTCTCTCCCTAATAGGAATGTAAAAAGTTTCATGGTGAGTTTGTTGGAAGAGCCTGTGGTCATCACGGCCCTTATGTTCCAGATGTCCTCTTCTGGTCTGTCATCTTGTTCTTTTCTACAGTAACGCTCTCATCTACACTGAAGCAGTTCAAAACTAGCCGATACTTCCCAACAAAGGTGCGTGCCATTATTTCAATTTAAAAGTTGTCATTAGTCATATCTAAGTATGAATTTCATCTGCATTGCAAATTCAGTTAACTGCTGGTGAAGTAGACAGTGCATCTTTCCTCTGCTGGAAACTTGTTTTAGAATAATCATGGTTTTAGCTGTAAGCAAAAAATGTATTAAAACAGTGAAGAAAAGTCTTAAATCATACATGAATGTTTTAGTTAAAATTGTAATTTCTCTCAATAATTGTAGGTACGATCTGTTGTCAGCGATTTTGCTGTCTTTCTCACTATTTTGTCCATGGTTTTAATTGACTATGCCATTGGAATTCCATCACCAAAACTTCAGGTTCCGAATGCTTTTAAGGTCAGTTGTTGATAAATTGCATTGCATTATCATTTTGCAAAATAATCCACTATAATGGGTTTATACTTTTTATTATCATCAGGGAGTAGTGATACTATTTTAAAATTTTTGTGTTCACAAGGTATTATGCAGCCTCTCTGATTTATGAATCATGTAAGCGAACCCCCCCCATGCATCCTAATGTCATGTCTGCAGAGATTAACAAGGCTCCAATCACCCAAATCCTAGATTACTGTAATGTTCTGGGGCTTCTTCCAAATTCTGGGTTTACTGTATAAAGTGCAACCAAATCTGTAATATTCCAGATGATTTTATTATATGTAATTTCTTGGTTTGGCATCGTAGGAGGTTTAGCATTTTTTTAGTGCTCTTACATAGTTTGGTTTTAAAGGAAATCATATCCTAGTAATGTTTTGTATGTATTCTTGTGAAGTTGAAATGTAAATAATCCTTACACTTCTGACTGGCCATGCCTAACTGTTTTTATAGCCCACCAGAGATGATCGTGGCTGGTTTATTACTCCTTTGGGGCCTAATCCATGGTGGACAGTGATAGCTGCTGTAATTCCAGCCCTGCTTTGTACTATCCTTATCTTTATGGACCAGCAGATCACAGCTGTCATTATCAATAGAAAAGAACATAAACTAAAGGTATTCAGTCAAAATTTATACTTTCACTGTTGTTTTCTGCTTCACATTATGTAATGTGCACCCATCTACTTGAGTATGCTAGTTTGTTATATGTTATACAGAACCCCTTTAAACTTTTATCATTTTTTTCTTTGTTGGTCTATGTAGTACCTGTGCCCTGTGTCAGTGATCCACTGCCTTACAGAAGACTTTATGAATGTAATTGGGAATACAGATTCTGAATTAAGAAAGTGCTGTCTTCTGTGCTTTATTGGAAGTATGATTCATTCACTTAAATAAAAAAAATGGTTCAAGTTAATAATCTTAAATACCATAATATTAATTGCCTCTTCAGGTATTGACAGTCTTGTTCTACTGCATTAGATTTTTAAAAACTACTCAGGGGTTATTTTGTAACATAAGCATTCTTCCCTCTCTTCATCCTTCTCTGTGGTTCTACCCATCCTTTTTTTTTTTTAATGCCCTTCCTATCTTAAAGAAGGGAGAAGAATAAAACTGAGCCTTAGAGGCACAATGGGTTCTTAAAACAACATAGGACAACTTCCTGCTCTGTTCTCTAACACTTTAGTTGCCTACAGATGGAGAGAGAAAAAGGGACATCACCCCTCTGAAAAACTGTTGGGCAAAATCTAGCAGCAGGTTTCTGTACATGTATATGCAGCAAGCTTAGGCTTTTTTTTGACATACTTTTAATAAGCAGCAATCCAATCCCAAGTTGCTTTAGCAAATGCATTTGCAACCTTCACTTTGCATTGCCTCTTCTTGGATGATTGTGACATTTGATATGTTCTTTTTTTGCCCTCTTTGTCAGCCTGGCTCTTCATGTCAATCCATAGCATTGCATGTGGTTAACTTGACAGATGCAGGAATTTGCTGCCAAGCTTTGGAATGTGTTTTTTCAGCACTGGCATCTGGGAGTCAGATGGTCCTCCTGGCTGCCCCCTTGTCTTGCTGCGTTTTAGTTTTGCTGGGGTCTGGTGTAGCATCACCTGTTGCTATGCTTCCTTTTCTTCCCATATGTCAGGTTCCTCAGATCATGTATGAATGTGAGGAAATGCTCTCGGATTCTGTATGCATTAGCAGATACATTCCTCATAAATGTGTCAGAAGGTAAAAAAAGGTGTCTCTGTTAGGATTTAGAATTAAACTCTTTCTTTGAGTGCATTGTGCCTGTAACTAATATCTGTGTTTGACACATCTCTTGAGTTTTGTCAAGATGTGTCTTGGAGATAAGGCTCATAAGCACTTTTGGGGAGTGAGGGAAGGTTGCTAGAGTTGATTCTCTTCATTTTCTTAACTTTTCCCCCCTTTTAAAATAATGTAAGCAAATAAGATGGCATTTTCATTTTGATATGTGGCTTACATTTTCATAAACCCAGACGCTTCCCATTTTAGAAGTAAAAGTTGTCTTCATAAAGAAATGATTTGTTTGCTTCCAACTCGTTTTCCCCTCTTTTTTTATACTTCCCATAGCAAATTCTGGATAGTGCACATTTCAGCTTTTGGCAGTCTCTGTAGCAAACCCTTCCAAGTTTAGTTTAGTTACTTTTTTTATGTCAAAAGGCATTTGCATGGGTTTACAGGCAAAATTATGGTTCAACATATTCACATTGTTTGCATGAACATCACTGTTTCATCAGACCATGACACTGGATTTGTTGCCATATTGCAAAGTTTTGTGGCTAACTACCTGACTTTTTAAAGGAAAATAGCTCGAGCTGCTGCTTGCAGCTGTGAGGAGGTCCTGGACACGTGCTAAAATTGAAATGAAAGATCCCACTCAGCTATGGTAGCAGACATCTATAGAACCAAGCTTGTGCATTGATCATTTCTCTTTTTCAAGTGAAGGTTGTAATTGCAGGTTTTTAAATTTATCTAAGATATGACCACAGGGTTTTATGCACTACTACAAAAGCAATCCATTATCCACCTGTAGTATTTTACTACTGCAGAGATGATCCAAACCCAAAGGTTTTGTACTGACTTTTCATGTGGATATTACAATGCTATGTTTGAGTAAGGACACCAATAAACCAGTTCCTGATTTTATATTTTAATTTACTGTATCTTAATTTCTAGCTGTCTTATCTAAGATTGAAAGTACATTAGTCAAAATGTATTACTATCATGTGCTTACTATCTTAAAAAACTTTAAAAGGATCAGTGTGGTTTTATGGCCCTTTCTATCATAAGCTGACTTTGCAAATGTTAGAAATTTTTATGTAGGGACCAATAAAAAGACAGGACTTTTCCAAGTCCTGTGTCTGAATGGATGGAGGGCCCACTAAGATGAGTGCAGTGGGAAGTTGGCAGCGCAACTGGATGTTCTGCTTACTGTTATCCACAGAAGAGACTTAGTTAAAATGGAAAATGTATGTATCCAGTGTCTTAACCAGTATCCATTTTATAAACAGGAAAGCTGTTTGGTGCCCACTGTAGAGTGGATTTGTGATACACTTCACTCGTAACTGGAAAGAGCCCAGTAACACTGAGCATTGAGTGTGAACTAGTACAAATTCCCCTTAGGTAACCAGTCTGCCATCACTACTGACCCAACCTGGGTAACACACAGAAGGAAGCTGTGTTTTTCCTATAAGTCACAAATGTTTAATTGTCTCTAGCTGTTCATTAGGAATGCCTGCCAGGAGTGTCCTCCTTAATTCAGATGTCATTTTACGTCTTCTTTCTGTCCTTACTTTTTTTAACAGAAAGGATGTGGATACCACCTCGACCTTCTCATGGTGGCAGTGATGCTTGGTGTGTGCTCTATTATGGGATTGCCGTGGTTTGTTGCAGCCACTGTCCTCTCTATTTCCCATGTGAACAGCCTAAAACTGGAATCAGAGTGCTCTGCTCCAGGGGAGCAGCCAAAATTTCTTGGAATCCGGGAGCAAAGAGTCACAGGGCTCATGATTTTTATCCTTATGGGCTCTTCTGTCTTTTTGACAAGTATTCTGAAGGTAATTTGGGGAAGCAAGGGAATGTTAAGGAATATCACACTGAACATGTCACTGCTGTTACTGCATTATTTAATGAATGCTCTTTCCAGGCACATTACTAACATAATGCTACACAATGAGAGTCTAAAGGGGAATTCTAATTTTGCTTAATAAAGTGCCATGGGACTTCTAGCATTTTGTAAATAAAAACCTTGTAATGAAAACCTGGCCTGACTGAAGTCAGAGGGAATTCTGCCACTGAGCTGTAGTAGATGATTAACACTTTGTCAGTACTTTGGGCCTATGGCAAATTAATCATGAAACAGTCTTGTTACACCAATATAAAATTTTTTTTAGAAATTTTAAAAAAAATTTGTGATTTCTGAATCTTTTCTGAAACTTTCGCAGTTGCAAGAGAAGTTCTATGGTTCGTTTCTAGGAAATGAACATAAAAATTACCTCATGCTTCCTGCACACTCAACACAGCTCACCAGTGTCCTGAAAATGGGTGTCTAGTTGCATGCATATAGAATGGCATGTGTACACTTAATACTTTTTAAAGAACTATCTGGCCTCTATGAAATCAGTGAGAGTTTTGGCACTGGCTTTAGTAAAACCAGAATTTAGCCTTGCCTGTTGTCACAGTGGAGGTAATAAGCCCTTAAAAATTGTACTTCCCAGCAGTATTTTATTAAGTATATCATAAAGCCTTCACTTTGAAAACACACAGAACATGCATTTTGTGTATTTAGTATTTCTAACAGATACTTATCTATGGACATACTCCTCTACCCTATGTAGTGTATGCTGCAAACATGAGCATTTACAATAGTCTCTCACAAAATCATTCCATAGACTCTTCCACCCATTTTAAATACTTTCAGCACAAAATATTTCTTTTAGCAGTAAGAAGTATTTTGTGTCTCTCCAAAATTTTTCTGAGCAGTCTTTTAAGTAAAGAATTTAAGTATAAATTAAGACACATGTTTTTGTGTAGTTAATTTTATTAATAGGGAATAAAGTGTATTGTAATAACTGGCCATGAGAGGAAAATAAAACTACAGAGCCAGATTCTTCTTTTGCTTTATACTCTGAGAAACATTATTAATTTATAATTGAGTGACTCCGAATTTACAACTTGTCTGATTAATGCAGGCATATGGCACTTTGTATTTCAACTGTTTTGAATGTCTTTCTAGAAGCATTTAAAATTGTTAAGTAGTATTTAATATGCTCTTCCCTTTCTCTGCTTGTTTGTACAGTTTATTCCTATGCCAGTGCTTTATGGCGTGTTTCTTTACATGGGTGCTTCATCTCTAAAGGGAATTCAGGTAAAATGGATTTATGATGAGTGTGTTATTGATGATGCTTTCTATAAAAAATATAGTTGTTCTTATTGTATTATTGTATTATCGTTTGTGTATAATCTTAAAGGAATGTTGCCAACCTTAAATTTTTGAAAGTGACTCATTTAAAAAGGAAAATGGATTCTCTCTAAATAGAGTATTCCCTTTAGGTAATGTGCTCCACTTTTTTTCCTATTTTTTGGGTGTTGATTTTTCTGTTCTCTCTTGTTATCAAGGGAATTTTTTCTGAGCCTAAAAACTGAGTAATAACTGTCAGGGGCTCTTCCCTCTCTGCTGCCTCCCCATTCACTTGCTTGCATGCTGCCTTTTCAGCTTCCAAGTTCCTTTGCAGGGCCACACTTGATCTTGAACTTTGCCTTTAAGGCTAACTTGCCCTAAAACTAACATAAGTGAAATTTTGAAGGTCTTCCCTGTGCAAATAAACACTCCAGACAGGGAGGGAGGGGGAAACTGTTCCAAGCCACAGTACTTCAGGTGTGAAGGGTCAATGCTAGTGGAAGGGCAGCATTCCTGCAGTGGCCTTAGGTAGGAGTAGCTGGCAGAAACCAGGCATTCCAGCATTCGGGCTGGGGTTGGTAATGGGATCCTGTGTACTATTTCTCCAGCATTAAATGGCACAGTGTCAAATCCTTTAGCCCAGGAGGCATTGACACACCTTCCAAGACAATTGAGAAAGAACAACCACACGGTGAAAACACAAGTTATACTGTGAAAAAGGTCAAACACAAAAAGCAAAGAAAATGTCTGATTGTTTCTTTCATTATATTTGGTTGCAAGTTACCTCCATTAGTAGGCAAAGCTGGGAACATTTTCTTTTTTTTTGACTGGTGGTCTCTATTCAGAGACTCTTTTTTTATAACTTTGCCTATCTCTTATCATTTGGGTTGATATTCTAAGAAGTGTAGTTTGGCTGCCTAGCTCTTATCCTTTGGGTTGATATTCTCAGAAGTGGTTTGGCTTTTACTGAGGTTTAAATAATTTCAATTTAATATGGTTCAGCTGTTTCTCAGAACAGGGGTATGAGAAAATACACTATTGAGGAGTGTTTTTAAGGCATGCTGAAATCTGGCTATCTTTACTTGGAGAAGTGATAGCATCCCCCTCCTTATCTCCCTCCCCCATGCTGGGACAAGGAATGGAGATTTGATAAGATGGCTTTTGTGGGAGGATGTGCTTTTTGCTGTTTCTGTGAAAAAGAAATCTGCTCAAATCTGGCCAAATTAAAAGACTTTAAAAAAATGCAGTTTGCACATGCTCAATAAAAATTTCCAAAACTTGACATTGCTGAAGGCTGTGTGAATATAGCATAACTCATCCATGCAGGGAGAATTGGTGTATCACCATCATTACTGTGCCATGATACAAGTGTCTCAGGTCAGTATGGAGCCAAATAGGCCTGAAAAACAGGAACCTCTCACATACATTCCTAGCAGCCTGGCAGTCAGCTTTCTGGCATTCCATTTTTTTTTTTTCCTTTTCTGTTTCTGGTTTTGTGAATAAAGTGAAATATGGAGAAGAAAACAGCCTGGGATAAAGTGTCTGGTGAAGTAAAAGAAAATTTCCTGTTCATTCACAGGAAATTAAAGACTGAGGAGGTCCCTCCATGAGCAGCTTTTTCTATGCTCAAGGAGGCAGAGCTCAGTTGTTGAAAAACGAGTCTAGGATGTACCAGGAAAGCAGTGTGGTAGTGCATATGCCCAACAGGATCAATCAGCTTCCATTCAGTTTGATTCACAATTGACCACTCTGAAGTCCAGCTTTGCCTAACATTAGGAGTTCATGATTAGTGGTATTATTTTAAAGCAACCACCTTCTTTGTGTGTAACATACAATGTAGTATGAACAGGGTATTTCCTGCAGTATGGCCATACAGAATGTAACTCAGCAGAATTCAATGTCTCAGCACATCTGCAGTACAATCTAGGGAGACACATGTGTTAAAATGGAAAGGAACTGAACTATGAGTAACCAAGTAATCAAACTTTGCTTAAATAATACATTTCTCATTCTTACTCTGAAAGCTCAGTGGGCGAGAAGATGAGTCCCTTGCCACTGCTGGACTAGTATAGATTAAAAGCTTATGATTGTAACTGAGGTAGTCTCTTCTGTGCTGCTGAAATTATGTAGTTTTGCTTTTAGAATAACAAGCCAGATTCTTTGGATATTCAGGATCTCTTAGGCAGTGTGTGAATGCCAGCAAAGATGATCCTACACCTCATTTTGATCCAAACTTTTAAATTTTTCTCTTTCAGCTTTTTGACAGGATAAAGTTATTCTGGATGCCTGCAAAGCATCAGCCAGATTTTATTTATCTAAGGCATGTTCCTCTTAGAAAGGTCCATCTCTTCACTATAATTCAGCTGAGTTGTCTTGTGCTTCTCTGGATTATAAAGGTTTCAAGAGCTGCCATTGTCTTTCCTATGATGGTATGAATTTTTTTTATTTTCTCTAAAAATCCCTTTTCACTTGTGTGTTATTATTATTGAAGAAAAAATAACTTGGGGCAGGTAATTATAATATTGCTTTGATTCTTTGTTCAAGGATAATTTCTAATGTATTAAGGAAAGAAAAATTTTACATTTAACCTCTATTTTGAGTCCTATTTATGGATATCCCAGTTTATATTCTTTTAGGGAAAATTCTTCCCTTGCAGTAAAAACACTAAATTTATTTGATATTTTTTATTTAAGGAATAGTACTGAATCCTGTTGCAAACAGAACATTCCCCTATTAAGGAAGACTGTTCATTGCACTGAGGAGCTTAACAGTTCTGTGTCTTGGTAGAAGTAAAGGTGGTCTGCTGCTTAAGTGATTTCTCACTGATTATTTCACGAATAGAAAATGGAAGATATTTACTGACCTCAGTGATGGTTAAATGCTTCAAGCCATACTTCATTTGAACAAAGGAATAGCAGCTGTTGGCTTATTCAAATTAAAGGATAAAATTCTAGCTGCAGACTGGTCACTTTTGAAACTATTCCTCTACAGGTGTATTTGTCTGTTTTACTTGCTTAATTTCCTAATTCTTTGCAGGTCCTAGCTTTGGTATTTGTCCGAAAACTCATGGATTTCTTTTTTACCAAGCGGGAGCTCAGTTGGTTAGATGATTTGATGCCTGAGAGCAAGAAAAAGAAACTGGAAGATGCTGAGAAAGAGGTGGGTCATGGTTTCAGTTTTTTTTGCATGTAGCAATTTATCAATTTCTCCTTTAGACACTCAGAGAAAATTCTGTAAGTAAGGCACATTCCATGCACCAGGCAGACTTGTTAACAGTATCTACATGTAATATTGTCATATTTTGCATAAGTGCTTTTAAGGTTACAAGTCTGATAGGCTTAGGTGGGGATGTATTCTTAGGGTGCCATACTGTCATATAAAATATTATCCACAGTGCTCCTGGGGATTGCTTCTGAGACCCCCTCAGGTGGTGTGCAGAGATGAACCTGTGTCTATGGGAAAGCCCTCAGATGCCTGGGGCTCCTGGATGCTGCACTGGGCCGGGTCTCATCCCTGCAGGAGATGCTGAGGAGAGAAGCGCAGAATTGAAGGCCTGTGGATGTCCCAGCTGCCTGTGAGCCTTGCACAGGGCACACGGCATCACTCTGTGCCCTTCCTGCTCAGCAGTGCCATAACCCTGTGCAGTATCCCAGTTACACTCTGGGCCAGTCTGTCCTTCTGCTACTGCAGAAACGATTTAAAAAGGTCAGTGACACTGCTAACCCCTTTAACCAAATGCTCAGACTCTGACTTACATCCTGTGCCATTACCACCCACTTGGCTGTTTCAGATCTGGACTCCTCATCTTATTTCAAAGAATCTGCTTTTCAGATAATTTCTTATCAACTTGATACAGGACAGATTCTTACATATTTCCACTCAGTATGTTCCTATATTTTGACAGTGACACACTGATCTTTCTGATTGTAGCTTTCTAATCAATTTTGCATCTATTCTGTAGTATTTTTATCTAGCTGTTGCTTCATGAATTGCTTGTTTCAGTATCATCTAAAACTGTGGGGATATAAAGTAACTTTATGTGTAAGGGACACACGTCCTTTATCCCTGATATCAGCCACTTGATCAATGTCAGCTGTTAGGAATCCTCAGTACTGGGCCCAGATAAATGAGGGACAAGTCTCAGTGGTGAAACACCAACTGCAAGAGCAGTAGATGGACTATGTGGGTGCTGGGGTGTTTTAAATGGGATTCATGTGTCCTGCATCAGCACTTCTGGATAGTACCACAGTGTGAGCAGAGGGAGGTGAATATGCAGATGATGCTGTGTAGTCCTGGCAGTCAGTGGGGACAGTTGTGCCCATGACCTCTACAATGCTCTTGGACCTCTGCAAAAGCTCAGGACCCATGAGACCTAAACTTTTGGTGGTACAAGGGTACTACAAAAATTAGACAATGTGAATGGATGAATCAGCAAATTATCCTTAGGGATGCTCTGAGACGTGATCCAAGACCAGTGAAATGTGTGTGTTGAGGATTCCCATTAGTAGGTTTATTTGCAGAAATAGGACATGACCTAATAATTTGAAGGTGTAACTATACAAACTAGATTTCTCTGCCTTTAGGATTGATTCTTCTGTGGCCTTTGACAACTCCTTGCCTCATCTGTAACCTGGAGAACTCTTTAACTTTGATTTCCTTGACACATTCAACATACTGTCACGGAATATGTTTTGGGGAAAAGATTTTACCTATGTGATAAGCATCATGATGATTATTTACTATTTAGTATGTCCCTGTAAAACTACCAGGCTGAAATTAAAATATGTGAGTCATTGTTTTCTTCCTTGAATCAAAGCAGACCAGAGAGTTGTTTCATCACCGTGTCTGTTGTCATCACAATTCAGAGTAACCAGAAGTAACCAAGGTAGCTCTCTTCTTGTGGGTCTGGTTATTGGAAAGAATTCCTTGTTGTCCTTATGTTTTGGTTATATGTCACTTTCCTTCCCTTGCTTGATAGGATGGCATCAGAAAACAGAACTGGGAAAATCTACTGGTGTTACTTTATTTCATTCACTGTCTATTTTGAGAGGTTATTTTTACATATTTTGGCATTTCTAAATATTTAGAGCTATTATTAAAACTGTTCAACTGTCAAAAACTTATGAAGCTGTGAAGCCTGGAAATGACAAAATTAACTAGTAATAAAAAACTTCTGACATGTAGCCTAAGGAATTAATTGGAGAGTTGCTATCACACAGCTTTTAAAAATAGAAGTATTCTACCCACAAGAATATTCAGAAATATAGTTGACAGGATCTGAAACTTACTTGATTGGATCCTAATTTCATCACTTAAGTTGTTTTTATATTTTTAGGCCATGTTTTTCCAGGGCTTTGTACATTTATAGTGGATATGATACCTTCTCCTCACAGACCTCCTTTGGATGCCACTTTGATGTTAATCAGTTAAGTCTTTCTGAGACAAGAATGAACAAAGGACTTTCCCATTTGAGGAAAAAAAATATCATGGCTTTTAAAATAGTTGTAATAATAAAGCATAAAAGAAACAAATTTCTGAGCAGAGAGAACTTAAATTTTACTGTTTTGGAAGGTTGTACTGGCTCTTGCAGCTCCTACCAACAATCAGTGTGTGTGATGCATGTGGGGCTTTGGTGATCTGCCAGAAAATGATAAACTCTCTTTTTGGGAGAGCCAGCTCATGCTTTCAGACAGGCACTGGTGAAAATGGTTAAAAAGCCATCTGATAAAGGGAAGAAAGCTGTGGAGGTCCCTGGGTGTCTGCTGGGCTCACACACACACTGCAGCAATTCAGAGCAGGATTTGATGGTTACATTCCTGCCAAGACTTGTTAACCTCCTAGCTGTGGTTATCCTGACCTAAGGGGTGTGGAAATTGAGAATCCTCCTGTGGAGGACTTGTTTTTCTTTCTTCTTGCAGGCAGGTCATGGTGCTTGAGAGGTGTTGTATTCTTCTCTCCTCCTGCTAAGACAGATTTGCTAAATTTGTGGTTATTTTACATAAAGGTTTTTAGTAGATTTGTCTCCTCATTCTCTTCAAGTGAAAACTAATTTTGGGCGTCTTGTTTCACTGCCTTTCACAGAAATAAAACTTTGTCAGTATTAAAACTGTGTGTGCAAACTTAAATATCTTCCCGAATTCTTGCATGTAATGTTTACATGCATATATACTGTTATCAACGTTACTTAAAATTCACCAGACACTTGTTACTGATTTTCCTCTTTATTGTTACAAAATGCTCTATTTGGCATTGGAAAATAGCATTGAGTGAAGATACATGTTTTAAAATAGAAGGTTTTAAATGTTGTCTATTTAAAAAAAAGTATCTTACTCTAAGAACTTCAAATAAATACTTAATATTAAAGAAAATGGAAAGAAGATTACAATACAAGAATTTCCTTTTCACAATTTCATATCCTGTCTCTTGTCTAAACTCCTTCATTCTAGGAAGAGCAAAGTATGTTAGCAATGGAAGAGGAAGGCACTGTTCAGTTACCACTAGAAGGACATTACAGGTAAAATATACCTTTCCTCTTTTAGGTGAGTTGCAATTAAATAAAATAAACCTGCCACAGTATTTATTTTTAATGCTCACTGAATGTCAGGAGGATGTTTGTCTGGTACAGATAGGTGAACTGAACCAAACACTGCAGCATTGAACAAAGTCAGCCCTTTTCTAGTCTTTCCACATGATCTCACATTCCCTAGGAACAAGGCACACTAGTTGGAAGTTTTCCATTGGGCAGGACTGCAGGATCAGACTGTTCACAATCAAATTTGGCTTCTGACATGCACAGTGCAAAAGGAAGATGCAGAGCAGGTCAAACCTTCATTCACCCTGATGCAAGAAGGGATCCAGGAATGGTTTTGAACACACTGCAGAAAAACTAGGTTCTTACAGTATTATGTTCTAAAACATTCTAATTAAGATCCTATTATGTAAGATAATGAGTTAATCAAGAGCTGTCCAGAGTGCATGTGGCATAATGCAGGGTTGACACAACTCAAAAAACATGAACATCTATGTTACAGGTAGTAATAATACATGTTGGCAACCCATAAAGAATGAATATAATTCAAAGTTTTCAGAAAGAAATTCTTAATAAAAGATTTGAAATATCTGGTGACAGTAACCTCTGCATTAATGGGAGTTCATAGGAACACCATCTCAGAGTGGCCTTCTCTCCAACATTTTAACACAAAGTTACCCTAGTGACTCCTAATGCAAATCAGTGTCTGCGTCTCTGAAAAATCCCAGCCTGTTCCTTTTGACTCATTACACTACTAATGGTCTGGTTTTTCTCTTGTGTTGTCCATACCTTTTTGTTCTAATTTCTAATTTGTATTAGCAATATGTAGCTTAATTTATCTTGCAGTGTGGTCTCTATCGATCTCCATCGTGTGTTGACGTTGGCAGAGTTGCCTGGATAATACCTGACTCTCTGTCCTGTAAGGGTTACAGTCCTATAGCTAAAAACAAGATACTGCTTGTTAAAGTGGTTCCCCAAAACACGTGACAGCAAGTTTACTAAGGGCTTACTGAACACCAAGTGTACGTAACCATGAAGTCAGGAATAATGTACAGGCAACCCCTTAAAACATTTAAGACTTTATTATTCTGAAGTGTATAAATACATGTTTGGAACAGTCCAGGTAAAGCAAAGAGCATAATGGCTACAAAGTGCTGCTTAAGGCTACTGATTAGTTTGTTTAATTTGGGCATTTTTATTAGATATCTTAAATATTTTATTTTCTTAGGGATTTTGATTGCTTTTAAAATTGTTTTAAAAGTAGGGGGAGTTTCAGAGAATAAGTAGGAACTTGTGGGATTCATGTTTAATCCAACTATGCCACTATCATGCTGTGAGGTCTTGGGCAATATTTAATTTCACACTTCTTCATATTTCTCTTGTTTATTAGTTGGGAGTGGCACAATCTATTTTATTGATGTTACTGTGATTAAGTGCTATTGGAGGAAAAAAATACTAAAAAAGTGCTAAGATGTTGTAAGAGAGCATTTAAGTAATTGTTCAGGACTTTCGAAGTTTAACATAATTGCTTAACTTACATTGCACTTAATTATTGTCATCACTATCAGTTTTCAAGGACTTTTATTAAGTTAATAAGTAACAAGACTGATTGCTGGTTGTTTTATTGTGTATTTACTTTCATTCTTGTCTAGAGATGACCCATCTGTGATAAACATTTCTGATGAAATGGCAAAAACTGCTGTGTGGAAGACATTGTTGATATCCTCAGAGAATGCAAAAGATAAGGAGTCAAGCTTTCCTTCTAAAAGGTCTTAATTTTTTTTTACTTCATTATACTTTATATATTGGTGTCAAACCAATATTAGAATATTTTGCTAGGGATTAGAAAGATTTCTAGCATTTTGCAGTTTTATTTCTTATGTCCAGTTGTAATATTCTGAGCTCAAAACACAAATTCACTATTTGTTTAAAAACAAATTTTGTTTAAAAACAAAAATCACAAATATTTGCATGGTACTTAGTTATGCTCCAGTGGAAAATGAAGTTGAGCATGCTTGATGCTTGTGTAATGAATCACCAGCCTCCACCTGGATATTGCACAACAGCTGTTGTGTTTGTTCTGCTTGCTTTTGTTCTTTCCTCTTGAAAAAGAAGTGATCATCACTGCCCTGGAAATAGCTGTATGAAGAACCCAGTACTCTGAATGCAATCTAATAATATTTGGAGTGAAATAATTTTATGATTGCATCATTTCTTTACATTTTTCTGCCTACTTCACTTGTACTCAAAACAGTTAAATAATTTTAAATTTTAGTCCAGTAAAATGAAGCCACAATATTTTATCTGTGCTAAAGAGTTACTACAGGAATAAGAAAATATTAAATCCAAGCACAGTGTGATTTTTTAAGAGAATTTTTTCCTCTGCTTCCATAAATTTAAAATTTAACTATTTTCTATTTAATTGTTTTGTATCACACTTCTGTCATAAGCTCCCCTTCCTAATCACTCTAGAAGCTGATTCCCCAAAGGTAAGACCCTGTCCCCAACCTTCTCCTTGATTGTGTCTTCCAATTCAAAATGGTGTCACCTTGGAACCCAAATGAGTTGGCTTCGTGTAGTTTTTGGGGAGACAGAATGAAAAGAAATTTCAAATAGGAATGTAAAATGCCTTCATTTAAGGCCCAAATATTAAAACTTGGAAATTTACTCTGTATTTAAAATAGAAACTATAGATGTAGTTATACATATAGATGTATTTAAACGTCAAACTGAATTTATTCCTAAATATATTTCTAAATATACTTTCCAAAAGCTCCCTGTTTGGAACAGCTAGCCATTGTTTCAAGGTGAATAGATGCAGTAAGAGAATGTTCATAGTGATACACATTTAATTTTGTCACCCCAAAATGGCATGCTGCCTTTCAGTGTTGTTCCTTTCCCTGTACAGCATAAACAAGACTGAGCAGATGATGACCAGAGAACCTTAATTTCAGACACCCATGGAGCAGCCCACTAATGTGGTTATTATGATGGTATTTCACTGAGAGTCAAAATAGTGTAGTGCTTGTTTGCCTTCCACCCTACACATGGCTGAAAAGGATCCTGTCACTGAAATCAGTGTGGTGCACAGGAGAAGGAAGTACTGGAGGGTTTTCTTACGTCAAGTGCCTCTGCTGTCCAGGCTGTGAAAGCCCAGAGGAAGAGAAGAACCTGATGTGGTACATTCATAGCCCCTGGGTACACAAGAGTTGTAATTTTCCTGGTGGATATTGCTTTCTTTGATGGTATAATAGATAATGTAAACTTGACCCTCTGAACAAAGAGCACCCACACAGACTGTGGCTCAGATAAGAGATTTGGCCTTTCCACTGCAGTAAAATAGAAACTAATTTTCTAAAGATTTCATTTTCAATCTGTTCTTTTATCTTTGCTCATGAAAACAAAGACTCAGGAGGAGAGATTTTTCTGTTTTTAGATATGAGTGTCCTGTTGTAAAGGAACAGCCTTAAAGACTATGATATCTGCATTTTCATGTGCTCTAGCTTGTCTCAGATTCCGAGAGAGGAGTAGATTCAAAGAGCTTTAACCCTGAAAGACTTTCTTTCTGATAAGCAAGGCCATAGGCAACTTTATTCTTAAGTCATATTAGGGATTGAACTACACAAACGTTATAAAGCGTAATGCATGTATCATTACATGGAGATATTATTCAATCCTAGGTAATTACCAAGGGAAAAAAAGTTTGGAATGGTAGCAGTTGGAAGGATAATTTTTGCAAATGATCAAGACCAACAGTATTTACACAATTCCCTCAGTGAAGGGCATCTTATCATAAAAGGGGAAAAAAATCTCATTCTGAAGTAAATTTTACTGATGCCTTCTGAAGTTCAACTACATAATGTTTAGCACTCCCTTTCTGCTGTCAGGTCTGCTTTCTTATATCCCAAAATATTATTAAATGGGGATAATTAAATAATAATAGTGTACTATGATTTTATGTAATGCCTTTTATGCAAGCCATTGACCAATTAGCAACATAGGGTGATTTCTGGAATGCATAAAATCTGGAAGTTATTTGTAGTAATTTAATGCTGAGTTGACTTAGCCAATTATAAACTAAGATCATCTACAAAGAGAGATTTTAGGCAGGAACAAATGACTTCCCAGTCTGTGCATGGATAATTTCTATCATAAGATGTGCCCTGGCCCTGATTCTGTGAAGCAGCATAGTGTGAGGGAGTTCTTACATCCCAGGCTCCTGAATGTTTTTAAGTGTCTATAAAAGGTACTTATATGAGATTCAGGCAAGTTGCCTAGTGATAGAGGCACCTGAACTTTACAATTTTCCAAACTTCATTTTTCATTAGTAAAATTCCTAGGGTCCTAAAGGTCTGCCTTTGTGCCTTTCTTGGCAGAATTGAACACCAAGGCACGTATCTGAAACACAGCCCTCTTTGGTACATGTAAAGAAACATTCCTCTGTCTTCGGTTATAATATTAAGCCCTTCAGAGAGCAATTTCAAAGCATGTGCAGGAGATCTGACCATGTACAGGAGGTAGAGTTAGTTAGCTGGTCTTTTTAAGTACTGGAGAAAAGAAGCATCTGTCACTTTGTAGCTGGTATGAGTGAGTTCCCTTTTCCACCTGAAATATGAAAATCCCACATCCCAGACCTTCCTGCTGAGACTTGTTAGACTACTCCCTTGCTAGGGAGGAAGAGAGCTCCAACTCCTTTACAGATCCACCAGTGATGTGTTTTACTGGCAAAAGACTGGACTTGTCCTTTTTTTTTCAAATTTCTCAAGGCATTAAAGCCCACATCTGCAGGAGCTGCTCAGAGATGTGAATCCTAAATAGAAGGAAGACTTTCCTGGTATCACAGAGGCACCTAAAACGTGGAAATATTATAGACTGTAAGGCACACAACACCTCAGTGTTTGCTTTTACTAAGCACAGGTAACTCCCTGCCTGCTGTACCGCTGCACTTTCAATTCATCCCCCTCTGGAATTTGTTTGCATACCCTTTGTGTGCAGAAAGTGTAACATACCCAATTCTATCACTGTTCTACAGAAGGTGACAGATTTGGCAGTTGAAGTGGCAGAAGTTGGTATTCTTTAGCTATTTCCATTAACACCTCTGGAAGCTGCCATAGGCATAGAAGTAAGCTTTGGCTGCACTGAATTGTATCCTTAAAGCAATTTTTATGTGAAGAAAAATGTCAAATGATTGTAGAATTGTGCATGAATCGCCTTAAGAATTTGAGAATTGATCTTGCTTTCTTTAAGCCTTGTGTAACTCAGCCTATTTCTCATTCATTCTAGTTAAGGAATTATTCCCATGAAACCTGGTAGGTTATGTGCTTGCTACAGGTTTGTTCTCAGAACCATCTGGTTTTTTTTTTAGATACCCTGCCACTCTTTGTTGAAGGCTTGATTTGCCTGTGTTGTGGAAGCCTCTTTCCATTTTCATACTGTGATTGAGACTCATTGGAAGAACATAACTTTTTATTTATTTACACGGTTGTAAATTAGGACCCTCACACACACAAAAAAATCATCTGCTTTGCACGTATATTGCTTTCTGTAGGCAAATCAACATTGTTTTAACTGGGGATAAAAAGCTGAATCCAAATTCGAGCTCTGATTCAGAGTTCTGAATGATACAGCTTTTGTGTAATCTTTCAGGCTTTTTTTTTTTTAATTTAAGTTATTTCCTTATAATGTATACACGAGGAAGTATATATTAAACTCCAAATGGGGAATATTGTCTCTCCCCATACTCCCCAGACTTCTGTTCTCCCCAATCAAGACTGAAAGCCAAATATTAGCTGGATATTGGCCTGCACTACCCTAGTTCAGAAACATTCCTTCTAAATGTACAGTGAACAAGAGAATACATTTTAAAGACAAGAAATACTTACTGTGACCTCTTGTTTCATTTACAAATGTGCTGGTATTGTCTGAGAACTGTGCCATTACCATTATGTAGTAAATTAACTGTTGTATTTGCCAAAAAAGAAAAAAAAAATGTGGCTGTCTTTGCTTGCATGCTGGCTGACTTGTCTCTGTACATCTTAAGTTCTTTACCTACCTAAAATGCTGGCTGTCTTCTGCACCATTCAGCACAGAAATTTTCACTTGCTTTCCCAGTTTGTGCCACGAAGCATGAAAAATAAAGTAAAGTATCTGTGCAGTGTTGGTTTTCAGGTAGATAATTTTTATTTTTATATATATATGTATGTGATAGTGCTACTATAACTCTTTTTTTTGTTTGTTTCCCCTTTCATTTCCTAGTGCTGACATCAGAAAAGAGAAGAAAGCTGACTCAGGGAAAGGTGTTGACCGGGAGACTTGTCTATGACTTGCTCTTCAAGTAATTTTTTTACAAACGAATTAAAGGAGTGCCACAGCCACTAAATATAAATGATTTACCTTGTAACTTTTGTCTTTCATCTCAAACTAGCACAGGTAATGTAGTGCAATACTTGTCTCATTCCACCTTGTCTACCTTGTCTAGTATCAATGTAAATGTCTGCAGTAGCCAATGCAAAAAATCTTCGTGTTCGTTGCTGATCTTGGCCATTTATCAGTACTTGTATCAGAAATGTAAGAAGCAAAGTTTCTTTCAAATTCAACTTTCCTGTTAATAGGTTTGTACTGTATTTTGCTACTTTTTCTGTGTGAGAATACTTAATAATCTTGATTCAAGATGAACTTGAAAACCCTGTTCCAATTTTTTTTTTTTAAATCACCTAACTAGTAAATGATTTCAGGAGACCCAAATGGACAAGCGACCAGTAAGAAGTTTATAAAATAACAACTGATCTGACCCTGTGAATAAACTAACAAGGATAATCCTTTCCTCCTTAATCTGTCCTTTTGAAGTCATGGATTACTTTTGCAGTGTGAATTGCAGGGTCAGATTCTGTATTTGTGAAGTTTTCCTTGATTTAATACAGTGTATTTAATATTAAAATTTGTATGTAACTGGAACATAGTCCTATATATATATATATATATATATATATAAAATTATATATTAAAACATTTTCTCACCTTAGCTAAAGAACACCACCACATCCTTTGATGTGAAACATGGGTACAGTAGTACAGTATTTCTTAAAATGCAGTCTGTGATTATGGTATCTTATCTTGTATTGTATGAATGTTGCCATGGTAGGCCAAACAAATGCATTTTGTCATTAATCAATCCATTGTTTTACAATAGGGAAAATTTTGTGGATACAAACTATACCCCCCATGCAGTTTAATCACTTGCCCAGTGATCTTCCTCTTTATTGCCTAAAATTCAGCCAGATAAAGGGCATATTTATATTGTCTTCTCTGTAATAACAACTGCAAACCTCTTCGTTTCAGAGATTGTGTATAACACTTAAATGGGTATCCTGCTGTTGTTTTGTTACAGCTCTTCATTATTCCATCAAGTACATATTGATTAAAAGATAAAAACAACATTGCAAAGTAAAGTGTGGCTTTAAGGCTATTACTTTTTTTGTAACGGATTTTGTTACTGACCAATCCTTCAAGCTGGTTTTTTGTGTAAAAGACTGTGAGATTAGGTGTTGAATGAATAGGAATGTGGAGCTAAAGTTTTATTGTGTTATTTGGAATTCACTGATTTTTAAATTTTTTAAGATAAATTTTTAAATTATTAAAATGAAAGCTAAGTCTCAGTATTATGCTGTAACTTTGAATCCTAAAAATAAGAATTGTAGTCAAGCAATCTTTGTAAGAACTCATCCATAGGGCTCTAACATTCCCCAGCTTTACAAAATACGCTAATTTTCTATACACTTCATGAACAACTTTTTCCATCCAGCACATTTAAAATATTCCAATGTTTTTGTGTATGTGAGTGTGTATGTTTTAATACTTTAGCCATAAATAATTGCATTTTGCTGCAAACTTTTTAGGGTCACTGTTCTAAATTTACCTTATCATTATCAAAGCCCATTAAAAGCCATTTTAATGGAGAAAAAAAATCTAATGGACACAAAGATGGACTCACATCTAATTAAATGTTTGTATATGTAAATTTAGGAAAAAAATGCTGATGCATTAAGGTTAAATGCTTTGTTTTGTGTACTTGATGATAAATTGTAAGATTCCAATTGTTTTAAGGTTAGTATAGAAGCTCAATACTGGTTTGTCCTGAAAGCAGCCTGATGGTGTTTTAACATATTGCTGACTTTGTTACAGATAATGTATACAATCGAAATGTATTAGCTTCACTTGACCAACTCTTAGAATATTAAGAAATCAGTGTATTCAATGGCATTCTGTATTTCTGTTCAGTATTTCAGAGTGGTTTTATTTTAAAACACTCTGGTTTTGCGTGAATTTAAGTGCTTTTCCAATGTTAATCTTAACATTCTGAAATCACACACAATATTAAGCAAATGTAGTGCTATATTTACTTCTAATTTCATATTCCTGGTCAAAATTACTCAATTTCTTGGATGTAATTTATTACAAAAGTTTATGTGTACATGTGAATAGACTATTGTGTTTTTCACAATTAAGATATGTTATGTGAAAATAAATATTTATCCTAACTAATTTTCAATTTTATTTTTATACTGCAAAACCCAGAAGAGGTTTGCAATATCCTGTGGTATTTGAAATGTCTACCTGACCTGAATGTGCTTCACAAATCCATGAGTGGTAGAGCCCAGTATGGCTCCCTTTCCAAGTGGAATTTCACTGAAACATGCAAGGCAGTGAGTGTTGGCTCCCTGGGTGGAGTTCATGGTGATGTACTTGGTCTGACCTTAACAGTAAGTGTGACATGGGGGATAGCTCAGAGCTCACCTGTTCCAGGAAGAGAATGGGAGGGAATCTCCCAGTGAGATGCTAGAATCATTAAGGTAGGTCAGATGCAAAGAACTGCATCTTAATGAAAGACTTAGAATAATTTCTAGTTTCACTTGTTTTTTTAAACATTTCCTTGATTATACTTATTCTTGCAGTTATTTAACAAGAGCCTGGTGAAAGAAGTTTTTTGGATTACAGAAACACTTTTTTTTGTCTTTATGACAGTGTGGTAACATTAAAATAAATCCCAACTATTTACCCTTGCATACACCAGCCACCTCGAAGTTCATAATGATAATCTTTTTTGATAACCTGTCTGTACTGCTGGGATCTACCTTATACTGATTTAGGTTTCTTTGCCTTGAGCCAAAAGAATGAGACATGTGATGATATAACCTCTTGGAGACAACTGACAGCCTGTAATCCTATAGAACTTTAACAGTGGTGCCAGGTCTACATAAAGGGCCACTGCTGCCTTGAACCCAAGATGATATTTGTAAAATTCAGCTCCAGTGTGTTTCAAAAAAACCGCAACAAACAGAACAAAACCACCCAACATCTTATTTTGTGAGTTAAGGAATTGTTAGTTTGTGAAAACAAAACCTGATTTCTGTTTGAGGCTTTCTCATTTAAGGACTAGCTGCACAAAGTGTCTTAACATTCTCCCCCATGCTTTATCTGTCTGCGTGAGTACTTTTACATTCACACCTAATGTCACTAATAACCCACAATACAGACATAATCAGATGCTGGCATGTAATATCAAGAAACTAAGTGTTAGATAATCATGTCACACTCCATTACATGATACCATTACACAAAATCAGAAGCTTCACTGTAAGCCATCTTCAAAATTAATGGGGATTTAAAAGAAAATTCTAGTGTTCTTTTTCTGAAGCAACATTTTCAATGATATGGACTACACCTCCTTTCATAAATTAACGTCTTTATTATTTTAAAGCAGCACAGGTTTTAGTACAAGCAGATTGCATTTTTTCTATGTGAAATTGAGAAAACTACTCTAATCCTCAAATGGAGAAGCCTACCTGGAGTGCTGGAAATAAAGCAGACATTCATTGGTATGCTGTAAAGAAAAGCACTTTTGCCAAAGAGCACATTCACAGGAGAGTGGCAGTCCAGCCCTTGCTTTAAGTGACTGCTAGTTCACATTGTAATGTTTTATGTTTGTGTAAGAACCAGTTCCTATTCATCAGTACACAAGCAGCTTTACATTTAAAAAAATGGGGATCTTGTCGAGTTCCTAGAGGAGATTTTACAGTGCACATTCCCAGAGTAGCAGCCTTTTTTACTATAAAATAGGCAAAAATCACAGTACTATTTGATAGCACACAAAGAAATTCAGTGCCATTGGTTTGATTAGATATCATTCAAAATCTTTGGTGAAAGCTGGTTATATGCTTTCCTTGCAAGAGTTCTACAACTGTAATATAAGAGATTGCAGAGAAAACACACTAACTTCAGGAACTGCAGTATAAATAGTGTTTCATTCTGCACATAAAATATTAACATTGCAGTATTCCTGATACCGATCCTAAAATAGTAATTATCAAGCCTTACAGATTTTCTACAAAAAAGTTACTTCATTCTTTTCTCAGAAATTACCCCAGGGTTCATTTCATTTTTGATGGAAATATTATTATATTTTTATTCTGCAACTGATCGCCATGGGACATTTTTGTCTTTCATTACCCTGCTATACAAATTAGAATGTTTCTCTTTTAGACTGAAATATCAAAAGGTGATTACTCAAGTAAGTACCATGCTTCCTAGAAGTCTGCAACATCATTCTGGTGATGTTAAGACCTGATTAAACACAATCAATAAAAATGCAATAGTTGCTTGGCAACAGGAGTCATTATAAAGATTAGCTTTTCATTGTGTACACCGGTATCCCAAGAGCTGACTCTTATCTCATCTTGATTTATACTGGCTCAGAATACATTATCTAGAGAGTTTTCTGGAGAAGCACCATCACTAACAAGCAAAATGCTGGTGCTAATGCAGTGAGAAACACTGCTTTAGGAAGTGGCTCATATGGGTATAAATATGCTTATGTGCTTGACCGGAGATGGAATGGTCTTTGTCAGTGTACCACTGTGTGAAAGAGAAATACAGAGAATGTTAGTTGTAGCTACATCTAAATGATATAAACCAAACATGATAGACATAAAAATGTGTGCCACCATTTAAAATTATCCTAACACGAGGCTTTCAGCATGGAGACAAAGACATGATGAGGTAGGGACCTGCCATGACACTTTAGCCTCTTCTTTGCGTGTGGGATATGCTATGTTTTTATGCCTGAGGTGTAAAAACACGTGGCTTGTCCACGTGGAGGGTAGACTCAGCTGTTCATTTATGAGGGGTGACTGACCTCTCCCTCTGTATGTCCTTTCAGTCTGGCTGAAGGAAAACCATGCACTTGGCCCTCCTCCTATACGTCATCCTTTTTAGCACTGCTCCCCAAGGGCTGAGAGAGTGTAGGAAAGGAAGAGCTTGCACCTTAGTCTGTGAGCTTCCATGCATGACATAAGAAAGGGCAAATAACTCGTTGTCTTACAAGTTCAATAAACACCAGACATGACAGATAGGCTATCTGGGATTTAGGTGAAGCTAAACTTTCCTATCTGTAAGATAATATTCATTGTACTTTAGGTATATGCAAAGGTTGGGACTGGCTGTTTGAGAACACAAATATTTACGAAAATGAAAGATTAGGTAAAAAGGGTCGAATATGAGATGGCATTGCTTTACAGTTTTTCTTGTGCAGAAACATAATATGTGCTTTATGTTCAAATTTCAGTTACCGAACATGAAATGCAGCTATATGAACTTTCATTTAAGATGGTAATGAATTTATACCTAACCACAGGGAGTTTATGCTATTATTCTCATTTGTATATTGAAAAACAAAACAGAACCATACCATTGCCTGAAAATCTACTTCAGCATCAACAAGAGCTTTGGAAATCTGTGCTGCTTGCTGAAAGTGAACATTATCTGAAAAGTGGAAGAGGAAAAAGATAAACAAAAATTGCTTCTGTAATACTCTGAGGGAAAATCAAAGCAATGAACACACTAGAGTCCCCAGCACTGCTGACTGAAACACAGATTAGTTGCAAAAAGCAGTATTATTTTATTGACGTAAATGTAACAGCCTTGCCCCTTCATGCTTTTGTTTTGTCAGTAGTAGAATTGCGAACCTGTCTGTAATACTAAAATGTCTAATTAACTGCAACTCACCATCTGCTGTTCCATGAATAAGGAGATACTCAACTTCCTTGAATTTTTCAGCTCTGGCCATTACTGTTGAACTCTGAAATTACAGGGAAAAAAAAAGAAAAAAGGTGCTATGTATTAGGAGATGACTTGCTACCAACTGACTTCGATTCGTGTTGACACAGTCTGGGATCCTTCAGCTAAAACCAAGCACACCCTTGCCTATCCCCTTCTGAACTGCCATGGGGCATGGTCACACATCCAGGGGCTGGGTGCTCACACTCCAACCATTCCACACCCATCTGCAACTGTTACCAAGGTTATGGCTGCAAAGGCACAGGCAATGGCAGAGGGGAAGAGTTCTGGAGTGAGGTACATGTTCCATGCGTGACCAGCATGTTGGGAGCCTGCAGCACACCGTGTGCCATAGGTTTCCTGTGTGACTGCAGACAAGTTAAAAAAACACTGTTGCCACGGCAACAGTGCACCCTGTGAGAGCAAGGAGTAGATCTTGCAGAGGCTACACACGTTATCTTCCCCACTACAAGGTACAAAAGTTCACCTGCAGATAAGGCACCAGTGCAAATACTGCCTCAGTCTCCAGTAAAATTGAGTAACAAGAAGTTTAAAACAATGCTCTCTCCAAATATGAAAGAGAAATGCCTGAATGAAAATCACTAGACCACAAATCTCTTAAGTAGAAGTCAAGCTACATTTTGGGAATGGAAACACTGATACAGTGAGGAAAAGATGTAATAATCAGCAACAGATTAATCAAGAAATTTAAAACACAGTAACAACATGTTCATTAGAATATTCTAGCCCACCCGACTTGCTACTGTGACTAAAGAATGAAAATAGTAAGGATTGAAGATAAGATCTTTAATTTGGGCAAGGTGAGGGAATAGGATGGTGCTCTGCCAGGAGTAGAGGAAGAAGAAGAGGGCTAACAAGGACAAAATTTTGGGCTTGATAAGACAACCAGTTACTCTGGCAAAAGAACCCTAAAAATTTTGAACAGAAGAATGTAGTGGTTTGCTTTTTTCTTCCCCGTCTTGTACTAAGGCTGTATCCTTAGACAAGGATTTGCATTTAGTACCCCAAAAAAGTCAAATACTGCCAAGACACAGAAATTTTCTAATTTTATGTCTCTTGTACACTCATGAATCTTTAAAGCAAGTACAAGTATTAAATTCCTTTTGCCTTGGCAGAATAGTGTACCACAAAGCTTCCATACATGAAGTGAGTTCTTTGTATGTATTCAATCAAGTCTAAAAAACAAGTTCAGCAGAGAGGGTAAGAAAACCCCACCCTGCAGTCTGTAACACTGCAGTTGCCCTCTTTTGATAGTCAAAGGATGGAGAGCACCAGAAATCCAATATATGGAAATCCCCCAAATATGAAGAATGACGCTTTCCATTTAGATGATTTCGTATCATGGAGTGAGAACATTTGGCTGTGAGTGCCAAAATATGGAGAGAGCACTTTGATGCACTGAGGAGCACTGGTAAACCAGCTGACCAAAAGAACAAATGAGAAAGAAATGTCCCAGTGACATTAAAGGAAAAAAAAAAAAAAAAGAACAATAAAAAATCCCCAAGCCAACCAGTATCCTTTGAGTAAATCATTTTCCACATGTGCAGAGGCAAACTTGATAGGTCACCTTGCTAAGCTTTCTTCTAGAAAACCAATGCTGTTCTAAGCAAAATTCTGTGAGTGAAAGCCTGATTTAAGCTACACTTCTGAGAACTTGACTTGTCAAAAGCAATTTTAGAAGGAGGATGCCACTGTTTTTCCTCTTCAGGCATTAAACAAAGTTATTTGTAGAAATAATTCAGAAAGAAGAAACATACTAGATACTTCCTCTGCATTTTTATCACTGATGATACTTCACTTGCTGTACTCAACATGAAGAGTCCCTTCCCTAAAACATGCTTTAAGGACACAGTACCTTTGTGTCCTTAAAGAAGGTTGCAAGATTGGGAGCACTCTCAAGTTAGGCACAGTTAGAGGACAAAGCAAAAGCAACAGCAGCTGAACAAAGCTTAAGTGGACAGCAAAATTTACTTTATTTACCACTTCCATTTTATAGTTACACTGTTGGAACAAAGGCTCCGAAAAGGTAACATGCACAAGTACTGAGAATTAGGCCCTGCTGAGTGTAACTGGCTTTTCTAAAGATCACACAGCAGTCAACATTTTATCAGCACTCCACAAACAAGTTAAGGTTTGGCTGAAACTGAAGGTCTCTCTCCCTTTAGCATATTCTCAGATAATAGAACAAATGTCAAATCAGTACAAGATGGCATATTTACAAAATTGTACCCTGTTTTGCATAACCTAATGATGCAGCAGTTCTTAAGGACTGAACATTTCAAATCTGCTAGAAAAAGATTGCCAAATCTATGACTGTTTCAAACACTTGCCAAAAGCATATCAAATTCAGAGTGAACTGCAAAATAATGTTCTCACAAGTTGAACAGTCTCTTCGGTATGCTTTACATGGCTACTGTGTCTGACCTCTAGAGCTCTGCCCCAATTCAGTCTCAAGTCTTTTGCATCAGGGATGTTTCTTCCAGGCTGCCAGATTCTCTCCATTCAGCCTAGGATTATATTGGGACTGCCACCCATGCTTGCTCCTCTCTTTTACAAAGCTCTAAGTTTTAATAGTTTACAACTACCTTAAAAGACACTGAGCATACCTAATTAGCCCTCTTAGGAGTGGGAGTTCTCCCTGAGACTTGATTCCTGACAAACAATATTTAACATCTCAGATTCTCTGCCATCAATAAATGTAAAACCTAATGTCACAGTAATACAAAGGTGGGATGTACCCCTCTTACCACAACTAGTTTCTTGAGTCTATATAATTCAGTCATTTATACTCTACACATTAGGAAGGTGCCTAGCAGTGCTTATCTTCTCTAAGCAGGTGTGTTCACCATCTCATTTCTTTTAAATCAGGGTGCATACTACAGAGTTTATGCAACTTTTCACTTTTCATGCCAGCTTTACAGCAATGCAGCAGGATAGAGAATATATGATGCAGCACACAAACCTGACAGCACAGAGTTAGCAGTGCAAGCTTTAAGAACTTGAGCTGTATGTACTAGCTTTTAGTACAGATTTTGCATTTACCTCAAAAAACACTCATTTCAGCAAACAGCTCTCGTCAGTGTCAAGGGGCCAGGAGGTTGCCTATTGAGACTGGGACATGGAACAAAGGGGCTGTAAGCCAGGAACATACTGGGCTGAAGTCAGTTAGGGTCTTCAGCAATAACAAAATCCCACAACGCTTTCACTGAGGCTACATGAAAAACAAAAGACTCACTTCTCGAGCTACTGCACCCTCCAGGTTAAAAGTAAAGTCCAAGTACTATATTATTTGGAGCGTTTAACAACAAACAAGGACTTAAGTTGCATTTTCCTTTCTCTAGGAGCAGCAGCGAAGTGTGACAATCTGATCTAGGCAATTACTCCTCCTCCATCTAGCCACCATTCTCCCCAATTAGTCCTCTGAGTAACACATTTGAAACCTTTAGCTCTTTGGTACTGGCAGTTTCAACGTGGCCATTGCCAGCAATGGATACTATGCCAAGAAAATCCGACTCCTGGCTTGAAAGGATTAAACAGTCCTCTGTTGCCATCTGTGCCGTGAAGCTGGTGAGTGACTTTGTGCACCCAGAGCGTTAACGTTCGTTCTGCACAGCGACAGTAACTTGTATTTACATTGCTACCTCGCAGACCTCCTCCTGTTCCCACTGCCTTAAAGGAACACATTTGGAAAAAGGCAGGCAGGCGGCTGCAGGCTGCTGGTCAGTGCCTGCTGGGCCCCAGTAGCTCAATAGTTAGAAGAGAGAGACACAAACACACTGCTGGACTATTTGGTACTCCAATTTGTCCAGCAGTCACTACCATTGTCTTGACCAGAGCGTCTAATATAGCAGTTGACAACACTAGAATACTATAAATATATGTCAAACCACATGTTTCAGTCCATATATGTACGTATTTCTGTTTTATCATACTTTTAAATCAGTGCAGCAATCTCCACCCTTTTTTCTACCCATGACACTTACTTTTTTAATGCACACAACCAGTGCTAAGCAGTGTCTTCTACCCTGCTTACCAACCCAAACACAGAGAATAATGCTCCATCTCCTTCTCTAACATCAATGTTTGGTTCCAGTATCACCATGGCTGGACTCCTCTGTGAAACATTCCAATAACCAGGCCACAAAGTACCCCTCAGATTCCTCACAGTTCTCCAACAGCCACTATTTTCCCCTAGGCCTGAAGTTTAAGAAAACCTAACAGAAAGTTTGGCTGCTCTGCCCTATGCCCATGACTTCAAAAAGTTGTTGAGGCAACAAAAAGTATCTGGCACATGGAAGAGCAAGACAAAAAATTGATTAATCATGCTGTAACAAGGACAAACAATCTACATGCAATTTGCTTTCAGGAGGACACATGGAAATTCCCTCACTTCTGTGCAATCATTGGTCGTATTGGAACGAACTTTGGACACCCTGTGTTCATGGAGATCAGGCCAACATTCCAGTCTTGACACTGCTGGCTCTTGGTTTGCAATTTGGTATGGTCACAGTACAGACAGACTTGCCTACCTGTTAAAGTGTTCTAGCATTGAGGAGATTTTGCTTTCTGTGGAAAAACTTGCAGATTCCTATGGCAGGAAAGTTCACACAATACCCATTTCTAAAGAAATTACATTTCAGAAAGAGTGGGAGTAAATTTGTTTTGGTAAAAAATGCTTAAGATAAAGCATACCTTGCTCACAGAACCACTAAATTTTAAAACAAATTTGTTTCTTGGTGGTTAAAATAAAAGTTCTACAACTTGTTTTACAGTCTGCAAAGTAGCCAAATGGAACTGAATGTAAAAAAAAAAAAAAACCAAACCACCAACACACCAACCAAACAACAGAAAATCCACACCATCCACCAAGAAGAAGCTGCCTTGTGCAAATCCAAACACGTGAAACTACAGCCTCTAACAGCAGAATGCAACAGTTATAGCTGGAGAGAAGAAACTTATTTCTCCCCACAGGGAAAGAATTAAACTGTTTAAAGAAAAATACATCAGTTTAGAAATGAAACAATACACAAAAAAATGAAATAAAGTGATTTCTTTCTTACATTATAATTCTCCAGATTATCATCTGCTGTAGGAAGGCCCATGTATCGCTCTGTGTATATTGAATCTGGAATTTAAAAAATCCCAAAATTAGAATCTGCTACTTAACTTTC
This sequence comes from Aphelocoma coerulescens, assembly GCF_041296385.1. Classification (NCBI taxonomy): domain Eukaryota; kingdom Metazoa; phylum Chordata; class Aves; order Passeriformes; family Corvidae; genus Aphelocoma; species Aphelocoma coerulescens. Next base: position 22,557,385 of record NC_091021.1, on the reverse strand, counting down.
AGTCTGTCTACCATCAGTTTTACCCATCAATACAAGCAGTAACAATGCATACTGGAAATCAGGTTTTCCACAATGAGGGGTGTAGGTAACCATCATTATTCAGAATATTTAATCTTCTTGTTGCCATGGACACCTGAATGCTGAATATTAATACAGTACTTTGTGTCAGTGTTTCCTTATTGTTATTCTTTTAGTAATCCTAACAAAATTACTGAAAATGTTGCAGTAAATAACTAGCATTTGAAATAAACCCTTAGATATTTTATCTAAATGTTTACTACCAAAAATCTGTACAATGAAAATACAACAGTAGATTAGGATTCAGCTTGGCTGAAAAAAAAATTATATATTTTCCACATTTTTTTTTGCCATGTTACCATTTGCAGATTTGCTGCTTTGTTTTAAGCCATACAAATTAATCCTCTGCTGCCATATTCTAATGCCTATTTGACTTCTCATCAGAGTTGCTGCACTAGAGGTTTTTTTATGCTGAATAGGTATGCCTCCATAATCCTTCATCTAACAAGCCAGAAGTGGAATTTTAGAGATCTTGATCATTAAAAAAATATTTCCTGTCATACTCTAATATTCATGTCCAAAATATTATGAAGACATTGCTATGTCCCCAGCAGACTACTGCTAATGCCTGGCAGTATGATCTGATCTGCTGAAATAGCTATTATAGAGCCTCTGTGCTAGTTGCAGAATGACAAATTATGCCTTATTTAGCAGAGGTTTTCCAGAGAAAGCTTTCCCTTGAATGTTTTTGGACAAATAAAAACAATAAAAATGTTACACTGTGTTCAGATTGCACCAGCACCTATTTATAACTTAATATAATTTCTTTAATCTGGGAGTAGGGCCCCTATAACTGTATTTCTAGCCTCATGCAACTACTTGAAACATTATGCTCTAAAGGCTTGGAGCATGTAGAGACTTGTCCACTTGATCAGGTTTTCCTCACATCAAGCTATTCTCAAGATGAATTAGATTTATAAAATCCAAATTTTACATGCTGAAAAACCACCCCAACCAACCAACCTAAGGCAATTCAAATCCTATTCTGTTACTTTGTGAGAGGAAATTACAATGCAAGTTCAATGTTAATCCTCCCAGTTCATTCTTATAAGTGAAGTTTCATTTTGAAGACATGAAGGTTTAATAGTGATGGATTTCTGACATACAATACTGGTTTCAAAGCAAACACAGACACATTACAGTAATACTATAAATATTACAATAATTCAGCCTTCATTAATGTTTAAAGAGATTACCTAAAGTTATGGATCTGACTTCTTAAAATGGGAAGTAATATTTAGCAAATTGGTTTACTTTCAAAATGCAGTGGCCACGAGTTCATAAAAACAGACCAAATGGCATTTACATGGCATCTAGTAGATAATCCAAAGTTCTGCGCTAGGAATCCACACTTTGCAGCGTGTGCACTGGAAGACATATGGGAATCCTTGTAACGAAGAAGCCATCACATACCATAATACTGCCAGCGTGACACGGGGGCAACCGCTATTCCACACTTGAACACGCCGCTTCCAGAGCCAAGCACCATGGAGGTCACATATCCCCCATAAGACTGAGAAGAAAACATTGCTGTTATTTTAGTCGGAAGGGAAAGGATGGGGCCCATCTGCTACACAGTTCATCAGACATTTATAGGCTCAGCGTTTTTCATATTAATGAACTCCATTCTGAATTTGGGTCAGATCTCAGCCAGCCTGCTCAGTCGGGGAAACAGGCATCAAACAGCGCACGGAAGCTGTGGCGCTGATGAATGAGGACTTGATGGGGAAAAAGGGCGCAAACGCTGCCGAACTGTGACTCAGCTGAGGATGACTGTGTTTGGTAGCACTGTAGGCAGCAGCAAAAGACAGGAAACAAGACACTGCTGAACCGCTGTGTCCCTTCCCGTGCTGGGGGAGTGGGTGGAAGCAGAGCTCTGGCCCACAGTGTGCCTGATGAGTAGTTGCTACAGGGCATCCAAAAATTTACAGCAGAGCAGGCCTATGGTAGCTCACTCCCTAACTTTCCCCCAAAGTGTCAGGAGCAAGACTGTGACTGGGGAATGAAGGATCTTCTGCCGAGTCTGTGGGAGGAACTGTGCAACAAAACACTCCTTGCTACGCACAGAAAATTTACTCACAGTGTAGCCTGATACACAGATGAGTAAATATCTGACACGCTTGAGCATCCAGGCAGCAAGATACCTAAACACTGTCACCAACCGCCCAAATGACTGCCCTCACAGGAGTTTGAATGGGTTATTTAGGAAAATGTGCCCACCCACATTCAAAAACAAGAGCCATTTTTGGATCTCATTCCTGTCTTAAAACCAGACTACAGGCAAAGGGAATTGCATCTTATTCGAAAGTCCTTAAATGTTTGCTCCAACTTCAATTCCTAGGTCCTCCCAGTAAGGTCAGCGAAGTAACACACTTGGCAATTAAACCCCTTTATAAATAAATGCCTAACCTGGCCACAGTAAAGATATTACTGCTGAATCTATGGCAAACAAAATCCATGTACATAGTGACATGCTGACAATCTGAAAACTCAAGAGATAAAGAAAATCTGTTTGCCTACAGGTTCAGTGCCCAGGATGTCTTAATCCCAGCCTAGCTCCAAAGAGGAATGCTCTTGTACTATTCATCCTGAGGGTCATAAGGGCTTAAGATGGGAGTGCACCAAATCCTCAATTTTTGCAGAAAGAATTTTCCTTTCACTACAGTTAATAATACTACATGTGACTTCACATAACAGAGATATTTACCCCCAGAAGACAAGCTGTTAAAGCCATTGTCTTGCCATCAAGCAATTTATTCACTGGTGCCTGTCACCTGCAGTGCCCAAATTTCAGCTAACAATTTAATTCAGCATAGAATCAGTAACACTACATACACACTTAGCCTTGCAGCTGAGGGGGTATGTACATGCTATTAAACTATTAAACACTTCCATCTACTGTGCCAGGTTTTAAAGACACATCAAGTTAGAGAAATCTGGCCTCTGGTTGCAAATACCATGATACCCATCCCACACAGCTGGCTCGAGTGTAATTTGACATCTTTTTTTAAAAATCAGTCATCCAACTAAAGAGATACTGGTGAATATATACTTGGATTTTTCTTCCTTTTAGCATTGGTTCATACTGTACACAGAAACTTGCCAGCATCCGTTTAAATTGCTTTTTAATCCCTCTAGTAGACCTAATTTCTCTTACAAAGGCTCCTGAATGATTGCAAAAACACAATGTAGAAACACACTTTTAAGATGTGCTTCATCAGTTCAAGTACCGGATTGTGTGGTGACCCCAGAGGTGCCTCACATGAAGCCCTACAGGATCTCACACACATGGCAGCACAACAAATAGTTGTCAAAACTAAATAGTATTTCTGCCAAAATTGTCTGAGTACTTACCCAACCCCAAATTGCTATTCTGTCCTTATTGACAAAGCTCATTTCAGAAAATTTTCTGAAAGTAAACAGAATAATTAAACACTTAATGGATTGCAAGTATCTGCCATTCTACAGACATGCCTATTTCCTATCAAGTCTGCCTCTTTCTATTGTACAAATAAGCATTTCCCACTTCATCATAGTGACTGCATATGAAAACATACAGTAATTCAGGCATGTGTGTCTTTAGGAAATTTAGAAAAACATCTGTGCATATGACACTGAAACCCCTCAACCCACGCTTACTGACATTTGTATTGTATTAGGTTAGATTTCACTACCTGCCTTGTCTTTTTTTTAAGGATGCACAAAAATCAAATTCCAGCAGTAAGGAACAGACCAGCATATGTAAATACAGTCACCATTAAAAAAAAAAAATCAAGAAGATTGTGAAATTCTATTTTTTTAAACTCCTTAACATTTTAAAATCCCACATGGAAAACTCTGTAAGATCACTTCATTGCAATTCTGAGAGATCCACACTGTTGTTTGTTTTACTGAGGTTCTACAAACACAAACCAAGTGACAAACATGAACTGATTTAAAGGCTGAGTATTTCACATAAGTAATTCTGCCAGAACAGAAACTTGCAAAAAGCTTGAAGTAAAACTTCCATCTCCAGGTTCCTTGGTAGTGTGTTCTTCTACTAATGTGACACATATCATCTCTATAAAATCAGAGATATGGTTAATTGGTATTACAGCAGTAACTCTTCTCTCTTTTTAAGCATAATATGATGGTTGGCCCACAAATGACACACTTCAGTGTACAAAATTAAGCAGAATGTAGTTATTTTATCACCAATATTTTCAAGATGACGACTCGAAACCTTCACCTTTTTTCCTCCTACACAACAAGCACATAAAAGAAGGAGCAGGTGTTGACCTTTCCCTGTAGCTCACCTGGCTGCTGCTATCTGATCTTCTACTTCATATGTTCCCAGCCTTCTGTTTATTGCATGCATAATTTCATCCCCTTGGTACCCGCTGCCCCTGCCATCAAAGCTGGCCACAATGACCTGCTCCGTGCTTGCCAGGTAAGTAGCCCAGCTGATCCGGAAGACTTGGTCTACTTTCTGACTACAAGGTCCTGCATACCTAAGGAAAAGAGTCACAAAATTCAGGCATTTACGCTCCACATATCCCCACATCAAGCTTTTCAAATATAATTATCACTGACAATTTTGGCCTTTAAAGCAGGATAAACTTTTAAATTAAACTGAGGAAACAAGAAAAGTATCACTGACTGACTAAAAGCAATATGCTTTTTTAAAACTTCAGCTGGTAATCAAGAAAGCAGACTGGATTTTTTTTTTGTTTGTTTTACTCCTTTCTGCTCTAATAAGAAACCTTCATTATTTTGACTTTAAGCAGGTTATCAGAAATCCAAGCAAGTTTTCTTTGAACCTGAGTTTCAAAGCGATGTTCTCTATTTCTGTTCCATTCACCCATGATTTATTTGGTTTAAGTCTGAAATCAACCAATAGCCTTCAATTGGAAAAATGAAAAATACCATTTTCTGCATTTTTCATTGTCTCATCAGTCTGAACTATTTCTTATGCAGGCTGAGAAAAAGGAAGCAAAACTATAATTTTAACTTTTTGCTTCAAAATATTTCAGAAGCACTTGACCACTATGAAATCATACTCTGAGTGCCTTGATGATAAAATTCTGTGCAGTGCACTTCTCTAGCAACTGTTCAACAGAGTTAAGAAATAGAAGAATGGCTCCTATGGCTCTATAGCCTACCCATCAGTTTTAGAAGCAAAGAAAAAGCTACTGGGAATTTAATTCAAGCTATAGATCCCTATACTTCCAAAATAATTTTTGATATTAAGATCATTGTGAACGAGAGGTGATCCTCACAAAGGTCCAGGTAAGTCAATAAAAATAGTATCAAAACCAAAACAACTCTTAAGAAGCCAAGAGCACTGGCTGCTTATGAACATGTTCAATGAGCACATCAAAAAGTGTTACCAAATTGCATTATATAAAGATGAATCTAAGAATTAACAGCTAGTTTCCTTACAGAGTCAGCTTTTTGTAAAAAGAGGAAAAGCTTGCAATTTTTATATTAACGCACAGCTAAAATTCAGTAATTCCCATTTAGAAGAAAACATACCAGGATGAACAGAAGTGCCTGAGGAAGACCAGACCAATCAGCACATACTTATGGTCTTGTATTTATGAAAAACCCACAACAAATGTAATCCTGACCACAGGATGACGTTTGTCAACACTGATTGACAGTCAAATACCACAGAAAAAATGCAACATCACACATTAATTCAGCTTTAGGATACAAGGCTTATTCAAGGTTTCATTCTGGATTCATCAAAGATTATTCCTAAAGAACATCATGAGCAGAGGAGGAGGTAAGCTAACACGAACATCCTGGCTGTTAAATCACAGAAAGTGTATCTGCCTCAGTGCCACTGCCAGAGCATGTGCTCATTAAGCATTACATCATCTTAGGGCACAGGAATCCACCATGAACTGGGATACACCTCAATTTTTCATTCCATCTTAAAACTACTTCAAGAAGTAATTAGAAAACATGCTGGTTTTGTGTTTCCTTATTAAGAATATTTGAAGTAGATGAAAGGGATTATTAACACAACACTGCCATGTGATTGAAAACTTACACATCAAGGAGCAGAGGGTACTTCTTTGATGAATCGAAATGGGGAGGCAGTATCATTTGATACCACAGGTCTAAAAGTGAAAAGAGTTTGGCTTAGGTCAGCTCTACAGTGAAATTATTTGAGATGCATTACAATTGATACAAGACCACATTTGAGTCACCCCCTAAAAATTAAAAAGCAGTTTCATCTGAACTGTTCTAATATATATACATAGAAGTTCCTAGCTAATCTAGTAATTTAAAAAAATGTTTTACAGTTAAGTTGGCAGAAAGTAATAAAATTTGGGGACTCAACATGCTGTCTCATGACATTATTCTAAGCGTACATGTGAAACTTGTTATGTCTCTACAGTGGTAAATCTAACACAGGCTCAAATATAAGATTTCTCTACCAGCAGAGGAAAGAAATTCTATATTATTTTGAACCTGCCAGATAGACTTTGCGTGACAGTCTGTAAAGCATCCCAGAAACATATCCAACTATCTATTAGTTTTGAAGCAATATTGATTCCAGTTCCATTCATGTTATTCGTTCTACCCAAATTGGCTGTGAGCTGAACATTTTAAATGCACACCCTCTGAGTTTTGCAAACTGAATAGCTCAGTTGCTCACTCCTGAATTTTAAGAGAACTGATGCTGCAATGCTGATGGACTGCACTGCAGTAATAGTCAGAGTGCAAATCTTATGGAAATTTGCCCAGATATGAATATGCAAGGCATCAGAACACTGAAACATTAACAATCTAAACTGAACACATTAAAATCTAATTTCAACTGTTTGCATACTCTGTAGTCACAGGGGTGGATTTCTTCTCTGACAACCTACATGGATTTGTGAGCAGACTTGAAACTTTAAGTAGGACTAAATGGATTTTCATCTCCTATTTTTGATATTAAAAATAGATTCCCCTTACCCAAAATCTTTTACCCTGAAGACATGAAGTAGTAAGAACAAAGAGGAATAAAAAAATGAATATACAACTGATAGCATGAAGAACATCTTTAAATCTCCATCTTGCCTGGAAGATTTCATCTTTAGCCCTAGTAAGAATGTGACAGAAATAAAAGACAGAAAACACAAAGATAAAGAGAGTTGTTATAAAAATAAGGTAACAGTGAAAGAAGGGAGGCATCAAAAAGAACACTTAGCCATGACTGACCTAACTCAACCCAGTTTGTAAAATGTTAATTCCATTAAGAATATCTGCTCATTTTATCAGGAGGAAGTTTGTCATGAAGAGAAAAGCTGGTAGCAAAGGCTGGAGCAAGAACAGTCTAGATAGGTACCAGGTCTCCCACTGCTGGGCTCTCTGATGTTGCTCAGCCTAAGAGCACACCAAGAAATTCTCTACCCAAATTCTGAGGAGCACCCCTCACAAAGCATTAAAAGTTCATTTTCTAGCATTTTGTTCTGGTCTGTATTGAGGTCTATGCAGTCTTGGAGCATGAATGTGCTTTCAAGAATGACTATTCAACCCAAATCTATTAAATCTTTTCAATCCCCCACACAAAGTCAAAGGTGATAGTGTTGAAATGTTGCTTTAATTTTTTCTCAAGATTTTCCATTTAGACTCTCTCTCTTTTTTCATAGTAACTGAACGCCTCTATTTTCCCAACCTGCTAACACAAACCAAAGGGACTTGCACCTGTAAATCAGAAAGACCTACTTGAATTTATAATTTAATTAGAATTCAACAATGGTTAAGAGCTTTGAGTTTGTGCCCCAACCTCATTTCTCTTATTTATTTAATGCACTGTTAGAGACTTCTGTTTTCCAGTTTATTATAAAGGAAAAAGTAGTTAAGCCACTTCATCATGAAAAGATATCATACTATGGAAAAAAGCATATTTTAGATAAGAACATTTTGGGATTTCAGAAAATAACCCAGAATGTTTGGAAATGTCCAAAAAAAAAAAAAATCGTCTTGCCTCTACTTTCTGAATAACTGCAAGAGTTCCCATTACACCCATCTGTCCTGTCATGCTCCTCAGCAGAAGATCTCGAATCACTTGGTGAAAAGGGGGAGGGGGGAAAGGTAAAAGATGTTTTTGAACTTACTGTATCCACCTATACTAAGGGAGGCAATTTTTTTTGAAGGCATCTGAATATCTTTCAATGAATTTTCCAGTTCGGTGTTATTTTCCAAGTATCTGAGGACTAAATAACAGAGTAAGTAAGATTCAAAGACTAAGCACATTTTTTTCATATGCATTGCTCTTTAATTATGAATCACTTTAAATATTAAACCTAAGATGATGGCAACTTACATTGCAGTTTTTGTTTTTCCTCTCAGAGTCAATGTTTACAATATAGTTTTCCTTCAGTTATTTTTTCCCCATTTTTCATCTAAATCCACTTTCAGAAAAACTGAACAATCATCCAGTAAATAAGTCATACACAACTTACTGTTTTCTAGTCCAGTGTAAAATAACATTAAATAAACTCAGAATAAATATATGCCAAGCTATATAATTTATTCTTCTGGTAATTATTTAAAATTAAATTTACCCTTTGTAACTGACTATGCAGTTATACTATGCAATGAGAACGAAATTAGAATAAATTTACAGTGCAATTTTCTGGCTTAATGTAAATTAAAGACAATTCCATACCTTGATCATCAATGTTTCTGTGCAGAGTAGATATGGGCAGGCCAGGACCTGTTAACAGGGCACAAAACCTTCATGTTTGCATGCTGGCTTGAAACGCAACCCTCATAAAGTAATTGGAAACGGGTGAATCATAAAAGCTCAGAACTTGTTTCCCTCCAGTCTGCTCAAGCTGAATTTTAAGTTAGCAGGGCCCAAATTCAAGCCACAGGATCCCAAAAAATATTCAGACTGTCTCAGAGATGAACCACATGACTGTGAGGTACTGAAGACTGGAATTTCCACTCTTTAGCAAAGTCTATGCCTTGGTTGTGGGACAATGGTTTGGCCATGAGGAAGCCTTGTCACAGAGACCACAGCAGCTGTCTTCAACCATTTTTACAATGTGACAGAAAGTTCCCTCTCTGCTGTCTGTCCTCCCAGCCCATGGATTAAGGAAGATCTTAGCTTGTTAAAAGCAACACACATTTCAATTTAAAGAAATTTTGGAGACGATTTTATTTTTCCCACCCTTTAAATAATTATCCCTTGTACTATCTAGCAGGAGCACTTACAGATCAGAGACAGACTACAGTCCCACTGCTTACCTTATGATTAAATTACTTGGATTTGTTTCTTGACCAGCACTATCTTAATTTTATTCTCATACATAAAGCACTGCTCTTTACCCAGTCTGTTGCTTGTCACACTTTCAGAGCCTCCAAATTCCTTCTGCAGGCAGAGCTCCCCATGCATCTCTCGAGGAGATGCACAGTGGACAGGAGTGTTTTGCAGCTCTTTCAGGTCCACTGACAGATAGAACTAACAAGTCTTATCCTAGTAATTTTTGTCAAGGTACTTTTGAGCCTAGGAGGCAGTATGTTTTTCCACTGCCAATACATTTATCCAATGTTATCAACACATATCATTGTTACACAGTACATATCAAGATCCTGACGAAGTGAACTTCACCATCCAACTAATCAGTGAGTCATGTTTATGTCAATTAATTCTGGATATACTCACCGAGACAATTTAGCTGATAATACTGTGCGTCTTTGCTGAAGGACACAGAATAATACTGGCATCTTTCTTGATTCAGATTACAGCTAACACATTTAGTAAATGTTGGACTGCTTTCCAAGAGCACTCTGCAAAGTAAATCAGCTTCATCTCAGAGATTACTTTTTTTTAAGCTGTGCTAAACCAATATATGCTTTTTAAATAAGATGGCCGAATGAAATACGTTAAAATTCAGAAGTGTTAGAAACGGATTCCAAAACTAGTGAAAACAGACTTTCAACTTTTGAGTTCCATTAATACTGAAATTATTGTAATAGGAAAAAAGCACGAGGATTTTTTTTAGGTTTTTTTTCCTTGAGGATTGCATGTTTCTTCTCGCAATTTCCCTTTATTAACTGAATTTATAGAAAAATATTTCAGTTATTTTTGCAGCTTATACTCTTACACTGATTTTCATTAAATATCCTAACAAAGATCCCACATTAGAATCTTTAAATTTTCAATGCTTTTTCTTAAATTTTCTCTTTTACATTAAAAACGAGTTTACTCATACTGCAGAAAAAAATTTCTTACTTATAAAGATTTCTTCCTCCTGGCATTCCATCCTTTTCATTACTAATGTAGTACCTGTAAAAGCAAAACATACTGGTTTTATTAAAATATTTACAGTATAATATTTTAAAAAATTATCTTACATGTTTAAATCAGATTTTTAATGAGTTAAATGACACCTTCTCCCTGTTCTCTCTCCCTGTTTGTTTAGACCCTTTTTACCAGCCCTTATGATAGGAAGTGGTACCTTATTTACAAATACTTACAAAAATGTATCGGTTACAGCTTCTATGCTGATTACTTCCCATTTTCCTGATGTAATAGCTACTGGAGCCTGGAGCAGGGGAAAAGGCAAGGCAAAAAGAAGAACATGAAGCTCCTTGGTCACCAGGAGAAACAAAAGCCAGCAGTGACTGTCCTACACTGTATTCCTCACCTGTGAGCCATTTATGTAATGGATGTGCTTGTAACCTGCTGCGTTGCTGAAGACTTTGTAGTAGGTAGCATTGTCGGGTGCAAAGTGAGGGACAGATGGCTGAAACTTGAACATAAGAGAGATGTCTATTAAAGCAAAAAACAAAACTCCAGATCCAAACCGATAAATTTAGGTTTTAATATCTCTAACCAGGAGTCTCAATTCTTTAAACAAGGCATCAATGAATGTACTGCAAACATTTTTGCCTTCTGATTTAGTAGGTAGAACCTGTAACCATCACTCTTAAAATAAACACACTTGAATTATTTTCCTGCTCCTTAAGCAGCAGAATTTCCTGAGTATTAGTCCCAGTAGTGATCCAGCCCCCCATACCCCCCTTGAATTTGAAGTAATTTCAGTGATCTTCGTTTTCTACAATTTTAGCAAGCAGTATGTGCATCTACTTTCAAAGGCAGTGTTTTATTCTGTCCAAAGCAGCTGTAAGCTATAAAAATGTAAACTTTGCAAATTCATGTTTTTCTTGAATTTCCCATTTTAAAACACATATTTGTGAACAAATTCTTTTAACTCAATTTTTTTTTTAGCTTAAGAGTGAAAAATGTCCTGCTCTATTCAAAAAAACACAAGCTGCTTTCCAAGGAAATTTTGCTAGTAAGTAGGTGATTACAGAATGACAGAGAACTCAAACTGGAATAATATTTTCATGGAGGAACTATCCATTTATCAATTGAGTGACAGAAGTGAATCAATTTCTTTTATTGACTGCCATTTGAATGTGCTACATATGGTATAAAAAAAGAGAGGAATGAAATTGAGCTGAATGAAATAAACTTTCTGTGATAAATGCCCAAAGGATCTAAATGCTAATTAGGCAACTGACACAATGTAACTGCCTCGGAGATGTTATACCCATTTTGAAATGGTGAAACAAAGCTGAAGTGATTTGCCTCCAGTCATTCAGAAAGCAATGACAGAAATTAAGTCTTCCTAACCATGTGCTCCAAATAACCTCTCCTTCTTCCCAAGCAATATTTTTGCAAAAATTAATCTGGCAAATATTTTGCTAGCTTTTCCCTTATTTTCAAAGTGTGACTTTCTTTTAACTCAACTGGCAAGCTCTAACAGCTGATGACCTGGAAGCCTTATACAGCAATGCAGGCTTTGCTGAGCATTCTTAGTTGAAACATAATTTCATCTCTATTAGAAAAAAAACCAACAAACCAAAACCACCAACAAAAAACCTAAAAAACCCTCCCCTCCAAAAACCATAAAAATCATTATAGATACAAAGAGAGGACTATATGTCCGTATACTACACACATATATAACTTACTTAAATTTATCAATACATATGTATGTGCATATACATCTTGCAGATATATAAAAATATTCCTTATCAGTCAAATATCATTTTATCATTCCAAAGAAGGTGAAAATTAAAAACAGGAATAAATATACCTATCCTATCCCCTCTTTAATCCTCTCTACTCTCTATTTCTCAAATCCAAGAATCATACAGTGAGATTATCATTTCTTCCAACAGCTCCTAAGAAGTGGGTTGTCTCTTTAAAAGAAACAAAAAACCAACAACCTAGTTTAGTGGCACAGACTTGCATTTTGCCCTCTCATTTTGCACAACTGTTTACAAAGTCTGCAGCTTGATCATCACATTGTCTAATTGTGAAGCCTTTGCTGCAGAGAAGCAAAATGTGTCAGCGTTAAGGCCTTCCTTTCCATATCAAATTTGACAGCAGGTGGGTTGATCTCTCATCTTCATACTGCGGATGATTTCATCCCTGCTGTTGCCTCCCTTTTTGCATTTCTTTAAACTTTCATTTTTGACTTCAAAAGTGAATTAGTGACTAAAGCATAATCAGTGTGTGGAAAATGCGGGAGTGGAAAGTGTACTCTGTGTTCTCATCAAAAACTCTGAAACTCATTTCTCCCTCCAAATCTGAACTTTTGCATCTCTGCTTCACTTCCCCCAGATCTTCTGTGTAGTTCATTAGGTGCCTACTCTCTACCATGTACAAAAGGACTGAGAGGCTGCTTGGAAAGCATCATCCAGACAGTAACTGCTGGTTTGGCAGAAGTGCATGAAAATTTTAATCTGGCCAGTTACATGCATCTTGTCCCCACTTTTCTTCAATGGATATTTCATGTGGGGGAAAATAAATAAGTACGTAGCCCCATTTAAAACCTGGAATGGTTCGTTGCAACCTGATACACTAAAAATTACATTTGTCCTCTATGCCTTCCTTCCAAGAGGGTTCAAAGTTTACAGAATACACTTCTTAATACATTTTATTCCCTAGATCTTTCTGGAGGTAGCAGGAAGACTAGAAAGCAGGTAAACCAGCATAGCTGGCAACTCCCCAGAACAAAGAGAATTCTGAATCTGAGCACTTGCATTTCCCCCCTACCTACTGCTACCAAAGCAGCAGGTCAGAAGTAGAAAGGAATCCGGAAAGGGCGCTATGCTTTTGGTCTGAACATAAAATCCTAGAATCGCAAAATGATGTGGGTTGGAAGGGACCTTGAAGTTCATCTCGTTCCAACCCCCCTGCCATGGTCAGGGACAACTTCCACTAGACCAGGGTGCTCAAAGCCCCATCCAACTTGGTCTTGAACACTCTCCCAGGAACGGGGCATCCACAGCTTCTCTGGGCAAACTGTTCCAGTGCCTCACCATCCTCATAGTGAAGAAATTCTTCCTAACACCTAATCTCGACCTACTCTTTCTATTTAAAGCTATTCCCTCTTGTCCTGTCAACAAGATGAACAGGTCACAGAGGGCATGATTAGAGCTCCAGCCATGCTGCACTGTCAGCCCAGCCTGGAAGTTCAGAACCCATTACCAACAAAAAATAAAGCTTAACCCCAGGGCGGGGTGACATAGTGGTCCATTTGAGATCATTTTCCCCTGTACACATAAGATGCAGCAAATAAGAGGATTGGACCTACACGTAAGAGGCACTGCAAAATGCCACAGGCTCATATGAAATTTTCATAATTATCAGAATTATTTAGCATGTAGCAGTTTTAGAAATTGAACACTCACTCTGCCAATCCAGCCAGTTGTACTTTCTTCAGTACGTTGTTTTTCCTAAGAATGAAAAAACAAACAATCCCACAACAATTATGTTTATTTTACACCAGGCTTTATTTCTACAAAGATAAACACACAGATATACTCTACTCCTTTCTAGTTTCATTTACCATTGCAACTGTCCCACCTAATTTTTCTTACCGTTGGACATAACCAAGTAGCATTTTCAAAGTCACAGACTGTGAGGACTGAAAAATTCTGAATTCTTCTGAGCCACTGCAGACAAATCCTTTCATCTGTCACCCATGTTACAACACTCAAATAATGATCCCTGAAAACAGCAACAACATAAGATATTTAAAATCCTCTCTATAATAGCATACCATACAATAGCATTCAGCAATTCACTGAATGAGACTCATCTGGCTATTTTCATTTGAATCTACTCTTCAACAATAAACAATGATGCAAATGTAATTGAGCCATTTTTTCATCGTTTTTGCTGCTAGTAGATGCCTTGGTTATTTTCAGAGATACAATAAAGAATTAGATGGCTTATACAAACCCACTTCCAGAAAGACTGCAATTAAATTTTAACAGCTATTCTCTGATGCATAAAATAATAGTTACTCCAGACTGTTCATAAATCTTGTACTGTGTGCATCTAGAGGAAATTCTTCTGAATATTAAGTTATATGTGCCTTAGATTTAGGAATTTTATCCTTAGCTGCCTGAAGTTGGTTGCTTGTAATTATTTTCTGAGTGATACATACTTTTGCTCAATTTAGTACTTCTTTCCATTAGTTACAATGGAGGGAGAGATCATACCAAAACCAGATATTACTATTTGAATATTTACTTTCATCTTCAGAATACCACCCTGCTGACATGAAGAATGAAGTATCTGAAAAAAACCATCATTTTCATGAATATTCCTGTATAATAATTTTTAAAATGCACCACATAAAATTTAGTGGCTTTGTTTACCATAACGATCTGTTAGATGTACTGTCTTTTCTTATTTTAGATCTCTCCTATCTCCTCAAAGCCTTATGAACTAAAATAAAACAAACTTCCCCTCCAAGGCAAGTATACATTTTTAACCATAATTTGCACATTTGACTTAGTTCCAAGTTCATGTTCCCTTTTCCCCCAAAGTTAGTTAACAAAAATGTGTGGGAAGTTTTGTGATGAGAGTATCTTTGTGATCACTGCAGTTTGGGGAGGGAAACACTACAATTAGTGTGGATGGATTAAAAATATATGTCAGCTGGTTACCAAAAACTTTCAGATTTATTTCTAGATTACAGTTTCAAAACCATGTTTGGAAAAGGTCTATTTTTGCACTTATATTTGACTGGGAAGTCATCAGGTCATTTAATTGCTACTGTCATTGAGTCTGCAGGAGCTTGTTTGGAAAAAAAAAGAAAAAGGACAATGCCACTCTTTATGTACCTATAATAGTGGTTTCCCTTGTTTTGTAAAAGGGGCATTACTCCCACATTTGTTATTCCTTCAAAGTGAGAGATCCTGGTGACTATAAATCATAAAAAAAAATATTATTTATCAAGCTATTATAATAAATATCTTTCCCCTGTGAGAGTGGGAATGCACCTTCAGTATTCAACAGCGCACAAAAGGTTAACTAAGCTGCAATTAACTCAAGTACAAAGTACAGCAGTTTTGCGCTGCCCTTCCTCATTTGTTGCTGAAAAGTGATACTCTGCAAACACTCAATTCAGAAGTCAGCTTATTTTGGGGCAGATCATTTCAGGCAAGAAGGATCCATTCCCTTCATCCTCCTGTTGGCTAACAGGAGCCCCCTGTACTCATGGTGCCAAAAACCAGTGTTTAAACGCTGAATGGATTTCATGCTGGTCATTCATGCAGAGTGTCAGGTTTCAAGTACCATCATATGGCAAAGCACTGCCATTCCAGATTCTGGCAGTTTTTCTTGACAAATAAAACTCTTCCTTCGCAACACAAGTGTGCTGTGCTCCCTTCAAATGCGGGGGTAAAATTGCTGCTCATCCAAGCTCTGGATAGTGCTGTAACAGGCAAACATTTGCTGGGGCAATGCCCCTTGGCATCCCCAACCAGGCAGGTGGAGTGAGGTATGCCACCAACTCAAACTTAGTTTTGCTCAAAATTTAGCTCCATGGAAGTAAAAATAGAATTTTCCACCACAAAAACTAACCTGTCCTGTCACACAGTGGTATACATATAAACACAATGTAAATATTCAATACTTTGTGCTTCCAGAAGAATAACTACCCAACAGCAACATTGCACATTGCTCACCTTTTCCTACTCATGTACCTTTGCTGTTGCAAAATTCCCCAGGACTCATTCTGGCCACCTCAACTTTTGCAGGACACATATGGTGAGACTTGACCATTATTTGGGTCAGCCACTGGGAGAAGGAGTGAGTTTTGATCCTTGAACTCATCATTCAAGATTTATATTTGTATTAATCCTGACTACTGGAGTGTTAAATTAATTTAAAAATGGATGAACTCCATTTAACTCACACCTCTGTTAGCCAGACAGGTATGAGGCTGGAAGGTAGCTGATGGTTATTCTCCTCACACCAACTCCCATAAGGTGTTAATGAAAGGTAAAATGTAGCTCTAAGACAGCAGAGATCTTAATCAGTACCGAGCACAATGTAAAGGGCTTTTCATTCTGCAGCACTGAAATTCTGGAGGAAAACAAGGCACGACAGCTATCTAACATGCAGCTATTGCAGTGTGACTGCAACGGGAAGGATAAAGAACAACATATTCATAAGAACTTGCATCTCTGTTAACACATGGATGTTACACTGCGGTGAGGACTGAAACGGAACAGCACTGATTTTCCAGTTATAGCTTTTTGGCCCCCATGTATAAAATGCTGGTTTTATGCATAAGCTAACAGACCTTTGTTTTTTTCTGGTTGATCAGTATAACCTGTGCTTTCATACCCATCATGTTTGTAAGTGCAAACCTCTAAAACATTTCCACTATACTGTTATAAAGAAAAAAACAAAACCCAAGATCTGGGATACCAAATTGTGTGCATGCACTTTAAATTGATGTAGCTGCTCTTTACAAAATACATTTATATCATGTTGTGCATTTCCAGTGGCATTTTGAGGAATACAATTTTCCATTTACTCTGAGAGGTGCTGATTTTCACCATCTTCCCAAAGAAAACAAACATTTTAAGTATAAATCTGAAGACAACCATGATACCTTGCCTTAGCAAGGAGTCTGCTTCCAATGAAATCAGATCTTCACTTACCATTAAGGTTTTGTTTTGTTGGGTTTTTTTCCCCCCAGTGAATTGGAATACATATATTATAATTTGATTATACGAAAACTTGCTCATATTAAAGTTGTACTGTGAAATGACTTCACCATAGTTAGACTCCACTGAATGTGATGAGCCAAGAACTTGTCACATTCTGAATATAACATACATGGAATATGCCATCTATATATAATCACTAGGAGGATAATCTCTGTGCAGATTTTCTCTGGTAAATCTTGTTGCTACCAGAGCCACATTACAGGGAAAAACTGCCATATACACTGAATACAGGGAGGTCACATATAAAAGCTCCTCCTCTCCCATCAAAAGAAACAATCAAATATCAAATATTTAACCAAAATTTCTCACCTTGATTTTATTTCTGCGGGTGGAGGAATTTCAACAGGGCTGAAATGTGGAAGCGATCTGGTATCCACAATAAAGAATCGTACAGTTGGATTTGTAGCTCCTGCCTAAAAATAAAATTTTTCATTGTACTTTTGAAGAGAGGATATTCTTGGTGAAATAAGTGTTTGAAATTATAGATGAATAAGCTACTACAGACAGAAAGGTAAAACCAGCGATCTGCAAACATGTGAAAAGACAAGTTCCTAAAAGCAGTTTTTAAGATTGATACATAAATTATCCTTTGTATTTTTCACACAAAAGTGTTAGTTATACATTTCTAGATTAGAAAGACTACAATATTTAGAAACAATCACAGGGCTTGCTGTATTTGACCAGATCTCATCCTACATGCCACACATGGTACCTAGCAAAGAATCAAATCCATTGCTAACACACAGGAAGCAGCACCTTACATTAACTAATCATATCACAGCTGCCTATATCACAGTCAAAGCTGTGACTGCAACATGTACTCCACTATTTCTAATGTAATGCTGCTGACAGCAAAAGAGCTGTGTCAGTAAGGGCTGCTTCTCTTGTAGTTAACTAGCCAAGTCCTCATGGTAACAGTTAGGTAGCTGTACTTGATCCACCTCCAGAAGTCAGCAATATTCCAAACAAAAGGGGTTTGTAATAAAATGTGTAATTTAGATCGACAATTCATTCTATACCTTTGTCTCTTCTCAGGGGCCATGCTCAGGACAGAGTTTCTGCAGCTGTCAGTGACGCCTCTGAGGGAGGCTCCAAGGGCACAGGCAAAGGCCATGTGCTCCAGGACCTTTGGGAAGTCTAGGGAGTGGCTGTCGTGGCTGCTGCAGAGAAAGCTGAGCTTGGCAGAAAACTGAGGGCACTTTTTCTAGCAGGCAGCCGTACCAGATGAGCAATAAGCTGGATGTATCAGCTGTCCTGCCCCGTTAATCAAGAGTGAAAATATCCCCCTGGGATGACCACACCATCATGGATTGGGGCAGGGTGGGGGATATACATTGATGCCTTAAGCCAACAGAGAGTATAACAACCCAGGGGTGAACAGAAAGAAGTAAAAGTGATGGGGTTGAGCTGATTTCAACCCATCTATTCCTTCCCAGCAATGGAATGAGCGTATTATGGAGGCCAGCTATGAAAACATGTTTGTATTGACTCTCAGCAGGGTAGTGCAACTGTTGTACTCTAAGTGTAATTTGTACTTGCTTTATGTCTTAAGTGCATTGCTCAGATAAATAAAAATCTCGTATAAGGTCAAATAACTTCACACAGGTAAGTCTTGTATTAAACATGAAACCCTCCCCATGTTAGTGCATGAAGGAACCCGTTGGGGCACTCTGCACTCTGACTCTCACCCCATTCAGCCCAGGGCCAACTGTGCCATGAGCAGTGAGCATAAAGTCACGTGGAGAGGAGGGGGAAGGAGAAGGAGCTCCTTGCACTAAACGTTTCGCTCTCACAACTAAAATTGGAAGAGCTTTAGGTGTGGGCAAAGAAGCTCCTTCAGCAGATTCCTCCTTTTCCTCTCAATGCAGGAAACTGAAAATGCTAGATCAGCTGAAGAAGATTCCATTATCAATACCATGCACAACCCTAACCTAATGTACATCTGCCTAATACTTTGTACCAACTTAACTCTGTGAGAACTTTTTAATCTCAACATCTACTCACTACCTCCAAATTTTATGGTGAAACAACAAAAGCTTAAATCATACTTTTTTTTCTCTTTTTTCTTTTCCCTGGAGATAATAAAATACTTTAACATTGCCAGATGCTGTTGACTTCAGAAAGAGTAATCACAGCAAGCTGTTGAGGAGAGACAGACAATATTTTCATTAGCAGGAACTGATTAAATGAGACTACTCTCTTAATGAAACTACAGAACAAACATGTTTAATAAATAACACAGACCTTGGGATATGGGATTTTAATGGTCTTTGGATACTGCAAGGTGTCCTCAGAATAAAAGGAATACTCTATAACAGGAACTTCTGTATCATTAAAGGCTGCATATGCCAAAAAATTGCCATTTGGAGACCACCACAGAGCAGAATGCGTGCCAAACATTTCCTCTGAAAGAGATGCAAATGTATTAAAGTTATAATTGATAAGTTGACCCTATCCTGGATGCTGTTCTCATTAGTTTTTAATAGGATTTTTTTTTTTAATTGAAGTTCAGATACTAAACTGCACACTGTTTGTTGGGGTTCTGAAATGAGACATTAGATCAATGTTTATAATCTATCATGTGAAGCTAATTCACACTAAGATTTCCAGTGATGCAATGCAAGCTAGGCAAACTCATTTCCATTCTTAGATCCTCATATTAGCCAGGTATTAAGCTCAGATAAGGATGCACACTTCTTTTAAAATGCAGTCTTTGATTAGTTTGAATTTTTCAATGGTAAGGAATGAATAATAATTACAATAAACCACAGTTTTTACACCATAGTGGAAAGTAAAACCTGCTTGATGTAGTTACCTTCATAAACCCAATCTGGTATTCCATTGAAAATTTTATTTTCTTCTCCATTTTGAGTGATTTGCACAGGTTCTGCTATTGGTGAAGCTTTTACATAAACATTATTATTCCAAACATATGCCTGCAAAACATGATTGTGATAACAATTACTATTAAAGTAAATCCAACTTTCTTTCCTTATTTCATCTACTGGGCAATTTACATGAGACGACAAAAACCATCTTTAAAAGTTGTGTATCACCAAACAACATTGATACTTAACAAACTTGGAACTACTAATACAAATACTAATACAGATCAGCAGTAGCGACCTAACTTCAGGCCTAGATGCAAAAAACCAAATCAACTATGAAATGACTAGTGGATCAAGTTTTGAAAATCTTGCAATTCATTTTCTGCCAAATACAAGCTTCCTTTCCTTCATCAGGAGTTGTCTTCCACTAATTTGCCTTTCAAAGAAAACTATCAGGGCTTTGGTAAAAAATTCACTGGGATCTCAGTGCTGCCAATAGATGTGCAAAGATGGTATGTTTCTTCAGTAGCACACAGAACTCTACTTTTTGCACCTACCTACCTCTCTAATCACCCCTGGTTTTCATCTCCAATGACTGAACAAGACAGTTTTATTCCAGAGCTTTGCTCTGAGATGCAGAAAGCTCTTTTCAACTTCCTTTCCTTCTGTGATTGGTCTTTATAATTTACATGCTACAAGCAGTAATAATAAATAAACACCACACTCTCCTGTGACAGTCTGACATGCACCACAGGGAAGGCAGAAGCCTTGCAAATGCTTTTGTCACCACTGGCATGGATTGAAGGGGAGAGGAGGAAGAAGACAACACTGGGAATGAGTACAAAACAGATTTTAATCCTCTAATCCCATTACATGCATCCATCAAGTAGAACTTCATTGATTATTGTGTAATTAGGAGATAAAAATCACTGTGATGATTAAATAGACAATTGTAATGCTGCTGCCTTTGACAGGGATGAGCTACTGTCTGCAACTGTAAAAACATGAAGTTCCTGCATATTTGTGCACTTCATGACTACTGGGGCCACTAGTTACTTTCAGGAATGCATTTTCATTAAAGAACAAAACAAAACACACAGAGGGACTTTGGAGTCTTTCCAGCAACAGTAGTCAATTTTGAAACTAGTTCAGCTGCTTTACCTAGCAGTAGGAAAGTCCCAAAACCTCAAGGGTACAGAAAACGTGAGGTTCCATGTCACGTGTATGAAAATGACTGTTTATGTAAGTTTCACTTATCTTTACTAACCAGTTTATGACCAACAGGTGACCAGGAGATATACTGTGTATCATTAGGTAGCAGTCCGTCATCTAAGATAGAACTGGAAAAACAAAAACAAAACGCAGTCAAAAGAAATCAGTGAAATGACATTTCATTGCAAAAGAATGTTAAAACTACATCTTATGTGCAAAGATTACTGACCTGTTACTGAAATTATAGATGTGGTATGAAGCTGTAAAGGAATGCCTCCACAACTGCAAAAGAATTATTTTAATACAAAGAAAATAAATTTCACCAGGTTTCCTATCTCTTGCAGTTTGAATTACCCCTAAAACCCTCCTCATGATTTTTCTTAAGATAGAACACAATGAACATACAAGGGTAACAGATCTCTAACCAGCTTTAAGGAAAGGCTAAATAATTTTCCTCTGGAGTCATCACAAATACTATGACAGAGGCCATTGACTGATTAAGGACAGAGATACAGATGCCAGAGATGCTGCAGATTTTCAGAAATCCTTGTAGCTACATGGCAGAATATCATCAGTATGCAGTTAATCCATATCCTTGTGCTTTACTGGCTCATTTGCTGTTTTCTGTCTCATTTTTCATGTTGTATTATTTAACTTGGTGTCTTATTTTACAGTAGTTCTCACAGGTCCCAGCTGTATGTCTGTAGCAGTTCCTCCAGTACCAGGGTGACCTATTCCTGTTCATACTGTCACAGAAATGAAACCCTTCTCTGAGAAATCTGCCTCTTGAAATCTGTATTGCTCTGTGGGCACTTAAGTGAGAGAAAGATGATGATGATAATGCAGACACATTTAAACATGTTCACTCTGTGGGGCTGGAGAGGTTTGATGTAGCCCACAGCATTGACATGTTGCAATAATGCTACCTTCTATGAGGGTTCTTGGATAATTGTATGAAGATATAAACCAACAACTTAGTACTACACAGCCAGATGGCTATTACATAACAAGTGTCTACATCCTCATGATTCATTTTGTTACTCTGTTTCTTTGCAATAAAGATTAATAATAACAGAACTTTCAATCACACTTATATAAAGGTTAAAAGATCTTTCTTCAGCAGTAAAACAAAATTAACTCTTATGAATGCAACTACTAAAATACTACAGAGCAATAAATTACAAGTAGAGGGGATGTGTAGGGTGACTGGTAAAATATAAGGCATTTTGTGACCTCTTAATGATGCAGTGAAAAGCCAAATAATTCTGAACAATTCAGAAAGACAAAAGGTAACTGGCTTAGTAGGACCCAGAACGAAAGCTAAACTGAAAAAAATTGATGATTGAGTGCACAGACTGTGTCTGGCACAGTGCAAGACACTGGGACTTCAAGGCCAGGACATGTGGACAGTGCTCAGTGACACAGTGCTCAAGTTATTTGTACACTGCACAAGTCAGCACTGAACTTTTACAAACAAAAGAGGCAGCTCTCTAGAAAAAAAAAGGAAAGAACAACAAAGTTACTGGTTTCTCAGTGCACAAACTGCAGAGCAAATGATCACCTCCTTCAGGCTTCTCAACTGGCACACAGAGCCAGGTTTTCATGCCACCTGGCATAAATGTGGGTTAACCTTTGTTGCACGGTTCAACACCATGCCAGGATGAGGCATTCTGCTGCAGGCTTTTCTTGTGCTCGCTGACAGGAGGGAACAGGGACACACAAGCCCACTCCAAGCACAAGCCTTCTTCTAAGCACATGCAGCTTTTAATTCACCTCAGTTTTAAACTCTTACCTCCTACCATCACAATGTAACAATCACACATATATAGCATACACATACAAGCAGATGTATACCAGCATATCTACTCATCACTTCTCCTTACCCACACAACTCCTGGGACAGCCATGCCTATCTACTCTCCTAGACTGTCTTCCCAGATAAACCATCCAGCCTTGTTCTCCTTGTGATAACTCCATCCACATTTTATCCAGATGCCTTTTTTTCCTCAGGCAGTCAAGTCTCTTCTGCCAAGCTCACAGATAATATCAGTTTCTTCTCCTCCTGCCTGCTCAACTTGACTGTTCCCTTACAGACATCCATTGCATTCATCCATCCTCCTGCATTTCCCTCACATTCTCTCAGCCTCTCACATGTTCCCAAACCTTTTTTCCCAGTTTCAACCTCAGATGTAAAGTGCCCTTGTACCTTTGTATAGCTGTATTGAAGAAGAGCAAACTTTTGGTCAGGAGACAATATAACTGTGCTTGCCTGGTACTTAGCCTGTCAACAAAGGAAGGGCAAAAGAAACACATTAAGCACTGATTCCAAAGATTACGCAGAACAAAAATATGAAATTCAATACCTTTCCCAATGTCTGCATATATTACATATAAGTCAACATACTAATGTTGTATTTGCCAGGATTACTGAGGATGTTCCGTTGTCAGCATTGACACGTAGGATGTCCCCATTATCTGTTTTGTGAAGATACTGATTTCCTAAAAGCACAAGAGAGATGTCAATAAAAAGTAAAATGCTCATCACTTACTTCTGTTTTCCCTTTATGTTTTTAAGCAGGAAATAAAATTCAGAAATCTGGTCAATGTTGTGTTTCCCAGTTCTATAATGACAGGATGCTTATAGCACAAGAATGTTCACAAAATGTAGTCCTGGGGATCACAGCATCCACCTTCAAGCATCTCTTTTCCTTGGGGCACTGGGCATACCCAAAAGGAAAAGCAGCCTGTATCTCCCTTTTCCCTGGCAGCCCAATGCATGGGAAGCTGACACACCTCAGAGGGTAACATGCTTCTACCCAAAAGCACAGAAGTGCTCTCTTGGCAGTAGGAGAATACAGCTTGCTATGAACGTGACCATGTTTCTAAGGGAAACAAGGAATCAACTCTCTGAAGCTACGTACTGTTCTATCATGGTACTATTAAATAATTTGACTTTTTTTTCAGAATACAGTAGTTACCTCAGCATGAGTTGACCAAAGGTAGTACACTGCTGAAGGTAGTACATTTTCCTGACTTTCAAGTTGTATGTAAAAATGAATTACCTGAAATCCACTCCAAATTATGTGTTTTGTACTTATAGTCATTGTTCAAGTAATTCTGTAGAGTGTACGTTTTTCCTGAAGAGGTCTCTTCTGAAAGAAACAGACAGAAGAGAGATTTGGATGTTGCTGCAAATTGTTCCACCCCAGCTTCTTAACCTGGCTACTAAGCGGGTTTTTGTTGCTGGTTATTAAAGTGTTTTAGCTAGCCATCTCTAAAGTAGTAGCAGTGGGAAGGCAATAAAACTTTATTGCAAGGTAAATTCAGCAAGCATAAAATCAAGGAGTGTCAGTGAGATCACTCAATAAATTCATGGAAGTGAAAATACCTTTTTGACAGTGACTAGAATGACCAGAAGACCTCTGGCTCTCTTACCTCAGCAAACATGTACTCCTCAAAAGCTGAAAAGAAGTGATCTTAGTGTCTTTCTCCCCATGCTCACTCTGGGAAGTTCACTGCAGAGCCCCAGCTGCTAATAGTTGCAATTGTGAATAATTTACTTACCCTTAAACTCAAATTTCAGAAATGCCTCAAATAAAAAAAACCCTCAAAATCTGAAAAGCAATGAAATATTCAGGGAAGGTCTAATAAAAAATTAATTAATTAAATAACAAACACTTCCTGATAAGATTATGATGAAATAATTGATTGCATATTTATCCCTCTTTTGCTTTTTTGTTCACCAAGGTATCCTAAAGTTTATTTTAGCATTACAATTTTGACTGGAAAATTAAAGCCAAGTAACTGGGTTAGTCTGAAAACACCAAGTGAAACTTTGAATCCAGTTAAGCTACTGAGTTTGGTCATCAGCTTCAGCACACTGCAGTCAGCTTTTACGTAAAGTATTTCTTTCCTACTGCCTGCAGTGCACAAGCTACTTTTTCCAAAGTATGAAAAGTGGTAACAACAACAACAACAACTCAGTCTGTGAGTGTTTGCGTTTTCATCTGAAAACAAAGACTACAGATTTTAAATTCAGGTGTGCAATTCTCCCCCTGCATCCTCCCTGCCTTTTTTCTTTTAATGGAAACCTAAAATCTACCTTCATCTATCTGCATCTACCCTTCTACCTACAGGGTCCAGAAGGGAAGGAATTTTAATTTCAGCTGGCTAAACCAAAAGAATAGAATAAAAGCAACTCATAAAAACACTCAAGTACAGACGTGGTGACTGGTCAACCAAGATACTAACCTGCCCCTATCAATTCTGAGAGCCGCAGTCTTTCAGATACTTTTTAAACAGACTACCTCCTCTTTCACTATGCTGAAGAAGAAAAAGGGAGCAAAGTCCTTGGGGGCACACACAGAAAAACACCTCACAATAGCTTTTGCAGGTTGTCTTTCTGCAGGTTGGATGCATGTGACATCTGAAACATCACAGGAAGACATTTAGGTCAGCTATTACAGCTTTACTCTTATTTCCAAACAATAAGAAAACTGTATATATACAGCACAGACTGTACAACTACCACTGCAATAAAAGACAAGAGACATAACATACAATGATTTTAGTCTAAAATGCTCAGAAAAGGTTAAAAAAATGCTTGCTCAATTCCATCTGAAAAGGTGACTCTAAAAAAATTACTAGGCTGGATTTATTGCTCTTGAAGTTTCTGTGAGAATATTAATTTCTCAGGTTATTTATTTAGCTGAATATTTAATTTGATGGATTATGAACAAGTGGGTATTTAATATTCATACACAGTTGTCTAGTTGGGAATATGACTTCTTCCTAATCGAGAAAGTGTCATTTTCAATCAGAGTGGCTTCGAAAGCAACAAAACTCTCTCTTGGAAAAGAAGAAGCAATTTAAGACAGGTGGCTGATGAACAGGTTTAGGGATTTTTCCAAACTGATGAATGTTTTTCTGCCTGGTGACATACATATTTTGCTAAGGTCTCATTACTAAAAATCAGGCCACTATTAAGATTTGTTGGCTATGTATAAAATTAAAATTTCATTTTCTGTCAACACCTTCCACATAGTATCTGAATATGAAAACACGCGCCAAGCTGTAAGGGTACAGTCATAGAAGTTCTAGTTGAAGCATTTTCTTAATCTACAAGGTAGGCCATTACCAGTATATTCTTACTTGTCCACATTGTGCCACTGACCAAAGATACTCAACACACATTGAATTCCAAATTTTGTTTCTTCTCGTTCTGATTCCATTTGAAAAGAAGGGTCAAAGAGGTTTATTTTGACAAAATAAAGTAATTGTTGACATTTAAGTGCATTTTATTGGCTTCAAAGATTTTATACAGGACAGTGGAGGTTCATATTTTAGCAAAACTGCTTCTTTCACTCTTAGGTTCCTCAGAGAGGCTGCAAAGACTGAATTTTCTTGTTCTTCTTTTTCGACAATTCCACATACAGACTTATTTTTCTAAACTCCAAATGACTGGCTTCCAATGCTCAGCACTGGGACCAGTTCTGTTTAATAATCCTTATCAATGCTTTGGAGGAGGGGATTGAGTGTATCCTCATTAAGTCCGCAGATGACACCAAGTTGGGCAGGAGTGTTGCTCTTCTGTAAGGCAGGAGGGCTCCGCAGAGGGATCTGGACAGGCTGGATCGATGGGCCGAGGCCAACTGCCGGAGGTTCAGCAAGTGCTGGGTCCTACACTTGGGTTACAACAACCCAGGCAGCGCCACAGGCTGGGGCAGAATGGCTGGAAAGTGGCCCAGTGGAAGAGGACCTGGGGGTGCTGGCCAACACCAGGCTGAACCTGAGCTAGTGCGTGCCCAGGTGGCCAAGAAGGCCAGTGGGATCCTGGCCTAGATTAGCAATAGTATGGGCAGCGGGACCAGGGCACTGACTGACACCTGTACAGGGCACTGGCGAGGCCACACCTTGAGTACTGTGTCCAGTTCTGGGCCCCTCAGTTCAAGACAGACATGGAGGTGTTGGAATGTGTCTAGAGAAGCACAGGTCCTATGAGGAGTGGCTAAGGGAGCTGGGGGTGCTCAGCCTGGAGAGGAGGAGGCATGGGGGAATCGCTCTCTACAACTACCTGAGAGGAGGCTGTACCCAGGTGGGGGTTGGGCTCTTCTCCCAGGCATATAGTGACTGGACAAGAGGAAATAGCTTAAAGCTGTGCCAGAGAAGGTTCAGGTTGGACATCAGGAAGAACTTTTTTTACTGAAAGGGTGGTTAAGCATTGGAAAGGAATGCCCAGGAAAGTGGTGGAATCACCATCCCTGCAAATGTTCAAGAGATAGCTTGATGTGCTGTGGTTTAGTTGATAAAGTGGTGTTCAATCAAAGGTTGGACTTGATGATCTTGGAGGTTTTTCCCAATATTAATGATTCAATGATTCATCTCTACCCTGATCTTACTCCTGGCAGTACATACATATTTGCACTGTCATAATAATATACTGGAAATAATTACATCATAATACCCCTGTAACAACAGTAAAACCATAAGGAAGTCCTTCTGCAAAGAAGGCTCTTAACTTTTTATGTAAGTAGTACTCATAAAAAGTTGATAAATAATTCTGTTTGAAATTTGTAATTTCCTATTAATATGCTACCCTCTCTTAAGAGAAAAATTGAGTTGTTTCTGTAGGTGTGAGGTTTGACATTGTTTAACCTCAGCTGGCAACTAAGTACCACTCAGCCACTCCCTTCCTCTCTCAGTGGAGATGGGGACGACAATCAGGAAAAGATAAACCCATAGGCTGAGATAAGAACAGTTTAATGATTGAAATAAAACTAAATATAATACTCCTAGTAGTAATAATAATTGTAATGAAAAGGAGAGCGAGAGGAATAAAACCCTAGAAAGACAGGTGATGCAAAATACATTTGCTCACTGCCCACTGCCCAATGTCCAGCCTGTCATTGGCACCTCACAGCCAACCCCCCTGTTTATAGAGCATGACATTCCATGTTATGAAATATTCCTTTGGTCAGATCAGGTCAGCTGTCCTGGCCATGCTCCCTCCCAGCTCCTTGTCCACATCTTTTCTGGCAGAGCCTGAGAAACTGGTGTCCATGACTTAAGAGAAGGAGCTACTTAGCAACAACCAAAACATGAGTGTGTTATCAAGATTATTCTCATACTGAATCCAGAACAGACCACTGTACCAGCTACCAGGAGAAAATTACCTGACTCGCAGACAAAACCAGGACAGGTGGAAAGCAAACAGGAAGTTAACTATTGTGTAAGGTTTATGGTATGACATACCACCATTACAAAACTGAACCATGTTGACAAATTACTTTTGGTACATGTATTTATTACTCCCCAATGTCAAGGTGCATTTTACTAATTTCCACAGGTAATTAAAACAAACAAACAAAAAAAAAGCACAAGAAATTAACTGACTTTAAACCATGGAAAACTAAAAGGAATAATACTGGAAGCTTTACTGTATGTTTACCACTACCAAGAGAGACTGGAAAAAACCACAAAAAAGAAATTATGAGTGCAAGGATGATGTTCAGTAATAATGAGAAAGGGATAGAGAAATAATAAAAATCAGAAAAGGTGAATGGTTATTGCCATTTTAAAATGACAGCAGAACAAGAGTAAGAATGATCAGCAATTAAAGCATGTAATTTAGGAGCAGCAGGAGAGATGCAAGGGAATCCTGGCTGATTCAATGGTAAGAGAAAAAAGAAGAGATATTTCAGGATAGTGTTCCCAAACCTGCTGTTTCCCATTTCTCTTCCAACATGTGTAAAAGAGTACTCTAACTCTTCCCCCTTCCTGTACACTCCAGTTACTGCCTATGTCACAGTTAAAGCACTGAAATAGATTTCCAGACAAAAAATAGGTAAAAACTACTTTTCTGGCTTGGGCCAAAGGTTCACTTCATCCAGAATTCTATCCAATACCCAGGAGCTGATACAGGACATTCAGGAGAGACCATAACAATGAGTGAGCACTGTGGCACCTCCTGCAGCAGTTCATCCAAGAGCCCATCCATGGGGCTGTAGAGACTTCCCTGGAAGGATTTAATCATTAACTTGGTAATCAATAGCTCTGGAATCCCTCTCAAATTTACCCCATCCCATGCAAAGCAAGGAAATAAGAATAGCAGAATTGTTCTACAGATAGCAATCCACTGTTGATAATGGTGTTTTATATTATATTACACAACATTTGAATTAGGGTAGATAACTGAGTTAAATGACAGTTACAGAAGTCAAGGACATGTAGAAGGAAAACATTTCCATTCCCTGTCTTTTCAGACTCACAAAGAACACTCAGGCACCTTAAGGCACCTCCCCAGGACCTGCTGTGCTCTTCCAGCCTCTTCTAGGCACAATACTATCAAAAGACCACACAAGCACATGCATAGTATCATCTAATTGTGATGGTGATGATCCTTCTCATTCAGTGAATATTTCTCACCCTTGGAGAATTAAACCTTTGGGTGAAGAAACCTGGTTTGTGGACAGACAGTTGTATGGGACCCTCTAAGGCTGTCTATGACTTGCACATGGCAGCAGAATAATAGTAAATACTGCACTGTCTCCTTCCTGCCCTCAGCAGTGGCTGCTAATCCTCCCACTCCTGGCCTTCTTGCCCAGCTGTAACAAGAAATGCAGTTAGAGAAGTGGCAAAGGCACATACAGACATCAATCTGCCTTTTGCATGGAAGGTTAGAGAAGAAAAAAAAACAACTTGAGAAGTGTAAGCAAATTGGGGAATCATGAAGAGGCAGACCACAATATTTTTATAAAATTCTCATGCTTTAAGGGTAACAACTTTTTACTGTAGTCACCTGTTGGATAGCTCCTCAAAGCACAACAATGCTTTAATCAACAGACTTCAAATACAAGCCCCAAGGCTGTTTTGAAATTAAACTGTTTGATGCAAGTATCCCCATATGGTTATTAAATATAAAATGAGGTGTCAAAATAGACAGTGGGTCTAAATGAAACATATAAAATTTTGTACAGAGTTCTGGCAGCACACCCTCAAGGTAAATGGCAAAGGGCTGCATCCCAAATTAGGGAACAACTCTTCAAATTTAAGTCTGCACTGTTTGTCCATGCTAAGTGTCTGCAAGTGAAGAAGCAGAAGTTCCCCTTGCCAGGCCTACAGGACAGCCAACAAGCCAGAACTCTGCCAGAGTGGCAAAATTTCATAACCTTTCACAGCATTGGAAACCATTTATCAAACTAATTATGTGCTGCATAACTACTAAGCTTATGAAAGGAAAGTACATTGAGAAGCAGGGCGGGGAAAACAGCTGCAGATCAAAGGAAAGAAATCCAAACTCAAAATTCTCTGTTTGTATCAATAATCGTCATATTGACTCCCTGTACAATGCTTGAACCATTGGGATGAAATATAAACTATTTGACTGCAATTACAAGGACTCTTATTAGAGCAGACTTTGATTTCACATGGTCATAGTTATGTGAGCTGCTCCTTCCCGAAGCAATTTTGCCACTTTCATTTTGTAGTCAGTCACCTCTATGGCCCAAGAGACATCCCCAGCTGACTCACGTGTCCTGTGGCTGCTCATAAAAGCCATAGAATCAAACTCTCAGTGAGTAAGTGCTCTTATAAATTACTACTTTATGAATACACCACCTGTACACTCTCAGCTACAGTAAACATCTGTTTAGCACCCTTCAGTCAAAAATCCAAAAGAATTCTGCAGTTCCCAAATTACAATGGTCACAGCTGTTCAGATGTTACTGCTGGCCTGATTTGTGAAGAGACGGGAATTCAAGTTTTTGAACTGGGATCACTCCATCTCAATCCTTATTTTACCCAGAGGGACCTACTGAACTACCTGGGTGTGCTAGGTAATTTCCTATGCCTTAATTTGAACCAATAGTAAAAAGTCTGACACACTGTTCTACTCTTTTACAACTGAAAGGACGCAAGCCAAGGCTGACAGCATGGTGGTGTTCTGTGTATCATAGAACAGAAATGCTTCTTTGAAGTTACATGAATTTACTATGTAACTGAATGACTGATCTTGAATTGCAGCCACTTCTAGAGCAAAAGAATTCCTATGCTACATTTATGAAAGAAGAAAACCCACTTTATTTACAGTAAGACATGGCATTGGCATCAAGATAGACAAGTACCAACTCTTCAGCAGAGTTCAGGCCTGCATACTGAATTCTTTCACTAGGTGTTATGCCTACACACATCCATCTGATAAGTTATCAAGACCCTTTCTCTTGCTCTTCCCCACTTGTGAAATTCAGAGTATTTCTTGTCACCTCAAAAATCTGCTTTTTTGAGATAAGTGGCAAAAAGCTGCCCAAAAATAAGAGAAAATACTCAGCATCCACAGATGGAAGTTTTAGCCTACAAGGTATGTAACTCAGATATCTGGACTTTGAAAATCTAGTTTTGAATGATTATGATATTAATATTAATAGAGCTAAACTGCAAAACAGTTAAATATAAATTATAACACATGAGCACCAATGACACAAGCTCCGCCCCTTGACCTGACACGACAAAACCCCCAGAACTTTGTGTGCACATAAGCAATTTCTGAACACATCGTCAAGATCAGCATACACATCTTCAGTCTTTTTGGGGTGCACCTTTCAGACCTAGGTCTAGTCCAGAAAACACTCCCTTAGAGTTTGCAGTGCTGATTATACATACCATGACTGCTCAGCTGTTAATCGTAAGAACAAAAAAAGAGAGCAGCTCTGTCCAATCAGCTGAAAGCAATGCATTGCTTGATCAGGATTTAATGATGTTTCACATTAACATCCAGAGCTACAAGGGCAACCTGGAAAGTGCTAACTGGTCAGAGTCCAAAACCACATTCCAAATCTTTCTCTAGTTTTCTGACCTCTGAAACTGTACTGTTTATATAATTTCACTCAAAGGCATTAACAAAAGTTGTGGAAACAAAGCAAACGAGAGAGAATATAATCTTACCTCTTCAATACACCCTAGAAAAATGAGTAATTGGCATTTTACTGCTTGTTCGAGAGCCTTTGGCCACAATAAGAACAGAATGCTGAAAATGACAATGTTTCTAACTATTACCAGCGCATACAGGAAAACCAGGAGATTTTAAAATTGTTCCCGTGCCCCCCACCCTCCCTGGTGAGACGCTCGTACCTTCCAGTTTCCAGGACCCAGCAGCTCCAGCTCTGCGGACCCAGTTCCCTGAGGCACAAACTTTGCACAGAACTTTCCCCCGCTGCCGTGGATGCGCCGAGCGCTGGCGGCCGCAGCGAGCCCCCCGCCGCCCTCCCCTCGCGGCCGCACCGCACACTTACTGCGGGTGAGCAGCACCAGGGGCACGGTGATGACCACGACAACGACGGCGACCCCCAAGATCCCCAGCAGCCACTTCAGGAAGGTCTGAAAGGAGAAGCCCCGTCAGCCGCCGGCGGCGCAGGCCCTGCCGCGCTGCCGCCCACCCTCCCCTCACCCACCGGCATCGCGGAGCGGCGCGGGCGGGGCGCAGCTCCGCCGAGCGAGCCAAGAGTGCTGAGGCTCCGCAGTCCCGGCGCTGCCCGCGGGGCTCTCCTCGTGAGCGGCTCCTGGGCGGGGGCTGGGGGCGGCTGCCTTGGGAGCGGCAGGCGCTGGGGATTGTGCAAGATCCCGGCTTTCTGCTGGCTTTGCGGTTTGAGCGGCGGTTTCTCCGTCAGTTCACATCCCTGGAGCGCGGTGACACAGCTGTACGCGGCACAGGAGGGACTTGGGACACCGGTGGGACTTCTGTCGGAAGTCAGATAACGGCCCAGAAATGAAATGCCTTCAAACGCTGATGGAAAAGCTCCCAATGTTTTGCTAACACCAGCAATTCTTGTAAAGTTTCTGCTTTTTGAACTTCTTTCTCTGACAATCAAGTTATGAAAGAACTGATAAAATTGCAGGAAGGGCTTATATTTATTTGTTTGGCACTGGAGATAGATGTGTAAATCTGCCAAGTGTGTTTTTAAATTAAGACCAGAAAATGGAAGTATAGGACAAAAGTTTAAAATTTAGTGCTGAAGATGACCCTTGTTTATTACATGATTCCCTTTCCAAGGAGAATTTTGAGTATGTCCTGTGAAAGTAGGACAAATTTTTGGAAAAGACAGAATAACATGTAAATCAAAACAGTAAAGCTTTTGATTGTTTAAAAATCTGAGTGTTACCAGGTAGTCAGAAAACTCTGGGAGTTTCTAGGTTATTTTAAGAGCTCTAGCCTCCAAAAAGTAATTATGAGTGGTGCTTTTGGGTTTGTCCATGTTAGATTTCCCCCCTCTGATTGCAGAACACTAGTAGTTACCAGAGACAGATGCAGGTATTTCACAAGTTCAGAAATGTAACAGAAAAAGTATATGATCTGCTGAAGCAAGATTTCAAGTCAAGGGAAATAACAAATGTTCTTAGACTCGCCTTCAAAGTACTTGTCAAAGCTTTCAGTAAGGTTGTGCTGCTTGCTCCTTCATTCTACTTCTGCAGATGGAGCACAGCATTTAATATTTTGCGTCTGTTTCTTAAGAAACCTGTGTCTGGAAGTGGGTTGATAGCTTTTTGTGATAAAAAAGTCTCCTTTTGTATAACCCAAAGTGTTTAGAAACATTAAAGATATGTCTGTATGGAAGCTAACAGACTTCCTGTAGATACAAACATGTTCTTGCTCACTATTGTATACCATTCTCCTTGAAGGTAGCAGTTGGTACTAGTTATGAATTTATGCTGTGCTGGCTATATCAGTTTACCTCAGGAACGTCATTAATGTGCCCTGACAGTGGTTTCAGGTAGCACAGTGTATGTTTACCATGTAGGGTCCAATGTGCTGCAGTTTCACAGCTTGCAAACCACTAATCTCTGAGTACAGGTCAGTCCACTTCTATAAAGTAAAATCACAGTGAAATGACACTCTTTTACATTACTTTTCGAAGCAGTATATCATTGTATGCTGCTTTGAAAAAGTTTTGCTCAATTTTTCCTTCCCCCTCTCAGGCTTAGTTTAAAGGCATAGAAAGGCACAAAACTTAATTTCTGGGCATAGGGCAGTGATATGGGATACACATCATAAAGTCACCCCAAGACAGATGCATGACCAGTGTTTCAGAATATCTTACAGCTCCACTTAAACGTCTGTCTGGTATACTGTGTACCTGTTTGTCTTACCAACAATCAAAAAGAAAAACAAAACACCACCACTCCTCACCACCCCAGGGTGAATTTTCCTTTTCCTAATGAGTAGGAATCACAACATATATATATATAATACAACCAATCTGTGCTTTTTTTTCCCCCTAAGCATTTAAATAGTGATCATCACAATGTCTCAAAATGCAGCACAGTCAAGTAATGTCAGTCTTGTGAAAAAATGTACCTGAATGTTTTGTAGCTTTTCATAGCCAAGTTGCAATTTTGAGAGATTATCTGCAAGGTTTTAAAGTTTTTCAGTGGTGAATTCTAAGGAGAAAAAAGGAGCAGTACTGTCAAAGCATATGGCTGGCTACTGCTGGTTTCTGTGGGAACTCAATTTTAAGTGCCTTTGGAAATCTGTGTTCCTGTGTCTAGATAAAATTTTTAATAATCTACAGTACTTCTGACTCTGGTCATGCCAGAGAGACTTACACAGTCTCTGTAAAATCTGTACGCAGAACCACCTGAATGTTCCAGTAAGAGTCAGTATAGCAGAATATGTTTTCCATTTAGTTGCAATGGTTCCTAACAGCGATTCTCTGCAACTTGAAAAAAATCTCAAGTTCCTCCTGACTGATCAAAATGCCCACGATCCCAAAAATTATTGTTATGGTCGTGCTTCTGGTTCCCCGTCAGGTTGTCTTTTGTGATAGCCTGAGACTTAAAAAAGTTCCTGCAGCTAAATATTTCAAGTTACTTTATACTATGGTGTTCTTTTGTAATCAGATATGTATTAGCCAGGAAATGCCAAGGAATTAAACAAATAAATATCCAGCAGTGGCTGCTACATGATGAAATTTGAGAAGCTGTAGCTTCATATTGTATGCTCAGCACTGTTGTATTCATAAAGAAGTTGCATAATTGCAAAGAGCTACTTACTAGAAAAGAATGAAAATACAGCTTTCAGCCTGAGGTTGACTTTCCCAAACACTTGGGAAACCTGCCAGATGTGATGTCTTCTTCAGACCTCTAGCCTCAGTAAAACTCAAGGCTTTGTTAGACATCTGTTTATATATTTGAGCATTTCCTCCAGAAATATTTGGAAGAGTCAAACTGCAAAAATGGAAAACTTAAGCTCTCTGCAGAATAAAAAAAATTGTGACTAAAATGTGTACAGTTTACTTTACAGGTGCAATGATGTATTCCAGATTTCTCAATGTGTAGCTGTGGGAGACAAAATATGTGCTGGATGAAGTTTTGCATGGATTCAGTGGCTCACTTCAAATGTGCTGTGAAGAAAAGAAGGCAAAAGTGCTATTAGCACTGAGGAGTGTTCAAGTTCTACTGGACTAAGTGTGTCTTTTGACTACAAATATATTAAAAATGTTGTTTTTTTCAGAAATAGTTTCATTTTTTCTTTGCATATGAAGTTGAAATACCATGGCAGTTTTCTAGCACATCTTTGCATTAGTTCTGTTTGAGAGGATTGTGAAGAGAGTGTTAACTGTAAATCAGGAAAGAAAAATCCCTATGTTATGTGATTATGTCACTGGGACAACCATTTCAGTGTGGCTAGTAGCAGCTGTCACTCAGTTCTTTCAAGTTTGTGTGTTTTTCTTTATAAAATTATTTTCCTGGCAACTACAGATTCTTACTACATGTCCTCTGAGCACAGTTAAATGGTTAGAGTGTCTCAGGTCTCGTTCTTTTTTTTTTTTTTCTTGGTATTAATTCCAAGTAGTTGTCTTTTACTGCAATATGCTTATTATTACTTAATAAGTAGTGTGGAAGGGGAAAGATGCTGCCTGCTCAGCAAATAAAATACAATGGGAACACTTTTAAAAGACCACCTGGAAGTTCAAGGCAGCACTTATGCAATACACAGAGGACTCCAGCTATTGTGTAGTAAAGGCGAAGAGATGGTGACTTATTTCTCCCTATATTTATACTATTCACTGAATTTCACGTAGCATGTGTGAGAAATATCCAGGACATACCTTATTAATGATCCCATATGGACTTGCTCTCTGATTTCAGGATATGTAAATCCTAGTCCTGTTGAGCTGAAACATGTGTTTGATATTTCTGATTACAAGCTCAGCTTCATCTCACTTCTGAAGAAAGGGTTAATTTTGATTCATGCTCTAGATTGGGACTTAGAAAATTAGAGGTTAAATGTTTTTGTTGTGTTCCAGAAAAGCTGAATAAACTTGAGAAAATAATTTATGCCTCTCTGTTCCTAAAGCATATGATTTGTAAAAGTGTGGAAAGCCCAGTATTTTCATAGCTGACAAAGCCATCACCAGAAGGGGCTCAAATACCCTGGTGACAGACACTGTGGAAAAAAGGATTTTTAACTTAGGAATCCTATCCTTAGAACACTAAAATATCCTGGGCAAAGTGAAATGAAACATTTCAAGGACAATTGTTCAGTCTTTGAAACAGAAAAGTTACCTCGTACCATTTTATCCTGGGCCATATGTATCCAACTGTGCATAACTGAATCTTTTCCAGTTCCACGTGGACCCAAACCACTGTGTACAAATAGGATTAAATAAACAACTAATACGTATACATAGCCTCCTTTTTTTTTTTTTTTTATTTTTTTTTTTTTTTTTTTTTTTTTATCTCCAGGGGTATAGTGGATGCTATGATTTTTTTTTTTTTTTAGTGCAAGATTCTATTGAGTTTAAATTGTTTAAAGTTGGGTTGTTAGAACAGCTTTCTGTTGTTATCAAGAAGCTGATCAAGACACCAAATTGGGTATGATCTGCCCTGATCTGAAATTACAGAGTATTCATTCCTATAGCACTTTGGAAGAGTGATCTAATATTTTCCCAGAAATTCTAGATTATCAGTGAAAGTTTCAGATGCTTTTAAAAAACTTATTCCCATAAAACTTTTATTCACAGCAAAAATTATAGGTACTAATTCTGATTCAACAATGGTCCTATTTCATATCACCTTCTACTAGATACTTGCTAAACCTATGGGATTTCTCTTAAACCACTTGCCCTTTAGGACAATTTAATGAAGATCCCTGGTACACTGCTAAAATAGTGAGGGGAGAAAAGGGGGTTTGGGTGGTCATTGGAAATAGGAGGTAACACCAGGTAAAAGTGGTTCTCAGAGGAGGAAGGAAGGGAGGAAGGAAGGAAGGAAGGAAGGAAGGAAGGAAGGAAGGAAGGAAGGAAGGAAGGAAGGAAGGAAGGAAGGAAGGAAGGAAGGAAGGAAGGAATATAACATGGATTAGAGGGCTGTTTGCATTGGTTTGACTTGGCAATCTTAAAAAGTTTGAAGAAGTAATGGGGCAGTTTCCACACTTACAGAGTATATTGCACTTAACATTTTTCAAAGCTGTCCTCCTGTTCTGAGCCAGAATTTATGCTAATGAAGAATAACTGTCTCTTCAGTCATGTTTCCCTCTCTAGCTTCATCTTACATGATTTCTTTTTCAACTAAAGATAATTCAAAGGTCACACAACTCTTTTCTGGAAATCATTGTGGACAAAACATGATGGAACAGAATGCTGAGTTTGTTTTATCATTCCAAAGAAACCACTTTTAAGATCTCAGTGACACTAAAATATTAGAATAAAATGAAATGGACTGCAAAGAGGCACACAGCATATACACATGAGAAGTCAACAGAAAAGAAGCTTGAAAAAATTTATTTAAGGCTATCATTTAATATCCTTAAAGCTTAGCCTTTTTATAACAAAGGTTTTAAGAGGGATATTCACTTCTCAGGCATTTGTAACTGCCAGCCCCTTATGAATTAAACATATAATTGGTGATTGAATAATTTGTGTGTAGAAGTAAATTTTTTAGAAAAATAATTTTATCCTTAAATATAAATGGAGTTACTTTAGTCCTAATAAATGGAAAATACGAAGTTATCGAACTTTCATAGTCTTAAAGCTGTTAAGAAAACCATCCCTTAGACAACAGGTTTTCCATATATAAACCTTTGGCAACACTAAACTATAGTACAATTATTTCCTGGCATGCAAGGTGACATAGCTTTGTTACACCAAATGTAAATGACAGAATACAGATTTCAGAATCTCTTAATAACTGGCAGTTGATGAAATGAAGATCTTCATTTATCCCTTTTTATTCTGCATTTTTACTGGTATTCTTCCAAAAGGTCTCTGGGGGGAAAAGAAAAGAAAAAAAAGCAGCAGCAATTAGGAAATATTCTATGTCTCCTAAGATTTATGAAATATGTGTGGAACATATTTTTTCTGTTTAAGAGTGAGCAGATGTTAGTTCCACAGACCTCTCAATGCCCATGTCTAATAACAGATTGAAAACAATTATTCCTAAAGAAAAAGCATTTTACTAGCTTCTAATAGATTCTTTTCCTAAATTGTTTGTTTCAATGCTGAACTACAAACACAAAAAATAGTAACATGCTAATAAAAACTGTATTTTAA
The DNA here is from genome assembly GCF_041296385.1 of Aphelocoma coerulescens. Classification (NCBI taxonomy): domain Eukaryota; kingdom Metazoa; phylum Chordata; class Aves; order Passeriformes; family Corvidae; genus Aphelocoma; species Aphelocoma coerulescens. The sequence goes on along the minus strand of NC_091021.1, from coordinate 22,518,687 downwards.
CTGTACCTTCTAAATTTTTTGAGACAATATTTGTTGTTTCAGATTTCCAAAATCAACTAGTCTTTTTAGGGGCTTCAGTAATGCAAAGGAGAAATCCAACATTTAAAAAATCTGGCCACTCACATGTGTCTTGAGTTGGCATTTAATTATTTTTTAAATGCTTTGTTAATTTTAACAAACAATTCCCCAGTATTAACCTGTTCGCAGAGCTCACTTAGAAAATGCTGCTTTGCCTACATACAGGCGAACTAAAGCAGGTTCTTAAACAGTCACCTGTCAGGAACACAGATTACAGCACTGTCCCCTAATGACAAGCTGCATTTTAAGGCAATGTTTTGTATCACAGTCTTTAAAGAATTATCAATTTGATGTAATTATACCAATAAATATTTCTGATTTTATAATGTCCATGCAAAGCAAAGTTTTATTTTTCGATATTTAATCTGACCTTATTTCTGGTAACAGTCGGTGGCAAGACTAATCTCAAGTTAAATAGGAAACTGTTAGAGAGGTTCACTACTGATAAAAAATTCAAATAACATTTGGAACAAGTTCCATTTAGTGTCTTATCCTTCTTCATCTGTCTGTAACAAAGTTTGCAACATAGTACAGATATATCACTAGCTAAGAGAAAAATTAGTAGTATTTTTCCTATGTGTGACAAATCCATTTTAAACACTGGTATTAAGAACAGTATAAAATTCAGGCACCTTTGGGTAACTTTTGTGTTAATTAGCCATTTTAGGAACTCTTTGGCAGCCATGTCATCAAGGAGTTTGTTGATATCACTCGTGAAAGTGCCATCTGCATGTCTTCGACCCATTTCTTCGGCCACAAGAGCTTTTTCTGGGAAACTTCAAAGGTAAGAAATTATCAACCAATGTGCAGATCTAAATAAACAAACGATTTAAAAGGGCCTTATTACAGGGTTCTGCTACACTGCATATTTCCTGCGATTTTAAGGAGGCTGAGCCTGATGTTAGGGCTCGGTATAGCACGACGCATGTCAGAACATCTCTTGAGGCATTATTTTCAAAACAGACAACTGTTCCTTCCAGTGAGCCTAAACTCCTCTCCAGCAGTTTTGAAAAAGCCATACATACAAAAATATATCTCAGTCTGCAATGTCTATACCATGTAGACTAGGCATCAGTACCTTTACTAAGAATTGTTATTTAGGAAATACAACTGCTAAAATATTACAGTCAAATGTTCATACCTTTTTTTTTTTGTTTTATTTGGACTTATGGCCTGGTTATTTCCTTAAAATTACATTGCATAAGAATTTAGATATCAGGAGCAGCAATTTTTTTTTTTTTTGGTAGGGACGTGGTTCAAATAGCTCACTTAAAGCACCTGTATAAAACCTATGTGCTTTTTTGATGTAAAATCATAGAATGTAGCATTTTATACTTGGAATCAGATCCTGATTCTTGTTCTATTCTTTTTTGACTGCTGGAAAACCAGTATGTCAAATCCAGAGTTTGATTTAGAAAACTTTCCTCTCTTGTTTCATCCCACCAAATATAGGAAGATTTTAATGGGTTTCACTAAGGTGGGCTGATGCTGAAGCACCCTGGGCCCTGGATCCAATGACAGGCAGACTGGTTGATTTCAAGGAAGGCTATATACAAATAGTACCAAATATTGGAAAGCAGAAGGGTTGTCTACAATTAATTGCCCATCTAGGTTTCTAAGTTCAACTGAGGTTGTGTTTCTCTCAAATGGATACAGAAATACCCTATTTCTGCTGATGAAAATAAAACATGACAGAAAAACAAGTGGAAGGCTGAACATAACTAGGAAGGGGAACCAGCTTTTCCCTTCTCTATATAGCTGAACTAATTTATTTAACTCTGTTTTCTTCAGGAAATTGTCAATATTTACAAAACTTAGTTTTACCTATTTAGTCTTCCTTAACTACAACACACAATCTTGTCTTACAGATTGTATTTTATTATTATTATTTATTATTATTATATTTTATGTAATGCGAGAGACTTACATAGTACTTTACAGCTGATAGAATATATACTCAGAGGATGAACTGAAATCCCTGCCCCAAAGAGCTTACAGTCTAAAGGCACAAGTAAGTATGGAACAGTTAACAGGTGGGGAGTGGCAGCTGCATGGTGTGGCTCCTCACCATGCAGAGCTGGAAATAGATGAGCAGAGGGTGCCTGCAGGAGACTGAAGGTAATGCCATTCTAAGTGTAAGACCATCATGACAAAAGATGTGAAGTCATGAGGGAGTACATGAAGTGAATAGGATAGAGAAATCTGCAAGGAGTATGTGGAGAACAAGATAGAAATGAAAGAAGTCATAGGTAGGTGAAGTCATTAGTGGAGCATTTTGTCCAGGGAACCGCAAACCATAGCAAAAGAATTAGAGGCATCTTAAAAAGGAAGATAAGTTATAGTCGTAGCAAATGATAGTTGTTATGGCAGCAGCAACTTGGGGAGACTCTGAGAAGCATGGGAAGAGGAAAAGAAGTTATTAGTTACTGCTGGGAATGATCATCAGCACATGGAGTACAGCTGATAACTGATAACAATGATAATATTGGAAAAATTTAATCTTGGAAATACTGCAGAGGAAAAGATTGACTTCAAAAGAAAAAAGAGAAGGCAATTTAAGATGACACTGACTTGAATAATCTCAATGATAGTTAAGGAGACTGTAAGCAATGTTATGTGAAGGGGGAAAGGTGGTAGAAGAGAAAGGTCTGGTTTAGTTTTAGATGTGTCGACCTTAAAACTTGACCTTTTAGAATGTAACAGCATACTGAACAGGTTTCAATCTGTATTTGAACTTAAAAATGTAAAGTGGTGGTCTATTACCCACAGAATATCTTCTAATACAAAAGAAAGCATGAAGTACAGCAAGAATGATCAAAAACACATCAAAGTTTCGTTAGACATGATTTCTAACCCCAAACCAAGGCAAAATTAAGTAATAGGAATGGATGGATTCTTACTCTCTTCTTCCTCGTCCATTCACTAACCAAGCGATGAACTCTTTGGCAGCTTGACCTTCCAAATAAGAGGTGATATCACTGGTGTAGGTGCCTTCAGCATGTCTCTCAAATTCAGCATGACGCTTGGAGATTGCATTGCTGAAAGAAGAGCAATACTGTAGGAGCAGACTGCATAAGAATTTAACTTTTTAACAATCTTTATTGATTTAAATTTCCCACTTGCCAGACTAGCATTTCTATAAGAGAGAGGGGTTCTTTTTGCTTCTCAAATTGGTCTTGATATATTTTTTCCTGATATATTTCAGTTCCAAAACTATTGCCTGTACTATGCAATACAGTTTTGTGCAGAGATTCCCAATCTGGTTCTGAACAACTCAGTTCAGGTGTGGAAAGCAATTACAGCTGTATTGGAATGGTCTTCTGCTAGACTAATTAGCTATGAGCAAGAAGCTGTATTGTATTATACAGACATGCTTTTTGGTACCCTTTGTTAGATGCTCCTCTTATCTTCACCTCTTTTTGCTGAGCCAAACTATTCAGACTTAATTCCTTTCAAATTTACATTTTGAGTTGTTTTATGGACACCCTTTTATTCATCACTCTGACCAAGTCATAATCTTGGAAAACTTTCAAGCCTGATCAACTCCATCTTGTTAAAGACATTTATCTTCTCCCTCCCTACACCTCATTGTGGTTCTTTCTCTGATATAACACAAAATTATGTTACAGTGGCTCTTGGGAAGGCAAACTGCACTGAGAAGTAGGCATGTTATGGAATATTTTCCATGAACAAATTCCCTAGCATTTCTGTTTCAGAATTTGCTAATTTCTGCCCAAATCTAGCTCTTTCTATTATTTTTTCTTCTTGGGATGTCACCATTCCTCCTAATTTAGTACCATCTGCACTTTTCATCAGCAATGCTAACTAGAGTTGTTTGGAGCATTTTTAATGAAATGTTAATTTTTTTTGAGATATGCTGTTTCAATGAAGCAGAAACATCATTACAAATTTGTTATTAATATTGACAGCGTGAACTCAAGGATCTTTGTGATCTGGGCTATCCTTTTTGGATTTTCTGACAAATGAAAGAATGAATGTAGGTATTTTAATCTGTTTTGCAAAAACACTTACTCAATTTCTTATTTATTTATTTAGAATTTCCAGTCTCTCTAACCCTTTCCCAAAACCACAGTCAAGAAACAGAATTCTGGCCTTCAGCAGGTCTTGTGTTCTCCTTTCTGTAATAAGTAGTTTATGTGACATGGGACTGAGTGCTGAGGGCTGAGCAGTGCATCATGTTTAATCAGCTCTCTGCAATTTATCCTGGCCATCTTCCTTTCACTAATCTTCTCACTGGTTTTTTATTCTTCAACATAATGTGTTTGGGTTTTTTTTCTTCAGCTTTTTTCTATGCTGATTTTCTTTTTATTTTATTCTCTGCTCTCCTTGATTACTTGAAATGTGCTTTCCTGAAATGTATTCTCATCCTGTTGCATTCCTTGCACCCACTGCATATAGCTATAGAACACAGGTACAGGAATAAAAAGCATGGAGACATATCCTCCTTCCTTTTTACACCAGTAAACAGCTGGTGTGAAATAATGTACTTGATTGATATTTCTTTGATTGTGGTAACATTGTAAAGAATACTAGTTGTTTTCTTTCTTGTTTAACTGAAAATGAGCTCAGACTGGTTTCGAATAACAAGTTGTGACATATAGAATACCTTGAGAGCTGGTCAGGGACTTTGTCATTTTCTTTGTCCTCCTGTCCTTGTTGGCTGTAGTGAAATTGCACAACCATTAGGTCATTATTACCAATACACTGCAGAGCCTGCATAAGCTTTTATTGGTTATTATTTAAGTATTATAGTAAACCCCCATGACTGACAGGTGAATATTATATTCATTGTATTTCAGACACATGAATTCAAATTAATACAATGTGTAGAAATTGTTACTTTATACTTTAAAGACTTCCACAGAGATTTAGAAGCATTAAAATAATAGATTTTTGGATTCTTTTTGGGCAGATTTTCTCTAGAACACAAGACTGAAACACTTTTACATTATTCTTACTCTCAGCTTGGTAGCTTGAGTTTAATCAAAGTGTATTTGAAAAAAGACATGCCAACTTATACTGGTCATATGGGTTAATTATCCAGTGGTCAACAAAACTTAAACTTCAGCTCCTTTTTTAAAAATGAAACACCAGGATTAGAGTATCCATAGATAGGAAAGTTTTGTTAAGGCCTAATGGCCCAGAATTGTACATTATGTTTATATATTTTATTCATATTGAACTTCATTCATTCACTGAGACAATCTACCCCGAAGAGGCTGAGACAGTTTTTTAGGTGGCATATCAGATAATACACTTTGATTTAACCAAATAATTTTGACTGATTTTGCATATGTTTCTCATTTCTAATAATATATTAATATTCTATCAATGGCTGGACTTAATGATCTTAGAGGTCCTTTCCAACCTCAATGATTCTATGATTGTATATATAAATTTTCCTCAAGTACTTTACTTATTTGAGGATTATCCATGGTCTGGGACGGGAAGCTGATACCAAGAAAGTGAATTGGCTAGATTTTTGGCTGTTTCTGTGCATGAAGATCTGTATCAATGTGACCAAAGAGCTTACCCATTTCTTTTAGTGCTCATTAACCATTGCACAAAGTCCTGAGCTCGTCTGGTGTCCAGGTACTTGGTGTAGTCACTGGTGAATGTGCCTTGTGAGTGACGTTTCACTTCATTCGGCTGTCTAGATTCATCTATTGGTTCAGAATGGGAAGCTTTGAATGATCTGTGAAAAGTTTAGACCTTGTAAATTGGCAGTGGTTACAGTACAGTCTACAATGCATAGATTTTTCTTTTAACAATACTATGTTTTACTCCCACAAAGAGAAAGCAAGTGGCATATTGATCACTGTCTGTCTGGTAAAAGGAATCTGTATGGTAGATTGGATACTGCACAATTACTCACTCTTCTTGGATAAATAAGGTAGCTATTGTTTTAATACCCCAAATTGCTGTGCTATGCTTTGCAATATAAAAAATTTGTCAATTTTAGTGGTAGATGAAGAACTGCATAAAGCTATCTTTAAATTATAGTATGTTTGGCTTCAAAGTATAAGAAAACAAAGTTCAGGCCAAATATTTGTAAAAGTTTGGTCTCAAGAATTTACCTTGATTTCTCCTCTGTATCCTGAAGAGGATTTTGCCAGCTGCCTTGAACTATCATTAAAAGGAGACCAGCAACAAAATAAATGCTTTTCATTTTCATTGCCTGTCAAAACAGAAACAAGGCAACAAAGAAAAATGTTATACCGTTTACATATGTCTGAGTCAATTACATCAAAAAGAGACATTCTTAATGCTGATCTAAACCTGAAGAAAGAGCCTGCTAGTTTGGGTTCCGTGTCCAGTGGGTAACATTTTAGGGCCTTGGGTAGGCATTCAAAAGATGTAGTCTCTGTTCCAGTCTTTAGGCTGTAGTTTGTATTTTAGAATGCAAGGAGAGCTGAGAGCAACTGCATCCTCACTTTCTTTTGCAATGTGAGGATAAAGGTCTGCTCTCTCCTTTTCTCTGTGTTCAGCTGATGGCAAGCACTAGATCTGTAATGCAGTTCTATTGCAAAACTAGTGTAGTGATGTGACTGCGATTTCTTCCCCAGCTCATTCACTAGAGAAAAAACAAAGCAAATCTTTGTCAAGAATACTGTCACATTAACAGTTTCCCATTCTTTCTCACAGAAGTTGCAATGGGTTCACATCAGCAAAATGTCACTGGAAATAATTTCATCATGTACTTGGGCTGATACTTGTGTATCTGAAAAAGCCCTTCTGCCATCCATGGCATTTTCCTACGGAAGTTTATGGTACAGTCTGAAAAACAAAGGGAGATAGGACACATGAGTGCCTTGAAGCAAAGTGGTAGCAAAGTAAGTCCCAGTCAAAAAACACCCTCCCCACTAAATGAAATCTGTGCCATACTCCTGTGGCTCTACTGCAGGAGTTACTTACTGAAGTTCAGTGATATATAAAATAAGGCAGTCTGAGTGAAAAAATATATATTCTCTATTGTAATGCCTTGTCACAATAGTCTGAATTTAAATACACTATGGGCTGGAGGAAGCCTTAGAAAATTATGAGGGAACAATGTGTAGTGAAGGTGCAGATTACTCCATTTTGAGATGGAGAGGTGGCTCTGCACTGAGCAATGCAAATGAGGGGGCTATACGAACACCTCTGAAAAGGTAATCTCTGGCATCAAAAATCTTACTGCTGTAGGACTTCTACTCTGCCCCAGTTCTCTGCCCCTTCATAGCAGATTTTTTTTGAAACCTGTTTCTTCCATCTGTTTTAAAATTACTTATACTTGGAGATGCAAAGCTTGACTGTTGGCAGGCATTTTACCAATGGTTAGGAAGGATCTATTGCTACTGGTACTTTGTGAGGCCTGATTTTTAAGAGAATCTCAATGAATAATATGAATATTTTACTAGAATACCTCGGTATCAGTATCAAAATACTTGAGGCAATCAAAATCTTAATCAAATATTGATGAAACCCAGGAAAATAAATGTATAACTATAATATTTTCTGATGGATTTTACTATTAAGCAATGGGGTCAGTTTCCCTCTCTCCACCAAAAGCCACTACCAGTGTTGCTCATTTTTTCATCAGTGTCTGGAGACTCGTTTCTGCCTTGTGCATTGTCCTGGTGTATGAGATTTGACTCCCTCACTTGAACATACCCTGCTATAGTACCAACATATACCATGGTGGTCAGGTGGTCATGTAGTCAGTCTTATTAAAACCCTAACTATAGTACTGAACTCTGTTTTCACTGTTTCATTTGGAGCTGTAATTTGGTGGTGCAACACTGACATCCAATGTTTATCTCAAAGAATGCATAATTTCACATTTCATAGGCTTCTCGCAATGGAACAAAAGCTCTGCCTATTCTTTGGGAAATGACTCTGTTGTGGTCATTTCAAAATGGTGTGATTGACCCCTGTGGTAGCTGATATGGCTGTAAATGAATTAACCTGGACTTGGACACCAGATAAAGTCTGCCTGTTACACCACACATAAGTAAATTTGCCCTGCTTAGTAGTCTTAGCTTACAGCCATCTGTAGCTTTATTAAACGGCGATCCAGATAAGCCATAAACCCAAGTCACTGGGGCAGAATGAAATATCCAACACCAAAAGCTTTTCTTTTATACAAAACTTATTAAAAATAGTTTAAAGTCGCTGTAGTCAGTAAGGAGATACTCAGTGATTTCAGTTTATCTTGGCTCTAACTCTAATGTCTCAGGCCTATAGAACTTTCAGATGGGAACAGTACCACTAGCCACTTTATTCCTTAGTATTAAGATTAAAGTTAAATGCATGTTCAGCTTCTATCTAAATTTTTCAGAATCAAAATAGGGAGATTATTAAAAAGAAATATGTATAAATGCAGTTTTTGAAATTTATAACATTTTCAGGTAAGAGAATCCTTATTAATAAAATAAGCTTTTTCAAAAACTATTAACCTTCTGTCATATATGTTCTTTAAAAAATTTAGAATCAGTTTTGTTTATTCAACATTTAGTACTTGCTATTGGTAAGTCAAACCAGCAACAGCAGTTCTTGACAAGTTAAATAAGATACAGTTTTAAAGGAAGAAATTGTAATTTTATTCTTGGTAACATAGACATGTTTTATAGAGAAAAAGAGATGATCAGAAAAATAGTATTTTCTTAGTTTATGCTAGCTAATCAATTAATTTCCCAATCAGAAAAAAGGTTTTACTTGCTCTAAGTTTTTTAGGTCACCAGTAGATACTGCTAAAAGCCATGGGAACTTATTGTCAAGGTGCAGGAAAACTAAAGCTAATCTTACACAGAAAATTTTTATTCCTATGCATATTTGACTAATGAAAATATTTTCATTTCTTTCTGATCGAAAATGAAAGATTTAAGACATCTCAGTTTGAAGCACCAGAAATATGTAAGAAATATACCTCTCAATCTTGATCAGATATTTATTTGAATATTATTTCCTTGACCAACTTAATTTTTCTAGTTTTCTAATATATTCTGCTACAGGTATCTTTTGTAGCTATGTACAATTTTAACTAGCATAATTTCACTGAGTTTTCAAAAAAATCTTTCAAAAGCCACATTTGTATTTATTTCCAGTTTAAAAATGGAAATTATGAAGTGGTAAAAAAAGGAAATATTTTCATATGAACATGTATGAATGAATAAAATAAATTTCTGTTAACAGGAAACTGTCTGCAAATAGCAGTAATTTCTAGAAACAAATAAATTACTTTTTCAGGTAGGTGTATTTTACATCTAATTTACCTAACATGCCTTGTGGAAAGTTCTGTAAAATACAACAGTTCTAGTCTAAGGAATTCCATAGTAGGATGGAAGACTAAATTAAATTTTATACAATAATCACAATAACTATTGCAAGGCTTTAATTTTACTTCTGTGCTATAAAATTTTCTTTTCTGATCTTACAGTGATATGAAAATAATAGTTGCTTGAGACAAACTAATCTAAAAATGGGGCAGTGGAGTGACAGTCTGTAGGGTGACAGTGACAATCTGTCTTGGACAGTTTTAAGTCAGTGTCCACATAAACTCACTGAATTTGTTTCCATGCTTCTAACTTAATCCCCATTGATTCATATTTAGGCAGTATCTCTAAGGAGTGAATAATTTTAAACTCACATTAATTAAATATCTCTACAGAAGGTACTAAAGGAGATAAAAATATAAAAATCAATAACTGTGTATCTCATTTAAATTCTTACTACAGTTCTTGTCTTTCATGTTCTCATGGCTATTCTCCCTTCTTTCAATTAATTCTGCAACACAAACTGTTGATTTCCCTTTTTCAGATCATTCTTTGTTGAAGTAATCAATACATTAAAAGATTTAAATGATGATGTCATTGACTCCAAATAACAGTGAGTATAACCTCAGAATAAAACACCAATTTGCTGAAAGATCCACACCTCTATTGCAAACTTTGGGCAACACAATGCAGATAATGCACTCGGCTTTCTCAAATAAATAACTGGTAGTTCATATAAATCTTACCTTCTTATAATTTGAAGTAATACGTGGCAGTTGCAGAAAGAGCTACTCTCTCTTCTGCAACTATGGCAAGCCTTGAAGATCCTGAGCTCTGCCTAGCTGCCTCTTTGCACAGACTTATATATATACTGTTCAGCTCTAGTAAGCATTACAGGAGTGCATCATTGCTGACAGTTTCCTTATTCAACTTAAAAAAAAAAGTCATCATATTTGCTATTCATTTCATTTGATAATTTTACAAGCAATTTCACACATTCATTCTGCTTACTTTATGACATCAATGCTAACATGGATTTGCAAAAGGAGTGAGGTAGCAATGTCCAAAGAAGTAAATATCAAACAGAAGGGCATTAACTTGACAAACAGTGGGCAAAAGGTACCTGGGATCAAGGCAACAATTTCTCCAATTTCTGATTTGCCACATTTAACATTTAGAATCCTGATTCTGTTAACATCAATAGAATTGTTTTCACTTATCAATTTTAAATCAGGATTTATAAACTTAACCCATTGTTAAAAATAACCAGCACAACTTCCCCAAAGCCCTTGAATGATTCTGCAAGTAATCTTGTGCCAATATAATGAATACGAAGGGATGTGAAATACTGCACTGATGGCTACCCACTATGCAATGCCTAGCACAGGTGAAATTAAAAAAAAAATGTTTTGATCAGCCTTAGATGTAAAATTCCCACTTTGCAAATACTACTGCAAGAAAATTCATACTCATTTGAGAACTATATGCCAAACATTCACTATAAATTGAGTTTAACACAGTGGCCTATAGATTTATGCAATACAAACTTTTTGCTCACATTTCAATTCCCTACAAGAAAAAAAATTAAACAAAATATTGATATTTATACTAGTGCCTGTTCTATGCAACTATTGTTCAGTATTGGAGACAAATTCATAGCTGTGGTGGGGCAGCCAAAGAAAGCCATGTTCAGCCAGCCAGTGACAACACAGAGACTGAGACAGGTAGGGGAGATAGGTAGGAGGAAGGTTCTGGAATCATAGTAGACACCTCACTGAATGTTAACGACAGCCTGTACTCCAGTCTGGAGTGGCTCATGGTCTGGTTTGTGGTACAAGGCACATATTACAACAAACCTTCTTATTTCCCCTAGTACTGCTCCTCCAAGCCAGCAAAGAATATGCTTCAATGAGGTAATTTTCTGCTGACTGACCACAGCCAGATTGGCATAGCCCATAAGATACAACTGAGGTAGTGTATAAACGTAATAACCACGTTAGAGTGGCAAACAAAATTTACTGGATCCTTCCTAGAGCTCTATCCTAAATACCTGGCTGTATTTAGTACCCCAGTAGGGGTTCAGGAATACATTGTCTCACTACACAGTCCACATCATCAAATTCAATTTTTTGGGTATAATTTTTTGTGCTATTGGATCCATCTGCTGAGATTTACGGTTTATTTTTTTTCATTTTTAGTCCTCGGGGCGGGTCACCTGGCCGCTCCTGCAGAGGCCACCAGCGCGTCCTGCAGTACCTGGGCAATACAGCAGATGGGGATCAAAGGGCCCTTTCCACCGCTTCTGCACCAGGAGGACACGAACACACTTGACATGGACTGCTGCAATCATCTCTCTACATGCTGAGTTAAAGATACTTTGGAACAAAGCAATACAGAATGTGAGACAGAATCCTCTCCTCCAGGAAACAGTTAGTTTTTCTCTTTTTGTTTAGCTCAGTTTATTTTCTTATGTCATATAAAGTTCCTTGTTTACAGTAGGATGATTCCAGACAAAAAAAATTGAGACAGAGCACCTCAGTACACCTGGTTGGGAAGGTTGTTACAGAGCTGTATCATCTAGAAGGTCATCTGGCATCTAGAAGGTATCTGGTTATTTGTTTTTCAAGGGGTACACAGAAAATAAAATGTACGGGAAAGAGGTGAACTGCCATCAAGAAACATGCAACCCTCAGTTGCCATAGCTGAGTCTATACTATATATTTCAGGAGCACAGCAAACAAGAGTTTGCTCAAAAAACAAAAGCAAAAAACAAACAAAAGCTGAAAATTATATCGTGTATGAAACATGCATATGTATCCAGGTTTGTTCCTCTCACATTTTAGAATACACCAGTTAGTTTGCCCCTCTTGGCAAAAATCAAGGGCAACTCTCGTCTAGATCATTGTTCTCAAATGGGACAATATTTTGAATCAGACTAAGAGACAGAACCTGAAAGTGGCCTGCCTTCAGGAAATTTTCATATTTCTCATGATTCAGCTGGAGTTGTTGGGTTCTCTGTATCTGGAGTTTTTCAAAGTTTCCTGCACCATTGTCTGATTAAAATTGTCAAGATTTGAACATTTAATGACTTAGGAACTCGCTGACTTTTGACAGTAAGAAGTAAAAAAATATTCATCAAATGCTTTCAAAAAAGTGACCTCCCCAAATTCTTCTGTGTATTTCTTCATTATTTATTTATTACTACTGTACTATTATCCATTACATGTCTAAGGGGAGGAGGATGTATCTTGGGGTATGACTACAGGCCCACATGCTTTACTTTCTTATATTATACAGAAAGCATTCTCTCCTAACTGTGTCAGCTGTGAGTTCAGAGGGCTGGGCTCTGCAGCCCCTCTCATTTTGCTATCTTTATTTCATCATAATCACCTGAAAGAGCATTCTCCTACTGAGAATGGGAATCAGTATGTGTGAACACATGCACACATAAAACACCATGTTACGTCCATAAATGCGTACTTGTACATAACACACACAATGTGTGCCTATGTACATGTACAACTGCAAGGCTGCCCTTTGGGAAGCAAGAACGGCTTTCCGAAATGGAGGGCTACTTTAGGGTCTCTCAGCCCTTCCACAACGTGCAGCTCCATGCTCTCTGCCACGGATGCTGAGTGGTTTGTACCTCAGGAGTGACAGCCATTGTAACTGTGCTGTAGCCCACACTGTCTGCTCGCATAAGTTGGAATCGCTCCACTGCAAGTCAATGGAGCTGCATCAATTTGCGCAAGTAGAAGAGCTAGCCAAATATGTACCAGTTATTTTACATTCTGAGAAGACAATGTTCATAATTGAAAGTAATACCAAATGCTCTTAGCAAATACTATGAATTATTCAGATTAAATATAGAGCCTTCAAATGACTCTATAAAATGTTCTAAACAGCTGTGCCTTGTAATTGGAACTGACTGGCAAACTGGAAAGTATTGAATGTAGTCTGAATTGGACTTGATATCTGAGTAAAATGAGTGTAACACTAACCATATTCTAGAACCTGGCTGGTTTTCTGCTAAATTCCTCTTCAGGCCTTTTCTTCTTTGCAGCTGCAGTAATCCTAAGTGAAGCAAAGCATGTAGCTCCGTGTTTGAAGTATAAGGATTGCAGGTTCTTTCATGTGTTCAGCTCACACAGCACGAATGAGGTAGATGATGAAAAGAGGTTTGGAGTGGAATCAGTGACTGTCTACTATTTATGTACACTTCAGCTCCTAGAATAAAGCGATTTTTACTTTTCAGCTCTAGTTTTAATTTGTAAAAGCTAGAAAGGATTCACAGTGGAAACTGATTTGTAAACAACCGTATTTGTGGCTATTTATCAAGGGTCTGTCTACTTAATTCAGAACAACTACATCCTATCTTCAGAGGCCTGAATACCTTGTTTAGACGACAGGTATTTGAAGACTAATGTTTCATTGTCTGAAGTGGTATATTTGAGTATCTGAAGTGTGAGAGTGTTATTCAAAAGAGAAAGGAACAGAAAGTGCTCAGCATTTTTTTGAAAACCAGATCCTCTAAAACATTTGAAAGTGGGAAGCAAAACTTTGAGGATGTTCACTCTTGTCATAAGAGCTTAGCTTAATTCAAATTGTGTCCTATTTGCACACTATGTTCTCTGTTTGCAGTATAGTTATATATACTTTTTATTCACATACTTCGTTAGCTTCAGCTTGATACCTCAGGACAAGCCCCTTCAACTTGAACTATTGAAGATCTGTTACAAAAGAGCCTATCCTGTAGCCTCTTTAGGCTCTTCCCTTCAGTTAAAGTGGAATGGGGCAAGTAACTGTCCGGTGAATGTTTGGGGTAATGCTTATAACATGGACTGTGTTTGTAAACAAGGCAGAATGGAACATGTTCTCTTTCTAGAGAAGAAAAAGCTTGGGAGAATCTTATCACTGTATATAAATACCTGAAGGGATGGTCCAAAAAAGAGTGAGCCAGCCTTTTTTTAGCGGTGCCCAGTGACAGAACAAGAGGCAACCAGCACAAACGGAAACCTAGAATGTTCTGTCCAAGCATAAGGAAGAACTTGTTTACTATGAGGGTGACCAAGCACTGGCAGCAGTGGCCGAGAGAGGTTGTAGAGTGTCCAGAAGGGTTTTAGATATTAAAAAGCCATCTGGACAAAGTCCTGGGCTACAGGATGTAGGTAGCCCTGTGTGAACAGGGAAGTGGGATAAGTAGACCTCCCAAGTTCCCTTCCAACCCCAACCATTCTGCAATTCTGTTATAGTGTGGGGGTAGGTTTTCAGTGCTCTGCACCATTTCTAGTGATTGACTGTGATGTTACCTGTTATAAGCACAGGACAGCCAGTAATCTGATGTTGGATGTATTTTTAAGAGGATTTTTTTTTGACACTCACAGCATCCTAGGACATTTTCTCCTAGGTCATCAAAACACATGGTTGCTCAATCATAAAGCTTTCAGGTTAGACATTATTTCAGCAACTCAGTGTAAATGTCATGCTCTGCTGGAGACATATTCCCATTCTTTGGCAAGAACACTGTGTAAGGCAAAGAAATAAATAACATGAAAAACAATGAAGGAAAAATGATGGCAGTAAACTGCACTTATTTTTAAAATTTTTTTTTCCCCATAACTGCTACCTACAAGCCAGAGTAGATGGTGGACAGTTTGGAAGATATGTACTCTGGTTGCCTTAGGAAACAAACAGACCTCAGGGCAGATTCATAATGAAATATCTAATGCACCCCTTGTGAAAGAGGTACCTTCTGTTATTTTATTTGGCAGATTTTCCTGAAATGTCCCTTATTTCAAATACTTTCAAAAGCTTCAGACAACAGACTCGTGGGCAGGGTGTGAACAACACATTGCATCATTTTATTACTTAGAGTACCAACAACAGGCCAATCTATCTGCCCAAATTTCTAGAACTTAGAGGATTTTCAAAAGAATAAATAAAATAAAGGTGCAGAAATTGAAAGTGACCTTAATATATTGATATTTATGTCAGATTGATACCGTGCTTTTTTTGGAAATTACTCTAAGTTCTCACTGACATATTCAGGTATCTTAAACCTTTAAGCATCTGGGATAAGAGCTTGATTTTTCTCTCTTTCACCACAATGTTGCAATGATTTCCTTGGTGTTGTATCCATATAACAAACTGAGAGTTAAATCTCAGTATTTCAACTGAATTGTATTCCTTATTTGCAAGATAACCACATTTCTGAGACTAGTGTTTTGTGCAGCAAATGCACATAGGACCATATAATCAACATCTAATTAGGCCCACTTCATGTTAAATTTTCTTAATGTTAACTTTCTTAGAGATACAATTTTTTCCTTTAGCCATTATAGCAGTTGAATTTTAATTACATTACCAACAAAAAGCTCATTAACGTCACGTAATTGGCAGCATTTCCAAAAAAACCTGAACTAATTGAGTATTTTCTGAAGAGTTCCCATCAAAGTATAATTTAACCATTACAAACAGCTTGGCAACTACATTTACATAAAGATGTATCTAAGGAATGTTCTCATGTGTGGAAAATCAGATTTGATATTGCCATTAACAAACGAAGGAAGCTGTTACATAGCAAATCACTTCCACATTTTAATTATTTTGGCCAAACCCCATGTTTTTGTCAAGAAAGTCAAATGAAAACCCTTGCTTTTCGACAAAGAAGCAGCAACTGGTCTCTGACTGAGAGTTTTGAAGCAACTTGCTTTGTGGGAAGTCAACACAATCTATTTCAGGTTATTTTGTACTCTCAACAGCTAATAGCAAAGATGAGATATTGTGTCAGGAAGACCATGGTTCTTATGCAGTAGACTAATTCAGAATTTTTCAAACACATCATCAAGGAATTTTTTCATCTACAGTGGATCTCTTGCCAATTATCTTGTTAATATTCTTATATTATGATGGGACTGGTTTAATTACTAATCAAAAGAATACAAGTATTCCAATCATTATTAGCTTCTAGCAATTTTAAAAGACTCCCTAGAATAGTTTCTCTAGAAACAAAGCAAAGAAAGCTTGCACAATCCTTTGATCCTTCCCCTCCAGTCTGGGATGAATGACACTGAGATCAATTTGAATGCTGAGGTGATAATTAGAAATTAAAAACAGGTCAACATGGCTCACATACTTTGAATACAGGTAAAAAAGCCACTGATATATAATAGTTATCATGAATGTCCTGCTTTCAATCTTAAACCCAAACACTGAGAGTTTTGCAGAATCGAGGTTTCAAATAAGAGTTGAATAAAATTTGAACTCATCATTCAGTACTCTTAGTAAGTGTTAAATACTGTGTGTTCCTATCCCTGCTTGGATTCTTTACAAGAAGTTGGAAATAAATTTTGAGAAACTGGTTCTTGTTAGGATGCTTGCACTGCTTGCACTGCTTCCTTTGTCCTTTCCCATTTTACAGTTCTAGTTAACAAATGCAATCATATTAATCTGACAGTGTGCATTTGCAATGAACCACCTTTTGCGGACTGCAGAATGTAAATTTAAGCAAGTTGGCAATAGATGCACAAGACCTTTTACATTCCAATTTATTTTTTCTGTCAAACAGATATCAAATGTGTCAAAACATTTGTTACCATAACATTTGCTAATATATAATATCAAAAGTGGATGTAAACATCAAGTTTAAAATTTCAAAGTTCCTGTGATCAATTCACCTGAAAGCTATACAACTTGGGCACTGCTATCATTTCATTCTCCCAGAGATGTCTCAGATGCCTTGGCGTGATCTGAGCAGCCTACTTATTCTGACAAAGAGAAACATTGTTTGAGGAAGTGGGTCATATGTGTGTAGAGATGTTTACTGGAAAGGCCTGGAATTCCATGGTTCTGATCAGTATACCACTGAAAGAAAAAAACAAAAACAAAACATAAACTCCTTATGTTATGTTTTCAATTCTGCAAGAGTTAAACAACACAGAAAATGTATTTCACTGCCATATAGATGAAAGTGGATGGCTCAAGAAAACAGAGGAACTTAATAATTCTTTAATATATTAATATTCTTGCTGAAAAAAGTTTCTAAGCCTTCTGTTACTTAAGAGTAAGCAGTACTGCCTCAGTACTTACAAGCCAGTTGTATCAAGTCAGACAAAAGAGCCTTGAGATGCTATTAGGGATGAAATACTCTTGACCTGCTCCATGGCCTGGGCAATAGGGGTAAGAGTCTTTCTTAGGAATGAATACTGGGCTCTAAGCAACAAAATTTCAGCTAAATGTTGTTTGAATTCTATTCAAAACATCCTGCATTGCACCAGGGCCATGAACCTTGTGAATGGTGTACTGGAAATAAAACACACATATGAATTATGCTAACTCAGAAATATCTGCCATTCCACAGTAGCTGAACCAGAATGACTACAACTGCATACAGTATTCCAGATACTTAAGAAATAACTCAGATTTGCTAAATATCAATGAAGGAGGCAGAAAATGTGTAATACACAAAAGGGCCTACAAATCCTTGTGATCCCTTTTTGGGGAGTTCATGGCCCTGCAAAACCAGACTTGGGCAGAGGGCCAGGATGTTTGATAACTTTGGTTATTAGCCCTGAGAAAAACTGGAAGCAGAGGTTAGCATATAATTTGGAACTACATTTCCCCTGTTTATTTCTCCTTTATATTTTGCAACCTCTTGCCTATATGTTTCTCTCTTTGCCTGGACCTGCTATCCCATATAAGTTTTTCAGAGAACTTTTTTTTGCTGATTCTGGATATACTATTTGAATACCTTACACCATTTTTGCTCGTTTCACTTCGTGCTTGTGGCAGGCAAGTTCAATTCAAGATAGAGTCTACCACAACCAGTGACAATGTGGCTCCAGAAGCCAGCTCTTTCATCTTCCTCTTTTACTAGGTATCAAAAACACTCATAAGGAGGCTGGATTCTTATTCTTCTCCCTGGCTCATTTTAAAAGCCTCCAAGTTATTCTCGACAAGAGGAAAATCCTGCTAGCATCCAAAGGGCAAGGGGAAAAAAAAAACAGAGCAGGCAAATCCTTTGGGGAAGAGATTGAGAAGTTATTTATGAAGTATAACAAATGCACTAGCAATTGCCAAATTTTGAAGCATGTTCAGTTGAACAGAGTTGTTAAAAACGCTGCCAAATGTCTGATAAGCTTATTGATAAAGTTAAAAACCACTTTTCAAAATAAAAAATAGTTTATTATTTACCATTGCCTGGAAATCCACCTGTGCATTAACCAGAGCTTTTGCAATTTGTGCTGAGTTCTGAAAATGTACATTATCTAAAAAAGGAAAAAAGAGATTGTCTGTTGAAACATGTTAATACCACAAAAGCATAAAGTTATAGTGCATTTAGCTGTGTCCACTAATTATCAAGAGACACAGTTGACTTTAGTAAGAATGAGCAAGCATCTTATGATAGGTCATATGGAAATCTACCAAAGATCTAAGTCCTGACCCAATCAAAGATAGATGCTTAATGTTTTTCAAACAAAGTGATTCTGGCTCTGTGTTTGTTCTGCCATTTGCAAACCTCACCATCTGCTGTTCCATGGATGAGAAGATACTCTACGTTTTGGAAATTCTTTGCTCTTGCCATCACAGTTGAATTCTGTTGAGAGGAAAAAAGAACAGTTCAGCAACTTCAATTTAAACCACTCATTCCCAGTGCTGAAAGGCTTTCATTACCTAGTAGTAAAACAATGAAACAGTTGAACTGACATGACAGCAATGACTTCGTATCAATCTGAGATTGCAATAGAAGCCTTGTATATGGCTGTATATGTATATACATATATCAGCCTCTACAGAGGGATCTGAACAAGCTGGATCAATGAGTCAAAGCAAATTGTCTGAGGTTCAACAAGGCAAAGTGCCAGGTCCTTCTCTTGGGATACAACCACCCCATGCAGCACTAGCGGCCATGTGGAAGGTTGGTTGGAAAGATCTCTGGTGGAAAAGGACCTGTTGGTGTTGGTTGACAACAGCTGAACATGAGCCAGTGCACGCCCAGGTGGCCAAAAGGCCAGTGGCATCCTGGCCTGTACCAAAAGTAGTGTGGCCAGCAAGACCAGAGAAGTGATCATCCCCCTGTGCTGGCCACTGGTGAGGCCACACCTCGAATCCCGTGTTTAGTTTTGGGCCCCTCACTACAAGAAAGACATCGTGGTGCTGGAGTGTGTCCTGAGAACGGCAACAGAGATGGGGAAGGGCCTGGAGACTGAGTCCTGTGAGGAATGACTGAGGGTGTTTAGCATGGAGAAAAGGAGGCTCAGGAGGGAGCTTAACATTCTCTACAACTCCCTGAAAATAGGTTGTAGCCAGCTGGGGGTCAGCCTCTTCTCCCAGGCAACAACCAACAAGACCAGAGGAAATGGCCTGAAATTGTGCCAGAGGAGTTTAGACCTTAGAGGATATGAGGAAAATTGTCTTCATGGGAAAGGGTTGTCAAGCATTGGAACAAGCTTCCCAGGGCAGTGGTTGAATCACCATCTGGGAAGGTATTAAAAAGATGTGTAGATGTGGCACCTGGGGACATGGTTAGTGGCAGATTTGGCTGCGTTAGGTTAATGGCTGGACTTGATGATCTCAGAAGTCTTTTCCAAACTAAATGATTCTGTGCATCTGTGATCTGTGACTTTGGCTTCAGGACAGGAATACCTACAAATAAGTACTGTTTTTTTCTTACATCATTTGTATGTGTTATGAAAAGCACGAGCAGGAGAAAGAATATTAATCTGCGCCATATTGATGATGTCTGTCCATAGAAGATCCCTGTGCAAGCTCGGCTTGCAGCAGGTAGCTCTCTGTGCTGTCAAAAATGTCTCTACACTATCAGAAACAGATTTGATATTTAGTGTCTTTTCTAAGGGCCAAGTCATACAAAGAACAGCACTAGTCACGTCATTCCCAGAATGCTCTAATTCCCAGCTACACAGACAGCTCTGCCAGAGCTGTTTGGTATTGAGCATTTCTGTTCTTTGAGTTGGGATGGAAATACGTACTGAGAACACAATCCAAATCTTTAACAGGAGTCTTTCCACTAAGTTCTTTGGATGTTAATTCAGGCCTCTCTGTATCCAGAGCTGGTGTACACGCTGCTAGAGGAAACTACAGACTTCCTATCAATGTGAAGAAAAGAATAGCAACCTGTTCCAGGTAGGGGAAGCTGCTCTGATCATTTAGTATGCTTATGATCTTACCATCAGAGAGCTAAATTTGTGTGAAGCAGTTTGCATATTACAGCTAACAGTACCAACCAAAACCTTATCAACATCAACATTTTAATCCCTCTCACTTGAGTTCTTTTCTAGGCTAATGGTTTGCACTGGCAGAACAGTCTGACTTATCCAAGTAAGAAAAGAAGGACTTCCATTTAGCATTTTTTGGATTTATAAATACAAACCCACAATTAACTATGTAGACAAGAATTTCACGGCAGTAGCTTAGCTACAGCAGAGCTGTACCATGAGAGCTGGTGGGCCACTTTCTTTCCTCACTATTCCACTTATCCATGGAAGTGTGATTAAAATTTAAGGCAGATCAGCACAGAAACAGAATTCTCACCTTGTAGTGCTCAAGATTATCGGACTTTATAGGAAGACCCATAAATCGTTCTGTGTAGATCGATGCTGAAATTAAAGAAGAAAAAAGGTGTAGATAAAGAAAGTGCAGATATTTTGTGGCTTCAGTGACACATAGGAAATAAATGATGCGTAACTGTGTCTGTTCTGCTTGATTTCCCCATAATACACCAAATTTAAGCATATTTTAAAAATCAGCTATGAAGGATAATTATTTACTGTTCTCCATCTTCAAAGAAATAGTGGTTTTATACTCATCTATAGGTTTTGTGGATAAAGGTAATTAATTGATACTGCTTTACGCTGTTGGGTTGAACTCCAGAAGTCAGTTGAATGAGGCAATGAGCCAATAAAGGTGCATGGTGGAAAGATGACACAGACTAATTCTAACACCTTAAAAAAGGGAGCCGAG
The DNA here is from genome assembly GCF_041296385.1 of Aphelocoma coerulescens. Classification (NCBI taxonomy): domain Eukaryota; kingdom Metazoa; phylum Chordata; class Aves; order Passeriformes; family Corvidae; genus Aphelocoma; species Aphelocoma coerulescens. Next base: position 22,497,358 of record NC_091021.1, on the reverse strand, counting down.
GATTTGTATGTGTATAAACAGTAAATACGGATATGCATGTTGTCCTCTTCCTATTGAATGTATATATGCAGCAACAGGGAGAACAGGAAAGGATACAGGCATGAACTGAAAAGGTGGCCCATTGCTGTTCAGGTCTCTGTTCAATTCCTTTTTCTAGCTATAACAAAGACTGGTAACAGATTTGACAAAATAAATGTGAATAACTGAACAGTATCCATCACCAAGAAATCAGTAGAAACATCTCTCTTTGAACTGCCTCGGTATTTGTACTTCAACTGGGAGCTGTTATGAAAATTGATGGAAAACTGACACAGCAGCTGTTACTACCAGAAGAATACTTTCTTTATGACCTTGCCTTGAAACTGACACATATTCAGCAGTCAAGCTGCAGGATTACAAGAATTTTATTTATTTAATGGAGTCAGGGCTTTCTGACAAAGAAGAGCTGTCATCTTTCCCTTTCAAAAGTCAGGTGATGGTCATTGTAATCATTAAGGAATTAGGATTGTCTACCTTGCCCAGTTTGATACACTGTATTAGAAAAAATTTGTTAAAAAATAGAAATGTGAATCCTCCCAGGAAAAGAAAATGAATCAATATACTCTTGTTCCCATGGTTTGCTATGTATCATTAACATGTGCTACCACTGAGAGCTAAAGATATGTACTGTGTCTCCCAGATCAGCCAAGCAAGGCTTCTGAAGATAATTTATAATAAACTAAGTACCAAAAAAATTTAAGTAGCCTATCTTTTATCAAAATCCTTTATCATTCCATGAAAACACAAAATGTGCAATATCTGTTGTCAACACAGTGTCAAACAACCATATTGGCCTTAAGTTTTCAATAAAATAGACTTTTTCAGAATGGCTGGCATTTCTACAGTATTCTGAGCCAATTTTTCCACTCGCTTCTACCAGTATAGCTACAACAAGTCCACAGAGGTCAGCTGAATTGCATTATAATGACTAAGTGGAAGATTCAGCTTGTCAATTATTGAAGAAGGAAAAACAGATGAATTTAAATAAATTTTAATAAAACAGTCACAGATATAATTCTTTTAACTATACCTTGTCCCTGAATGGAATTTTCCTTTCCATATTATAACTGTTCAGCTGTTATGAACTCTGACTCAAAATGGAGGGGGGTGGGACAGCTTCTGACAAAAGATTATGGTCCAGAATCTCATCTGTGCATCTGAAAGAGGGTTGGACAGAATTTAGAAGCTCTAGGGGCCAGTACATCCTCTGACATATTGATACTACTCAGAGACTCAAGGATGTAACATCCTGTAGTTTTGCCCCTAGCACAGTTCACCCTAATGTTAGCATGATCTGTTTGCCACAACTTATGACTCATGACTTCCTTCTGTTTCCTTCCTTCCTTAGTGGAGGTACATTTGCCTGTTTGGATTTTATAGTGTTTTCAGCAAGATTCTTTAATTGCCTCCTGAAAATTCAGCTGACATAAAGGTTGCAATGGTGCAGGTCTAATCTGCTTCAACTTAAAAACTTCATTTGAATTGCAATACTGGGAAAAATTTTTATTACCTGTCTTTTATTAAGGTACTTTTGCAAAATCAGTGCTTTATGCCTGCATTCTAGAAATAATTTTGTGATCACGAGTAAAAATGTCTTAAAATATCTTGATGCCAGTGAAAACATGAAGACTATGCTTCCTGTGTCATACAAATATTTTCCCCTTTGTTTGCAAAACACCATAAATACAAGGAATGTCTGTGCTAGCAGTCAGGGAAGGAATCTTTCCCATTTAACCAAAAAACTTTCTCATAACCAAGACTTCTTAGAAAACGACCATATGCTAAGTAAATGTGTTCAAAGTGCTACATTTTACTCATTGAAAACATTCATGCCATGATTTTTTTTACACTAAGGTTCCTTTACACCATGCCAAAAGCTTAACAGGTCGGCAAGTATGACTATGTGCCTGCTTTATACACACAGGAAGGCCTTGGGAATATATTCCCAGAGTTCTTTTCTCTCAATAGCTTGAAGCCTAATTTCATAAACATACAGGGAGGGGTGGCTGAGAAATAATTAAAAGAAAACTTATTTAAGTAAAAAAATACTATATCAAACACAATATCCCTTCTCTTTTCCACTGCTTTTGGGAAACAACTTTGCAGTCATCAGAAATACTGACTCCTGACAGAGGTCATCTGTGGTGTCAGAAGTTGAAACGTACTGTGATTCTGTTACTGGCAGATAAATCAGTTCAGCTGTTTCTGAATTCAGTGATAATGTTTTAACAGGATTTTTAGGCAGATCACTCCTTAATAGCAGTTTATTGAGAGGGCTTTATACACTTACTGTTACAGAAGTGCATATGGAAGTACCCAGGCATACCTTCTTTGTGACAAAGTCAGTTCCAAACTGCCAGTTGCAGTCAGTTATTTTAAGCAAGAAAAACATTAAACTTAAGGTCTTAAAAGTTTTAAATCAAGGTAATTTGAATGACTTTGTGTTTCAAATTGCCAATCTCCTGCAATGATTTAATTTAAGAAGTCATTAAATGCTACGTCTTGCTTTCCAAGTCAGTATTTATGACAAGTTTCCATACCGTAATATTCCCAGCTGGAAACAGGAGCCACAGCCATTCCGCATTTAAATACTCCACTGCCAGATCCAAGTGCCAAAGAAGTTACATACCCACCATAGGACTAGGAAGAAATCACAGACAGTTTAAAATTCCTGGTGAAGTATCATTCTCTTTTCTGAATCAAACTCATATAAATTAATGCCAAATTAATTAATTTGCTTTGAATGCATGAAGGACAAAGTAACAAAAGGTTGAGGTTTTTTGAAATTAATTTATTGATTTCAAATGGATCTGATGTAATTTCTTATGAGAGAGATCAGAAAAGTTTATAGAATAATTTCTTTTTTCTACTTCTTCAATGTTTATCACAGGATACTGCTTTTATTACCACTTACAATCACAGAGAAATTTAAGTTGGTAGCATCCTTCACTGTAATCTAATGCAATCTATAGCTCAAAACAAGGCTAACTTCAGATGTAAACGATACCGATCACCGTCACATCCATAGTACACATCCTCTCTACTCAATCTGCTTCAACAATGATCACTATTGGCATCATTATTTTTTTCCTAAAACCAAAAGGAAACTTTCCTTCTGGCAACTTGTATTCATTGACTCTCATCCTTTCAAGGTGCACCTCCAAGAAGAGTTATAGGTTTTTTTCTTCCTTTAACAAACTACTGAGTTTTTGCTAAAGATTGGCATATTGAACCAACTCAATCATCAGTACTAATATACTCATCTACTTTAGGACAGAGCAATTCCTCCCAATTGCCTGCCACTGTTCCTTGTATTTTCTGGCCTGATTCCTCAAACTGAGACCCAGAAAGGAAGAATAAGTTCATGACCATAAGTAGGGTAAAGTAATAAGTAACCCTGGATATAAGAATAGATCTGTGAAACTGAGTGGGGCCAGTTGCTGAGACAGGAAAATAATATAAATAAAAAGCCTTTGGTTTGTCTCTCCACAGGATGTGGAACTGAGGTTGGAAAAACTCATATAAGGTCTTTGCAAAATAATGGGCTTCTGTTTACCTTGGAATGGAGGAAGGGACAAAAATATGGTGTGTCATGAAAAATTCTGAAGATTACCTCAGTAGCATATGAAAGACTAAGGGAAATAAGCAGAACTATTAAATTTTTTTTTTTGTATATAAGTTAGTCCATCCTTCCTCTTGACATTCCAGCTTGAAATGATAGTGAGGGATGTACTGATAGAAAGAGTAATTTAATATAATTTTTCCAACTCATTTGATTTGCTCATTTGATCTTTCAAAAAATCAGTCCACAAGGCTAAAAGCGATTAGGATTGGATAAACCTATGCACTGTAACAGGCTGAGAGATAGAGTTCACAACACAAATTGCTTTAGTGGTTATTTAAGAGCTTTTGCTATCTTGAAGAGCTTGGTGAATCTGAAAGCATGAGTTCATGCACACCTGCCAAGCTGCAGCCTATAAATGAGGAAAGACCTTTCAACTCCTTTCAAAGCTTACCAACCAGGAAATGGTACAATAAATGGGAAAAAAATTGGAAAAAAGGACTGATGGATTTGACAGTAGTGCCTTTATTTCAATATTATATCTACTACTGGGACATAACGTGTGCAAGCTCTTAGTTAGTTCTGGAAACATTGTGGTGAAATAAAATATGATGTGATTTAAAAACGAAAATATTTTCTTGTGGCCTTAAATTACCTAATGTCACTTTAGAATTATTCACTTCTAAATGTCTTTGTCACTTAATTTCACCATATGGTACCGAATTTATTCTGGTGTTACAGTAGTAACTGTACCAAAGTAACTTAAATATTAGTTGGTAGAAGCTTCATAGAAATATTTTAGCAACTCTGCTCATGTACTGTCTAAGATCAGGCAATACATCTGGCTATTAAGGTTCTGGGAGCATTACAAAGCAAAATACATGAAAAAAGCAAAGATGAAAAACAGACTGGCTAATAATTTGGAATGACTCCCATACTGTCCAATTTTTCCACTCGGTAAAGCTGTCAATGTTGTATACCCCTCAGACCCAGATTCATCCCTAATGACCATTGCAAAGCCAGTCAAGCACACAGTGATTCAGGATGATGCAGGGGTCACATTTTCTGATGAGAGATAGTCATAGGACTTTTCTCACTATTTTAATCTCAGATCAGAAAGGACAATACTTGAATTTTGAGGCCAGTAAGTTCCTAAGTTAAAAGTAAGCCAATTAAAATGTCTCAATCTGGCTTAACTTCAAGTCCAAACAATGTATTAGATATGAGCTTTTCAAAATTCCCTATTGAGCTGCCAAAGATTCCTTTTTAGGGGCTTGCACAGTTACAATTGCATGTATGTAAGTACCAGCAGGAACCATCCCCTTTGGCAATACTGTCACACATGGGCAGAAGAAATTTTATACATATTTAAGACAGAACCAGGAAGAATGAAAAACAATTCTACTGCAGGAGTATTTAAAGATAGATATAAGAGCTCCAACCACTTACCCAGCCCCATATTGCTATTCGTTTCTCATCAATAAAGCCCATTTCTATAAATTTTCTGTGGAAAATAAAATCACAGAAATAAATGCATTATTACAAAAAATTGCTAGTACAATAAAATTAGCAAAAAATAGTTTTTCTTTCACTTTTTTCCCACATACCCCAGCAATCTGAGCAAAGTGACAATGAACATAGCACGCCTGATTTCTACAAAGCATCTATTATTCAATAAATATTTAATGAAAGGGAAAAGGAAGAATTTTTCCTGAAAGAATAAAATATACTGAAATTAACACTTTCATCATAATTATTTTTGTTCCAGTGGATGAGGATCATTTTCATTGCTTTAATGCCAAAGGTGCTGTGTTACCATTAACATCCAGACTTTATTGTGCAAGATACCCAACATAGTGATGTGACAGTGAGTTAATACTTTGATTTCTCAAGAGGAACCATATCAACTTCTGAGGAGATCAGGGATTCTCAGAAGAAATCAGGGGTTTTTTTATGTGCCTGGAAATTAAAAAGTTCTTACGGCTACTTTAATAAAAAATAAAAATGAAGGATCATCTACTAATGCTCCAAGTAGGAAATAAGCTTGAAATGTATGAAAGGTGCAACCCTTCTTATGCTCTCAGGAGTCAAGCAGGTCAAAGAGAATCACAAATATTAGGTCTGCTACAAATATCCTGCATCAGAGTGTGGAGACTGTATTTCTAAAGATGTATTAGCAACAGCAAAGAAAAGAGGATGAGGCAAAAGACCACAAAGTTTTGAGAGTGACAGATAAACAGAATAGGTTCAGATACACATCAGGACACATCTATAGCCTTATCTACTAGGACAAGCACAAGTGACTTAACACCCAAAATGCCAGATACTATCTGGGTGGGACAGAGTTAGAAAAGCCAAAAAATTATTCAGCTTTGTTATATTACTGTCTTAATCCCTGGGGCTCCACCTACAGTATAAGCCCCTCCAAGAACTTCCCACTAGAGCACAGAACCTCTCTAAAAATCATGCATCTTAAACCATGTGTTAGATCAGGAAGATGGAATGCACTACATTTAACTGAATAAAAATTTAGTCTAGGTGCTGACAGAAAATTGGGAAGTGTGAAGTCTGAGGTCATTTTTTCATGGTCTGTCTCAGCAGATTTTGTAACTGCAGAATCAGTTTAGGTTCCCTCTGATATTTTATGTCTGAGTGACAATTCAAAATAATAAAGAATCATTCTTGTGATATTTTGAAGTATGTCACTTCTCCTAAAAGTTTCAGGATAGAAAATAAAATAATGGAATAATAGAAAAACTTGACATGATATACAGCTATTCTGTTTCATTTATCACTGAAAAGGATAATGGTGCGTTTATAACATTGAGGAGGAAATGAATTACCACAAAGCAGAAAGAGTAAGGAACAGATATCCTCCTTACACAGACTTGTCAGTACAGGCAGTGCTCTCAAACAAGCAGAGAAAGCTGTGAAAACCTGGGTTGCTACATCCAATTTCTAGCTAAAGATACTTAGTCGAGTCTGGAGGAAATAGGGTATTTACTGTTGCACCTGGAAATCTATCCATACTCTGATGGGCCAAATTCCACACCAAAGGCTAGGCTAAATTCCTGCCTTGCAGTCATCTCTGTGGCGTTCAAACTAACACTTCTTCAAATGCTTACTTTAGCAGTGCTACTGCATCTGTAAGATTGTAACAGACAACCTTTCTTCACAATCCTCAGCTTTCACTCTGTCCCAAAACCTCTGCAGAGGGAATTGGTTTCCCTTGGAACACTTTTAAGTGTTTTCATGCAAAGGAGCAGCTGTTGGGGAACACTTATCAGGGGACCACAGGTACTTTCTGTTGTTCTTAACTATCCTACAACAGCACGGAATGCAAGTTTGTGACTAATTGACCTCTAGAATGTTTGTGTCAGGGTCAGTTTTGCTACAAACTTCTCATTTGACCTTTAGCTAATCGGTGAAGCACATCACTATGGATGTCTGGCTAATCTCTATGGTCATTGAGGTAGGTTTGCCCTATAGGAAATAACTTCAGAAAAATGGATAATTGGCTTACCTCTCACCACTGACAATTGTATTTCCTTAGGTTTAGGATTGAAGCCTCTGATGATTCTCTTGTACAATGCAAATGGTGAGGTCCAAATGTGGACTTAGTGGAATATGGACTTAATATACCAGAAAAAACCTCACTGACATCAAGCAAACACTAATATTTTATTTTTACAAGTGTTTTTGTCTTATATCCTGGAGACCTCAGCTCTTCAGAAGAAAAGGTGAGAATTTAATACTTCTTTCACATTATTTCTTCTAGGCATGGAAATACAACAGCCATACAGGGGGATAGTCTACTTACTTGACTGCTGAGATTTGGTCCTCAACTTCATAGACTCCAAGTCTTCGATATACTGCATGCAAAATCTTGTCACCTTGATAAGCTGTCCCTCTGCCATCCACCAGAGCAACGATTATTCCCTCCTTGCTTGCAAGATAGGTTATCCAGCTAATGCTAAATGTTTCCTTTACATTCTGACTGCAAGGTCCTCCATACCTGAAGATGAAAATTCACACATTTTCCACTCATACTTACAAATTTATAAATGGTTGTTGGACACTGGACTATAACTATTGGTACTTCTAACATTTTCTCCACATATATTTTGCTACATGACCGTGGTTCAGAGAGCTCAGCAGACAAACAGTTAAACTACTATTTTCATGTATTTATGAGATTTAGATATGCTATCTAAAATCCATTTCAATCATTTAGGTCTTATTCCTAAAGCAAATAATTAGTTTCAGCTCAGACTAAGGGGTGCAGTATCAGCTGCTTGTCCTAAGGGGAATCCTTGGAAGAGCCATCCCTCTAAGATTCAATTCTTTGCTCTCTCCAAATTCCTTAGGTGTAACAGCACTTTTTGGTGCTTTTCTGAATTTGATTTCCACATGCAGTCAGTAATGCCGAAGAATAAAAGGAAGAGAAATACAGCTCCTTACACTTTTTGGCTATCCCCAGACCTCATTTGTTTCACTAGGGAATATCATGTGCTCTTGGAACTGCAGGCAGAACACACCCCACATAGCTGAGCAATAGAGACACTCCTCATGAGAACTTCCTAATGCTAATTACACATTTGAGCTCAAGGACAGGACTCTTCTACTCTAACCTTCAAATATACTTAGCATTCTTGGACCTTTGGATCATCACTGGTTAATAAAAATAAATGTAAATTTATTCCACCCACTCAGCTATCCTTTCTGAATCTTTGGGGTTTTTTTTTCACCACTGCAATTTTTATTGCCTGCAATAAATTATGTCAAATGCTCTTAAAAAAGCAAGTCCACATGGCTTAGATTTTTTTCTTCTTAAAAAATGAAGCAGGCTCTTGTAATTTTCATATTAGCAGAGCTGAAATTGATACTTTCAGACTATCTCATGATAAACAGAAGCAGTAACAGAGCTAAGATCTCTGTTCTTATGATAAATCTTACAAGGTTTTAGCCTTTCTCTTTCTCTGAGAGAGTAATCCCTACCATCCCTACCTAAGATTTACATTAAAATCCTTATCAATCTCCACTGGGTTGAACTTCTATTCCAGAAATACACTGAAAAAACCACAACAAACAAAACAGAATTAAGTAGTTTTGCTTCCTAAAATGTTGCAAATGTCCCAGGTTTTGTTAAATTAGAAAAAGTATGTTATAACAAAACAACAGTGTTCATAGAAAAGAAGTGTTACATACACCTGAATAAGCAGAGGGTACTTCTTGGATCTATCAAACTGTGGAGGTAGAAGCATTTTGTACCACAAAGCTAGAAAAGACAAATTAAAATTAGATTCTTAATGGTTGAAATGATTCCTCTAAGCATAATCTGGAGTCTGGTGTAGCAGTATATGAACATGAATCAGCACATAGTACACAACACATGAACTGTGAATCACAGAACTGATGCAATTAACTGTTTATATTGAGCTGTTGAAGAACAACTTTGAAGAAATAAAGTAGCCACTTTAATTTAGCTATGCATTTAATTATTATTTCACAAAAGTCTAGGTTCTCAGTTTTCCCAGGTGCCTAGAAAAGCATAACTGTTGTAGGATTATCAGATGTTAGTTTTGGAAACTTTACACTGATTTATTACCATGGTAAAGTCACTACTGAAAAGAACAGTGCATGCATGTCAATATAATGCATAACACATGAACAGCAGTTTACATTTCACATTTTATTACCACCATATTTTATTGTTTTTACACAATATTTAAACGCTTTACCAATAGTATTAAAGATTTTTTAAAAACTTGCATTGTGAAACAAATGTATTTTAACTACTATTTTACTGAGAGATACCCTGAGGCATAGACAAATTAGCTGTTATTGAACAGGGCAGAAACAGGCCTCTTCTTCCCAATCTGACAGGCTAACAACTTTGTTCTACAGAAGGACAGTATTTACTATAAAAAAATTAGGGCAAAATATTAAAATGGTAGGAATGAAAAGTACAATAAAGATGTGTATTTCTTACTTATACCATCCACTTCAAGCTTATTAATTTCTTCTTTTGGCAGTCTGATCTCTTGCAAAGCAGACTGCAATTCCCAGTTGTCTTCCAATACTCTGAGCTCTAAGTAAAAGAAATGCCTGAATTATTAACTGATTTATTGTTAATTTCTCTTCAGTAATTAAGATTCCTTTACTTTGTGTTATTAGAACAGAAAGGAAATCTGTGAATTTTACAAGCAGAGTAATGAAATCCACTCAGACACTTCTAATTGGGCTCAATCACATAGCTAAATGAAAGAAAAGCACTGGTATTGCAGTGCACAAATACTCGTTAGATTTTTATAGGATGTACATTTTGCAATGCAAATCATTTCACATGTTGCCTCTGAGTGTTAGAGCCCCGCATGTTATGAAGAAACAGCTTTCTCCTGCAGAGCCCTCATCCCAGTTTTGTAAAATGGTGGGAGCTAGAAATGCAAAATTTGTCACCGCGCAAAACAGAGTCCTGTATCTCCTGTATCGCCTTTCGTACTTATCAGACTAACATAAGTTTAACCTCTGAGACCCTTGGGAAGTGCGGTTAAGCACAAAGTCATCAGGGAATATCTTGTTTCTGGGTAATGCAGGAATTCAGTTTCTCAAGGGGTTATGGCAAAGCTTCACTTAACCACTGTACGATACATTCCTACACAAAGACACCAGACTTACCATCTAACTGTCCTTAGTACTGCTCACTGAGTAAACCTTTTGGGTTTTTTCCCCTTTTTTAAATCTAAACAGTACTAACATTTATTGCTTTACTTGCTTTAGACCAAATTTACAGTTACATAATTTAAAAATTACTGTTTAAAATTTAGTTAATTTACAGCACAGACTGTAGAATTATATATTATGAATCCATTGGGTCTTGTTTATTTATGTGTTGTTCCATGAGTAGTGATGGATGAAGAATATTGTACTTAATGAAAATCTGTGACTTTTAGCTTTACTTTCAGAATGAAAGAACCTTTTAAAACTGCATGAGATTTTTCTTTTTTCCTTTACATTTCCCTCTTCCTTGTTTCTGGAAATGTTAAAAAAAAGTACAAGAAATATTCTTCTCTCAACATATATTGAGCTAGGTAGTCCTTAGGACATGCCAGAAATATAATACTGGAACTTGTTCTTTCAAGGTACTCTTGGCAAGTTTTGCAGATTCAAGTGGGTTTTTTTTATGGCTGAAAGATCATTCTGCCTTTGGATGCTCATGCAGACTCAGCTGAACCCATTTTCATCCTTCTCCTCAAAACTCCTGAAATTTCCCCATTACCACAAATGAATTGTAGGCATCCTGGAAGGAAATTCCAAACTGGTCTATGTCAGTTTAACTGTCTCCTACTAAAATTCATGGGTGATATAGTTTCAAAATGCTGCCAACTGCAATGAAAATGGATTTACTAAAAATAGTTTTGCACCACAGGAGAGATTATGAAAGCAAGGAACTTAAGGAAAATTAATTCAAAAAATGTAATGAAGAAGTCAAAGAAAAGCCTGAATTTGTTTTTATTCCTGAGAATAACAGCACAGCAGAGGGAGGAATGATGAAACTAGTGGTGAAAATACATTACATGAAACTATTCTCTCCTGTAGAGAGGTTAAGAAACATGTAACTGCAGCTGGACACAGTTGCATTTCATTTAATTCATAGTTTGGTAAGATAGTAGGACCCTTTACATAAAAGGTAACAGTGAACCAGGAAGAACAGAGACCTATAACAATGGATTAAATATTAAAAAAAAATCCATGCATGAACTGTATTTAAACCTTTAAATCTGTTTAAACCTTCTTCAAGAGAAATACCAGAACACAGTGTTTCTATACCATAATTGCAATAGACACATTAACCTATCTTTTCCATTTGCAAAAATTTTTAAGTGGTTATAAAATAAGATGCACCAACTACTACTGGAGTCTAAATAATATTATGTTGCAATTCACTGACTTCCACATGAATCACCATGGATTAAGTTAATTTAACAATATTGTGGCATTTGTCTTCTTTATGTTTTTGTGTATCTTTTGGTCAGACAACACTCAGTTAACAGTGGGTTATCAATGCAGGCTGAGCTGTAAGGACCATTAAAAATATCAGTCTATTTCCACTGATTACTGGGGAATGAAGGGAATGCTAAATAACTGAAGTTTATACAGAACCACGCTAGTTTTCATAACATTTCAGGAACTGAGGGCTTAAAGTTGGAGAAGAACTTTTAAGGAAAAAACAAGGGACAGAGAGAGAAGATGCACTGCAGAACAATTAATATTTTCATAGTTAGAAAGTTCCTGCTTGGCTTGGTTGCAAACAGTCTTCACTAACAAGCTACGTAAAGAATAAGGGCTCTGAATGTTTCTTGCTGAAGATCACACTTTGTATCAATAATTACACCTTGTCTGAAGCAGTTATTTGAACTGATCATCTGAAAGAGCTTCTGCTCTTCTCTGACATCTTTACTGTTGGCTGAAGAGCAAGTCATTGATCCAAATTCTAATTAGTACAGCACAATAGGTCAAACTGTAAACTCTAAATAGTACACTGTTGTCTTTTGTATAAGGTAGTGTTGCCTCATGAAAAAGAAAATCTTGTGTTCATCCAAATGTGAAAATGAATAGTCTGGAAATCACAATATTTTTTCTACAAAGTTTGACTCAAAATTTGGTAGACAAAGAGTTGCCCATGTTTATTTTATCTATAGTGGGTAAACACGAAAAACAGCAGGATGCTATAAAAGTGCTGGACTAAGGAACTGAGATAAAGGCATTGTGTGTTCATTCATGTTGGGGTTTTACTAATGAACAAATCTAGAAAGACACTAGTTATTTCAATAGCAAACAAGATGAAAGGCTTCTTGATCACAATTCTAAATATTGTATTAGAAGGCCTTGATCTGGATTAGATGTAAAGGAGTATATCAATTGCTCAGAAATAGGCAGGATACTTGCAGTACCTCTATCACCACGGTTCTCAAAAAGAGTAGAAATGGGAATCCCAGGACCTGTTTAAGAATGATAAAAAGTCAGTTTACAGTTTGAAGCTGGAATTTGGTGATGCAGTGTGTATTACATTAACATTTTGGTAACTGACAGGAGTTAAAGAGCTCAAAGTCAACACACAAATCTGAATTTTCTCTGCTGTGTAACTCACTAGTCCCTGCTGCAATACATAAGCTACTGTGTGCAAAGACCTGTATATACACAGGCGTTGCTTAACAAACAGAACAGAAGCAACTTTAAATCTACTAATGCTTCCTCCCTAGAGATGAAGTGACATCTAGTTAATACCTGAGATGTGATTACATAAGGTGAATGCAGAATTATCAATGTGAAACATTCTTCTGAGAACATGTCACATTGTATTTGTGAAGGTGAGTGCCTTTCATGTGGTGACGACCTTACTGACTATTTTGTGCAAGAATGATTGAAAGGTATTGTTATTTGCTACATTTGGTTCTCTGCTCAACGGAAGTCCTAAGGAACTTTTCAGCTGATCAGTCAGTGCAGAATCAGAACAGTAAACTTCACAAGTACACAAAAGGAAAACCTTGGCTACTTTCCCCCTTTTTTTTGATTGTGATGTCATTGTTTTTTGAATGCAGCAGTGGAGGAAACCTCAGATCACCTAACTTATTACAAAAGAGTTAAGACTCCATTAATACTTGTGGTCTTGCAAGTGGTTTCAATGATCACACATCATGAACTTAATTTTTCTTAGATTAGTTATTAAAAATGTTCTCAGGTGCTACATAGCCAACATTTATGGCTGACACAGTTCTTAATAATTTCAATTGGGAAACACAGTAAAGTAGTTTCTCAGAGCTAACTTTGATCATGTAAATTGGAAATCAGTGTATGTTTCTAAATCCTGCTCTGGCTGCAGCAAGAAAAAACATGGCTCTCATGAGCTGGATAAATCTTTTTAGTGACATGAAGGACATTAACAAATGTCAATTTTTTTTTAATTTTCAAAATCCCAAGATTTTTGTTGAAAAAGTAAAAAAATCCTGAAAATATCTGTATTTACCGAAACATCTTCACAAAATTTTTGAACATGGAAAGTCTTTCTGGAAATCTTTCCTGGTTATTGTGATATTTCTATGATTCATGCAACAATCAGGATAATCAGTATTAACTACAGTGCGGATAAATTTGATTATATGTTTGCTCCCATGCTTTACGTACCATAACAGATCAAGGCATAATACTTAGAACGTTCACTGAATCTTGCTGTATAATACTGACATCTCTCTTTCCTTAAATTGCAAGTAATGCATTGTTTTCTCATAGGTTTACTTCCAATACTGATTCTAGAAGAAAAATCAAATAAAGCAATGGTTATTTTGCTGCAATTAACTTTACATGTGTCTGTCTCACATTCTTGAACACAGGAACTGTACTTTCAGAACAGTTAATTTAAAAATAAATGCTTGACCTTTTAATCAATTTTCCCCCAAGTGTATATTTAAATGTTAGATGTTGTTTCTCCTCAATTGTCAGATATAATCTGAGGTTAAGATTTAGTTGAAATAGCTTGTGAAATTGCACATTAAGCAGCTTGAAACTAAATTGTTTTATTGACAAATTCACAGACATCTTCTATTAACCTACTATCACTAAGACAATGTTGGTAACACTTACTTGTAAATATTCCTTCTTCCTGGGTAGCCTTCAAATTCATTGCTTGAATAGAAACTGTAAATTCATTTATATGTTAATAAATAATCCATAAAGTGATGACCTATGAACCAGCATCAAGATGAAAAGCTGTCTTGGAAGTTAATTTAGACTTTTTGAGATTTCTGCATGCGATGGAAGAGTAGTTAAGCTTATATACCTTTCATCTTAACAAATCTTTGCTCAAACTATGATTAGATGACACATAAGCCATATAAATAGGAGTTCTATCTTAATTCTCATGAGCTAATCTCTCCAATTATGTAAGCTGTTTCTATCTATACAGTAAGTTGAATGAGAGATTGTAAAAAGACAAGTTACTGCAAATTGTGTGAGGGTTAACCACATGATTAAATTAAGTGTTTTTAAACAAGTCTCTCTAAAACAGGTGGTTAAAATAAATAGAAAACTGAGGGCAATTTGCAAAAAATCTTTCATAAGTAAACCATGTTTACAAACATATGCAGTGCTTTAGCATACAAATTTGTTGTGGATTCATTCAGATAAAAACCAAATTACACCTAACTATAATCTGACGAGTTAACAAATGGTGTTCAAATGATTGTGTTGCTTTTGCTGACAACACTCACAAACTTTTTACTTCATGCCACTTACATTGCATCATTTGTTACTCTGAAAATGTATATTGCCTCCCATTCGCCACTTGTAACTTGGATTGCATTCTCCTGTGTAGTGAGACATTTAAGTTACTAAATATTGTAGAATTATTTCAGGACAGTAGATCAATGTAGATCACTTTGCTCGACTTACCACAGAGCCATTGATGTAATGAATATGCTTATAACCGTTTTTGTCACTAAAAATTTTGTAGTATGAACTGCTGTCTGATGTAAAATATGGTGCAGAAACAAAGAACTGAAACAATGGAAGAAAAAACAGTAGATGAGACATAAGACTGTCCAAGCTGTTTAGCAGATTATACTACACCTACTAAAAGTAACAAGATTATTTAGTCAGTTGAAATGGGACAAACTACTTTGCACAAGTTTGTACCTGTGATATTCAATCTCCCCATGATCACGTTACAATTTCTCTCATGTGGGATTTGTTGAACTGATAATATAGATACCTCAAGCACACCACAAATGTGAGCTCTCTACTTGTAAGTGGAATAATTTGCATATTTTAATTACCTTCCTTTAGTTATTTAAAAACAGACAGAGATGATTTTTAACAAATAAGTTTATGAATAAAGCTAATGTTCATGAATGGTGCCAGACTGAATATTCTGTGGACCACAAAGTTTGGCTGTTTCACTGAACAAACACAGCATCAAAGAAATGGATATCCAAAGTTTCCCATACTATTCCACTAATTTTAAAAAACAGGTTATTCCAGATTCAACTTTTACTTCCTTTCAAACCATCACTTCTTTACTAAAATTGTCAGGTAAGGTTGAGCTACTGCAACTGTAAGTTTTACTTTCTAAATATGAAGACAGAGGAATGACATGCAAACTCTTCAAACAGCACATTCAAACATTCCTGAGTGAGTATAACTTTTGAATAATTTTAACTCAAGCTCAACTAGGACATGTGACCACATGTTAAATTCTCCTTGAGACTGTATCTGTGATTCCTAGGACTTGAAATCCCATAAAGGCAAAAGCCAGGATTTATTTATTCACATATGCACGTTCTTTAGCTGCAATAAAAATCTATCATCAGAACCTCAAATGAAGTGTCAAAAAAAAGAAAAGGACCAAATAAAATAACTAATCCTTGTAAATATGTGATTTTCACATTAAAACATCTCTTAAGGGGCAGTGTACTGAAAATTGAAGCTAATTGTTAAGTCCACTGCAGGATATTCAGGCAGTGTGAGGTTCTGCATACTTGATTCTGTTAACTTCCCCTTCCTGAAAGTAAACATAAGCAACAGAACATATTCACTGCTGGACTATATGTATGCAAATACTGATCTCATGCCCTTACAATTTCCTCATAGGTTTGTTTTTAAACTGCAAGTTTCCAAAGGTATATGGTTGTCTAGGTTACTGGGTAGAGAAAACTTATTTTGCTAAGAGGTAACTACAGAGAAGTATCACCTGCCATTCTAAGTGGGGCATTTTACCTCAAAGGTTCCCTGCTAGCTGAAGATGTGCAGCACCTGGCACTAAAACTGTTCTGCATGGACAGGTCTTATTCTTAAGATACTATGATAGCCCATCTTATACCTTGCCCTAGTGTCATCAGAGGAATTTTACATCTATTCTTAGACTCCAGAAGAATTTTAAGAATGCTTTTAAGAATTACATTGCACTATAAATCTACCTCTTTCATTACTTTCCTCCCTTCATTAATTTCTGTCTCAACCTACTTTCATGTCTAGTCAGTTGGTTGGGACAGAAGTAGGTTTTTAAATTTAGAAAGCAGGTAGCCAGATACTATGTCTAGCACAGCATCAAAAGTCTCAGTCCTACAGACTGCAACAGGTCTAAGCAGTAATGCTGTATGACTCAGAAGGCTGCTTCATGTTTCAAAACACTGATGGGAAGATGCAGGAAGCTGTAGCTTTTAAGTGATTTAAAATAGAGCACAACAAGAAAACCTACTCCGCCTGCCCATCCTGTTTGACTCTCTTCTATGTGCTGTTGATTCTGAAAAACAAAAGCAAATGTACACTTTTTAAGAAGATTGAGTTTATGGAGATTCAAATTCTTCAAATAAATCAGTAGCCACCTGTAAAAGAGAATTTTAGAATACTTGCTATGAAGGTTCAGGGAGCTGGAGATTGAGTAAAAAATATTGCTGTATTAAGGTCATTACATTAATTAAACTATTGGTTTTTAACAGCTATCATCAGACATAAATAAAATTTAAAGCAATTACACAACTTTTTCACTGAAAACAAGAATGAACAACTACTTAATCTCATAAATTTTTGGCAAAAATCCAAGTAAAATAATATCATTAATATTAATATTTAAAATTTGTTTAGATTTTCAGCTGGTTTATATTTTCTTTCATTTCAGAGCTGTGATGTTGATTTAGAGCAGTGGATGATGTGACTACTAGGCATCTTGAGACTATGAATATAAATTTAGAAGATCCTAACTCCTCATTCTTGAAGTTGATTTTTAAAAAGACTTATACTGAGCATGAATGATGCAGCTAAAGGTGCTTTTACATTTTTACTTATCTTTTCTTGTAAAGTTTCTAGTGATAAATCTAAAAAAATCTGCTTTCAATGAATGTATTTCTTTTTTTATTGTGCAAACTTTTCTTTATACTGCAGTATTTCTTCACAGTCTGAAATAAATTTAACAAATTTGCTTTCTAAGGAATACGCTTTGTATTTTTGCTTTTTAAGGAATATGCTTTGTATTTCTTATCCTCAACATAATCTCATTATTATTTAAAATCACATGTTCTCCCTTTTAATTTAATCCCCAGAAAGTGATTTGAGCAAAAGTTGCAGGTACTTGTCCCTTAGAAGACTATTTAGTACTTTGCAAGGGCTCCACTGAGCTATTAACTCAAAAGATGAACTTTATTTCTTTTTAAGATAATAAAAATGGGATGTACTGTTTTATGTCTGCATCCTAAAATTATTTTCCTTTCTTTAAATTAAGACTCAGATCTTGATGGCATAATATGTTAGAGAAATATTTAACTTTTCTCATTTGAGTAGGCCCAATTTCACAAAGACATGCCTACCTTTTACTCACATGAATAGTTCCACTGCTCATATTGGTTTCTGTGGTCTATTCACATAAGCAAGAGTCGAACACGTGAATGTTTCTGATGAATCTACACTTTAGGAACATCTTGTAGATATTATTTTGTTATTAATTTCAAATACACAAAACATAGCACATTTATTGTACATTAGAGACTCAACGTAATCTGAATTCAGCAAGAGAACTATTTTTGCCTAAGGAAATGCTCAGAGATATACTTTCTAATGGCAAATAGAGCTAATGCAGCACTCCCATCTGTTCACACTCCTTCGATTGGCCATTTGTGCAAACTTTAATGTGATAAAAGCATTGTATCACTGTATAAATATAGAATTATAGAAACGTCAGTAGTGACTCCATAAATAAGGTTTCATGGAGAAATGCAATTAAACAAGGATCACGAACACAGTCCTGAAAGATGTTAATTGGTTTGGTCTGGTCTGGTTCCAGCAAAGCAATTAAGCACATGCTTAATTTTAAACACATAAACAGATCTACTGAAGTAAATAAAACTGGTTGTGTGCTAAAAGTTAAGCTTGTGTTAAAGTACTTCAGTGGATTGTGGTAGAATCATAGAAACCTTAAATGTTTTTACTTTCCAATAAAATACACAATTATTAAAATATACATTAATTGGAGGCAAGGTAGAGATTCAGTGTTAATGTACCTATAAAGTGGAACAGTTACTTAGGAAATATATAAAATGCTGCATTAAATATGGGTCTTTTTCTAATAAATTACAATATTTCTCTGTGGGAAACTACTTCAGTGACAATGTTCTTGAAAGAACATGACCTTAAATTCCCTTTATATTTGCAGCAATTGTCACATTACAGAGGAATAAAAATTATTTTCAGCTTGAAAAGGCTGTATCAATAAACTCCGAATTTATAATTTATCAGTTATACTGAATGCTTTCATAAATATTCTTGCCTTTTATTTCCCATTAGTTCAAAGTTTCATCTAATGTTAGTTTTAATAGGTGTTCTGAACCCTAAGAACAAGACAAGCCAAAAGTATCAATACTAAAAGACAACAAATGAGATCTCTGTACTAGAGTTACTGAAATTCAGGGTTGTCTTTCCTTCAGGATCTATATGAATTTATCTGCATGTACACTCTTCAAGCTTTAAAAAGTTCTGTTCTGTTCAGCAGAGCACAGTCTTCTTTCCAAACTGACTAAATCATAGCATGACATATTGAAACAAAATGTACGGTTACTGTTGCAATTAGCCTGAAGTTTTCTTTTCAGCTCTGTGTTTCTGAAAACTTGCCTACTGTCTAGAACTGTATGATTTGATAAAACAGAACAATTTCTACCTCCTGAAAACCTACCTTAATATTAATATGTGTGTTCTTTCAACTAATCTAACATTAATCTATGATTTAGCCAGACTTAGTATGGAATTTCAATATGGCATAATAAGATTTTCTTTAAAAAAAATAGATTCTATATAGTTCCACTTTTGAAGATGCTAACACAAGAAGGAAATAAACAATATTCCTGAAAGCTTCTCAATAGCATTCTTCTGGGGTTTTTTTCTGTTGTTTCAGTTGTCATTTAAGCTTCCCAAAGAAAAAAATCAGTGATTTTATTTCTTGGAGTGATTAATATTTTTCACCCTTCTTCCAGAAATTAAAATACTGAAAAAGGTATCACTACTAGTAAAAGATTACTGTGATAAAACACTGAAAAAACATAATTATGGCAGGGATTAACAAATGCTAATTTCAGTAGTTTTAGATTTATATTTCCAACTTCCTTACCTCTGGACAATCCCAAGTATTTGAATGTTCTTTGAAGTCACAGATAGCTAAGACTGAAAAATTCTGTATTCTCTTCAGCCATTGCACACAGACTCGAGTATCTGTTACCCAAGTAAGCCAAGTAAAATAGTGATCACTAAAATATAAAAGAAAAAGAGAAAGAAATTGTTGTTATTAAACAACAGGGGTATAGAAGCATTGCTACGGATTGCATCCCCCCCATTACTGTCTGAAAAGCAACAGCAAAGCATCCACTGTTTTAGGGTACTTTTTGTCCTTTATAACAATGTATCATATGGACAGCCAAAATCAAAATACAGTACTTCTAGTTAGACTCTGATCCTTCTAGGAGTTTAATATGGCAGTCCACTTTAGAAACAATACAACTCAGAGGTCCAAGCATTTAAAACAAATAGACAAAACCTTTTTTAAACAAGAAAAGACATATTTGAGAGCACACTACCTGGATGCTATGATTGCAGGAACTGGCACCTCCTTAGGACCAAAAGCTTCAGAGTAAATAGTGTCTACAACAAACACTTTAACAGTAGGATTTTTAGCTCCAGCCTTCAAAGAAAATGTATTAGGTTTGTAAAACCAGGCTCTGAATAATTCAGATAGAGTAAAATCAAAGCAATTTTTGCCAGAAAGTAGACAGGTTACAAAATATGAATTCAGTTGAGTATAATACAGCAAATAGTCTTATAAGATCTCAGAGTGACACAGCAGTAGTAGATACTTAATTGTGTATCATTTAATATATAAAGAAGAAAACCTTTTAAACAGTCACGTTTAGTGCCTTTCTCTACAGAAAACGTGCTTGATGGAAACCATTGCTCTGTTTGCAGTGTGGATCTTTGCAGCACACATTACACTGACTTCAGCATAAAACTCCAGTTTATTCACATGAGTGCAAGTGCTGTTTGACATCACAGCAGGAAAATGGTTGCTTAAACTGATTTCATGGCTGCTTCTTTACTGCATACGTTATCAGTTTTTTAATTCTTCTCCATGTGTGGTCTAAACCATCCAGTTTTACTTTAGAACTGTGATCGAGCTGACAGGTGAGCAAATTCTTAAGATACATTAATATGATTGCTTGCAATCATATGAACATGATAAGAGTCAGGAGAGCTCTCTGATACATGCTGAAGAAATGCCAACCCAAAACCTTCTTGCCTTAGATCTGGCACTTGAAAGCAATTAAAATCCAAAGCTCCTTGAGATCAAAAAGCACTATGGAGTCTATGAAGTGTGCAAATAACCAGAAGCTGCCATAGCCTCTATTTTTAAAAATTAAAAATAATTTAGCCTCATAATTTATTTACTATAATGAAAAATAACAACTGCATAGTTTACACATCAGAATAAGTAAACTGAATTGAAAAAAAGTAAGGCTTGACAACACAAGCATGCACTTTAGCACGTGCTTTTTACTTACGCAAGTAATTCCATCTATTTCACTGATATTATATTTAAATTTTAAATGTACCTACAGTTTTTCAGAACTTAGACCAAGCTTCTTTTCTTTCATTTAAGTCACAATAGATTTAACCATGGTAATACTTAAGAAATTAAGAACAGTTAATTTTCTCATTGTCATAACTCATTTCTCAACAGAAAGGAAGTCAAAGAATGATAAAACATACCTTTGGGTATGGGATAGTTATTTTCCTAGGATACTGGTCCTCACCAAAATATGAATATTCAATAACTGGTATGTCAGAATCATTAAATTGTACATATGCTAAATATCTTCCACTTGGAGACCACCACAGTGCATATTTTGTTGCTAGCATTTCCTCTGAGAAAAAAAAGTTTGTAAGTGGAATCTATTTTCCAATCTGTTTTAGCATTCTACTCAGCAACCTAGACACATAAAGACAGTTATACTAAGTAAATAACATCAAACATCTCAAAATGTGCACACAGATCCCACTTAACTCACTTCAGATTTTCCTGTGTGCATTTGTTTGTTTTTTAAATTCTTTTTGGATGCACTGAAGTGCCAAATTTTCACTGAAATTAAAACTTCCTTTAAAGTTTAATTCCCAGCCTCTGCCTTTGCATCAGAAGGAAGGCAACTTTGTAGAGTTCTGAAAAATTTCAGTAACAAAGACTCAGGATTTTGGTTACGTGCTATGAAGACAAAATTCATATATTGTACATCAAATAAGATGTGGAAATGAAGCAATCCTTGGGGCTTTAAAAAAAGAGTATCATCACAGATATTTTAGAATGGATTGTGAAAACTGGAACCAGGTAATCTAAACAAAGCATTTATCATGTTAGTTGCTGCTCTTCAAGATTTACTTACCTTCATAGACCCAGTCAGGAATCCCATTAAATATTTCATTCTGTTTTCCATCACTAGTTATTTTAATTGGTGCCTCTCTTGGACTTTGTTTCAAATAGATATTATTCTGATATACATATACCTAAAGACAAGAAAGTTTTTTTTTAAGAGTACAGGCAATAACAGGATTAGAGCAAGATCTTCTGTAGTCAATACTCCTACATTACACTAGCAAGACAAAATGGGAAATAAATGGTACAGTAATAGCCCTTGCAAATTCTGCAAGAGTTGGTATCTCAGTAAATAAGTTATACATTTCAGGCCAAATTCTGTGTTCAGTAAAAAATTTTAGAACAGATTTTAAATATTGCATCTGTAAATCCCCATTTTAAATTCATGTGTTACACAGTGTTAAAGGGAAACCAGTTGGTTTTCAGGCCTTGAAACTGCATTTAATCTTATATAAAATTATATTGGCCAATTTTGGATAGAGACTGGTGAGCAAACTGAAACACATAATGTACCTGAGAACATGGATTATTCTTCTATTGAGACACAGACAGTAAAATCTGAACAAGTTAAAACTGTTTTCTTTGTCATTCTTTCTTATAATCAAGATTAATAAACACAGGCCTGTCAAAAATATGGCCTAATAAAATAAAAATCAAAGGCAGATAAACGTCTTTTAGCCACACAAAGCAAATTAATTCTAGCACTTAATTATCTTTACTAACCAATTTGTGTCCAACGGGTGACCAGGATATATACTGAATTTTATGTGGAAGCTGATTTTCTCTCACAAAACCACTGAAAAAAGGAAAGAAGTTGAGATAGCTTTTTGTGCACAGTGCAAATGGATCATTATACAGTACATTAATAAAAAAGTCAAAAAGTCATTTTCTAACTGCTTATTGTTGCTCAAGCAATGCAAAATTAAAGCAGGCAGAGACATGCAGTAACACGATGGTGTGCACCAATGCTGGCAAAGGCTTAAACTTACTCCTTTGAAAACCTATTCAACAGCCTAAGGAGACAGCCTTATCTCTTTCCAAATGCTGCACAAGCACCTACAGTCATTTGCTGTATCTGCAGTCTGCATTACAGTCTCAGCAGGTTATTGGGCAAAGTGAACTCAGCACACAGCATGCTGAGGCAAGAGCCACAGCAGCATGTCCAGCACTTGTTAAGGATCGTAACCCACATGCAGAACCTCTCTACTCACATCAGCTTGCAGCAGCTTTTTCCTGTCACCTTGAGCCAACAGTTTCCCAAGAATGGCACAGCTCAGGGCAGCCCCTGTTGCTCAGAACTAAGAAGCATTTGATCATGCTGCTCCTTACAGCATAAAAAGGTGACTGCAGAGGCAGGTGGCCTCCTTTGGATTTGGGTGGTAAGGGAAGTGGTTTGGGCAATCTTGGGAAAGAGACCAAATGCCATAGGAGAAGCTGTAAACTTTTGAGGAATGCAGGATGGACTGTTACAAAATCACTGGAGCCCTAAAGGACATGAGAGACTTTTAGGAAAACTAAAGGTTAGATCAATGATGAAAAGAATTAATTAGCAGAAGGGCATGGAGACACCAGATGTGAGACTGAAGCAGACTCAAGCAGCCAAGATAGGGTGGGCAAAAATCATGCAAAAAGGGAAAAACAGAGACTCTTGAGCCATGAACATTTTAGGGCATGAAATAGAAATCAATCCAGATGAAAGGAATGTATGATTTTCTTAGAGAACAGGTTTTTTTTCTCAAGCAAACAAGTAACCTGACAGATTTAGGCAAAAGCAAAGCAAGTTGGTAGTCACATTACTACAGTTTTGGAGGGAATGCTTGGAAGTACATCACTACAGTGTATTCACTATAGCTGTCTCTAAGAATATCAGGCCTTACCCATTTATGAGATCATAAATGTGGTATGATGCCGTATAAGAGTATCTCCACAGCTGCATAAATTAAGCAAGAAAATATTATTAGCCTT
Source organism: Aphelocoma coerulescens (assembly GCF_041296385.1). Classification (NCBI taxonomy): domain Eukaryota; kingdom Metazoa; phylum Chordata; class Aves; order Passeriformes; family Corvidae; genus Aphelocoma; species Aphelocoma coerulescens. The sequence continues at coordinate 22,473,338 of NC_091021.1, read as the reverse complement.
GAAAATTATAATCTAATTATAAATAATCAGCTGCCTCTTCACAGCCTACCCCTTTCTCAAGAGAGTACCAAGAAACATTTATCTATGCTAAACACAATCAACAAAATACTAAACAAAATTAAACATTTAATTAAGAGGTATATTAAAATAATTACCTTTGAATAATTGCTTTCCAGAGCTATGAAATATTGGTCTGATGACATCACATAATTTGAAGCATTAACTTGTTTCTGAAAAATTAAGAAGTAGATTAGATTCTAGTCTCACTCACTTTTAAACTGGGACTTGAAATACAACTGCACTTTTCAGCCTTTTTATTAATGAAAAAGGTACATACCATTGTGCTGTTTGTCATGATGGTGGTTCCGTAATTAATTTCAACATTGTAAAGAATAATATCATCTTCTGCAGACTGATGAAGATATTCATTATCTTTATAAACAAGATAAAATGTCTGTTACCTTCACAGAAGATAATAGAGAACAAATCTGTTTATCAATGAATTCACACCTCTTTCAAAGAATAGGTCTTAAGCAAATATCTTTTGGCATCTACATAAAAAACGTTTCTTTTCTAATGATTCTGAGGTACGGCGTTATCAAGAAACTGTCTTCAGTGTTCTTGAGTACATTCTCCAGATTATACACAGCACAGAGGATCAACTATTTAACTTTACAAGTAAATGCCAGATTTTATTCTCATCAATGTCTGATCAAGAATGCCAGTGACAGACCTATTAGAAAGTCAGTGTCAAAATGTAAATGTTTTAAAGAAAAAGATCTTTGCTTATCATTTTACCATAACATTCTCATTTGTATAGTCTGCAGATAGCAGCATTACCATGCAACTGACACTGCATGACTCTGCCCTTGCTTGCACAAGGCATACAAAGTGAGGGTGAGTGGCCTTAATTGAAAATGGAATTTAACCCTACCTGTGCTCAAGAGCTGAGCTATAGTTCAGTGGAGAATGAAGATCAGAATTTTAGTTTCAGATTATTATTTTCACTGCTATAAACAGAGAGAAGGAATTACATATTTGGTGTAGCTAGAAAACAAGACTAGAAGTTAAAAAGCTGCCTGAAACATTGTGAGGATGTTCATTTTTTAGGAAATTAGATCACCCTTGGATCTTTTGAGCACTCTTGTGTGATTTCTGTAACAGTATTTGTGTTTGAAATCACCCTTAGGATGAGATATACAATTTTAACTCCTTGTTTCAGAAGAGAAGTAGACATATGGAATGCTGTAGGCATGACTATCTATGGAATCTTTGGCATGACTTTTGTGTGAGTTTTGTGACTGTTAAAAGGAAATATAAGTCTAAGTGAGAAAGCTATAAAGAGGGAAGAATAATATTAGGTTTAGGTGATATGCTGCCTACGTCCTTCAGACATTCTGACAGAATTCTAACAGTGACCTAATTTTTAAATCATACGAGTGATATCAACATACTTCAAACTATTAATTGTAAAATGTGAACTGCTGCAACCAATGCTGTATAAGGCTTTACTTCAGTTCTAAAATTCTGGGCTAAAACTAGCTTGGTGAGACTCCATGTGAATGGGCACTGTGCTTCTTGCTACTAGCAGAAAACAGTGCTTGAGGCAGCACAGAGATGGGAATGGTAGTATTAAGTGTGCTAGAATGTAATCCAGGCCAGCTCCAGCCTTCCTGGGCTGTGCAATTCAGTGATAACAAGAGCACCACTTCAGCCACATACAGATACATTTATATCAGCAGCAATTAATTTCATGTCTCTACCTTAAGGAACTTAGAAATTCAACTTTGTTTTCTCTGCAATATTCTGTAACTCAGGAATTTCAGCAGTGTCAGCACTTCCTTAAATGAGATAAGAACAGCTGGCCTCATTGCAGAGCCATGGAATTACTGAAAACAAAGAACAGGGCCTGTAAGACAGACTACCTCAATCTTTACAAGTGGTAAGTGAAAAAGTGCTGTGAAAAGCATGAAAAGGAGATTGCTTAAGGAATGACTGACACATTGACAAATTTCTTTCACTTGCTGCAATGAATATGACAGTAAAAGAAATAAAACACTGAAGGCCTCTGTAAAATTACACTTTATACTTGACTCAGACATGTCTGTTGAAACATGAAATACCTGGATTTTCTAGAATGACTGACAGAATAGTAAATTTCAACCATAAGTTTTGACTAACACATTGTTTAATTTCATAGTTAGCATTCATTCAAAATAAAGCTGGAAGGAAAATACTTTTCTCAGTCTGTGTAAATCAGTCTGGAAAAACATATTAGAAAGGCTTATCTGTGTTTGAGAAAAGGTTTTACTTACCTGACACCCAATATGGAAAAAATGTTTTGTATTTGAAGTTTCCATTCAAATAATCCTCCAATGTAAGAGCTCTGGGACCATCATCTGTGTTGACAACTAAGAATAAGAAAAAAAGTTTCTGTTAATGAAAAGGGGGAAAAAAAAATTACTAATCTAGCATTTTCTTTTTTCTGTATTTAGTGCCATGGAACTGTGAGGATACCATAGTCCTGGAGATATGCAAAGAGTAGGTGCAGCAGAAAGGCAAGTGTTTTGTTACTGTTCTGATGAGGTCCTTTAGCCCCTGAAAGACTCATCTTTGGGAATACAAAATTAACTAGACAAACTAATTTATTTCAACCACTTATTCACTCAGACACATTTACCTGAAGACCCTGCAAGTCTAAATAAGCCTTTTTCACACAAATGACAAATTAAAGGTTATTTGGTGTTTTTTTTTTGTTTGTTTTTTTTTTTTTTTTTTTTTAAGTATGGGTTTCATGAACTTGTAAAGACAACAGTTTTAATCAAGACCTTCACATGTTCAGCAAATGGTCAAACAACAGGATGTGCTTACGAACACTTACTTCCAAATTTTGTACATGCCTCCTTAACTATTGTTAGAAGACGGAAGTAAGGCTTGCAAAATAATCTCCATCCACATATATTTCTTAGTAGTAACATGAAAAACATCTATGAAGGAAGGCAGGTAAAAATAATGCTGAAAAGTAATGAATGAGTGAACCCAAACTTGAACATTTTATTTAATGCTGCAAAAAAAAGTTGACAATGATTCTAGAAAGAAGATAGGTACTCAAATATTTGCTTTCTAAGCAGGTCAGAAAATGGTATTAAAATAATGCAAGAAGTGGAGGCTAGTTTTGTGGCTCTTGTCTGGCTATATTTTTTCCCAAAGCTAAACAATTTAAGCTAGGGCAGATTTTAAAAGAAAACTGAAGGGCAATCAGCTGGATGAGAAGAGGATTATGCTGTGCAGCTCCTGTGTAGAACCTATGCAGTTCACAAGAGTGAGAGCAATCAAAATATTTAATCCTCAAAAGATTCATGAACTTTTCTGATAAAGGCAAATTTTTAAAGTTCAACAGCAATAATAATGGCAGCTTTCAGGTTTAGGCATCCTGGATGCTATTCTTTCTCCTTTAAAATCAAAGGGACTTCTGATAGGGCTTTCAGAGGTAGTAGAGATGTCACACTGCAGCTTAGTAGATCTCTGCCATTTCCCCTGTTTGTTCCTTCAGAGCTCTCAGATGACTGTCAGATAATCAAGATGACTCATTGCTCTCAGGTTTCATATCATGCTCCATCACTTGCTCATTACAGTCACCCTCTCTGTTAAGATCACACTGACTTCCTGGGAAATGTTTCTTCATATTGCCTTCTATAGCACTTTGTAATATAATACGTATTTTCTTCTGCTAAGTGACTATTACTTACTGTAGAATACACATGTCAGGTTGACTGTTGACACAAGCATTGTCTGCACTAATGCAGAAGAAAGCTGTCACAAGGAATAAAACTGAATGCCAATCCAGAGGCAAAAACCTATCCGTATAAACTCTGAGCTAGCAATAGTCCAGAAAATATCCCAAGAAGGTCAATAAGAAGTTAATTCCTCTTGCTAATACTATGACTGCATATTAGAGATCTTTGATACACTAATGATAAACATAGAAGATGACCGCCTTAAAAAAAAATATGCAGAGGAGATAATTCCAAAGAATCCAATTCTAGTTATGTCGAGTGATGATTAATTACCACTATCTCTCCGTTAAAATTCTCGAAGTGAATAAGACTATTAACAAAAGAAATTGCCTGGCACAATCTATTTTCAATTTAGTTTGTATAGAAGCTTAAAATTTGCAGTCCTTTTTGATACTTTAATCTGTTAAAATTACCTGGTTCCTTCTCTTCTCTCAAGACAAACAATAACACAAACTTCTCATCACTGGTCTAATTTTCACAGCTCTAATTTAAACCTTCCCTCTGTTAGCCATCTCACCCTTGCATACTTAATATTCTGTGAGGATTTATTATGACTACTAATGATTTTCAAAATGTGCCCGCTTAGATCTGAACTTCTACCACTGCACTGAAAAAAATTTGAACACAACTATTCCTCACTTGAGTACTTTTAATTTTGAATGCTTGTTTTTATGTAATGGAAGATAGCAGCAGCATCTCCAATAATTTCCCACAATTGTTTCTGATGCTTTCTTCTGGAACTAAAGACTTGTTCAATAACAGTATCTGAAATCTCTGCTCACAAACCAGACACAAACATGAAAAGTACTTTACATAGCAGCAGCACTCCATAGAAATTAATTTGGATGGCTGTTGGCAAATTCTTTCATTGTGGTTTGTTTCTCTGTGAAATAATAAAGATGAAAAAAGATGCCCAGGGACAAAAAGGAAGCAAGTAGCAGAGCCAACCACAGAAATGAAAGCTTAGCAAAATTTCAGCTTTGCCCACTTTGCTTCACCACCCCGCTGTCTCAGTTTTAATCCTTTGTGGTCCATTTCCACACATTTACAGGGTGCAGTTCTGCATTTCTCTGTGCACTGAATTGGTTATTTTGCTTCACAGTGTAACTTGCTTTATATATTCAATGATCATAATCATTCACTCATGCATTTGAGTGTATTGGACTTACATGTATAATTGTGGTGATAAAAGTCTGTAAACATCTAATAATTGTCACTGGCTTTTTGCAGATACCTTCTCCTTTACCTTTCAGTTCACTGTCATGAGAGAGCTTAATAAAACACAAAAAGCAAAACTTTATATTAAACTCAGATTAACTTTATGCACATCACTCCATCCCTGTGATATTCTGTTTGTATTACCAGGATTATTCAATTTCAAACACTGGATGTGGGTAAACCAACACAACCCTTTATATTTCAAAGCTCTCCTGGCTTACTCCACAACATGTTCTAATGTGCATCCTTATAAATTGTGTCTAATCCTGCCAAATTAAAGTAAGCATACATAATAATTACAAAGTATTGTTGTTTCTGTATATGGTATTTTTAATATATGTAGTTATATATATATGTATTTTTAGATGTATTTTATTTAGGATCCACTGCTGAACATCAAGTAGAGGACCTGCCAAAGGAAAGCTGGTTAGCATGGTATTATTGTCTGCTTCTGGACTAGAATGTCCATTCTCATCTCTGTGGGCTGATAGTAAATAGCTGAAGCACAAGCTCCTGCAACATGAGGAAACCCAAAACTCAGTTCAGCATCAGAAATTAATTCCAACACTCCTGACCCTGCTCCAGAACTTCGGTCACACTCACATCAACTCACATCAACTGAACCTGCTTTTCCACTTTTGGCTTTGGCTGAGGTGTTGAGAGAACACTATCTCCTCCTAAGAAACTGGCTGCTCACCACTTCCTGGCTGAGCAGTAAGCCCTCTGACCTCATCTGTGACATCAGAAAAACAGGGACTGGGCCTCAGGCCTAGGCCAAGTGTACAGAGGGAACAGAAACTTCACCAGACATGACTTTGGACATTCATTAAAAGTAGCAGAAGAGATTAACCTGGAGCCTAAGCAATACATATGGTTAATTGTAACTCTGTCTGTGGTTCTGCTATTGCTTTTCAACTGCAGACAGGTACTTTCTTTCATGTTTATGCTGCAGAAGAACAGGACTAGGTACACCAGTGTACAAGTGAAAAGCACCTTTCTGAACTGTTTGGAGTTGCAGTACCATAGCTGGTTTAGCACTGTCAGCTAAATGCTACCACACATTCCTAACTCAAAAATGTGTCAAAACACGGTCAATAATTTCTTAGGCATGGATGCTATTTGCTACACAGAGATTGACCACCCTCTTCTTCTGAGCCCCACAGAAATTGTCTAATAACTGCAAGCATTTCCCTCTTAATATCCTCTCCAAAAAATTATTTTCCAGTGCAACTTTTGGGAAATTTTGACATTTTTACACATTTGCATGTGTAAATCAAAACCACCTATCATATTTTGAGAAGTCTGAAGAACATGAAATGACTAGAAACTTAGCAGACAAAAGCAGAACTACATGCTCCTTCCAGTTCTTTCAGAATTACAAATTACATTTTTCTCTGCTGATTTCTTAAGCAGAAATTTATTTGGTCTGTGTCTATACATTTCTCATACGCAATTAATTGTCTTTCTAGATTGCCACGTCCTTTCAGCTAAATAGTGGTAAAGGTGGAATGTACAAACAACACTCCATCTGTGTAGCCATTTCCTGTCTGTCTTCACCTTGCAAAATTTGTAGCCACAAAATTAATTTATTTCTTCTATTTACAACTGACCAGTAGTCTACTAAGAATTCAAAAAGGTTAAGGCGTTCAAACAGGTAACTGCAGCACTTGCAGTTCCACCTGAGAGTAAGAAGCCATAATCTGACACATCCAACATAACTGTGTGTTGGACACAACTGTGTTCCACAATCGTCTAAAATGCTCCTCCAAAAGCACCCTGTGAAATAAGACAATTTCTTTATCATCCAACTGGATCTAAATATGATGTTTGGGATGACTGGTTATCAAGTCACTATTCCAAGAATCTAGAGAGATTACAAGAGTTCTCCATAATTGCTCAGGTACTGAAGAGGCCAGTGAGATGTATGTGAGAACCTGAGAGGGGAAAAAACACATTCACTCTTTCCTGCAGTACCTCCCATCATCTTTACAATTTCTTCAGGCTGCCAAACTGATCCTTGGACTCCAACCTCTTTGTTTCCTCACTACTACTTTTTTATTTAAATCTCATAAAAATATTCTGTCTTCCCTGTCATAAAATGCAGATTTGATGGGAGTAAGTCTGACTTGATACCATGCATTTACCTTGTAGTGAAAGCTCATATCTGACCATGCTTAGCTAGACAAAAAATCTGGCACCCCACTATTGACAGTAAAAGTCAAACCTGTCACTCTGAGGTGGTATCTTTTCCCAGCACTGCATAATATATATGCATATAATTGATATAATCTATCCTCATATGCAAATGCTGCATAACAGAATCATCCCTAACTGCTTCAGAAACCTTCAACCCTTCCCTCAACAACCCATGATAAACATTATTCACAGAAATATCAGATACGAAAGAGATTTCACCTTTCACAAAACCTGCATATTAACTGCAGGACTTAACTTTCACAAGACTTAAGCAGATGGTTGATTTTATAACATTTAGTTGTAAATACAAAACTGTTTTCTCCATCTTAGTCCCCCTGCCCACACATGAAAAAAGAATAATAACAGGAAAAACATCCTTTAAATAGATACTGTTACTGGAATACAAGCCTTTTACTAATATTTTAATTATTTCAGAGGCATTCAGGTAATCTGCTACAGTGATAGGGTCATGTAAATACTTCTATTGCCCTTACTACACTTATAGAAAACAATTACCATCAAGTCAGTGCCACTCATGTTCAAAATTTCAAAACTCATTTCAAGCTTCCCCAGAGGACTCAGCAGACCACAACTGGGTTGATTTACCTACAACTGGCATAATAATACTAGAGCAAACTATCCATCCCAGTTTTATACAATGCTGACTTTCATTTTCAAATGCAATCTTGAATATATTCACAAATAGTTCATCATACCCCATCTACAAAAAAAAAAAAAAGTGTAACTTGTAATTGGGTACAGAACTTCTGTAATTATTATACAACCATTTAAAACCAAATGCAAATTCACCAAGATAAAGAAAATTACTAACAGTTTGGGACAAAGTCTCCTAACCCCTAACACAGAAAAATAACATGAGAAGATCTGAGAGTTATTTTTGCAGCCGTGACTAAGAACATTATATATCATGCACAATAAAGTTAATTCAGGTGCTTTTCACTTCAAGGAGTTCCTTGTTTCAACATCTGCTGGCATTTCAATTCTACCTTCAGGATATTTCAGCTGTCAGTACATTTCTGTAAAGTGATAAAGCCATAACAATTCTGACAGGACAATCCTAAAGATGATTTGACAAACTTGTGAACTTTAGAAGCCACAATAGCCAAAGATACTGCATTTTACACGACATTATATTAGAAATACCTTACCTCTTGATGGAAGCAGTATAATACACATAAGTAATAAGGAAAGCAAAACGCATATAACCACGCCAAATATGATTTTTAGCCGGGTCTGCAGAAGAGAAACAAACAATAATTATATTTTTAATATTGCCTGAAGTTTGCTTCCACAGCTGGCAAATAATTAAATCCTCCTACTCTCTAACTGCTGTAATCCGTTCAAGCAACAAGCGAAAACGGCCCTGCCGTACATACAAAAAGACTTCCCTTTCCTTCTTCTTTAAAGCAAATATTTTCACGTCAGAGCCTGGCCTTGTGCAACAGCTGACAGTTTAAAACAAAGGATGTAAATGCTACCAAAAGTTGAATTCGGGAGCATACAGACCTTCATTTTCCTGTCGTATTCTAAAAGAAGGGAAATTCTCTCTTCTGGGTGTTGGTCAGTAGATCTAGGAGAGGAGTTTGAAAAGGCAGTGTCTGTTTTCACAGTCGGAGGCCAAACCTCTGGCAGACTTTTTTTCCTACATACTTTTGAAAACTGTGCCAAATTTCAAAGGCTTTCCATAAAATTGAAACCACACTTTTGGGGAAGTTCTTGGACCAGAAATGGACAGTGGGTGGCTATCGGGGTGGTGATTATGTACTTCGCATCAATGTGAGCTGTAACCAACATCTGCTTACACTAACTTGAGGTTTTATGACTCATCAGATACTTGACATGCACTGTTTTTCTCTGAAAAGTATCTACTGTGTTTTTTGGCAATCCCCACATTCTCAGGACATAGTCATGACCATATTTCTACTCTCTACAGAAAAATTAGAAGAAAATCCCATAGCTTTATTGTTTATGTAGAATTCACACATGTTTACTTTTAGAAATAATAAATGATGGCACAAGAATGCAAAACAAGCAGCAGAAACAGACACTGTTTAATGGCTTCCACATGTGAGGAGAATTACTGTTTTTCCCTGAAAACTATGCACATCTATAGGCTACGTAGGAGAGCTTAGAGAAGTAAATACATACAGGCCCAGCGGAAATTCTGAAATAGTTCTTAAACCACCAATTACACCTATTTTATTTAGCCCACTGAAATGAGGTCAGCTGAAAACTGAGAAAACTCCGGAGACCGCAGTGTCAAGTTACATAATCCGTCCCTCAGGAGAGCGGAGATAGGCTCGACAAGAGAAGTAAAAGCCCGCCGTGCCCGGTCCCCGACGCTCCCCACAGCCCGCGGCTGGCGGTGACCCCGGCCCGGCCCGGGCAGGGCCCTGAGGGCAGCGCCCCGCCCGCCGCGCCCGCGCTGCCGCGGGAGGGGCCCGGCGCGCGGAACGGCGCGGGGCGGCACAGCGCCCCCTGGCGGCACAGCCGCACGGACACGCCGACACACACGGGGACACTCACGGGGACAGAGACACGGACAGGGACAGAGACACACACACACGGGGACAGGGACACGGACAGGGACACGGACAGGGACAGAGACACACACACACGGGGACACACACGGGGACAGAGACACGGACAGGGACAGAGACACACACAGGGACAGAGACACACACACGGGGACACACACGGGGAGGGGGACACGGATAGGGACAGAGACACACACACGGGGACACACACGGGGACAGGGACACGGACAGGGACAGAGACACACACAGGGACAGACACACACACACACGGACATAGACACACACGGGGACAGGGACACACACAGGGACAGAGACACACACGGACATAGACACTCACGTGGACAGGGACACGGACAGGGACAGACACACACACACACACAGACATAGACACTCACGTGGACAGGGACACACACACGGACATAGGCGCACACCATACATACACGTACACATGGACACACAGATACATGGACATAGACACACAATACACAAGCACAGGGACAGGGACACACACGGACAGGGACACACACACAGGGACACAGACACACACACAGACACACAGGAACATTGACACACAGGGAAAGAGACACACACAGGGACATAGACACATACAGACACACAGGGACATGGACATAGGGACATTGACACACAAGGACAGACACACAGGGGGACACAGACACACACACAGACACACACACAGACACACAGGGACATTGACACACAGGGACAGACACACACACAGGGACAATGACACACAGGGACACAGACAAACACAGACACACACAGGGACATGGACACAGGGACATTGACACACAGGGACACAGACACAAACACAGACACACACAGGGACATGGACACAGGGACATTGACACACAGGGACAGGCACACACACACACACAGGGACACAGACACACACAGGGACATAGACACAGGGACATTGACACACAGGGACAGACACACACAGGGACACAGACACAAACACAGACACACACAGGGACATAGACACAGGGACATTGGCACACAGGGACAGACACACACACACAGGGGGACACAGACATACAGAGCTGCACATGTACACACACAGAGTGGGACACACACAACACACACATCCGCACATGGACACAGACACACAACACATACACATGGACATACACATAGATCCCTGGACATAGACACAATACAGACACACACATAAATGGACAGACACATACACATAGACACACAGACATAGACATATATACACACACGTACACACACACACATGTACACATACTCATAGACACACACACACATTACACACATCTGACACACATGGGAAATACCACCTGCCAAAGAAGGCCACATTAAATTTAGGGCTAGTGACTGAAAGTTGCAGGTTGGGCTTAAGTGTGTCGATTTTGCATGCGGAGTCTGATGACTCATCTCACCTTTCTCCCTGCTGGGACAGAGCTCATTTTCTTCTGAGGAAAGAAGCCTGCAATGGTGGTGCCTCTGTGGGAAGTCAGGCACTGGGACTGATTTTTCAGAGGAGGTTAACAAGGACCAAGCACTCAGATCTTACTGAAATTCAGTAGTTGATGGGTTTATCAACTCCTCTGTCTTCTCTGAAAATTGAAAATGTACTAGATGAGATGGTTTTCTGTCACACCAAATGGTTCAGCAGAACTTGGGCTAACTAGAGAGAATTTATTACAGAGTATCACAAAGAAAAACCATTTAATGTATTATCCCCCAAGTGGCCAAGTTACCACCTTACCACCAAGTTATCATAGCTTAACAGTATGGGCTGGAATCTGAATCCTAACTGTTACACCAGCCTTGGAGAGGCAGAACTGATCTGGGCAGTATTTTGGCAATATTCATTGCATTAGACTTGGAGAGGTAATTTTCAAAAATATTCAAATTTATTGTCTGGAAAAAACAGTGATACGAAACATACCTTATTTTCTCATTAAAACTCAATTCCCCTCTCTCTGCAGTTCTTGTCAAAATAATAAATTACAAGTTAGACAAGATGAAGCTTCTGAATAAGATCCCTCCTGGTGATGTAAGACATGCCGGACAAAAAGGCTGAGAAGGCTAAAATACATTGTTTATGTATATGTTGGTTTATACAATGTTTGTATATACATTGTTTATGTATATTTTTTGTTATGCTAAAATACACTGTGTAATAAAGGCTGAACTGAGCTCCAAACCAGTAGTTTTCCTAGCAAGATAAAACTGCAGCTACTCAAAATTTCCATTAACAGAAAAGAATTGTGATGATTTTTTCCCCATGTAACTCATGCTTCATATTCATCTTTCCAAACTGCTACTTATTTCCTAGTATTCCATAATTAATGCCAATTGTATTTTCAGTAACATGTTTCAGAGAAATACATTTTTTCCTAACAACATTGGATATTTCTGACAACCAGAACATCACAAAATTGCAAATGTAGGTTTTGATCGGGCTAGTTTTCCATTCCAAATATGCAGCTTCTTCTAATGAATGCATACTTAGAGAATGCTTCAAAGGAAATGATTCAAACTCACATGATCCAAAAGGCTTTACAAAATGACTATATGCTGCATACTATGTATTTTTCTACTTCAGAAACAACATTATTTAGGCATGTGTTTTAATAAGATTCACAATGGTTGCAGATTAGAAGAAAAAGATTACCTGTCAGAGAATGACATTTATAAGCTTTGTAGAACTACTGCTAATGCCTGAACTCCCTTCTCTGGAGAGTTTAGACTAGTACCAGTGAAGAAGCAAACAGCAATTCGTTCAACAGCCAAACTCCTCCTAACTTCTACAACATAAGGAACTCATAATGTAAGAGAAATAAAAGTGTAAGAAAGCTAGAAAGAGGGTGAGAAAGAGGGAGAAATGGGCAAATTATGGAACAGAAAACATACTCAGTTTGGCCAGCAGCTATCCAACCAGTTATGCAACTACTTGAAGGTTACTAAAGTGTTTACACTTCACACATGAGGAAATGCAGATTTACAGATGTAGGTTGTGCATGACATCAGATCAAAAGGAGACAGAGTAATGAAAATACAATTGAAGCAGAACCAGTTCTTAAGCAGCCATACACACAGCTAGACAAATCCCCAGTGACTAAGTTTTTCTTCTTTTCACATTTATAAGCTAATAAAAGCTGTAAGTAGTAAATACAATCAGGATTTGTCACACTCCCTGGAGGACTTTGGGTCCCTTAAGGCAGTAAATGCAGTGGTAAGCAGCAGATAAAATACGGCAATTTAGCTTTTTTTTTTTACAACTTCACACTTCCTGGATGGGAAGTATAGGTGTGTTTTACAACCCCATTCAAAGAAAATAACTTGACTGGAAATTCGTTATCCTACACATCAGCAGGATTAATTTGAAGTTCATTATGCATTATGCTGAAGCGAGATCATGCAAACACTCTTTAAGCTTTGGTGAGTCCATGGCCGAGTCACGCTAGGAACTGGGAGTATAACAACAGCACACAGGGGAACTACAAGAAGCTCAGGCATGTTTGTCATACAGGTCTGTAGTACATGTGGAGAAATTCATCTGCATATGCTTTTGTTGCTTCAATAAAGGGAAGTATTAAAAGCTCAGATTTCAGCAAACCTACTCAGCATGGAAATTTATTAGATTGAAGACCCAGCAGCAATCTATGAAATGATGTAGTATTTTTACCAGTGTTTTACACTTCTTTAAAAGTACTGAATAAACTAATTCAGATACTTAAAAGTGCTATGTACAGTGTATTATATTGCATTTATGTACCTGTAACAACTCATTAATAAAGAAATCCAGAGATGATCCAGATGATGAATGATATCTGGATGATTTCCTACGAGCTATTCTAATAATTAATTTATTTACTGTTGTAACAACAAACAAACCTTCCTTCCACTCTCCAATATCTTACTTGCAAATGGTGGGGGGGAAAAGAAATCTGTCCATGAGATAAATATGGAGAAACATTATGCTACTTTTACAGTCAGAATCCTTTAAATTTCTAGGGTGAAACCATGGTATTGTTAAATACTTCCAGTGGAAGAGAATTAACAGTAGCACAGTTGATAAAGTGTAGTTATAGCAATTTATTGAAAAAAATACACACCTCATTATGCAGCCAGTCTATCTTATGAAACTAACAAACAGAGTCATTTTGGCAATGTGCTTCTTGGACATTAAAATAATCAATTTCATGTTTCATGTTAAGGGCTTGATTTTTTGACATGTCTTCTAATGGAAACTTAATTTTAGTCTGTCAAAATGTGAGCTTACAGCTATGTATAAATAGAGGAAGGAACTCAGTCATAAAAACACTGACATAGCAACAGTAATTCAGAAATAACAGGTTATCTCTTCTTTACATGGCTCCTCTTTTAAGACACTTTCTTCAAAAGGGTTATAGCGTGAAGAAAATAATGACCACGGCATATCTTAAGATCTCTCTTCAGTGTTCTGGGATTGAGAACAGGTCATCTAACATACTTTTGACAGTGTTGTCACCCTGTAGTGAGAAGAGACAAGAGTTTGTTCCATGAATACACGACTGCAATGCATTTGCCATCTTTGTCCAGGACTGCAAATCTGAGAGCAGACAGAAGCTGTGTGACTTTGTCCTTCTCCTTTCTTGTTTTGCTTTTTGTCTTCAAGACAGTTTCTTTATGTCCAGGAGCTTTCACAGTGCTTATGATGCAGCACTCTCTATGGGACACAGGAGCTTCTGATCAACAGAGAAGTTGAAAAGGGATTTTATTTTCATTCTAAGTCCTTAATATTCATCACTTGAAGGACAATGAGCTGCATAATCAAAACCAGGAAACCTGATGGGCAGTTCTCCCCATTTCTTAAAAATTTGCTTTGTTGTTTTCTTGTCTGCAAACACAACCACAAAATTTCTAATCTTTAGACAAGGCAGGTCAAGACCTCGGTGTACCATCATATTTCCCCAAGCCTGCAAGTAGAAGGAAATTACATTTCAGATTAAATAAGATCATTAGACAGAAATAAATACAGACAAGAAGAATAATATGAAAATAAGGTGTTTCTCACTTGTCCACAGTGTTTACATATAATTTCCCCATTGGTCTGGTAATCAGCATGCTTATCTTGCAGTGTTTTATTTTCTCTTGTATGATAAAGACTTCTGAAAAACAGACAGCACCCATCAGAATCCATTAGTCATTTCATGCTACATACAGACATATACACATTGACCACGATTACTGAAATCAGATAGGAAACCTAAAATGTCATAAACATTCTGACTGTTGACTGAGGAGTTTGAGGAAATGCAAGGTCATACTTCATGCTCCTAAGTAATGATGAAATACACGTGTACTCCATGTCCCTCTTCATTGCATTTCAGAAGCTCCCTCACACAGAGTAGGAGCAGCAGGTTCATGTTTTAATAGGAGACAGATCTAGCTTGGCTTTTTCAGATGCCATGGAGCTGCCAAAGAAATAATACCTGAAAATTAAAGGTTTTCTTTTTATTCCCTGTAGTTCAACCTTACCCCTTAACAGAATCATTTGGTTCTGACTATCTAGACCTGCAGAATATGTGCACATTTTTGCATCATTTAGTTTAGGGAGTACTGATTCTGATGGTTACTATTAGCCTGTGCAGAGTAGAATACATACCATACTGCATAGTAAGTTAAGACCTAGCTAATATTACTGCAGAAGCTGCATGCTTTCTTCAAAGTTTTAAACTCAATTCACCTTGAAATCAGGAATAAGAACAAACATTTTGCTCAAGCTCCTTAACTGTAAACTCCATAGAGCCTAGGACCCAACAATATTGGAATAATCTATTTTTTTCTCACAGGGCCTAGAAGGTTACAGGCCCTGTTAAAGCCTTGATGAAAAGAAAATCTGTTTCTGCCTGAAAGAGATAAAGTAGTTCATAAACACTTACTGGAAATCTTTTCTCACACTGACATGATGCATGTCTTCAATAACTTGTATGTCTTCTCCAGAACATACTGGCTTGTAGCAAGTTTTGCATAAGAATTTTATTAGTGAAGGATTTTTCTTGTATGTCTTGCGCTGATCTCTCTTTGCCTTCATTTGCTTTTCCACTATACTTTGCAACTGGTAACTCTGAATCTAGAAATAGATCAGTAAGAGCACTGTAACATTCTGCTGGAATGACAATAATAGTTGTCTTTCTCAGTTATTTTACTGAGTTCACTGTCAACATGACTTCTAGTCAATTTTCCTGGCTTGTGTGTTTCCCCCTTACCAATAGAAAACCAGACTTTTCTAAAGGACTAGAAAACAGATTATAAAACAAATATTGGCAAAACAATTCAAAGCCATATGCAGTAACTAGTATTATTTTAAGTTTTTCTCCTCTATGTAGATTTCAAGTAAAAGTATTTCATACAATATAAATCAGTTTTCTTTAAAAGGAAAGTGCAGAGTTGCAGTGAATACCTTATTTAAATACTCTTCCTGTGGCATCTTCTGGACACGCTGAATAGCCTTATACATCATTTTTTCACGAAAAATATTAACATCTTCACGTTCAACAGCCCCTGAGCCACTCGAAGCCACAAGAGCATAGGTGCTTTCATCAGCTCGAGCTCGACCACGAGCCTACAATTTGCGAGGAATACAACAATAAACAGCACAATGCTCCCTATTACATCACACAACATTTTTTCCTGGTTTTGTAATGGAAGACATGCACTATTCCATTCGCACTATCCCCAAAGAGCATTTTTTTTTCCATTTAACTCAGACAGATAAAGAATCAGTGAATAACACATACTATTGCTGCAGTATCATCTATGATACCTGTGAAAGCTGCTCAGGAGGCTTGTGATTAGCATGTTTTGCAATGCTGAAACTATATTCTGTCACCAAAATATAAACATGTGTATTAAATATTAAAATATTTAAATATAATAAGTATAAACATAAATATTTAAATATATAAATATTTCTTTTCGCAAGCTAAATGAAAGCATGTATCCAACTGGTATTCTGATCTCTCTTAGCTGATGATGGTGTGGTGTCCATACACTGGTGGTACAAACACCTCTTTTATCAACTGGTCTGATGACCATATTCTTGTATCTCTTCTATTAAGAGAGTTTACTGTTTGTGTAGAACTTTGAATGGATGACACACCATTACAGAGAGAGGCAAATTTTATATTGCATATGGACTGAGGATGGCAATTGGAAGTGAGCCTTGTTGTAAGAGCATTTTCTCTTTTAGCATTCAAGTATTTCAAAATTAATTCCAAATATCAGGTATATGATTCACCATTTGCCCACTCCAAAAAGAAGAGCACTATTAAAATAAGCTACATATGCAGAAAACTCATACCTGCAGCATAGCAATTTCATTGGTGACGAGGCCATAGCGAATAACAATGTTACACTCTTTGATGTCCAGGCCTTCCTCAGCTACAGTAGTAGCAATTAGTAAATTTACATTTCCACGTCGAAATTTATCAATAACTTCCCTTTGCTCATTCTGTAAATTAAAATCATTATATTAACTTTCAGTATTAGTTTCTGTTACCAGTTTCTTCTAATTAACGAGTTTCAGGAATTTCAGTCCCATCATTTCCGAGCTGAGCGCCAAACATCAAGTGGCTTTAACAACTGCATTTAAGCATCATGCAAACAAGAAGCTCCTATTGAATATAATAGGTGTTCAGCACCATATTTTGAGGGAGGAGAGCGCAGAAGCCAATCCTTTTAGGGTAACTGAACTTGGAACTTCATAGCCTATGTCACAGGTACTAGAGGATTTGATAATATGTTGTTCCATTGTTTTCAAATGCTTTAAGTACTTATTTGTAAGTCTGGATTTCTATCACTTTAGTAATTTCCAATTAAAATACAGATTTCCAACTCTAGTTCTAAGGCACTTAAAATTCCCCATAATAAATGGAGACCATAACTCTGGTGATCTGGGAAGCACCAAAAAGAACAATGATACACTTAAAAAATAAAGCATCTAAAATCACAGACTTCTGAATCAACTGGGTGTTTGTCACCAGCTTGAGCAGAGGAAACGAAACTTGCTATTTGCTATATTCAGCTTCAAAATGCAGAAGCTATTGTTTGCGCAATGTGGCACACAAATGAAATTCCAAGTTTGATGGAACATAGAACTCAAGCAACTTTTGGAGAGAACTGAGAGAACTCTTTTTTTGAAACTGAGTGCAGCAGAAGGAAAAGGACTCTGCCCAGCAGCAAAACACATCATTTTTGCTTAAATGCTTATACGGGGAGTAAAGAGTAGAACAGAAGAGAACGTGAAGTACTTTGTTTTGACAATGTTTTAATTGCATGTATAAATCACCAGAGAGATGTGGGGTATGAAATCAACATAATGGTGCAAGACGGACACAATTGAGTGATCAATTGTGATATTTTCAGTATGAATTTTGGCAAGTTTTCTTTCAATGGTTATGCGTCAGTGTGAAGCATGCATGTAAATTGGTGTAATTTGATTAAAGCAATGATATTACAAAAAGACAGGCATAATCAACTTTGTAGTTTTATTTGTCAATCCAGCAGCTAAAATATAACGTGAATTACTGTTGTCCTGATAAGTATAAACTCATTTAACAACTGCATTTTTGTTCTTTCCACTTTTGCTTCCCATGCCTCGCGACAACTTGTGTCCCTTTTGACTACACACTACTCTAGGCAATGGATGCTGGCAACTCCTATTGCCATAGAATCCAAAAAAAAAAAAGCTTGTTACTTGTGGAAATAAAATTATTCCAACATTATTATTCACGTATCCTGCAGCTTATGAAGGTAAGTTGCTGGCAAGTATAAAACCAGAACTCTGGGCTCCGAACTTCAGCCCATTGGCCTAGTACTGTAACAAGTTGTTTTCCAAAATCATGGACAAGAGGTAATGTTGACAAGCATAGTTCTGTACCTGAGTCATGGGCTTCATCTCACTGTTATGACCAGAGCCGATAAGATAATGGGCCTTAATTCCCACTTCTTCAAATTTTGGGTTGTCCTTAATCCACTGGAATAGAGCAAAGGCACTTAGACGAGTCTTTGTGAAAATAATTCCTCGAGGTTCCTCAGTCTTTGTGAACTCCTCCATTAGAGTATTTCTCAACTTTATTAGCTTCTCATTTTCATTTTCTGGCTGTCTAGTCAACTCTTTCAGCTGATTCTTTTTTGCTTTAAAAAGAACAGATGTAAATTAAGAAAATGCAACCATGTAAAATAACAGTTTGAGACAAAATAAACCCCAAAACCAACAAATCAAAGCACAACTTTCTATATAATTCTCTCAGCATAGCTAATTCACATTCAGTTTGAAGAGCTGTAGCATACCAATTATTTTTGAAGTGGGTTTATATTCATTAAAAACACAGTAATCAATCAAAATAAATCACCATTATCATACACTTTGCCTATATTTCATGGTGAGAATAAGCCAAAGGAAAAAAACTGCCTATACACACAAGAGGTGGTAGAGAGTTAAATGCATTGTAATAAAGAGCTAAATCACAGCTTGTAATATTTACAAAACTATTTTAAAATCATGGAAAAATGTCTTACAAGGAGAAACAGATTAATATGCACAACCTCAGAGCTAATAATGTTTTTATAAATTTAGATATAAATTGTCCTTGGGACATGAATTAAAGTAGGAATCCTCACTAGAAACATGCAGTACTGTAGACACCAGCTTGGGCACATTGTTATTGATACTGCAGTTCCAAGACATTTCAATGTACTCAGTGAAACGTCAAATGAATGACTCTCTTCAACTGGCTCTATTGACCAAAATGAGGGAGAATTCCTCATGTGTTTTAATTTTTTAAAAAACTTCTAATATTTAAAAACCTATGCCTTTATCAGATGATTGTGCAAACACAAGAAGAACACTTCAAGTCAGGGGACTTTGTGTGTTACTACACTCTGATGCCCTGACCCTGTGCAGACTATTCCAGCGTGCCTAATCCAAGGCAATCATACTCAATGCATCACAAACTACTACACCACCTAGACAGTGGCTTTATGACTAGTCTTATTTGTATTTTAGAATGTAATCAAACACAGAAACACATACAAAAAGTAGGTAGACATAAACTCCCACAATTTTCCCCCTTAGTTTAAACCTACACTAAGGGCTCAAGGGGGTTTATCACCCAAAGATGAATTCTGCTCTTAAAGCTGAAAAATTTTAGATTTTCTTCTATTATTCCTAGCACTTTCAGTGGTAAAATCCTAACAAAATGGAATTTATTTTTCACTGACAGGTTCTCTGAACTTCATTTACCTGCAGAAATAAAAGCAATCATCAACAGTACTAATGAAACTAAGTTTAATTTTTAGTTAGTTTAAAATTTTGGTTCTCAGCAACAGCTCAACACTGAAATTCTAAATAAGGGGGAATAGAGAGTTATGAAGAGTCATTAAAAAAACATGCTGACATCATCTAACACGTATTTTTAAGTTTTTTTACAATTTCCTGAATTCTCAATTAGGACAGTCTAAATTTGTAGTTCATTGGATACATGAAGCTGGGCCACACTCTACAGTATAATCTATTTTTGTTTGCACCACCCGAGAGCCATAGGTGATGGGAGCAAACTTGTCTAGCTCTTTCTCATTGCAAAGGCAGTAAAGGGAAAAAACCAAGCAAAAAACCTTTGTGTGTCAAGGACTGAATGAATCCTAGTTCCAACGTGAATGATCTGAAAAAAAGGCAACTAAATTTGGTTTTTGGCAGTTTGATCTTTTGTTTAATTCTCTAACTAAATATTCTTTACCTGAAACTAGGTAAAGCACTCTCCTTTCTTAGTATATAGACAAACAAACTTTGGCAGAAAGGGCTGGGTAAGAACTCATAATTTCATTACTTTTGTATTCCATTTGCTCAACCTTTTGCTCCCCAACAGTGTCTACAGAAATATAGATGAAATGTATATATGATATAATACAGATATTATGTATCTATTAAGAGTGTCCTCAGGGAGACTTCACTGGATAAAAGCAAAGAACAGCTTGTACTTATTGGCAGCAAAAAGAACTGCCTTTAGGCCGGAGCTGAAGAACCTCTATTACATGTTATGACATAATCCCACTATGATATTGTTTAATGCATTCAGAACTATATGAACTGGGATATTAAGCTACTGTGATAATAAACAACACAGCAATCTCTAGGATATAATAACTAATGGGCCCATGCAAACCATGTCAGTGCATAATTATGGATTTCAAGTATTAAATATTACAATGTATTTCAAACTCACCATGAAATAAACCTATTAGAAATTCATCTGTTTCATCCTGTTTTGATACTGCTGGTTCATCATCATCATCATCATCACTCCTTACTGTCTTCTTACTTTTCTCCTCTTTATAAAAGTTATTTAGGTGATTGTAGGCATCCACCATTCGGATGGTGTCATTTATCTGGAGAGCATCATTGTATTTCTTCAAGTGTTCTGCACAGACACGTTCCCTGCGTTTTTCTTCTTTTGCAGCTAGAAGCGAACAAAAATAGGAAAACATGTCTGTGTATAGAACGACACAAAGAAATCCAAAGCTGGGGTATATTTGCTATGCATTTACCTCTTCTCTCTTCTCTGATCACCCACTGTTCATACGTCTGAGTTCCAAACTCAGATTTTGGATACAACTGGCAATAATTTTGTATTTCTGTCATTATCTCAGTAATTTTCTCTTTAAATGGATCCTAGAAATAAATTGATTAGGCAAAGTAAGTAAGCATCTTCTGGCAACAAAAACATTGGCTAGTACCATACTGAGCCATTTTTTAAAACTTAAACCTTAAATTAAAAACCAAGTAAGGCTGTTGAGTATGTTTAGTCTTATGGAAATACACAGTTCAGAATATTACAAAAAATTATACTGTGAAGTAACATTTTTTTTAACGGTGTATGATATCATCACTTCAATAAAAATATTTCAGCTTTAGAAGGTCTTTTGACCAGACACCTCAAAATATAACTGACATAAGTAAAAATTTAATTCTATTTTACTTTAGTGATACTTTTTGAAACAGAGAAAACAACAACATTCAAATTAGCACTCTGGATCATCAAAAGTCTATTGAAAAAGAGCATTAGGCAAAAGTTCTTGATACCGTACAATACACTTCTAAAGGGCAATATAACTTTAATACTGATTTGTTTGAAAAAACATACCTTTTTTTTGTCATCTGCAATCACAGTCTTCTTAGATGGTTCTTTTACCTGATTCTTCAGCTGGGAGACATGCTCTTCAACAGTCATAATTCTACATGCATCAAGATTGGCACAGATCTGGGAGAAAACAAAATGTTATTTCTTTTAATATTGAATGAGTTATTCCACATGAAAACTGAATTAATGCAACAGAACTTCTTATTTAGATAATGAGGTTTATATAACTTGATTTTCTTCCCACAAAATCTGGATAAAAGCAGTATCAGCATAAGAAAGGCCAAGTCTTTGAGCAGTATTTGAGATAAGCTGCACAAGTTACTTTTTAGCCGGAAGAAATCCTTGCATACAGGAAAAAAATTGGTAGATCAGGATGCAAATCAAGTATTTTGAAAAGGAAAATATAGCATCAGTACTTTGGAAGAGTAGACTTTGGAGAACAAAATAAATGAAGTGATGGTGAAATAGAAAAAAAAAAAGAAAATAAATATTAGCGATTAATTATAAAAGTAAGAGCTATTATGAGAGTAGAAAATAATTTGAGATAATCTTTCCTGGAACAGGAAGACATAGAGAGAATTTCTGTGCTAAGTGCACAACTGAACTGGACTTTTCTGCTTTTGACCTCTTTGAAGGAGAAAATACGTGCACGTCATTAAGTAATAAGGGAAAATGTAACATTATTCTGAGCAGAGGAAACAGTAAAGGAAGTCTGCCAGGTGATCTTTTTAATGTCTTCAGTGGTAGCTGTCTATTTGAGCTTGCACATTCAGATTACATTTCTTCAGATACAAACCCCAGCATCCTATCATTAGGATTTCAGAGCTGATGAAAAGGAATTTTCTGCTTTTTCCATTGCCAGCAAGTTTTTGTGTCAAAATTCCTTGCAATTCTATCTACTTCAAAACAGCATGAAACCTTCTTGCAGGCCCACTTATTCAATATCACATTCTGTTCTTGTGTAATTTACTAGTCACGAGTTTTCACTGCAGTACTGGGCTAAATTCTACTTTTCTATTACTAATGCAAAACCATTTAATTTCAAGTAAAATATAGTTTCTTGAAGTATAGAATTTAACAGATTACCTCTAATCAGGTGTTCACGCAACCTCAATGAGTAACTCTAACTGAAAAAACGAAATACATTTATATGGTACCTGTATCTCACAAGTGGTTTCTGCTTTGTTTAAGTATTCAACATTGTTTCTCATTTTCTTGGACTCACAAAAATGCTCAGCTTAGTCACTCTAGAAATAGAGATATAAAATACGTCGTGTCTCTAGTATTTAGGAATACACAGTA
This sequence comes from Aphelocoma coerulescens, assembly GCF_041296385.1. Lineage (NCBI taxonomy): Eukaryota > Metazoa > Chordata > Aves > Passeriformes > Corvidae > Aphelocoma > Aphelocoma coerulescens. Next base: position 22,450,091 of record NC_091021.1, on the reverse strand, counting down.
AATTACAAGCCATCAATGGAACAATAAGACTTTTAATAACCATAAAACCATACCACATTGTGGATTTCTTGCCTCTGATCTTGAGGGTTTTTTTCAAGTGAGGCAATGTTTTAACGTCCCTTTTCAGTAACCCTACTTTCCTGTAAAGTAACCTTTATTTGTATATGGATTTCCATTATTTTTAGAGGGTCAATTTAAGGGCTATGAGCTAAACTCCCATGTACACAAAAAAAAAAAAAAAATCAGATTGTCTATTTGGAGCCTAACACTGACTAAAAGTTTTACTTGAACAAGACAATATCCCTTTGATGGTTTGCAAGTGTTAGGGCTATTTACTTTCAGAATATGCTCTTCAGCTTTTGAGTAGGATGTTGCACCTCCTACACCAGGTGAGGCTGTCAGTCCCAGAATCTGAGGCTGTGGGATCTGTGGTTTGTTTTCTTTTGCCAGCTTTCTGTTCTTCATCTTTTCTTTTAAGTAACGTCGCATTATATTGTTGTAGACACCTTCCTTTTGAGTGTGATGGCACTCATCGATAATGATGAGGGAAAAATCTGGAAAGAAACAAAAAGACTCCTAAAGTGAAGAATTTTATTTCAAATGCATAACTTGTGTGACTAAATCTTGTAACGGGTAAGGATGGTGTTGAAAAGAACCCATCAGTTTGTTTGAGAACTAATGCACTAGGAAACTGAAGTGCTGGAGGAAGGCATGGAGGGAAGCTGAATATATTTAATGGACTTTGGAACCTTTGCTACAGTCCTGATGTGCCAAGTAGTTTTACATTTCATGTAATGGAAAACAAGACTTTCTATTTTTGCAAAAGCAATCTGATGATATAAAGAATTTCAGAGAAATATTTGCGTATCTTACCAGCGGTAGGAATATATCATAGTTGAACTCAATACCATCTTTTATATCCATAACTGTGTCTGACAAACTACACATTGTTTGCCTTTTAGAAGATAAATAACATGTTAGAAGCCTTTCAAACATTCTTGAAAGGCTTGTTGTGGTTAAAATATGCTTCCATTTTGTAGCAACACAGAGATTTCCTCCCTACTAGTGTCCAAATAAAAGATTTATATTACTTTATGGATGTGTTATTGGAAAGAACAAACAGATTAGTGGGAGCACTGCCACTCCTCTCTCTTTTGTAGCAGAGGAAACTGATGAAGATTCAGACAGGTATTATGTGCTTTTTGGTCACAGTGTATTTACATGCAAGCAATATACAACAAGGAAAAATAAATTTTTTTTTTGTTTCAAATTTCTCAAAAAATATAGAAAAGATATCTTTAATCTATCTGCACATGCAGCTGGTGACATATGTTTCAAGGTTCTGAGCTGGAAGATTCATGAACATTTTTCTGTTTCTCTAACAACAAAACTGGTTTATAGAGCTCCCACTCCTTCTGTAGCTGGCCAGTAACTCCCTAATTTGACATGGTTTCCAACAATTTGAAGGAAGTTTGTGGACATGACTGTAAAGAAGATCACTGAAATGATCAGGGTTAAACTTTTATATGTATTTTTTTTTATGTGGACAATTTCCATGGTCTTGTTTACACATTGATGTGTAAACATATTGATGTGCTCAAACAGTTGCACCACTACAAGTCACTTTTAAATAACTGGCAGCAGAAGCTGGAAATTAGCAGAGAGCTAAATCAGTCTCAGCTGGTATTGAAGAATCTAAAGAAAGATGGAGACTAAACAAGGGAAGTTATATTTAAAGGCTACACCAAAAACTTCTGCTAGGAAAACAAGCCAGTGCTCCATGTCGCTGGGGAAAGCTGGTTGCCTTCACAGCGGTTCAGGAAGCCAGTTTGGACAGGAGTGATGGAGTTTCAAATCTAAATTCTGATTTATTTCTAAGATTTCTAGATATTGCAAGATTTCAGAAGCAGTGCTGGCAGTTTCCCAGTTATTCTGCCAACATGAACTTACTCCCTTTGATTTTGACCATCATCTCCATCATGTATATTCCTATAATTACTTGTGAAGAAACTAACCCACCAGAAGACATGTGTTTCTTCTACTAAGGAAGTGATACACAGCTTCTAAAAAGTCCATACAGTGACTTCAGCCCTTGGTAAAGAAGGTAAACATTTGGAAAAATGCAATTAAGAGAGTCCCCTCCATTTCCCTGAGGCTGGAAGTCCATATTACGTGTAACACAGACCTCTGTGGAAACTGATGAAAAAAGTATGCACAGAAATCTGGAAAGAACTTGTAACTAATTAGGATGATTTATATAGGCTGCAAGTTAACCAAGTCACAGCCATAGAAATGGAGCTGGCTGTGCTCATGCTTGCTTGGCTTTGGCCCAGCTGAACTAAGTAGCACAGGTGTAATAGCACAGAAAAAGAATGAGGTGCAGGGCCACCTGAGTTCTGGAAAAAAAGCAGCTCCTTATGAACGAAACTTCACAAAGTGTGAAACCCATTCAGCCCACTTCATTACACAATCTGGTTGGGACTCAGCCCAATTCTAAACAGGCCAGCAGTTCCAGTAGAAATGTTCAGATGCCTCCATACAGCATTCCAAAATGATTCAGATGTAGGAAAGTTTATTAACTTTGATGCAGTGGAAAGGAAGTAAGTGTAAGGAAATTGCTGGTACTCTGCCTAGGTTAATAACAAGGCATTCTGAAGGAGGGGATGCAATTCTGTGGTACCCAAGCTGCTCTGCAGGACTTAGTTTGGATCAAGGAGTATTCCAGTCAGCACTGAGCACTGACAGACACAGACCGACTCCTCAGGTTTCTCTGCTGTCTCTGTAACACCCAGACCAGAACTTCTTTTATCTCAGGGCACTTATTTTGGATATCACAGCTCTCCCCTACACCCTGCCACATCTAAAAAGGAGTTGATTGCAGGCAAATAGAGGGAGGAGTTAACATCTCCCAGAGGAAGGTCGCTGCAGCCCAGGCCCTGGAGCTGACATCATGGGCTGTTCTACTTGTACATTGTTGGCAGATAATACCATTTCCTTTCTGATGTCCCAGAGATACCTGCCACTTTAGCATTCTGGGAAAACAACCTTGCCTTATTTATCTTTTGTTTCCTTCAGCTTCCTTCATCTTTTGTAGGAAACCATTATATCTGCTGAGCTCAGAGAGACACAGTTTTAAGCAATCATATCACTGTACATTAGCAAAACTACAAAATTTTAAAGAATTTAACTTTTACAACAGATTGGCTTCTATCTTGTGTTCCATTGTATTTTTCGAACTACCATGTGTATTTGAATTTTGATAGTTTTTTGTTATCCTGTATATGGCTTCTACATGATATAACTCAATGCTCTACCAAGCTTGGAAAGTGGAACCAGTACAACTGCATTTGCATGAAGTTGTGCTTAAGCTAGATAAAATAGGAAGCATAACAAATATTTAGAACAAATAAACTATAGAGTCTAATTTTGGCTTGCATGCCTATTAATTAAGATCTGATTTTGACTACAGCTTGCATTTATAAAACGAGTAAATTGAAAGAAACCCTACAGAATGTGGCACATTTTTACTCTGTAATTTTCCAGAATAGAGACATATTTTTTATTCTCACTGTAAAAACGTCAGAATTAAAAACTTGCCTGATAAGTGGACACCTTCTTCATCTTCCTTGGATGCATTTAACAGTGAATTCTCAAGGATCTGTGCTGTACTGATGATGACATCATTTCTTCTGACAACTTCAGGAAATGAGATTTTCAGCTGAGAATCACCACTTAAACCAATAACCTGATACCAACGCTTCAGGAATGGACTAAACTCTGTTTGTAAATGCTGTTCTACCAATGGCACCTGAACAAAAGTTTCCAAAGAATTTAAAACATATTAAACACAGGATTAAAAATACATGCCTCTGCCACAAATGTTGTTAGGTGAACAAAAGAAAATCAAGCAGCAAAAATCCCCAAACCAATTTCTCCCCTCCAACTTCTCCTGTGAAACCTTTTTGTCCCAAGAACTTGGGCTTAACTGTGCCTTCGAAAGAATGAAAAAACCATGCATTCTTTGGCTCTTTAACTGAGCTTATAACATGCTTTCACATTTATTCTTGTAAGAGGATATGGATATTGTTTACAATTTCAATAAAATTCTTAAATGCATTTCTACATTTTCATATTAAAATATAAGATTAATTTTATGTGCTAAATTTAACTGCAAAAATTACAGCAATTATCAGAAAATCTGACAAAACATTCCTTAACTACTGTGAGACTCATTAGGTGGCCTTCATTAACAAACTTAAACACAGAATGTGAAAAATATTTGTATTTTTTAAAATTCATTACAATATGAAATTGTACTTTTTCCAATAATGTGGTTATTACAGCACATCTAAATTTTCACTTGCACTGGGGTACACTAAAATAATTTGTGCTTGTACCACACTGATGGTGCAATAGAGATGACTGCCTAGATCTGTATGTTTTTAAACACAGTACACCTGGAGAAGCTGAGAATTGTGTTTACATTCATTTTACAATGCCTGTATTAACAATGCATGATGTTTGAAAAATACTATTCTTAAAAAAATGGACCAACTTACCTTATTAACAAGTACTATGACTTTTCCAGGCTCTGATGCTCTTCTCTTCTTATCCAAGTGATCTTTGGTAATGTAAACAGCCACTCTGGTTTTACCACTGCCCGTAGGGAGACATATTATAATATTCTCCCCATTCAGTGCTGGCTTTGCAACTTCCATCTGGTAATCTCTCAGGGTCAGATCTGGCTCAGGTGAGGCTCTCCTCTCCCCTTCATCTTCATCTAAGGGTACAAAGAAATATAAGTATCAAACAGGAGGCATAGAACATATATCAGAGGAGCGAAAAAATGTCAAAGGGAAAAATACTCATTTACTACTAGAAGCATCTTGTGAATAAACAGAAACAGCATAATAGCATAGACAGTGCTGCTCCGTGGACCTGTGCAACTCTGGATCAGAACTACTTCCATCCAGTCACCACTCAGGGCAGGTGGAATAAGCCACAGTACAGCTTCACCCATCTATGTTGAAATGCCTACTATTAGGTATGAATTCAAATGATACAGTTCAGTGGCACTGGGACCAACAAAGGTTGTGTTTGCAGCTGCAGTATTTATAATCTAGCCAAGCTTCTGTGATGTTCTCCTTCATCAATACTGAAATTTATTTAGTTACAAGGGAGCTGCCTTTTTAAATACTTCCAAGAGAATGAAAAATGGAGCCATAGAAAGAAAAAAAAAGATATGGAACACTTAAAAATGGTCAAAGGAGTTATAAAGTATAAAGACCAGATAGATAAGAAAATTCAATTGCCCATACAAGATGAAGCTAACTGCAGAATGTATCACACCTATTCATGGTAGATTACGTTGCTTCTTAGCCTGACTCACACATAATGCAATTGAGTGTTCATTAAAAAGCCATAGACATTTGCCACCTAAGGCCAAAGCCTTCCATCTCTTATTGAAAATGCAATGGCAGAGTTTAGATCTACGGCTCACAGAAAAAACCAATGTCATAAATGTAAAAGTGAAAAAAAAATGCTGTTGAATTATTTTGAGCAGTAAGAAAAGCATATCAAGTCCCTTGAGTTTATATGTATTTAGGGAGTCAGAACTTACACATATCTTAATATCAGACGGATTTGTTTCAATTGAGTTTTCATGGGGGTTTTTTTCCCCTACAAATAAGTTTAGATCACTCTTCAAGTCTTAACTGCCCTCAGTGAAGGAAAGGCACAAATTCATTCTACTAGACTAAAAATGAGGGGAGAAAAACCCTGGGTTTTTTTCCTGATGATATCATTCAATGAAGAATCATGAGGATTTTATTATCTCTGATACATTACACACAAAGTAAGTATATTTTTCTAGTATTCCTGATTCCATTAAATAAAATTAAACTAACAAAAAGTAATGAAGCTTGATAAAACACTGCTGATGGAAACATCTGAATGCCATTCATAAGTGTTTTTTGCTTGTTTTGCCTTTTAGTGTGAGTGCAGTGCTACCTGGACACAGGGACATTTGCACTTGCTGTTACTTATCTGACTTCTACTTCTCTCTTTTGAGGAAGAATGTTGTTTGCTTTCTGGTTGGCTAAATTCAATAGCTCAATCATATTGAAACTAGCACTTTATCACCCATCTGTTTGGTTAGATTTCAGATCCTTAACATCCTCAATTAACAGTCCAGGCCTGAAAAATATTTAACTTAGCTCTCTCCTAGCTTCTTCAGCCCTTGTTTAGATAAAGGCTAATACAGGAATCTTTTCACAGATTAAAGAATTTAATAATTAAAGATTTTTTGTCATGCACACTATAACATTGGGGAAGTTGTCTGCCTTCATACAAGGTTCACATGAATTGCTGCTCTGGGCTAAAAGAAACATGATAATTATTCTATTGTCCTAACTACACAATTTTTTAAAATGTGAAATGAGCTTGGCACATAAAAATGAAGCTGAATCCATATGATTCTTTGCATTAAAATCCAAATCATATTAGTGTCTAATGACACCATTCAAACATCTTTGTTAATACAACAGCCTTACTGCAAAATTTCAAATTATAAAATCCATAAATAGTGCATCTGCATCTTCTTAGCATGTTTTTCTCATTATTGCTATCCCTGAGTTTACTAGACATGATGAAAAAGCATGGATGTTTTTAAAAACTTTTTAACTAGTTTTTAAAACCCACATGTAAACAGAATATACAGCAAGTAAACACTGGAAAAAAATCTGTTCTCCATTCTTCACAAAACTGCAGTGATTTTTTTTTCTGGATTACTGGATGCAGCAAATGCCCAATTTACTTAATGAGAGATACTTCAGGAATCTTAAAGGATCAGGCCACACATACATATGTGCTGCCAAATATCAGGAGCCTGGCTCGGCCTGACCAACTGACACAGTGTGCCTGCCGGTCCATAGAACAGAGAAGCTCCCATGCCCAGACATTTCATGTGACAGAGTGAATCAAAAAATACAATGTGACTTATGGGAGTCCTCAGTTGATGCAGAGGTGCAAAGCATATTCTTTGGAGTTAGCAACACACAGACTGAAATCTCAGCTGTAGTGTAAATGCTTAGCTTAGCTAGATTGCTGTAATGTAGCAATTTAAATCTGAGCTATCCTGAATTTTCTGTGTACTTACAAAATACATGCATTTTGATATTTTAAAAGCTTGAAACTATTTTAAAAGTATCTATTGTAAACACTTTGCAGGCATATGATATATAATATTTACAGTGACTTTACTGATGCAATACTAGGTTTATTAGGCCCAGCTGTCTTGAAAGGTGCTTGGATTTTTTCTAGCCCTTGTCCAAGACACAGTCCCAGCACAACTTTTATAAAGGCTAGATTCCAAAAACTACTTCTTGAACTCTGTATAGGGTGATTACCATGGTGGACAGCTCCCAGTTTGCTTTGCCTGAGGTTTGAAAAAAAAAAAAAGACAAAAATATATTGGGATGTCTTTTACAACAGCAGTGTTTAGTTTGGCTCAGACTATATACATAGCAAGATAATACCTGTTTGCTAAGTATTACGTAAACACAGTCCAGTATCTAGTTTAAAACTGTATTTAGAACATGCACATGTGTTTTAATGTGAGATTCACAAAGGTCTTCAGATAGCAACTGCCATTGCTTTTACAAATAAGGCTATTAAAGTACTTGGGTCCAAAGTGGACCTTCATTATTGCTCTGCAGGTACCCAGGAGATACTTCTGCTAACCTTTTGTTGCTTCTAAAACATTCCTATTCCCTCTCACCCTATGTGAGGGCCAGGCACAATCTAGCTTCTCTCTGAGAGCAAAAGAAACGTCTGTGTGGCAGCACTCCGAGGATCTGTCCAGGTGACTGCACTGGGTGATGTCTAGTCCCTTCAGCCTATGTGATTTTATCACTCTGCCTCACTGACCAGTTTGTACGATGATGATGTCTAGAGACCTGTTCAGATGATCTCAGTAAATTGACTGTTTTGGGGCTAGGACTTGGGTCCAGACCCTTAAAAATGACATCTTTTTTCCAACAAAATAAGAGTAAGTCTGGCATCTAAATACAGTGAACTAGAGTTCACAGTGAAAGAAAACCCTCCATTGAGTTTTGTTCTAGCCCAAACACAGAGTACTTCCCCTAGAACTTACTTTGCAGTTACTAAATAATAACAGAAAGGAAACGTACCTGAATCACTGGTTGTGCAGCTCTGTCCCAGGTTTTCATTCAAGTTACTGACACTTCCATCTCCTATGGAGACATCTGACTCTAAATGAAAAACACATAGAAATGTACCATAATGTATTTGCTGCACAAATATTAATAGCAAATGCATATTATTTGATCTCCCCCTAAGTTGTTAAAGTAGGTTAGGTGAATGTCAGGCAGGGATGGCTGAGATCTAATTTTCTCTATTTTTGGTAAAGATAAAAATATGAACAACATAATTCATATTCTTATGGAAGAAAATAGAGAGTGGAAGATTCATATCCAAAGCATGGCAGAGGTAAGGTACTGTGGGTCATGATTCATTACTTGAAAACAGGGGTTCCAGACATGACCACCTGCATAATCCCCTTTAGTCCTATTTTACTGTATCTTTTCAGAAAGGTGAAAAGCCAAAAAAAAGCTGCTGGCCAACCGAACATTCTCTTTTACTCCCTGTAAGCTACGAGAGCTACATCTGTAGTAAAAAACAAAGCCCGAACTGCGGGGTTTTTTTGTTTTTTTTTTTTTTTAAAGTTCCTTCATGTAACATGAGAAGAGCAAACCAAGTAAATAAATACAAGCAGTGATGAGTTACTGAACAATGCGGAGCAAAAGCGGCGACCCCGACCCCGCGAGAGGCCGGGCGCGGCCGCAGCCGCTCGGCGGCTCCGCCGGGGCGATCCTCGTGTTCCGCTCGCCCTCTGCTGGGCCATCCGTGCCGCACACGCGCTCATCTTCTCGGGTCGCCAGCACAACTCATAAAGCTCGATTTCCCAAAACTCAGTCCTTTTGGTATCTAAAGGGATGCCCAGTTCTTCCGGGAAAATCTGTTGCAAACAGCATCATCCTGAGCTATCAGCTTACCGACAGCGCCCTGCAACTGAGCCCACCGTGTGCTTATGGAATCAGGCAGGGTAATAGTGTTGACCAATGTTCTGTTTAACTAGCTAGTGAACCTGTGTTTCTATCAAGTTCTTTCCAGTGAATATCCTATTATGGTCCATATCCGTATTTTTCCTAACTTACTGTCCCCAACAAATTATTCATAGAGCAAAGTAGATTCTGTGAATGAGAATTTAGCACTGAATGGAAGTTACAGTGTCTTTAGAAAGGAATACCTGAAATACACAGTATAAAGTCTTGCTGAGTGAGGTGAAAATTAAACCTAGTCTGCATGCAGTGAAGTTATGTAGCTATCTTAGCTACCACTAGGAGTCAGGTATTAGTTTTTTCTAACACAACTATGAAAACTGATGCAAACATCTGTCTTGCTGTCTTACAGTTGTCATCATTTATTCCATACGGACATCAGAATCTGATCCCACTACTAATCACCATCATCTGTGGAAATTGTTATGATAGACAAAGACATTAAAGACTTTAAGCACCTAAATTAAGCCTATTCTCCTAGAAATGAATGCAATCAACAGAAAGGCACAAAAAAGAAGAAAACCTCACCAGTTCCAAGCCATGTCCAAAGACCTGTGACAAACTATTAAGTAGCATTAGTGGAAACTCCCAGCTATGAAGATGACACTGCTATCTCTTGTTTTCACTTTCTAGGAATCCACAGAGGATAGGAAAGAGAGGACAAAATTAAAATTCTGTTTATCTATTCCATATGGACTCCCATCTAAAATAACCTTCTGAAAGACATGAGAATATGAATCCATGAAGAGTTTTGTACACAATTATCTAAATTACAATGTTCAGCATGCATTATACAACAATCTCTCAACAGAAAACATTAGTAGTGAAGTGAAATGCAAAATACTCATCTTCCAAATGAAAGGTGAATAGACTAATGTTCTCATTTTTCAACTGTGGCAATTTTCTTCAATTATTTTAACACAAAGTAAATTTTAAAAAAACCAAACCAGTAAGCATTTCCAAAATAATGAAGAATTAATATTCTAACAGCTATTTTTACCACTTTTGCTAATCTTCCCTGTTTGCACATTGTAACGCAGAATATTTCACAGGAAGATCTTCAGTCACTTTGCACTGACTACTAAATAAGTATAAAGACAATGGAATGCAATGAAAGGCAAGCCTTGAAAAAGAGAGCTGCTATTATTTAAATTGTTGTTTATACAGGTATTGCAGCAACTTAATCCATGTGTTGACAAACTTACTTGCTTTTGTGTTATTTTGTGTGTATGAAGTTTCTTACCTGTGTTTTTGCATGTTCAGTTTTTCTCTAGCTATCTCTTAGGCTAAATGATCTATTTCTACTTTGTTTTCAGGACCTTACTGCTCTCATACCTTCTGATTGTCTCGGTTTCATCTACTTAAATAAAAGGGTTAGAGGAGGCTTCAGATACAATGCAAACTGCAGTAATATCAAGAGCCTTGAAAAAGCTTCTTTCTTCTTGAAATATGTCCTTCTCAAGACACAAAGGAATGGTGGGAGTGTACTGCAAAACTGACACTTGACAGTATCAAATTACACACTAGGTGCGTTCCCAGTTCATGTGGAAGTCGAATCTGGGTTCCATTTGTATTTTAATCTGCCTGGTCTAAAAATAAAGTCTTATGAAATCATGAGAAAGGATGGAAATAGGGAATGGAAAAAGACCTGATTGCAGTTAAATCTGAGTGTACAAGTGCACCAATATCAAAGCTTATTGCACTTCAGGATAGCTGAATGTGAGCCAGTTCCTCTGCAGAGATCTCCAAGCAGCATTGCCTCCTGGCAGCCCTTGTTATCCTGCATCTACACTGCTGCTTTGGTTCATATAAGAAGTGCATTTTTACAATAAATCTGTCAATTCTCCCCACTTACACTACTTTGATTCACATCACAGAGCTGATTTCGATCAGAAGAAATGAACTGTCAGCTGAAACCAAATGAGATTTGTTCCAGCTAGTTGCAGGCACACAGCATGAGACTGAAGTCAATCTGAACCAAACTGATGGAATCCATCTACTCTGTACCCCCTCAGCCATTTCACTGCACAAAACTGCTCATACCCATCATCTATTAATTTCAGTTCTGTGCTGAGACCGTAGTTTTTTTAGCAACAATTAGCTTGTGGCACTCTAGTTAATAACTAGGAGATCTAATTATCTGCAACCCTCAACCTGACAAGACGCAAGCAGATCAGGCTGACAGCACTGAAAACCTACCCTTAGTGAGGCCCAATAAGAGCCTTAGCTTTGCCCAGAAAGGATTCCAACTAACAATGAGGATAACTCAGTCTGATCCATTTTAAATTATCATTAAATATTTGGCACCTCTTCTTTATACTGCCAAATTATGTTCCAACCCAAGAAAACCAAGCTGATATTTTTGCTGTAGTTAATAAATCACTATTTGCTACAAAGCAGTGATATCCTGTTAATATCATGCTAAATGAGAAATAGGCTACTACTGTTGCACATTGAAAGGCTGCAGTTTTTTCAGAGCCATTTTTAAAAAGTAATTATTCATATTTAATATAAAGAGAACCCACCAGTATAATTCCAGGCAGGATTTACCTTAGCTGTAACTTTTTTTCGAGCTCCATCTGAACCTGGAACACATATGGCTCCTGAATCATGCAGTGTATGTTTGTATCACTGGTTCACAGCTATGTTTGGGTGGTGTTGCTGGTCATGGCTGTTGCTCTTACTCAACTCCCAAGGCATGTTTTAAGAGTGGATCTATATGAACAACAGGCCACGACAACTCCTAAACATTTTTACTAAAAATGTACTTCTGAGTATGTATGTGACGTGAGAAAGGTTGTTTGATACTCTGTAAGTACCTTAAAATAAACAGAAAAATTACTTGTTGGACAGCACTAAAGGACTTTTCAAAACAGAAAATGCTTTTCAATATAGAATTTCCAGCCTTCTAGAAAGAAGTTAATACAGTTGCAGTTTTAGCGGTACAAAAACATTCCTCTTGTCTTAAACTTTGTCAACACTGTACAGAGTTGTCAATGTTAACCTAATGTTGCCATTGGATAGTATAAGCCTACCATGGATGGGTCTGAAATAAAAATATTAATCTAATAATATGAACATTTTTATCAACAATATTAAATATATTCGAAAACGACTCATTTATTCACACAGGTACCAGATCAAAATAGCAGTTAGTGGACAAACCTGACACCACAGAATTCTTTTCTATGGATGTTTCCAATACACTGTTCTCACTGCTGAAACTATCATCCACATTTTCTTCCTGTTTCAAATTATCTGCTGTGATGTATCCTGGTTGGCTTGTAACTTCTGCTTCTTCATTTGTACTCTTCTCCATTCCATTTTGTTTATTCTCTGTTCCTATAAAATAGAGAAAAATTCTAAGGCAATTCTATAAAAGATTACATTTCTTTTAGTGTGGAGCACAGAAAACACAGAAATAACCTCTATTCATCACAAACATAACACTGTAACATATGGTCTTGGTCTTGACTCAAATGCTTGCAATTTTGACCTTTATATAAATATTTATTAAGAATTTACTAATTTACAATTAGAAACTAAATTTAGAGAGATTAATAGATTTATTTTAGGAAGCTCTCAGTTTTTGTGTGTAGGTGTTTCCTAATAACATGTATTTTACTGTAACAAATCACAGGGGGTCAAGTTGCAGTGATAAAATGTAGCACCAGTGTTCTTCCCCAGGTCTCAATGAACCTGTTCTCAGTGTTTCCTCTTTATGCCCTGATGTCAGAGGATGCTCCTGCAACCACACACTTTAGGTATCTACACACATGCAGCACCATGTACGTGGAAAATTACTTATCCTCTGCTAAGAGCAACACCATTCACGCTTCATGTAGCGGTCTGAACAGGTTGGTTTGGGGCCTGCATTGCCCAAGATTACAGAGAAACTGTGGGATAAATGCATTCATTCAGTAGTTCATCAAACAACTGAATTAAACTTCAGTTTTACCCTGTATGGTCTGCACTATACTGAAAATTCAGAAATACAAAATTTGAAAACAACTGAAAATAAAAATGTGAAAAGAATATTAATAATTTGCATATTTGTGAAATATTTATTACTTTGTTTACCTTACTGATAGCAAAGTAGTGAAGACAAGAATTTAAGTCTCACAAAGCTGCAACACAGAATGAAAATTAGGATCACAGGAGCTGCTGAGCTATTTCCAGCATCTGAGTTTCACTCAGAATTGTTGTAAAGTATTTGAACCTTGATAGTGTGCCCCACCAAACCATTTTTAGTTATTTTTACCAGAGCCCTCAGAGTGGGACCAGGCTGGAATTACCCTCACTGGCTTCACCTGGCCTTTCCACCTTCAGCTGCAGCACATCAGCCCCAGGAGGGTTTTTAAGCTCCAGTCTGAAGGCTCCAGGAGAGAAGTGGGACAGGCTTATATTTGTTTTTTGTCCTTTGCTGTCTTGTTTGGATTTCCTGGGCTAACTTGGCTGCTGATCACTGGATGGGTTTTGTTGCGGTCATCATCTCGATGCTGCTTGCCTGGATCAGGAGCTCCACCTGCTAGAGCCCTCAGGAATTCATCAAGGACTGAAAGGTAAACTGTGCTAAATTAGAAAAGAATTGGGAAAGAAGAAGCTGAAAAACTAAATACCAAGATAGCAATGAGTACATAAAAAGGATTGTACTGCACTAGATTAAAACCAATCATATTATCAGATAAGTGTGTGCAGAGCTCATGGACAAAATAGAGAGACCAATCAAGCAATGTGTGATCTCATGCACAGCAGTTGCAAAATGTATATGTACTGTGTTATGGATAAGTTGTAAAATGGGTAAGTAGAGTAGTATGTAAAAGTACTGTGTTATGTAGAAGTTGTAAAAGGTGTAAGTAAGATGTACAAGTAGTGTGATATGCGGAAGTTATAAGTTATAAAATGTATAAGTAAGTGAACTGTGTAAGTTATGAATAAGTAGGTAGAATGTAGAAGTAAGCAAAGTGTACAAGTAGGGTATTATGTCAAAGTTGTGAGATGTGTGAGTGGAGTGTATTTTAAACAATAAGATGCTTCTGTGTAATCATATTGATTCGTTGATCAGAAGGCATGAGCTCCCACACGGAATGGTCTTCTGAGGCTCTGACTTGGTTGCTCTTGTCCTGCAGACTACAACACTCAACCATCTTTGAACTGCACCCTCAAATATCACAACTGCTTGTCTGTGTCTGGCAGAACACCAGCTAATTCCTGTCCAAAGCTGGAATACACACCTTCCCGTCCCTCTTACCTCAATCTTAATGCATTGACCCATATGCAGCAACTGAAAGTACAGAGACAGTTCTGGTGAGCTCTGCAAGTGAGCAGGCTGAAGCTGCTAAATGGGAAATCTGTCAAAATAATTTAGTCTCAAAAATTTTATAAAACATATGGGGAGTAAAAATAAGGGATAAATTACTTGAGGGCTGCTTCCTTTTTTATATTTAAGAATACAGGAGAGCACTGGAATAATTTCACAGTACTATAAGTATTATACAGGAATGAAAAGGAGTAGCTGCTTTAATAGTTCATTATTTTTAGTAAATTTTATAATGTTTTGAGACTTATGAATGTCTTAAAGTATGCAAAGTACTTTAAAATGCCAAAAATATTTGTAAACCAATCTTTAAAGGAAACACTTGTATTGAAGAAGAAATCCAGGTAAAGTCTGGATTTTTTTTGTTCAAATTAATCTTCAGAATATTTCTTATGAATGATTATAAAAAGCACACTGAAAACCAATGGATTTTAAAAGGTAAGGATTCAGTTAAATTGTAACTAAATGCATACTGTTGTTCTCATATCGCTTAGTAAGGACTTTTAGTATTTAAAAATCTATCGATTAAGCTGTTACATAACTTGATTTTGAAATCCCTGGACAATCAAAAGTATCCCAGTATCACTGTAAAACAATATGGTGGGAGTCCTGCATCGTTTCTCAAGTTATAGTACAAAAAAAAAAAAAAAGGAGATATTAAAAATCCACATATAAGTACCAGTGAAATAAGATGATTACCTCCTGTATTTCCGCTTAAATCATCTGCAAGGTCTTCATGTTGAGTTTCACGGAGAGCAATCAAAAAAGAAGAGAACCAATCTTTCTTCTGCACTATTCTGCTCAGTAGCTCCCTCGCGCCATCTCTGTTCCCGCGATTGTCAGCAACTGTCTGGATCTGGTAAAAATAAAAACCAGGAACAACCCTCACACAGACTTCAGAAATGGTTTGAGGAAGTTAGTACTAATAGTATAGGTGCAAAAGCATTTCCCTGTCATCATTAAAACATACTGAAAAATAAAGATATAAAATTGACTTGCTACTCATCAGAAGAGACTTACCGCAGCTTTGTCCAACCTCATGTTCATCCCATATTGTTTTGGGTGAAATCTGAAATTTAATTGGAGAGACTAGTAGTACTAGACAATGGTTACAATAGTAACCACTATATAATAATGACTAGTATTGTGGAATTGTATTGGTGTTCAGACTGATTTAGGGAATAGGCAACCATGATTAAGGAGAAATTATGTCACATAGTTTACCAAAGCTCAGACTTATTCTGCAACATGACCTCACACACAAACTGGAACATTTCCCTTCTTAAACTCTGGCTTCATCATCTCAACTCCCACTTAAAAACACCATAGCTAATCCTCTAGTAAGGGGCTATCGCCCTCTCAAAGAAGCTATGGGACAGTGTCCCAAGGCTGTCACAAGCAGAACTTGACATGTGATCACATGAGGAACAAAACAACAATCCCAAGAGCAAAGCAGACTAAGACAGGTGTTCAGTCCTCAAGAGCACTTTTTTCAAGGCTCAAGAATCACCCATCCTGATATACAAGGAAATGGGCAGGCATAGCAGTGGGAACACCTAACTGAGATTCATGATTAAAAGGAAGTGCATGGAAAGTAGGAGGCATTAGGAAAGCCTAAACTCCACTGGAGTTTAAACTGGCAGGACTGTGAAGGGTATTGAATGGTTTGATGGAAATACCAGCAGCAAAAAGGTGACCTGGGGGAACACGAGGACCCATTACCAGGACACAGAGCCAGTAACTCCCGGAAAGGCCTCTGCATGAGCCTGTTGTGTTACCATGCTTGCCTCCCCACTCATTATGGTGCGGCTGATCATTGCTGCTCCCTGACGGTCACAAGACAAAATTATGTGTTACAGTCATTTAACTGAGATGGAGCATAAAACTCCCTCAAAAGTGGATGCAAAGGCTCAGAGTGCACATGTGATGTAGTGACACCCTTAGTTTACCAGTTTTCCCTGTATTGCTATGGCAATTACTGTTTTAATTTGTTCTAGCACTGTTTCAGGACATCCATTTTTTTTGAGTTTCACATTGCAGGCAAGTCATCCTTAGCCAAGTGGAATAAACACTGGGAAATATTTTCATCAAAGGTTAACACTTCCTTGTTCTTATCCAACCGGTATTTCTCTCACCTCACTGTCTAGTGTGATAGTCCTTAGTGAACCTATAGCAAAAAAGAAGATAGAAAATCCTGCTTTATTTTAACTGAAGTATTCTTTAGGACTTTACAGACCATTACTACTTCCTGGCATGGTTCAACGGCCAGAAGACAATGATCTTCTGAGCCTAAGGTCTGTGGCAAAATAGTAAGTAACAGTAAAGTCTGACATATTTCTTCCACTTAGACACTGTCTTGGTCCAACCCTCTGATACTGGCACTTTTCTTTGCCAGGCTCTTAGCTGGCATCCCACCTGCTGCCCCACTGTCACGGGTCTTCATTGGCATACCCGGCCTACCCATTATCTCCTTCCCCAAGTCTGGGAACTCTCATTTTGTATTTACTACGCCATTTGTAGGTGTGGCTTCCTACCTGCTCCACAGCCACTGGGGCTGGCCAGTGTCTGTGGCACCACCTACGCCCATACTCACCCGATCCATGTCCTCGTCCTGGAAGATGCCCATCTCCAGGCACTTCTCGGCCAGCTGCACGGTCCGCATCCTGTCCACCAGCGTGCCGTGGAGCAGCTGCACCAGGTGCACGCAGAGGTCGTGCTCGGCCTCCTCTGCCGGCGAGGGCAGCTGGCTCAGGCTGGGGTTGGCGTAGCAGGCGGCCAGGCTGCAGCCGCCGTGCTCCAGCGCCTGCAGGAACTCGCGGATCCAGCCGCAGCCGCGGGGCCCCCGCTCCACGGCCCGCAGCAGCTCCTCCGCCCCCGCCGCCTGGCCCCGCTGCAGGGCGGCCGCACGCACCCTCTCCCTGTCCTCCGCGCTCAGCGAGGGGAGCCGGTCCAGCACGGGCTGCACCTGGATGCACTGCTTCAGCCGCGGTCTGAAGCAGGAGATCAAGTACAGGAACAGCTCGTCCCGGGTGCTGTCTGCCATGGCCGCTCCCGCGGGCCGCTGGCGGGGGCTCCGCCTGGGCCCTGGCGAGCGGCGCGGCCCCGGCGCCGCTTTCGGTTTCGCTCGGGAGGGCGGTGCCTGAGGGCCCGGCTCGCTGGGCCAGGGCGGCGGCACCGCGCCCAGCACCGCTCAGCGCGGAATACGAAACCTTTGACAGTAACGAAACCTTTTACAGTAACTGTGAGTTGAAAAACCCAGTCATAAACGCAATCAAGTCTTTCACTTTCCAGCTCAAAAGATGCTCGGGCTACTCAGAGCATATCTGAGTTTTGGGCACTGGCTGCTGCCCAGGCACGCACTGGCAGCAATGAGGTGCTTCCTCGGTGTCTGAGGCTGTTGGAAGGTCTCTCCCTGAGATGTGGTTTCACCCATATCGTACGTGTCACTGAGCTTCAGAAGCAGTCTTGGTTTCCATCGTGGGGGTTTGGGGAACCTCAGTGTGATTCTGAGGTAAGGCAAAATGGTAAACGGCGTGTCTAGATTACTGTGTTCAGTTTTGGTCTGGGACAAGTTCAAGAGACTGAAAAATTGGAGAGTCCAGAGGCTAACAGGATTGGAGAGCCTGCTGTATGTTTGAAAGAACTGCATTTATGAAGCGTGGAGAAAAGAAGGGTCAGGTGAGATCCAACCACAGTGATGTCCAGGTGTCAGAAAGATAAATTACTTATTGGTAGAATTGCCTTGTTAAGGTGTAGGGCTTGGCATGTTTCAATGATGTCAGACCTGAGGGAGGTTAACAAAGCTTGGGAATAAGGATGTATCACTGATAGCAGACACAGAGAATACAGAATTTATGGGCCTCAAGGACATTTGGCAGAACTCCCAAGGTAAGGAAGAAACTAATAAAGCCATTTCAGCAATTAGCTGTTAGTTCAGATTAGCTCTGACTAGGCAGAGGAAATTCTGGTAGGGGGAGATTGTGACCACTGATTCACAGACCACCAATTCAGGAAACCACTGACTCAAAAGAAGAGAAAGTCTGAGCATGTGGGACTAATCAGCATAAGAAACAAGGGAATCATTTAACCAACAGAAGAAAGAATACTAATTAATATTAAAAACTATGTAACCTGTGGCCAGTGAGCATTAATGCCTTTGCTAAAACATAAAAAAAGTTGATAGTCATGGTACTGGCTTTGTGGATTTGCCACCAAGCACCCCTTTCTGTGCTGATGTACTAGTCTGAAAACAAACCAGTGGGAGGCACCAAGTCAGAATAACAATTTAATAGGGAAATTTTAAAAAAGGCAAAAACCACTGGTTCAAACTGACAGGGTCAAGATACAACCTGACACCCTGTTAGTCTGATAAGATGGTGGCTGCAGTCCTCCTGAAGTGATGGATGTAGTTCTGTCAAAGAAATGATCCTGTAGAAAGGGTCTGCTCTTCCTCAGAAGGTCCAGTGGTGGCTGTGTAGCTCCTGTCCTCTGGGAATCCAGTGGAAAGGGTATCTGTCGTGTTTGGAATCTCAAATTATATCCACGATGGAATGCTTGGTTCCTCCTTCTGGGTGGAACATCTCACAATGGGATGATGAGTCATGAGGCCAGGCGTTGATGGGCTCATTAACAGAAGATAGTCCGGAGGGAGGAGGCAAGGAAACACTGCCCCACCTGGTTTCAACAGCTCATGAGAATGGTAATAGAATACACTGCAACCCAGGACAGCTGAACTGTAAATAAATCCAATACCTTGATTTTGTGTGTGGATCAGCCTCTTGCAAACTGGGTTAAAGAATCTGTTTTGGGACACCAACAGTTCTCGAGCTCCTAAAAGTTGGATGATTCTTCACTGGGGTAAACAGGTCAAAGGGAACACGTTTCTTCAGGGGAAATTATGCCCAGGTACAAGAAAAAATCATTACCCACTCTAGAAACAATTAGACATTGGAATATATTGCTCAGAGAAGTAGCGGAAATTTTCTCAATAGAAATATTCAACACTTGGCTTGACAGTGTCCTTGATTTAATGTCTTGCTTTTAAAAGGAAGCCAGCTATCTCCAGAGGTCCTTTCTCAGCCTAAAATTTTCTGTAGTTCAAATTGTACCCTCAGCTGCTTGTCATGTTGAGATGTGCTGCAGCAGTCTGCTCTCAGAGGAGCTTCCTTCAGCTGGAGGCTTCTTTTGTAGAAGAATTTAATTTGGTTTCACTTTCATTTCATTGTTCTTTCTGCTTATTTCAGGTTTCACTGTTACATCATCATTACTTTTTCATTTCTGCTTTATGCAAGTTTCCCTTGAAAGACTTCTGTAAAAAGCATAATTTCTTTCCCACACTACTTTTTCTTCTGCCTTCAGCACCTTATCTGGAAGACACACGAACCTTCCTTGCTCAGTCTCAGGAAGCCTCAGGATTTACTCGGGCTCAGTGTGTGCAGATGGGCTGTTTGTATGTTTGCTTTATTGTGTATGCTGTGGTGGTAAATCAGGCTGTACATTTATCCCAAAACAATCCTTTACTGGCTCTAAGAGTTTGCAGACATTAAAAGGACATTTGACACTTCCAGAGTTAAAGAATGCCTCTTGTTTATTCCAGCTAGTGTGAGGTTGCACAGATGATGGCTGAGCTCCTGCTCTGTCCACGGATGATGCAAATACCCTGACTTAATCGCTCTTCTCCTGGACTCTTACACTGATTCCTGAGACCTTTGTCCCTTTCAGATGTGATTGAAATTAGTGTCAGGGTTCATAGCAGTCTCTCTGACAGGGCAGGGGAGGAGCACTCGGCTTTCCCCTTGGCTATCACCAGGGCTGCGCAGTGCCACCGCTCGGCCCCGCTACAGATCCGACGCTGCCCTTCCCTGCTCGGCCGGAGCGCACGGGGGAAGCCGGGACGTGCCCCAGCCGCAAAGGCTGCAGCACCGCACCGCACCGCACCTCACCGCACATCAGTACACAGCACCGCACATCAGCGCCCAGCACCACCCCGCACCGCGCCGCATTGCACCGCACTGCAGGGCACCGCACTGCAGAGCACCGCACAGCACTGCACAGCACTGCACCGCACTGCAGAGCACCGCACAGCACTGCACAGCACTGCACAGCACCGCACATCAGCGCACAGCACTGCACCGCACTGCAGGGCACCGCACAGCACTGCACAGCACTGCACAGCACCGCACAGCACCGCACATCAGCGCACAGCACTGCACCGCACTGCAGAGCACCGCACATCACCGCACATCACCGCACATCAGCGCACATCACCGCACATCAGCGCACAGCACCGCACCGCCCACCATCCCACTGCATAGCACGGCACCGCACCGTGCAGTGTACATTCTCACACATTCTCTTACAGGGTAAGAATGTTTAACAGGAGAGGATGGAAAGATCAGGGGTGCTGATCTGGAGGTGTGGTATTAAGTACAACTGTCACGGGAGGAATTGTACCTTCTGCTGTACCTCGCAGTGTGCTGTGATTCTATTTGTGTCCAGCATTTTAGAGCTCAGCAGCTCCAATGAGAAGACATACAATTTATCAGTGGGCAAGACTCCAGTTGCTTCACCTCAGCAGGCAGCCAGAGGCCATGAAAAACAGTGGTTTTGCTTTTTGTATGTTACTTATGATGCTGGTGAATGAGACAGGAGCTTTGATGAGTGCTCACCAGAGAGACGAAATTGCTAGGACACAATCCGCAGCAGGAAAAGGGAAGACAGGTTCATCTGCAGACAGCCAGCAGTGAGGTGGGAGACCAGAGAATGCATTTGCAAATCGAACTGCATGGGAACGTGGAAGGAAAGAGACATGCGTTTGGGCGTATGCTACCAGGAAACAGCAGAGTTGGGCAGGTCAAGACACATGACTACTGTGTGTTACTGTAAATCTGTGCCTGTAGGTGAATGTGCACATCCAAATAGTTCAGGTTGCTGCGCAGCTTAATGATTGAAAAGCATCACAACCTCTCCTTTGCTTTAAATGTTGAACTAAACCCTTACCTGGTAGGAGCCAGTGAACTTTGTTAAGAGCTCTGCTCATCTGTACAGTCTCACCTCTCACCTTTGAAGTGATTGTCCACATTGCTTTTGTACTTCAGCTACTTTAGCTGTTCCTGAATTTCCAGAAGACTTATCTGTATCTACAGCTTATAATTTATATGAATTTTTAGCTACAGGTTTTTAATGCACATAGCCAAGTGTTCCTAAGTCCAAGCAAACCCAAAACCTACCTCCTATAGTTCTGAAAGCTTCTATGGACATGTTACAACCGTGTGGGTATACAACCCTTTACATCATTCACAGCTTGATTTGGATAACAAAGACCCATTTCTATCAAGTGAAAACCAGACTGGACTTTGAAGAGGCCCGCCCCTTCAAAAAACCCCACAAAAACCCTCAACAAAATCACCTGCAAATAAAAGGGGCTATTTTTGCCGTTTATAAAATCAACACATTTCCAAACCCAATGGTTTGGAAACAACAACATTGGTTATTGAACCTCAACAAGAAAAGAAGTGACCTGAGAAGGCAGATCTTTCTGTGGCAGGGAAGGGGCAGCTAGAGTGTTGCAACCAAACTTTCATCTTCTGTTTCTGCATTCCTTGGCAGGGAGCTTAGAATCTCCGTAACATTATAAAGTCTCCCTTATTTGCACCCATTTGATATTCTTCTTCTTGGTACAAGGACAAGGAAAGGAACAAAGCCTCTTTGAGCCAAAAAAATGGAGTAAGAAGTGGAGCTTTTCCTTCACTTAGACTGACTGCAGTAGTTGTCACTCTTCCTCTTCCCCAATGCTTCTTCCCCAGGCCACCTGTTTTGCTCAGTCTCTTTGCAATAATGAGAAATACCAAGTGATGAAATTGGAAAAGGCCTTTTGTAAAGCAATGCTCATGCATTATACCTTTTTCATTAACTTTATTTTTAACTGATACCAGATTTTTTAGAATGTAGCATAACTACAAATACCTTTTTAGAAAATGTGCTAACTTGTTTGTTGTAACAGACATGAATGTTAATTACTAGGCTGAGATAGAGCAGAAGTCATTAACACTTGCTATTAAAAAATTCCAAACAACAAAACCCCCCAGAAGGTATTTGTTATCCAGCACTCCTGTTTCAATGGAGTATATGCAGGCAGAGATTCTGACTGGTCCCTAGTGAGAGGAAAGATGTATGCTAATGTCTTTACAAACAATTCCATGGGTGAGGGTGTGGGTGTTAATGTCTCCACCAACTTCAAGACACAGGTTTGTTACAGAACCCAGACAGTTTGACTCCTGAAACAGACAAAAAGGTCTGCACAAGCCTGAGTTTCAGAATTTTGGGGTAAAATAACAGGTTCAAGGAGGGGAATATGTGGGAGGCGGTTCGGGCAGGCTGTACCTTCCGAGTACCTCAGCCGATGGAGAAAGGAAGAGGGCAACAGGCGGCCGGGAGCTTAGGGTAAAAGGAGGCTGCGCCCTCCGAAGCCTCGAGAGAGAAAACCCCGTGGGCGTGTGCCCCGGTGGACTCTCTCCCTTTATTCGAATGAAGTTGCAGGACTCCTCTGTCTCCTTTTTGGACATAAACCTCTGGCGTTTGTGGATTAATTTTCCTGACAGTAGGATCTGCTCCTGCAAGGCACTGAGCAGTGCAGCCCTCCTGTCATCGTGGTGGAAGAGCAGTCAGCCTGTTGTAGCATTTGGACCTTTCAACAATCAACAGTAGCATGAGGCAGTAGAAAATTTGATCTTGTATGGGGAAGGGTTGGTTTATCTTTTCAGTGACAAAGGTATTGACTTAATTAATTTTGGTATCTTTAAAAGCAAAGGTATAGCAGAGCCATGCTCAGTAGCTCAACACTCACACTAATTTTAAATGAGGAAAGATTCACCCACCTTGGGTTTATCTACCAGCTGTGCATGACTAAAGCATCATGTTTCATGCTGACCCCAACATACAACGAATGTATATGGGAAGGACAGCTGCTATTGCATCTCTTTGTAGCACTGATTTAGGACAGAGGGTTTAGTTTGGTTTCAGGTAAAATTTAAGTGCTTCTCCTCTAACTGGATTGCATGGTTTTCTGTAACCAGTTCTCACCCTAGATGAACTTCACATTAAAGCTGTAAGATTAGAAAATCATATGAACATTTAAAAAATATTTGAAAGCAGCAATAAAAAGGTAATTTCCTTCTAAAAAAACCACGACATTTGAAGCAGAATAATATTTTAATAAAATTAAATCTAAGTATTCACAAAGCATTATGCACATACAGTACATACTGTATTTAAAGCCTACAGACCTTAGATCATTTTATTCTAATGTAGTCAGCTTTGGACACAAGCTAAGCTTACTCATTTTGTAATAAGAAAGTTTACAATTGTTCCTGAAAGTGATTTTACATATATACATATATATATATATAGCTCTATATATATACTCCTACATGTAAGTGTAGGTATATACACACACTTGTGTGTATGTGTGCATATAAATATATATACACATACACATACATACACACCTATGTACATACATAAAATACACACGTGCACACATCCAGGAACGGTGTGTGGGGGGTGTGTGTATGAGCATTGGAGAGGGGCCAGTCAGTAAAAAGAGGTAACTGCAAACAGCCACCCTAATAATTATAAAACAAAAATGTGTAAAATATTTTTAAATTAAAACAGATTGTTAACAATTTGTATTGAACAAAAGGAACACAGTCTTCTGCATTACATAGAAATTAGGTTTATTGCATTTGATTATGTTTGTGTGACAGATGAAGAATACCTGTCAGCTCATCACAGCTGAATTCTATGATGCAATTAAAAAAAAATAACAATACAAAAACCCAAAACCAAAATGTAGTGGAAACAAATGATTCAATTTAATGCAGTTTTGTGGATGTGACCTATGGTGATACATTCCAGCATATGGCAGTTTTCCTCTCTGTTAAAATACTGCCCTACTTCAACTAGTTTGGAAGGAGGCTGTTTTCTCTGTCCTAATTGTTTCAAGCCCAGAAGACTTGGTTACCTTATTCTTTCTTTAGATTCAGACTCATTGTGATTTATTATAAAAGCTCACTAGAAGAAAGATAAATCAATTTTCAAAAGTGAGCTAGAAGAGCATTTTTCTTGAATTTTAGCTTGGTCAGGTAGGAGTTTTTCTATGTGAATTATTGTTATTGGTCTCCTATTTGCTCTGAAGACATATCCACAATAAAATACTATTTCCATGACAGCAGTAAATGGTAATCTCCATGCAACGTAAACTGTAATTTCAGAACATGCATGTTATTTAAAAAAAAATAAAAATATAAGGTGCCTTGAGAATGCTGGCAGTTTTACATTTGGAACATACAGTTAGTGTGTGTATATATATATTTACATCAGAACTGCTCAACTTTACCTTACAAGCTTCAGATTTAGGAAAATATACAGTACTTTTGCATATAATGGTATATTCCTTGTAGCCCCTGAGTCAAGTATAGAGGATTTAAATTAAAAAAAAAAAAAAAGGAGAAACAGCCATTAAAAGCACTTTTATGTGAAGTAATAGTATAAAAGTACTATTTCCCAGGAAGACCAGGATCAGAAACATGCCTATGAAGACTCAAGATTCCTACAGTGCTTAGTGAAGATTCTGGCAAGGAAGGGTGCCGAACTGGTGGCAGACAAGTTTTACGAGGCTGTGGGGGACACTCTACAGACTGGTCGTGTTCTTGGTCTAAAAGAGAAGCCAGGTTGTCTTCTGAAGCTGTGTTCAGATGCACTCCACTTGAGAAGGATTCTTTGGATTTAAGTTTTGATTTTTCAATGTCTGAAAATTCAGGACACTGTAAGGGATGAGAAGAAACAAGATGGTAATAATTAAATTGGTCTCTTCCAGGCTCTTGTTCTGTTCAAAATTAGCACATTCAGATGGTTCATGGAAAACCATCTTTGAAAATTAAGCAGTGTACTGAAATATTTTTTACATGGTACTGCATTTGAATTTAATATATTTGAAAGCGATTCTGCTGATTAATTGTAGAAGCCTGGATATCTTTTCCTCCCCTCAGACCTGCTAATATGACATCAAGATACACATATATGCAGCCCTTTCGAAAGGACTGATTACTCTTGAGACCCAATCTAAGAGTATGGATCTCAACACTCTTGAATATGAAGTTCTGTTTTAGAGCATAACTGCAGAATTGCATAATTCTGAACATTCTAACCATTTGGATTTCTTTTCTGGTAACTTTTGTGAAAAACATGACAATAAAGTAGATCTGTCAGATTATACAATCATTGTACACATCTCTAAAACCCTCATAGAAAATGTGGCCTCTGAAACCATGGTGTCTAAGCCCACTGTGCAGATGCTAGGTCAAAATAGTAATTTTGTATTCCTTAAACTAGTGAACCAGCACCTAGATTGGTATGCATTTCTTCCTCATAAGATAAAAAGACTAGGAAACCTCTTTTGATCTTATTGGACATGTACTTACCTGAGATGAAGGACTGAAACTTCTGTCTGTTTTAACTGATGCTGCAGGCTGAAGCTTTTGTATGACCTGGATTGCTGGCTGTTGATACTCTGCACCTGCTGTCACCATGCTGTAGGCAGGTGGAATGAGTGCTGACTGCCTTTGCAGAAGCTGCAGGATGGTTTGGATATCAGCAGTCATTTGGGATTCAAGCCTAGAGAAGGAACATGAAATCAGTTAACTCATATACCAGGAACAGATATATTTTACACACTGATTACAGAGGTGTTCAAGAGGGACCTGCACTTTACCAGTAAAACCGATGCTTGTCGTGGCATGACCATGTCTTAAATAGAAGAGAACAGTAGAGGGAGTACGGAGCCCTTCCAAAGCTTCTGGCTCTCCCTCTCCTTTGCAGAATATACCTGCGAGCTTTTCTCTGGTTTTTGCTATATTGAGTTCATCACTAGGCTGTAGGTTTGCAACAAGAAGCAATGCGGGGGACTGGGTATCTGGTTGAAAATAACTGGAATAAATGTATTCTCTTCATTTCAACTAAATTGATTTGTGCTGGCTGAGAATGGGACATTATTTTGATGCATCTGACAGTGAATTCTGACATGCTAATACAATGCACTGAACTAAGCAGAAGTCACATTTGTGCTTTTCCACAGTTAGAAAAAGAAAGATGCTTCCAAAATCATTGAAAATCCAACTGCCCAATTCTCATTACTGTGAAAATTTATTCAAACTTATGCAGACCTCAGAATCAATGTCAGCATTTCTGATGTTCAAATTTTGTACCTTTAAAATATTTTTTTGCCTTTTCAAAAATTTGTATATGACTTCTGAAATACTTGAGCTGATTATGTTGCTCATACTTACAATTCCATAGCACTCAAATGATTTTTAAATGGTCTTGTCAAAATCAGTGACAAACTCAGGAAAAGGTAATGCCTATTGTGCCTTCCCAGCTGCTGGAAGGCTACAGCACACGCTGACAGACTGTCATGCAGATATACAGCCTTCTGTACAGCAGCTCAGCTTCTGACAGAGTAAACAGGTCTTTGCCAGCAGCCCTTAATGTTGTGTTACTACTTGGGCTCCCTGTGGTAGCAGAATTTATCCCGTGCTGTCAGATTTTTGCTTTTACCAGCTAGTGCTGCACTAGCGTTATTTTGTATCTTGTTGGAGTTGTCCATTGCCTGTGTCATTTATTTATAAAAGCATCTGTGAATTTAATCCAAAATATATGCCCAAAGTGTGTTTGGAATGCTGTTCCTTCCTTTATCAGGAGAAGCTGCTTTTGTGGCATTAGCTCTCAGAAAAAAAGGCCCAAACCCAGACTACTGTTAGAGTCAGACGTGCCCTACTCACCCCCTTGTTCATCTCCCTTGGGTTCTTTGCGACTTGCAAATGTGCTATTCTCACACAAGCATGGTGCTGATGCCACATCATGCTGAAGGAACAGCAGCATGCCACCATCCAGAGAACTTCCACCTGCTAAACCTGGGCCTTAACACCTCATTGAATAAAAGGCAGCATTGGAGGATGTGCATTCAAGATTATTTTTGACTTTGAATTAACTCTAAAATTGCTCCCCTCTTACTTTGTTATTACTTGAAAGTTTCTTGGTACTTCAAATGAAAGAGTATCTCTGGCAGTGTTTATTCATCATCATTGCATATAAACGTTTGCTTTCCATTCTCCAAAATTTAAAAAACAAATCCATGTTACCCAAACAAACAGGAAAACCTTAGATGCATGGCCCATAGTCTCCATGAAATTCCAATTGCTTAAACAGAGATAACTCCAGGGACATATTCCCTGAAAAGTGGCTTTCCAGCCCTCTGTGTCTATTTAATAATTGAGTGTTATGCCAATTCTCTAACTTAGCATGGAAAAGTTCAGGGAGAAGCGACCATGCTTTTTAACCTGGCAGGTCAGATCCGACAAAGGCGGGAATGGATATTGTCTGTTATATTCATAGAAAACCCAGCAAGGCCTCAAATCCCAAAAGTATGAAAAGCCTTAAAAACATGAGAAGAGTTAAAGAATAAAGTGATTTAATGAAATACATAACAATTTAATTCTTAGTTTATCAGCAACAATTATATTCTCTCACAGAAGAAAATAATGAGAACTTGCATGATAAAACTATGGGTAACTTTGAGATATAACTTCAGTTTTGAGAACTTAAAGTTTCAGAAAATGAAATGTAACCAAAATACTACATACTGTTGATGGGGATCCTGCAGGCATTTAGTTATGTGACATTTACAGTTACTTAGATTACTTTACTTTGCTGCAATTAGAAATTACAGCAGTTTAGGGTTAAGTGTTAAAAATCTCTTTTTAATGCATTATGTCATATTCAGAAATGAAAAATACTCATTTGATTGTGATAGATGAAGGAATCAATATGCAGTTAACCTGGCTTTAAACTGATTGCTAAAATATACAGCACATAATGCCAGTGAAGAGCTACTAAAGTATAATTAGGACTGTGTATGTGTCATAGTATTTGTCATAGAAAAATAATGAAAGTAATGGAATTACAGACTGAAAATAATGAAAAAAAGCCACGCTCCTGAGCATAGGGCAATTTAAAATTAAGTGAAGTTGCATGGTAAATTACAGTGCAGGATGGATCAAAATTGTGTAACCATATTTTTAAGATGCTCTAAGCTATGCTGCTTAGCTGCCAGTAAAGAGTAATATATCAGTATTAAGCAAAGGTGATACTGGACTCTGATAAAGAAAGCATAATTTTTCTGTTGTAACAGGTATAAGTATTGTGCCTTTGCATACTTCCATGTCTTACTTATTATAGAGTTGCAAAAAAAGTTAATGCATCAAAAAGGGAATTCGTCTGCAATACATTTTAAGAAGCAGGCAGCTGGTGAGTCTCCAGGAAAGAAAAAGTACTTCAGATCTTTAAGATACTGAAAATTGCCATTTTGTGTCCCTGCCCATGGCAGGGGGTTGGAACTAGATGATCTTTAATGTCCCTTCCAAGCCAAACTGTTTGATGGTTCTATGATCTTAGGACAGCTCTCTTGATGAGGTGAGATTTAAATTTAACAATCTGAGGTGCCTCAGTACAACTTCTTGGTTAAAAAGTTGGTCTTCTAAAACAGTCAGCTGAGGGGAAAGGCTCCACTGCAAGGCCATTCAGAGTAGCTAATGTGTGTCCCTGCAGGTAAAAGAGATGAATATTCTGGCAACGTATCAAAAATTGTGTACCCAGAATTCCCAGAACTGTTTTTTCCAAGGTTCTGAAAAGCCCAGCTTAGGTGATATATAGGCTCCTCAGAATACCTACAGACAAAACAGTGATATTCCCATAAGGCATATTTTTGTACTTTTGAGCTTCTAAAGATCTGAACGCTTTTGGAAACTTCCTGCACAAACTCATTCCTCCTGTAGCATCATCAGTATCAGTTGTATTATGTACTCTTTCATATATAGGTTTTTTTCTCTTTATTCGTACCTGTTGAGTTGTTCTTGAAGTAAATCTAATCGATTCTCCACTTCCCCGTATATAAAATCACTTTCAGTTTCACAGATTCCCCATGTAACATGGGATAATGCTGGTTGAACTGGGGAGTCCTGGTACTCCTGGATGTTCTCCTCTTCCCAGTTTCTTTTGTTGATATCTGATGAAAAACAAACCATACAAAAGTACAGATTTACATATGTAGAGTTAGAGAGGGGTTGGCACCTCTGAAGCATCCCACTTACTCATGTTTCTCAAAACCTTGAAAGTCAAATTGGTACACTGGCACATTGACTGAACATCTCTTTTTGTTCCTTACTACTCCTTAAGGAAAGATAAAAGTGGTCATATTCATGCTAACATTTTGAAGCTGTAGATAAACGAGCAGCTTTGTCTAGACGGCATCATCAGAGTTCTGCCACTGAATGGCTTCCCTTTAGTTTTATTTCTATTATTCTACAAATGGATCCCAAATTTTCTAGAGGTGTTTTTTTAGCAATTTTTTATTGACTGAAAATAGAAATTTTTGTTCTAACCTAAAGGCATTAAATGATGTACTTGAATGTCTTTGATAGTGCACTTCAGAGGCCTGACTAAGACCCCTTCTCTTTCCCTTGAATGTGCTATTTAAGTGTATTCAATGCTTAATTTGTGGTGTAAAAGAAGGATTTGTTGCATTGCATTTGCAGCAGTGGGCATGTGGTACAGTGTATTGGAATGTCCCCTCTAGAGAAAGGTGCCAGGCCTCAGGCAGCTGCCTTTCTTACCCATAACTGTAACACTACTTGTCTTAGGTGAAGTGTAATATGTTTTCTCTGAGACAAGGGCCATTTAATGCAGCTCATACTGCTTGAAAAAGGATACTGCTTATTTTTCTCAAAAAGGAAATTGATTTTCATTGATGTAGCTTTTAGCATCACTATTCTCCCACCCAATCCTTAAATCACTGTGTAAAGCACATCTTTGAAACTTACAGTACTGTGGGGTGAAAGGTGCCTGTCCATTTTGTTTAATGCTTTGGGACTCCTAAAATAATGAAATATTCAGCATTGCTGGGTCAGCCAGAAATCACTTTGATATTAAATGAAGCTTCATGGTAAACATGAAATATCTGAAACCACTCATTATATGAGTAATTTATATTTATTTCTTTATCTCCAGCCCTTTGCAAAAAACCCCATGATGATTACTCCAGGTCTCACCCTATACCTGCTGTGCCCAAATTTCATCCCTTTTGACCCTCCTGGTTCTTGGATTTCTGTGACCAAATACTGCATGTGACTACCAAATGGAGCTCAGGGACACTCTTTCCTTTTTCCTGGACTTCTGGTTTGGGATATTTTTCCCTTCTTTCTCAGTTTACTCAATCTACCCCCCTGTAGATTTATTAATTAGTTTACATTCTCGGCTCTCTTCCATTTCTCCTGTTCACCAAGCTGTTGAAAGGTTACACATCAATTATCATGGGATATACTTGTTGCACTTATCAAGTATAGAATGAGGATCTTGCTGTGACCTTTGCAGAGCCTACAGACGACTTAGGTTGAACAGGGTTTTTCTAAGGCTCACCCTGCCCTCCATAGCCTTTGTTTACTTTGAATGAATCTGTCATGAAAACAGTCAAAATTGGTCAGAATCACTCATTCTTCTTTGATGTGATAAAAAAGACTGTTTAAACGCTAACATCTGCTCAGAGTTGTATTTGTAATTACTTAACTACATGAAGTTATAGAACATATTAAAGTTCTTATTGCACCTAGGCTGCTACTTCAGCATACAGCTGGGCAAAGTCCTTGACTGCTTATAAGGTATCTGCAGTTGGATTTGAATCCCACATCAGTCCTGAATGATTTGCGCAGAGCTTCTCCTAACACTTCTCTTGGCACTGCACGCTGTTCACTCAGCATAGGTTACATTCATTTCACACTTGTGAAATTTTTCTAAGCAACCACAGCAGCTAGAGCCATGTTTCAAAGAGAAGAGAAAAAAACCCCACAGTGTGGGTGACATGTAAGAGCTTTGTCCAAATGCTAATAGCTAATCCCTTTCAAACATGTCTTTGAGCAGTGTTTCTCTAAGTAAAGAGAAAAAAAAAAAAAAAAAAAAAAGAAGTTCCTGCTCAGATTTAGTATTTCAAGTAGATTTAGCCAGGAAGGGGAGCTCTCACTACATGATTCCAAGTGTAAGGGGAGACTTTGTTCTCTGTCTCTCTTTTTTTTTTAATC
The DNA here is from genome assembly GCF_041296385.1 of Aphelocoma coerulescens. Classification (NCBI taxonomy): domain Eukaryota; kingdom Metazoa; phylum Chordata; class Aves; order Passeriformes; family Corvidae; genus Aphelocoma; species Aphelocoma coerulescens. The sequence goes on along the minus strand of NC_091021.1, from coordinate 22,418,451 downwards.
AGACAAAGATGGTTATTACATTATCTGATCTTTGGTTAGCAGGTGGTAGAAGGTTTCCTGGAGCTGTAGAGAGTGTTTGAATTTCATGTGACGACCTGTAACTGATTTTATGTGCTGGGCAGAAGGAAGAGGAAAGAGATTTAATCTTGGCTACACAAAAACCCATTCTGCTTCTCAGGAACTTAAGCCAACAGAAAGAAAGAGATAAAGGGTGTCACAGAAGCATGTAATTTGGTTTTAGGAGGCACACATGGCCCAATTTGCAGTGTTCAAGGAAAAGTTGGAAAGCTCTCAGGAAACTGAAGGGAGCATACTATGAAAAATTCTGGGGTAAAGTTTCAAACTATGGATTTAGGTGCAATGGATTTTGTAAATCCAGTAGATTTATAAGCAGTGAATTTCAAGAGCATTTCACTGCTTTTTAATGTCCTGTAAAAAACAAGACATTGGTTACTTTACACAATAAGTCATTCATTAAAATCACAGATTTTCAACGCCATGGCTTATCCTAGGGAAATCACAGCTGGTTTTTGTCCCAGAATATGTATTTGGAAACTATTATAATAGATGCTTAATTTGTGACAAAGCAAATGAATTGGCACTATAATGACAAAAGTTCACACACAGTAAGTAAGTGAATACTCTATAAAATATGGTGTTTTACTCATCTAAGTATCTTTTCAGGTATTCCATATGTGTTAGTAACCCCAGAAAAGCCCACCAGCAGCTACAACTTCATAATCAACTCTGGTCTTCCAGGGCTTGAAGAATCTTAGACTGAGAACTAAGTCAATAAATGTATAACTCCATTCACTGGAACAATTAAAGAATCAGACTTTTAGCCCAAGAAACGACCAAGTGAAGATAGCATTTTTCCTTATCATGTAGCTAACAGCTACAGTAAAATTCTCAGGTCTTCAAAAAGAGCCATATGTTTAAAAGTTAAAAGTTGCATTCTAGGATTAGGAGAGAGACGTTTGCACTGTTTCTGCCAAATTATACAATACATTATTAATAGTCTTTCCATTCATTGAAGTAATGACCAAAGCTTAAAACAAAACAAAAGATAATTAAATATGTATCAGTCACAGTGGTAATGAATTGGAGTAGCTTTATACAAGTGCATTTGTATCCAAGATTTATAAGGTACCATAATATATGAGGATACATAAAAGCAGAATTTTTTTCACAAGTTCATTATGTTTGTAACTGCTCTTCTGGTAAATTATAATCAATCTCTAACAGCAAAAATAAGAATTTAGTTTAAAACATATATCAGTAAAAGCTAATCTTATTCACCTTGTAGGTTTTATAAATGTTGCAAGAAAGCTCATTACCTTGCATAACATTACTAGAAGTGCTAAATTACAGAGTGGAAAAAAGAGTGTGGTCTTAATCAAAAATATGTAACATTTAGATATGCTAAATTTAGCTCAAATAAAATCTGCAATAGGTTGCCTTGGAAAATGTTGCTATACCTGCAAGGACACATTTCTGGCTATTGGAGGGGAAAGGTAAGGTTTCCAATTGCAGTATGAATGCAACAAGTTCACGTGATGCAGATTTATAGGGCCTTAACTTGAAGAGACCAGACTTCACATATTCATACCTCTGAGATGTTAAAATCATTGTTTGGCCTGATTAATCATTAGGTTTATTTAAAAAGATAGTCTAAAAGCCTAAAGTTTATGAATGATGGTCAAATGGTTAAATTGTCTCAATGGAAACCGCTGAGGAAAACAGCATTAAACAATAAATATGTAATTCTTCCCTTCGGACTGAAGGAATTACAAATTAACTTGCAGAAATATTTAAATTGTATATTAATACAGGGTTTTTCATTAATTTCCTTTCACATCACTGAGAAAATTAATATTTTAGTATATTATATGTAATTTTAATTATATGATTTAACTCTATGTAAAAGTATCTGAGATTGCTTAATAGTTCCTGATCATTTGTCACATAGAAAAGCTCAAATCTTTATTCTTGTGTGTTACTTATGGAAGTCATGATTTTTCTGTGTGGTGTAATGGTGCAGCCATTAACCAACAGGTGCAGCAAGACAGGATAGCATTCTTCCAAGCTATTATGAATTTTTTTTCACATAATTTTTGTTGTGTCTTGTAAATGCAGTGAATAAAATTAGTTATCTGAAAAAATTTTTTGCACGTGCAACTGTCACTAAGTTTAGCTGGTCCAGCTCTCATTATCTAGAATTTTTTACTGTCATCCAAACCTGGCACATCAAATAGCCTTTGGGAGATTCTGTACTGCTTTGAGTGCAGTTTTCAATGGGCACTCAGTGAAGTCCAGTACCAGTGGACAATTTTGAAGTGTTTCTGTAAATTACTTAGGTAGTTCAGTTACAAGATGATTTACAGTAAAACCTAGAATGGCCTTCTGGAGGTTCTACAATCCAGTCCCACAGAACTGTAATCCAGTTCCCACTGAATTAAACTACATTAAGCCTCTTGAGAAATAATAATTTTTTGATCTAAAATATTTTTTCTTAAGCTTTTTGGAGTAAATATTATGTAAAGAATCAAGAGAACCATTCAGAAAATTATTTTTGTTAATCAGACTAAAAAGATGTCTGCTCAAACTTTTCTAAATAGCAACAGCTGGATTACCTTTGCAAGAACTGCTTCTTTTGTCAATAAGAATTTCTTCTGTGTCATGATCCGTTTCTTCAAAGTCCACCTCTGTGGTTTTCTCTGTTACAGATGGATAATCAGCTATCCCAGAGAACAGGGGTTTTTGCTCATCTTCAATAGAGGACACAAAAGATGATGACCCACTTTTTTTCTCCTCAAAATGTTTCTTAACAGATTGATAGTATCTGGTGCTGTCTCCTGAGGGTTCAGGATCACTCTGATCATTCTCTCTGAAATAATCTGTGAAACAGAAATAATTGTATACAAAAATAAGCAATTAATGAAAGTTTATTCTAGTTTATTATGGTCTGAGGATGGACATGATTCTTATACAGGTAGGAAGTTCACTGTCTGTTAGAAAAAAACCAAACTTTAAAGCCTTTTTTTGAGTCTTCTATCAGAGGAGATTTATATTTCTTTTGAAGTCCTAGAAGATATTTGCATGTATGTAGTAAGTATTCTTAGTCCATAAACCATAACTCGTTTTGCAAAAACTTGCTTATATCGAAACAACAAAGGCTTTATCCAACACAGCCCTCCTGTGTACTCTTTTTTTTTTAAGTGAGGACAAAATTTAAGAAAGCTTTATATAAGTCTACAAAATATGAACTATTTCATTCTGTCTTCCAATTTCTCTCATTATTGGGCATTTATCACAGTCTTGACAGGCTAACTGTCATGTATGTTAGACTAGGTATCAGAAATACTCATTTAAGTTATTCTCACATGAGAGCATATTTGTTGATTATTCTTTTCCCAGAAGAGACATATATGTTAATCAACCACTCATCCCCAAAATTTCTGGGCCCACCTAACCAGAGAGCATATTTCTCCGTATTTATACAGGATTGATATGGTAGAGAGAAACACAAAGAAGGGAGTTCCTAGTCTGACTTCATGGGATCTCCTCAAAACAACTTTGCAAAGTAGCTCAAATTCCTTAGCCTTTAGAGTTGCAATTCTCTGAACAGCCAACCTTTTGAATAACAAAAGTAAACAACATTCTGTGATATATATGGTGGCAGTGTACCAGTCAAGTTGAGAATGAATCTTTCATTAATCATATTCAAGGTCCGTAGTGAACAGCAGCAGATTTAGTCCTCTTAAGAAACTGAAAGTAAGCCTAGATTTAAAGCAGATACCTTTAAAAGCAGATACCTTTAAAAACATATTGTAAAAATTAAAAGGATTTAAACCCAAGAATGATAATTTCTTAATACAGAGAAGTCTTGATCTCTTTTCAGCATAAACTTGAAGCTAACTTTGAATTCAAAATTTGGTTTTACCTATTTTTAACTGAAATGTCAAGATAATTTCAGTTCCGCTATTTATTTAAAACACATTCTAGCAGGGTAGTCTCAACAACATATAAATACTGTAATGAGTTTGCATTAACTTCCTGGGGAGACAGCATGATTTCCCATCTGCTTTGTGCTAATTACTAATCAACATAGTTCTGGAATGTCTGTAGTCCTTATAGCCTACAGCAGTGGCTGTATACACCATTCCATATACTCCCTAGGTTTCTGCTCTGTTTTCTGGTCACTGTAAGGAAATCAAAGTGTGGCTTCATCTAATCATCTTTGTCTGCACATAAAAAGAATGCAATACCTGTAAAGAGCACCCTTCAAGGGTCCAGAAATCTGTGAGCAGTGAGGGCAGGTAATGGTGAACAAAATAAACCCAATAACACAGCAAAATAAACTGGCAGGCCTCCTGTACCTGTACCCTCTAGAGTCTCCAAGGGCAATTAACACAACTGCAAATGGAAGTGACTTTACTGGGCTTCTGTTAAGCAGGACTACTGGCTCTACGTGATACTGGTGATGCTGAGTTACTGCAAAGTTGTCAAAACAACTGCAAATGGACTGGCAGTGTAAAGTTCTTGAGGGATGCTCAGACTCGAGAGTCAAATGCCATGTTCTTGGCAATTCCATCTCCAAAACTGTACAAAAACAAAAGAAAGCTTCATAAGAAAATTTTATTATAGATGTCTCCCATGGTATTTCTTGTGGGAATATATTGAAAACATACAGTCACGCTACAGTAAATTGTCCTAATTACTTAGTGTTTGACTGAATTCAACCTGGGAAAAAGACCTAATGAAAGCTTGAAATTGCCAATTTTTAGGGTAATTTTGTATGTTCATGGGATTTTGTACACTAACGGCAGCTGTAATTAGCACTCTGTAGAATACAAATCAAGCACTGGACTAATTTTAAGAAGGGGTCATTGAGTGAAAAAAATTGTTTGGCAGCTGAAGTATAGCAGACTGTCTTATCTCTTATATTCATAAAATGACAAAATATTCAGAAACATGAAGCCAGATTCTGCTAATAACTACTCTTCTGTAAAACCAGGGTAATTCAGTTGATATCCCTGCATTTAGTCTCCATCTATATCAGAACAACAGAATGCATTATTTTCTAAATGCTGTCCAAATATTATGAACTCACTGGCATGAGAAGGAAGGCAGAGATCTGTTGAATGTAGGCTCCTGCCTATTGAAATCAGGGAAGATTTGTTCATCAGCTGATCTATTTCAAAACAGACATCTTTGGCTTTACTGCCATTGCATTATCTTCTAGGCATCTGGCTATACACAGAGAGTCAAAAGTTGTTTTCTTTTTAAAAGACTCCTATTTAATGCTAAAGATTCTTCTCTCTGGAGGATAATCTTGTGATACTTTGCCCCTAGGGTATGAATTAAAATAGAAACTGCTCTATTTTATTGACTCTTCAGGACCTGGTAACAGTGCAAGCTCCATACCTCTGCTCAACACCTTAGCAGTGCCTCTGTAGCTCAGTGGAAAATAAGTTACAAATATATAGGTAGGGCTTTTTTCAGAATGTGAATTTCTCTAATTTCTCCCTCCTTTTGTAATGAAATCCAGTCAATGGTTTGGAATGGATTTTCCAGAAGAGAAGACTTTTCTATCTGTGTATGTATGGATATGTTCACTTTCTGTCACACAGAAAAGTGTTTTTAAAGTTTTATTTATCCCTTTCTGTTCTTCTTCCAAATGTAATCACTAAACCCCATCTTCCTTTCCCCTCCCCACACCAGTTCTAGTGTTTTCTCTTTCCTTTTCCAGTAAGACAAATTTCACTTTCTTATTCTGACTGATAGAATCTGTTTTACTGAAGATGATTATTTCTGTAATTTCCTGCTTAACCAAAATGTACAAACATCATTTACACTCTTTATGGGACTGTTCTAGCCTGTTGTATGTTTTGGGTGCCTGCCAAGTTTACAGGCAATGTCCTCTGACATTTGCTGTCTGGAAATTCCAAAATCTTCAAAGTAATTATCAGAAGGTTTGTGTCCTGTTTTTCGTGCGTGCACTGGCAAAGGAAGGGAAGAAATGGGGTTGTCACAAGTCTGGGTCATAGAGCTATGACAGTGACTCACAGAAATACTGGCATTAAAATCCTACTTCATAGGATGGTTATCAGAGGTCAGACGATTTCTTTTGTGTGATATGGTCTGCAATACTGAAATTTTGCATTGCTCAAGTAGTGCCAGTCTGCATGATCTAGATGTATTTTCTCTTAATGTATCAGTGTGCTGCAAACAATACTGGTGAAAGTGTCAGCAGTATATTACCTATGGAGCAGCATTGTTTAATACTGCTGTAATTTCATTAACTGGAATTTGTCATCATTAATCAAGCTAGCTATGTAGCCTAGTGTTTCAGAAGGTAGAAAGTTTTTACTTCCTTTTCAGCCATCCAATAAAACAATCCCATAATATGCTGAGACAAATTCGATTTTGTGCAGCAAATGAGGTGAATGACTTCCTCACTGCCACAGACAGCAATTTATATTCCAAACTATAACACAGACAATCCTCAAAATTAACATGATCTGCACACCTATAAATCTGTTCAGCAGAAATGACATCTTCCCTTTCCTCTTAAAAAATTGTTTTACACTACACCAAGTGCATGCGTTGGTAAGGAGAAATGCACACCGTGACTTAGATGGAAGGTTGGTTAATGGCTCAAAAGGTCTGGAGATCTTCAGATTCCCAGCAAGAATTTTGGTTCAACTGTTACAAGCTCTCTCTTGTGTGATATACCCAGGTACTCCCATGGTGGTTCTATGTATGAACAAAGTATTTGCTAATCATCATGACTATTTGTTATCTCTTCTTTAATTTAAGAATGCCTGTTAACTTGTCAGAGAGCAGAAAAATGCCTTATGTGCCCACCATAGGCAGCAAATATTTTGAATGAAAAGTCAGTGACCAAGCATTTCAGATAGTATGTTAAATACAATACCACAAACAGGATTGAAAGAGTGCAAAATTTCAAAATGTCAAAAAAATCAAAAGCTGTTGATGCACTGGTGTTGATGCACACTGATGTTCAAACCATACCTATGTTTTCCATCATATAGATGGGGAACAGCATACAATCAGTCAGGGAAAATGGTAATCCTAATTCCTGGAATCCCTGCTTTTCACTTAGTGGTGCAAGAACATTATAAGCCATACATAATATTTAGCTAATATCAAAAAGTACTGGTACTGTGGAGCAGGACCGATATATGAGAATCCAGAGAAGTCTACTCAAGCTGTACACAGAATAAACTACTTTACAGAATGCCAATCAGCGAGTTTAGGATCAATAAACTGAGAATTAAAATGCTACTCAATTTTTTTTCTTGCTGTTTGCTTTACTTAGTTGAATGTGACTGGTATGGAGTACATTGCTAAATATAGCTGAGTGCCTTCTGATAGACTGGCTAAAGGAAGATATCAAAAAGGAGGAAGGTGACTGCTTGTACACAGGAAATGAAAAGCAACCCAGTGTCTGGTCATTCAGTGGGTAAGTATTGGTATGGTGAACTTTTTTTTGCCATATTGTTCCTTTATCTAAGAATAAAAGAACAAAGTTAAGTAATTTGTATTCCTTTGCAGTCTTATGGTAAACAGTATAAGGAATTTTCATAGATTTATTTTCCACTGGGAGAAGGACATGATCCCCATAATCTTTTCAAATGCATGAGAAGTGATAGGTAAAATTCAGCACTTGATTTTGCATGTAGCATTTGAAATGAGAGCTACTCCACCTTTGCTACCAGAAAACTTGTCTGAAAACTGATTTTGCTCTTGTCTGTGGAAATATTTAACCCTTATGTCTCTGATGTTTCAGAAAGTACTACAACTTACCCAAATCCACTTAAACAAACCTAAGACATTTATGAGCCTTGAATTCTAGTGCTTGAACTCTTGTCTCAGAATTGACTTGGCCTTAGAGTTCTGACATGTTGTGACATCTAGATGTTTGTCAATGCCAGTCTTAACTCATGTTCTGAAAAGGAATACATTCCAGGAAAGGTCATCTGAAAGTCTATTCCAGAAGACTAACAACTTGAACAAAGCATTCTACCACTTTTCAGCTGAACAGAAATTTGTTCAATTTGTCCTGATCATCTCAGGTCATGACAGGTGATCAGGAAAACAGAGAAATGTTGCCTTCATAAACCTTTTTGAGCGCCTGCAGAAAGCATAGCTTGCTCTAACATCTACATATGACCAATGCATCCCTGAGGACAAAATAGTAGGGAAAAAAGAAAAAAAATTAAGGAAAGTAAAACCATAAAGTCCTTATAACTAACAACTAAGCGATAAGAAAGCAAAACCTGGTATCTCTAGAGGTTTTTCTTGCTCCTTGGTGAAACATCACGTGTGATTATAGCGCTGTTCAAGTTTACAAAATGTCTAATTACCTACTTTTTGGATGGGTCTTACTGCATGAAAACTGTATGGAAAAATCACAAATTTAGTGCACAAGAAAAAAGAGAAATAGTTTGAAAGCTTTGCACAGGGTCTATTGGATAACCTGAGAAACTCAGATCTAAATATTTTCCAAATTATCCCATCTGGAAAAATAGAAATTGGTATGGTCAGGAGAAGTGATTGGTCCTAAAGCTCTGAAAACAAACTGAACTGGTAAAATCTGCAGTGCACTTTGTAAAGCAATTGTCTCCCAACAGGAAAGCCATCTGTATGGTTTTCACATATAGTATAGCAATAATACTTAGTACAATGAGACAATTAACATAAAGGCTATCTTTCACATACACTTTATTTTCTTTTGGTAATCTAAATAATCACATAGTATCTGATGGGTTCTTGCACTGCAATTCACTTTTAAAAGTGGAAAGGTATGTTTGCAGCTTTTTAGTTGCAATCAGAGATAAAGTACACAGTGCCTATTCAGTGATACAGATATTTTGTCAAATTTGAGGACCACAGGATTATATGGTTTAGAAATTTAAGAAAACAATGTAATGAATCCTGAAGCCATCACATATTTATTAAAAATTTAATTTAGTAACAGCACCAGATTTTTGTGAGGAGAATTGGCTACGTTACTACAATTTCTCCTTCTGTGAACATCATAGTATAGTTATGCTCTTCTACAGCATAATATGCAGCAGAACTAAAGTGAAACAAAGAACAACTGAAAATAGGTATTTTCTATCAGAGATTTCTTTTGTCCTTAAAAACAATCTTTTGAAACAGATGCAGTTATATCAAAGCTTGGCCATTTTCAGCACATGGCAGAGACAAGAGGTCTTAAAAGTGCACATACATTTCCTAAGACATTTCTTAAACTGGTAGAAAGAATTTGTCTGAAGTTCCACCAGGCACATGAATTTGTGTATCTAGAAGTCCTGCTTCAGCACCTTCAATTACATGTCTGTAGACCTGTCAGACCTCAAAATCTGAAACAATGCCAAAGACTTACAATGGCTCCTGAAACCTGAGCTGTGGAAGTTCTTGCATTCTTCAGCACAGGGTTGTTTTCCTCCTTCTTCCTCACTTCTACTCATTATGTTCCTCTTCAAATAGAAGAGTTTCTAGAAGGTTTCTCACCTATCTTTAGGACCCCCTACTTAAAAATGTACTGTCAGATGTGTATGTGGTATTTGACTAACACCAAGGGAAAATGTTGTCTGTCTAGTAACTATGCAGGAAGATCCCTAATCCTAAGAAAAGTAGGTTGCTGGAAGTATTTTGGGAAAGCTGAAACATTTTCTCCTCTGAGTAGTAAAAAGGTTTTTTTCTGTGATTGTTTTTAATGATGGATGATTTGTTTCATTCCAATTTCATTCATAATTTGGGAGGTCCTAAGTCTACCATGGGTATGCATATGATAGATAAAGCTAGATATAAATACAGATATAAACTAATGAGATTCCATTGTTACAGAATTTCTGACAATTTTGCTGAAAGGTTCCAGTAGATTCAATAGTGATGGTGGAGGAAATTCACTGTACTGCACAGAGTTTGAATTACTGTTCTATATCAGTGCTGCTTGTGAGTGTTTGGTAAGTTAATGTGTCTTTTGCTGTGTTTCATCTCTGAAATATGAAAGTTAGGGTGATTTTGGAAATAGGGAACTGCAGAAGATACTGAAACCTTCCCCCATCATGATGGACTGAAATCCTTATGGACTTTTCCATAAGGATCCTTTTCCTACTTTTAAAAAGGCTTAGAAAAGAGGTAGTTTTTGAATAACTGAATTTGAGACACATTTAAAAAGCCAAGAATTTCAAAGTTGAAGGGAATATGAAGTCCTTCATTTATTCTTTTGTGCCATTTTCAATACAATGAGATGTTAGAGATGGAGTGACAGCCTTCTATCTCCACTGGTTTTGCTTTGTCTGTTTTTGTGTCAACTTTAATGCTAATCAAATAATGATAGAAGGACAATTCTTATTTTATATTTCAGGAAATAATGCTATACTTAAAAACAATCAGAAACAAAGAATTATAACAATGCACCTCAGAACGAATTCAGGGCATAGGTCAAAACAGTTCTCTTATCAAGTTTAGAATTCTCTTCTCTTTTGCAAGGAATTTAGCTTTCACCATGGTACTATTATTACTATTTTTTTTTTTTTTTTCAAAGGATGGCTATGGCATGTGTGACTGCCCACAACATTTTGATCAGATCTGGCCTTTGGAAACAGCCTCTTTGGGAGTAACTCCAGGAAATAAGACTCTTCTGTGGAAGCTCCCTGAGGTGGCTCCCAGGCGCTGTGGTAGCAGCAACAACACTAACAGGAGCAGATGGAACACTGCACTAGTGGGTTCTCTGATGACCAAATACATTTTTGCTAGGGGATTCATGATTAAGGTAAGATTTTGGGGACATGAGGTCTTGTTTCCAGCCATATGCTGCCTGCCAACATATTAGCTGTTTCCTGGCCATTTAATGACCTAGCACTCTGGTTGAATATTAGAAACACTTTTCTAATTAAGCCCAAGCCAACTTCATCAGCATAATACTAACAGTTTAACACAGTTAAGTAAGACTTAATATAAGTAAATAAGACTTAATATCAGTTCAATTTTTCTCCACATTCTTACCCTACTTTCCTTCTGGGGACATGACACAGTGCTTGGCTGAGCATCTTTTCATAAAGTAAGCATTTAGATAAATGAGCTGGGGGAGGGGACAAGAATGGGAAAGAACAGGGCAGGTGGTGTTTTCCCATTCTCTTAGTACTGCTCCACTTTACAGTTTTAGGAAGGAGAAACAGTTCCTGACGTGTCCTTGTCTTTTATACCTAAATCAAGAGCCATGGCCTCTCGATACTTTGTGTAATAAAGAGCCATGGCCTCTAGATACTTTGTGTAATAAAGCTGTGTTAATATGGCTTGGCTTCTTAGGCTGAGTAACACCTAGAAGCAGTGCACGCTGAAGATAGTTACACTAACCAAGATTGAGTTAAAAGTTTGTTGCAGTGCATGTGGCGGTGGCCACTGCAGCAGAGCATTCAGAGGACTGGTGGACAAGCCTCCAGAACACCAAGGTCTAATCCTCACCCACTGGTTACAGCGAGTTCCCATGAGCTTAGTGGTTCTTAGTTTACATGTTTTAAGCTTATTGGTTTAGGAGAGCACCACCCAGTTTTGTGTATAAGCTCATGTTTATGCATTTTCCTTAATTGCCTATGTATTAGTTCTGGAAAGTTCTCCCTTCTTCGACGCCTCATTGGTCTACTCATGTAATTCTCTCCCTTAAGTTATCCCTATTGGATATTCCTCTGTTGTCTCCTCCTCCTCAGTCGCTCCCCATTGGTTGTTTCCCTTTGTTCCACTCCCATATAAAATATTGTGTTCTCCCTTATCCCTGGTCTTTGTCCCTGGACTCTCCACCTGCAATAAACCAGCTGGAACCCATATAAAAGACCCCTCTCTCGTCCTTTGCCTCCACCGACGCTTTTACATCATCTTTGTTTGGGGCTCGCTCCTTTCGAAGGAGCCAGCTTTCCTTGCTTGCTGCAGCTGACACCAAGGACGTCTGCAGCTGGATGCTGTGCTGCCTCGGGCAGGCCCCAACAGTGTCAGAAGTTCTTTAGAACTCTGGCTTTCATGCTAACTCTGAGATTTGATCACTAGACACTTTTTGAAAAGTCTGATCAGGAAACATAACTCTTCAGATTAAAATTAAGCAATATATGAGTTTACTAGTCAACAATATTTTAAGAATGAAGCCCTGCAAAATGTATTTTATATCCCACTTGATTGTTACAGTCTGTGTTGACATGGGCAAGTGCAAGCCCCAGGGTAACAAGAGTCTGTGAGGACTTTGTTTTGTGACCATTTAAAGTCACATCCATGGAACTAGTATTTTCTTGTTATGAATTTCCTGGGCCAGCTGACACCAGAACAGTCCCAAGAAGGTTAAGATTTTAAAGCCAACATTAAAAAAAAGTTAAAAAAGATGCTAGCAAAAGTGATAATGCTTGAACTCCAGAAAAGTCTTTTCAAAGCCTCAAGTTTTCAGCCTTTCAGTAAGTCTCCTTACACTGCATTTTTCACCCATATATTGGATTTTATAATGATGTAAGCAACTCTAGAAATGCCCTATTCAGCATGGGATAATAGAACTGCACTCAGAACTCGCAGAGCAAAAGAAAGTTCTTGCCTGAATGTATTTCCCTTGAAATTAGCTAACTCACACAGAACTGCTAGAAGTAAATGAGAAATGGGCAAGAGAGAATTGTATTCTGCACTGCTAAAAATGACAACTGACTATAGATGGAGCAGCTCATTGTTGCTAAGTTTTCAGCAGGAGACTAACTTGCCAGCCCAGCTGAGAGCTTTGTTTGGAACTGCCAGGCAGGAATGCTGCTAATTTTAAGTAGTCACAGAGAGTTTCTTGGCTGACTGTCAAGCATCTATGGCAACTGGCTAAGTCTGCATCTGCACCTGTGCAAGAAGTACCATCCGTTATTCCGAAAGACAAGCAGTGAATTTCTTTAGCATGGGAGCAAGTATAAGCCGCTATGTAGTGAGTGCATTAATTTTTGCAGAGGACCTGTTCTGATACTGCAACCCATTCTAGAAGCCAGAGAAGTCCCTCGAATAGTCTTGTAGCCTCTAAAATCACATTATGACAGAGCTCTTCTTAGCCTTCCTTACTAGCTAAGATCAGTTTTTGTTGACACAGGATAGAAATGGTGTCATTATGTATATGTGGAGTGAGAAGGTCTTGTGTGGAAGTGAAGAAATGGTGGTACTAACTGCAGATGCATAACAGAGCGCGGTGTTGATTTTGTTTAACCCCTGATAAAACTCATGCAGGAAGAGTTGCCATGGCAACAAGGCCCAAATCAGGCTAGCATGAACTAAAGGCTGAGATAACACAATCCCATTTTTAGCACTCCAAAACAGAGAAACATGATGATCACACTAAGGATGGAAAAAATACAATTTAAAGCTGCATAATATGCTAGTAGGTCAACAACTGAAAGTAAAGAATGCCACAAAGAAGACCATTTCATAAGCATGCCTCTAATAATTGCAAAATAAAATATCAAAATATAAGAGCAAGAATTCTGGGAGTCTCTATCCTGTTCAAACTGTAGCTCTGAAATCAAAATATGATTGTCATATAACATATATTTTTTATCTTTTGGCGTACTCTGTCCAGAAATGCATTTTCCAGCTGTTTGTTCAGGAACTCTGTCTTTTCTCCTCCAGTTCTGAAAAACTCTGCAGGATCATCCCCAAATATTTATCATTATAGACTAACTATGCTGGATCAAAATAAGATGCCACTCCCTCCTACGTATAAAGGGTTGAAATCAATAGAATATTACTTTACAAGCCAGTAGTTCCTCTAGTACTCTACAGCCTCATAGAGGATGTAGGAATGGCCACAGAAAAGTGACACTGAAGATCTATGACTATGAGGTGTCTGCTGTGGTCATGGGAACATGTAGAGAATCTGAAAAGAGACCAGAGAGGGGCAGTAAGCCACTGGGCAAAAAGTGTACTCAGTTCTTGGCAAAGGACTCTTACTTATTTTATCTTCTCAGATGGACTTCCAGTGTATCTCACTTCTGCCTAACCCACGTATTACCAGGTGCTGTACAATTATTGCCAGGACTAAGAAGCTTGCCAGTCTTGTCTCTTCTTCCCCATTGGTGCCAAGTATTTTTTTCAGAGAAAAAAAACTATGAGAAATTATATTTTTTCAAAAGTAATGCAAATAAATATTTCAAAGAGGATGTTCAGTGTAATTGACTGAGGAAGACCATAAAAGCCTAGGGGTCTTGGAACCTCCCTGACACCTGAGTAGCCTATTTGAAATTCTACAGCAGGCACAACATAAAAGATCACTTCCATCTTGTCTAGGTAGCAGCATATGTTTTCTCATAAGAAATGTGAAGGTTAGTCAGGCAAAGTATCTCTGTCAACAGATTCTTTGTGAAGAGCAGATTGAATATTTCATGGGGACATTTTCCTGACAGATTTGTTGTCAGTCTTGGCTTCCTGCCCTAAAGATGCTTCTTTGATCGAACAGGAATGTCATTGTTCTGAATAGCCACACTCTGGATTAGAGTCTCTTCATCAAGCGTTATTCCTGCTATGTATATTTAAACTGTTCCCATTTATTATCAGCCACTCTGCTTCTCTATAAATTGGTATTATGCTGCATTTAGGACTGAGGTTTAACTGTGGAGTGTGGAAGACAGGCATAACAGAAACAGTAATTTGTCAGACAAAACCTTCAACCATAGAAGTGTAATGGTATTCAAGGAATTGTGTTTTTCCTACATAAACATGAATATCCTATGAGTATCAGTTTAGCTGTCTTCATGATTGTTGCTGTCTGACCATAGCTACTGTCCTCAGTTCCTGGTACTTAGCAGTACTAAAAATTGGTGAAAAGGTTTAAGGTTTCAATGAATTTTCCTTCATTAGGTTTACTCCCAAAAGCCACTAATGTGAACGTAAGCACATAAAATGTTATCTAAACTTTTGCCAGAACAACCTTTTACACATTACCATGTGAATCGAAATTGGGCTATGGTGAATCTACTGTGTCCTGAAATATTTAAAATTTTTAAGCTTTAAAATATTTCTATTCCAGGGAGAAACATGTTGGGAAATAGAATTATTGGGATCAATAAAAGAACTGTAGCAGAAGCCTGCAAGCAAAAGGCCTGTGTGAGAAAGACTCTCCATGAGAAAATTCTTGTGTGAGAAAAGGCCTGAGAAACAAAGAGGGAGTTTTGAAACAATGCAGCTGTACTGATAAGATGTGCTAACCGGGAGAGAAGGGAGGTGAACTCTGAATTCTTTTAATCATAACATAACTAGTAGAAGCTTGCCAATGTAAGTCCAATTAGGTAGAAGTAGAAATGCGCTTTGGTAAGTTTTAAGCCACTTAAGAGTTAACAAGCTGGTATACTATATAAGTGCCTCTGGATTGCTAATAAAGGGAGTTTTGCTCTTATCAACCACATTGGTTTTGGACTGCAACTTCCTCCCCCTGCCGGAGCCAGGCCCTTTCTTTTTTACTTTCCAACAGAAACACTACCTAGCATCAAGTTCAACAACGAACTTTGCTGGGGAAATAAAATAATCCACTAGACTAGGTTCTCCACACAGTTTAAAACATCATGTCAGAAAATAGCTATTAAGAGATAATATGCATATGTATGTGCATGCCTCAAAGGCAATAAGGTAGCTTAATAATGGAATGGCTCTTCACTGATAGATGTGAAGTCATAGAAGGGTAAAACATGTATCTTCTAGTTATACATAAGCATATAGGATGAAGAGAGTATTTTTGTTGCCCAGCTGGATTCTCAAGGGCTGCTCCAGTAACAGCCAACATCAGGACCCTAATGTACCCAGCATTACCAAGGGAAATACCAAGGAATAATGAGGTGGTGCTGTCTAATGTAAGAAATGAAGTTAATTACCTTTCTCTATTTCACTTTGGAAGGACAATTTCCGTCTCCGTAGTTTGCAGTTATCTCCATCCGTATCATTGGTAGTTTGTGATCTTATTACGAGGTCAGACTTGATTAACGAAATATGAAGAAAAAATGACAGATTAGTCCCATCTAAAGAGGGCAGGTGATTGCCCTATTTGCAATAGGTGATTGACTGTTAATCACGTTCAAGCTTTAAAAAAGGCAATATTAAAGTCAGTCTGCATCAGCCTCTCCATCAGCAGCTAATGAATGGAATTGCCCAAGGCTAACTTAAAAAAAATTTATGCAGATTGAGCAAAACCAACACTGTAATCACCTAATGGTGAAATACCATTATCCTGATAATAAGTTTACATGGAAATACATGTGTTCATGTATTATTTTCATTATTATTATCAGCTTCTCTGAACTTGCACAGATATGGTTTACATAATCTTAGAGAAATTAATGAAAAAAATTAAATTACCTCTAGCAGAGAATGTATACTATTTCAAGAAGTGGTAACTGATTGCAATTATATTTATACTTAATTCATGGTAATGATTATAAAGGTTACAATAATTTAAACAATAATTTTAAAGGTTATATTTTACAATAAATACAATGCTGACAAGCATCAGGCACTTCACCTCTCATTATTTTATCTTTCTGGATCCTCCCTACTTCTTTATCAGATTTAGATCATTCAGATATTTATTTCTGTAGCAGAACAAAATGTTGTTTATTTCTACCCATCTTAAGAAGATTGCAGTGCTTTTTTTTTCAGTAGATACAAGATGCATTTAACCCTTATTTTTTCTACTTACTTAAAAATAAGAAATGTACAAATTAGCAAATATAACACCAGTTTTGCTCTTTGTATACATACCCATGGCATTGGCTTCAGTCTACTTCCCTTCCCTGTGCTAGTGAAGTTTCCCATACCACTCATGTAAGCAGATTTGCATGTGGGAGAAGGGCAGAGGGGCACTGGGAAGTGTTTACATCTTTCTCTATTCCCTTCATTGTAAACCTGGCAAGTAATGTGCTTCAGTGGTGGCCCATTGGTAGAATAACTGCAGGAAGGAAATTATACTTTTACACAAATAGGAGGGCAAGAGCAGAAGTTGAGGCAGAAGCACCTATTATTCTGATAACTAATTCAGATCTGAGTGATGTTTTGAAGATGAGAATGTGCTCAATGCTTCTTTTGGGGGATGATTTTCTGGCTTGCAATAGACAGTGGAAAGTAAGTGGAATTTCTAGAGAAAAATGGTGATTTTGCAATCTCAGAAGCATGGCTGAGCCTCTCCTGCCTTCCTTGTCTCTGGGAAGACTAGTGATTTTTAATCAGTGGCTGGTACAAAACTAAGGAATAACAACTGAAAAATTTCTGAGGTAAATAAGAAGTGTGAAATTTCTTTGTATTCTACACCACAAAACAGAAGATAGATTAAAAAAATAATTTCTCAGATCTGAGGAAAAAATAATGGTAAAACATTGATGACAATGTAATTGCAAGAAGTAATTGCTCAGACTTAAATCATTAATGTGGAATTATCCTCAAGAAATTTTTCAAACATATGGACATTCCGTTTTAAATTTATCACTAGACTATACATTCATTGTGTTGTATTTCACCTGTAATTAATAATTATGATCTTTACAATGCATACAGAAGGATGACTGAAAAAAAGAATATAATTGGTCTTTTATTTTTGGAATGATATTTTACTTAAAAAGGCTCATAATATAAAGAAGTGACATTTCTTGTCAGAAGTTTTATTGGTTATAATTTTTAAAAAAAGATCCACATATGATTAGCAAAGATTTCTCTATGATTTACAGCCCAAAACTTAGTGTTTTTTTTCTCTTTTTTTCTTAGAAGGCTTTTGAGGCTAAATTATGTTAGTTCCTTCTCACTGAAGCTCTGTTGTTCTTTAAAGTGTAGTCAGAAGCCACAAAACAGCAGTATCTCAGAAATAATTAAATGTAAACCAGTCATTCTGTGGGCAGTGTAGTCCCTGGCTTGTGGCCAGGGCTAGTGGACCTGCGATCTTCTGGGGAAGATTTTAGCCTCAGCAGCATGAGCTGGGCAAGAGAATTTCCCCACTCCCCTTCTGGCCAAACATCCATTTTCTTTCCCAGTCAGACTAACCCTGTCAGTCTGAAATGAGGAAACACTGGTGGTATTTTGACTTTCCTGAAGATGTAATTTGTGCAAAAGGGGACACTTAGGACAGTCACTGTGGGAACAAGAGACCAAGAAATGCCTGCAAATCTGAAGACTGAGTGAAAGTTGAAAAGTCCCTTGTAAGTTTTTAGTCTCGTAGGAGGTAGAGTGCATGCCAAGATAAGGGAATTAACAATTGATATTTGAAAGGCAATTAAATATTTTCTATTGCTAGATACAGAATGAATCTGGATAATCTGATTTATTCTTATTTTATGGATGAACAATTACATTTAGTGTCAAAAGTTCCCCTTGTGGTGACCTAGGCTATAGTCATCTGAAAAAAAACATATTTTCCATGGCTTTAACAAAATCCCTCTGGGCGAAGCCTTAATACTATTTAAATATAGAACCAAATCCTGTTAGATTACCATCATCTGAATAATTTCATTGACTTCTACTGAGTTTAACTGACTTCAGTAGAAGCAATCAGGTGAGTATATTTTTTTAATATGGGATTTGGCCTCAGGATTTTAGCTTTTCATTTTGTTAACCTTGGTTTTTCAAATGCTGTTTTCAAGTTTTGTTACTGTGGGACAGATTTGGCCCAATATTAAGAAAGAAAAATCACTTATTGTATGTACCTTTGCAGTTTCATCTCTCAGATTAAAAGTTAGTTCTAGATTGGTGAGGAAGAGATCAGAAAATTCAGGGTACATATCCAAAACTTCTAGTAGATCTTCTCTCTGGATCTTATGTAAGTCACAGTAAGTTAAAGCTCTTACATCTGCGTTTGACTTTCCTGGTTTTGCATAAAGATGTACCATCTCTCCAAAAATATCATTTTTCCCTGCAGAAAGAAAATTAAACAAAGATTATTATTTCCAACATGAATAAGCCATTAAATTGAATGATGTATTTCTTTATGATACTGGCATAGAATACTTGATTTTACATGAAGTGATACAACCAAATTACCATTGCACATATATAAAGAGGAAGCAGTATTATTAAGTATTAAAAGTGAAATTATTAAGATCAATGAAAATACATAGGCATATAACTGGACTAAGTGAAAGTTTCATCACATTTTTTCTTCAGTTTCATCAAAACAACATGTATTGTGCAGGTTCCTTTGTCCTTCTAAAAGCATTATTTGGTGATTTCAATCATATTGTTATGAGGACAAAGATGCAATTTCTATTGTTCAGTCCAGTACAGCATTTGTCTGGCCTGTAATTACGAATTACATGAAGAAACCAACCATACTTGAAATATATTTTAGTAGAAAATTACTTCATTTTTATATTTTTTGGAGGGAATGCAAAACGTCTAAGATGCAGGTGTTCTTTTGAATAAGCCCCTTAAACATGTCTGTTTTGATACCATTACAATTCTTCCAGTCAATGTTGACACATTTGCAATAGGTGTTTGTTAGGATTGTCATCTCTATTTAATTGCTCATTTTTGCCAAACTGCACCTAACCTTCATCAATGCAGAGCAGCTGCACCTGTAAACCAGTGAAAATATGCTCTAAACTAAGGGTTTCATGGTTACCTGCAAAATGGGGTTTGGGGAGGAGCTAAGAAAACACTTATGGAAAAGAATAGTGATCATAGCATGGGAGAAGCAGCAGATTGGTAAAAAAGAATACAGTGGTGATTTTTTGACTCTGTTAAACATTTGTGCCTTTCAAATTAGGTTACTAAGAGTAGGTCTGGTTTCTCCATTTTCTAAAAAGGAAGCTGAAAACTACAGCTAAAAAATGCAAAAGATAATTTAAGGGCTGATTTACAGTGAGGGTCTTAAAGAACATGGGAAGATTAAGAGATAACCTGATTATATTGCATATATTCTTTAGAGAGGAAAAATTATTTGGGATTCAATGCCTCTGGAATATGAGAAGGAATGAATAGGAAGAACCAATGGAAAGAAATTGAAGCAAGATAATTTTGTACTGGAAATAAGCACACATTTTTAACAGTAAAGGTGATTAACTATGGAAATAAACTGCCAACAAAAGTGATCCTTTTTTCATCTCTTCATATCTTCAGAGAAAAACCTCGTTTTTATTTCGTCAAACACAGTTCATTAAATGTAACAGATAGTCAAAGATAGGAAATGTAACAGGAGTCAGTAACGTAACAGGGGTTTGCCAATATAGTCCTTCTGTCAAATGTTTATGAATTCAGAGGTCCCTATTCAAGGCATATAAAACCTCTGTAATGAGAGTAGTGACATGGTTGCAGTATTTTTACATCTTGTCTGCAAAGCTGAAACAGTAGATTTCAGAGACATTGTGTTTTCTAAGGATTTGATGCAGAATTACTGTTGCCAGATCACTATTAAAGAAACTTAACTCATCCACATCAGACAGTGCTGATGATTTGAAGAAAACTGGGGGAGAAACACAACATTTCTCAGAACATTTTGATTTCTTTGATGATGTTGCAATACTTGTTAAGGGTGAAAATTTCATCCATGCTACCTCTGTTGGAATACTCTGTTGTCCAGAGCACAAAGCACTGAGTGTTTTTTATGTCCATTTCTGTGTGTAGGTCTTTCAGAAAGAGGAATTAACTAACTAAAAATATTTGACTAAGTATTGATAAACTTTGTTAGGTTTCTGAATGATTTCAATGCAGAGTAATTTTCCTTTGAATCACCTATCCTTTTTCTGCACATTCTTCAGGATACCACAGACTTATTCACTGGAGCCAGGTATGGGCAAATTCCTGCCTCATGGATCATGCAACAGATGTGGGCTCAGTTTCTTTTGGATGCAGTTGTGCACACCTGTCCTTATGTCTGACCTACCATTCCTGGGAGAGTGAGGCTCCAAACTGCAGTCCCTGGTGTGAACAGCTATAGGCCAGAAGAGATACAGTGGCATGGCCCTGCAAATACCTGGGTTTCTGCTGCAGTGTGAGAGCACAGGGATCTGATGTGCGTAACATGAAAAACTTGACCAGTCTGCATCTTTGGCCCAGGAAGGAATTGATGAATCCATAAAATTGTCAGTTTGTCTTGATTGCAAGTGCAACAGAAATAGTACAGAAATTTACATGTTTTTGATGTGAGAGATTAATTCCTTGATGAACCACACTGCTCATAATCAGGGAAAGACTCTTACACAGTTAAGTAAAAACCCCACAGTGTTATACTTGCATGCTCCCTACTTTGCTTGTGCCTAGCTGGCCCAGCTGATGAGATGCAACAGCATGACATGATGAATTATCTTGATAACACTATCTAAACCTAGGGAAGGATTGCTTTAGGCACACCTTTGTTCTGCTCACATACCCACCCTGCAAAGTACACACAGAATAATCAGTCAAAAGTGGGTTAATAGCAACCTATTGCCCCCAGTCCACATCTTGCTTGAGCTACTTTCCTGACTGTAAGTTCCTGCAGTGGCCAATTAACAGAAAGACAACATATGAATGATATTACAGCTGGTATAGGCTTCTGTACAGCAAAATCCTTACTCATCTACTCAATTATTCTTTCCATTTATATTACCTAATATAAAATTGGAGAAAAAAAAGTCTGTAGTCAAGTTTAGGTAAGGTTTTAGTTATTTTACTTTTAATACTGCTATAGCTAATGAAGTCTTACTGGTTTCACATAAGAGCTATGCCCAGTTGCAGGTGAGCTCCCAGCTGGACTGAGCATTGTCCTGAGCCCACTTTGTTAGGAAAGAAAACAAGTAACTCTCATGCTATACAAACAAGAATGTGTTAATAAGAAACATAGGGGAAACACCCGGTGTTACTACATCTAGATCAGATTAATGTTATTCTCTTCTTTTCCTTTATGCCCAGTGGGCAGAAACAGATATTTCTGAAAATCTCTACAAGACGTTTTGAACGCCCAGAGTAGATTGCTCCAGTTAGCAAATAGGGGAGTCTACGTGTCTCAATACCTTCATCACTGTTAAAAAACAGGTGGATCTTGACTTTTGATCTTGCAACATAATCAGAACTGGAATAACTGGATATCTGCTTGCCTCAACTTGCAGCTTACCTTTTACCTAGGAATTAATGTGACTAAAGATAAATCTTTAGAACTCCAAAGAAGTGGGCTCTTTGGTGCTCATGAATTATTACAGTAATGTAGAATTTTCTTCTTAAATTATTTTTTTACTTGCTTTCAAATAATAGTGAGTAAAACATTTACGAATTTCCTGTCCCAGGAACAACAATAAATATTTCTTTTGAAAATCGTACTCTTTTAATATGCCTTGTAATAATGTACTTACCAAGAATGGCTACAACAATGTCACTCTTAAGGATTTCAATGGAGCCTCTTGACACAAAATAAAGAGCAGTGAGAACATCTCCACAGTGCACTAAAGTGTCTCCAGGAGGTGCATGTGTTGTCTTAAATTTCATAGCCAAAGCTCGAAGACAGCCTTTACTGGCCCCCCGGAAAGCTTTGCAATTCTGAAGCAAATTTTGGTTGAGGTGCAAACAAATGTCAGCTTGTAAGCATTCTGGAAACCCCTTCAGGACCTGGAAAGATAAGCATAAGGATTTCATGCTAATGCTATGAAAGTTCTTTTTATAATTTTTATTTTTTTTTCCCGGACAAAGAGAAAGAAGTAACCTACAAATAGACGTGGCTCTAAGAGCTGTAGGAGTATTAAAATTCAACGTATTTGAATTCAATGTATTAAACGTATTAAAATTCAATGTATAGTGTAATCTATATTGCAAAACTTTTACAATGTGAGCACTCATATAAATACTAATCTATATAGTAGTTACAAAATATGCTATTAAGATTTCTTTCATTGCAAGAAATGGTATCAGGGTATATGAATGACTATACTGCAGTCAAATAACAAGACAGCTAAAGGGAGAATCTCGACTGAATTTCACCCATTTGGACTGATATATCTATATCCTTTTTATCAATTGTCAAAGTACTACATTTATTATAAGAGAGGTTTTTGCTGAAATAAACATGGCATTTTCACAATAAATATATTCTGCTTGCAAGTGCAGGACTTCTACTTTTATCAGAAAAAGCAACAGGAGCTATTGAAACAACAATGTTATGCAGATTTACATAGGCAGATGATTAGTTCAGCAAACTACAGGGCTACTTGCTGTGGTCCTTGCTCATCTCTTACCAGAACAACAGGAGTTTGCCTGAAGTAGAGTCATGGGATTCCTCTTGGGTACCATGGCAACATGTTAATTTTGTTTAGAAGGAAAGAAGGGAGCTATTTACAATGTGGTCATTACGTGTAAGCTTTTCTAAATTGCCTAGGATAATATACCTCTGATTCTTTTAGACTCTATAAACATTTCTGCTACTGACTTCATGGGAATACTGTGAGTGACTCTGCCTGCTGACACATTATGACACACCACCTTTCTTTGTTATGTCCTGTTATCTGCTGTCAGTGATGTGGTTGGGTCATATGCTTTCCCTGGGGACAGCTACAACTGTTGCATATTACTAAAGGCAAAATATGTACTGATGCTACAAGTCTTATGAATATGTGAACAGGATGTGTCTTTTTGTTATTTGACCAGTCTATTATTTTGTCCCCACTTATCTTCTGCACTGTTTTTTCTATAAACATGTAAACATTTCTGCAGAGAAAACACATATCCAAAATGCATTCACTTGTTGCTGTATTAATTCGTACTTCAGCACAAAAAAGTCTGGGCACTCACTCACTTTGCAGAAATATATTCACAACTCAAATCCCTTGCTAGTGAAGATGAACCCATTTCTGATATGAGGCTTCTGTCCACACAAGCCAAGCTATGTTTTAAAAATGAGATACTAGAACCTTAAACAGAGTGGAAATATTTCTATGATTGTTAATGGAAATCAATGCTGTGAAATAACAAACAATGTTTTAACACACATGTATACAACAATTTTTGAGCCTTAGGACATTACCACATGAAATTTATACATCCTCAGAAAATGCCAGCATTCAACAACACTGAGCAAAAGAAAATATGATAAATGAAAAGCTTTTGTGGTGTCACTCTGTTTTCAGTACCTATCACACCACTAGAAATAGCTTAGTATCCAATTATGCTCTTTAGTTTAATGCAATTATATCGAAATAAAAAGGCTGTAGATTGTAGTAACTTATTTACTGAATGATAGTGAAAAACTGAGAAACAAATATGTTTACCAAATTATACAGGTGGAGAAAAATTGTGTTTATTTTGAAATTGTTCTCTAGTCATGTGAGTATAAAAGACCTATTTTGAATTAATTTGTTTGCTATGCATCTATCTGAACACAATTTAGAAGAGCTCAATTTTTATAGGATGTGAAATAGGAAATGTATTTTGAATTCAGAAGTACTTACAAGAAAAGTGTATTTGAATTTTTAGGAAGTCATGAGCACTTAGAATATACTTAGAATAAATTGTTTTAATTTTTCACATCAGCTGTTTGTCTCATTTATCAAGGGATTGTATTTTACCATTAAGCAAAACCCATGCAGACCATTTGTGTTGGTTTATATTTCTGAAGATACTTTGGATATACCTTTATAGAAACAATTATTTTTATAATTAATTTATACTTATCGTGAAACTGTTATAAAAACATTTCATATTAGTTAATAATTATTTATATGCCAATAACATCTGAAAGATACCAGGCTCTTTTCAAGCATCTGTGATTAAAAAGTCCCTGCTCCATGGAGCTTACACTCTAAAATAGCTTCATACATCAGAGAGGAAAGACATCTACTCTTTAATATCACAATTTTAAAATGCCAAGAAAGAAGACTAAATAACATTTGTTTCCAATGGAATTTGGAGATTATGCCATTAATACACGCTTAAAAATTCAAGAAAGAAGCTGATTTGAAGAAAAATCTGTTAAAACATTGGCAAAACCTACATTGCCAAAAAGAGCTTACCATATTGCACACATTGTGTGTAGTGAGGTATTAAATCTAAGTCCAGTAGCTGACACAATACAGAATTTGATGTTTCCAAACTAAGTTTTATGCTGTGCAATACAGACATTTTGCCAACCCAAACCTCCAACTATTTGTTACATTTATTCTCATATTCTGATTTTCATTATGAAATTGCATTGAAAATTATGTTATTATAATGTGAGAATCAACATCAACATCAAATTTGTACCCACACTGCTTATACTAAATATTAGAAAATCAACCATGCAGTCTTCAAAATAAATAAAATAATTGAAAATTATAAAACTAGAATTGCTCTTTAATAACATTATCATCAATGAAAAATCCAAAACTAATAAATAATTTTAATACAGATTTGAGTTTCAATTGTTCCATTCTTTTCCAACATGTTTCTATTGTTATACACAATATCTCCTCAGCTGTGATTCCATGAGGCCCTGGTGAGAAAAATCTTGGATTCTCATGGTTAGAATCATGTTTGGAATCAGAACTCATGCATAATTCAAGAAATACATATAGATATTTTTTAAAAAACATGTAACAAGGCATAAAATCATCTTTAGCTCTCCCCCCTTAAAAAAGAAACAGTAAAGTAAAATAAAATCAGTTAGGATGCTGTGACCACAGGCTCCAGTTGTCTCTCATTGGTAGTTATCAAGTCCAAGTTCAGTTATCTCTTCCTGTCTGGAATAAAACTTACTCCACGTCAAATAACATTGGCCTGCTTACAGAGGAGGATATTCATCCAGACAGATGTAAAACATTTTACATGGAATAAGTGACTGAGGTTTCGTGAGGATAGTCAGGACATGCATGATTCATACTGCCTTGAAGAACGTGATCTTTTGTATGAGGAGAGGGAATCCAGCTTCATTAACTTCTTTTCTCAAGATGACAGTAAGGTATCACTCACACATGCATCAGCTACATTTGTGACAACAGACTTGGACACATCTTTGTGCCTTAATCTCAGGCAACAAGCAACTGTTTGGGGCAAAGATAACCTTGGGGTTTTTGGATAAATAATAAAATTCATGACAATTTTTAGATTTTCTATCCTTAGTTCTGGAAAAGGTATTGACATATGTCCCACAGAAGATATTTAGAAAGTATATAAACTGAAG
The DNA here is from genome assembly GCF_041296385.1 of Aphelocoma coerulescens. Classification (NCBI taxonomy): domain Eukaryota; kingdom Metazoa; phylum Chordata; class Aves; order Passeriformes; family Corvidae; genus Aphelocoma; species Aphelocoma coerulescens. The sequence goes on along the minus strand of NC_091021.1, from coordinate 22,392,326 downwards.
TAAATGAGGATATTACAATAATTTTCATTAAATATGGAAATACCACATTCCATACCAACAAAACCACAGAATGACTGAGGTGGGAAAGGACTTCTTGTTGGAAAGATCATCTGGTCCATCCTCCCTGCTCAAGGAGGTCTACCTGGAGCTGGTAGCCAGGGCAATGTCCAGATGGCTTTCAAATATCTCTGAGGACAGAGGTGCCACAGCCTCTCTGGGCAACTTCTACCAGTGCTGTTATCCTCACAGTAAAAATGTGCTTCCTGGTGTTTGGACGAAGCCTCCAGTTTCAGTATGTGCCCATTACCTCTGGTCCTGTCACTGGGCACCACTGAAAACTTGTTCCACCTTCTTTACACCCTCCCTTCAGGTATTCACATTGATGAGACCCTCTGTAAGCCTTCATTTCTCCCATCTGGCTGAACAGTCCCAGCTCTCTCAGCCTTTCCTAGTATGAGAGATGACTGTTTGCAGCCTTACAATCAAAGATACTCCTTTAATTCTGCATTTAATCTTCTGCTGCGAGTTTCTCAGTTGAAATATAGGTGGGATCATTAAATACCAAGCAGCAGTTGAAGAAAGCACAAGAGGGCTCTTGTGTGTTTTGCTGTGTTTGGGGTATGTTGAAACTAGTGACTGAGGGTTTCTTGTCCTAGAATTAGTCAGACTTGTTTATGAGTGGCAGGTGCCCAGCATATAGAGGGAAAGATAAAGGGAGACTGCCAAGTTCCTCTGAGAATTTAATATGGCATAAACTGAAAGAGGATTCCGGTCCTTCTCCACATTATCTGTTTATTCCTGCCTTGTCTTGATCCCTCCTCATGAAACGGTTTGAGAAACTGATCCATGCAAAAAATTAATGCAGCAAAAGATTGAGCAGCTGAAGGTACAAAGAGGCAGGAATAAATTCACTTTGTGTCATGACCACACATATGTAGTATCTATTTGGTTCTCACCTGCATAAGAGAGATCTCAGGCTATGTCGACATTGGCATCATTAAGTGCTGAATAAAGTGGTCAAAATATTTGAATAATAAAATTTGAACTTTATATTAAAAATTAACCTTTTGTCTTTGGTAAGAATCAGTGAAATTAATTAATATTAATTCATGTATTTGGTGAAATAACCTATGTATTTAATTTTCACCTTTCTACTAGTCACATAATTTTAAGGCTAACTTGAGACTCTTTAGCTGCACAAATTGTGCTGCTTAAATTTTGAATTAGGAACTCTGTCCTGCAGTAGCTCTTTCCTCTGATTAGGAAAGAAAGAACAAGGTCACAGGTGGCAATAATTCTGCTCCAGAAGCTCTTGGGCTCAACATAGAAAGGTTATTTAAAAAAATCCTCTTCTTCATACAGAATTTTTTTTAATGTTCAGTATATTATAACAGCTGAGAGAGAAGAGAAGCAGTATGTGATAATGAGCTAATTCACCTTTCAGTGAGATTGAAGCTTTATCAAGAATAGGATCTTTTGTTTTCAGTCATTGCCATAACACAGATGTGTGACACCTTTATGCTGAAATTAGTGAAACTGCAGTGGACCATTCTTCTATAATCTTATTACAGTTTCTGAGTACATAAGGAAAGTGATCTCTGAGATATGATACACTGCTGAACAAGGAAGACAGAAAATTATTTCAATTTCTTCAACTGTTGACTCCCTTACCAACAGAAAAGTTTTAAGTCTGTAGAAGTTGAAGATTGACCAGATCATATTTTTCAAAAAATATGATAGTTGAAAAATTAATTGCTCTTGTTTTTGAGATTTTAGATGAAAATGCAGTGAGAAACTGATAAAGGATCATTTAGCAATAGATTGACATTCTTGAAAGCATTCTTTTCTATGAGGTCTTCTTTTCTATAACTCAATTCAATGTAGACAATCACATTTTTTAAGTGGTCTTGTTACAGAAAATGAAAGAACAGGTTTACAGCTAATCACAAGGTACTTCCTGTCTGGTTTATATATCACAATTTCTGTTTTGACAAATAGACAAACAGAATTTCTGACATGATGACATATTCCCTCTGTTTAAGAATTTACTGCTAGGTTTTGTTCCAAACACATCTAATTTGCATTAGGCTTTTGATGGTACAAAGAATTTCTCCTTGCTGTTTTTGAAATTTTACTTTACTTTTGTAATCCTTTGCTTCAAATATATTAGTGGCACTGGCAATGTCAACCAGGTATCAGTGGCTAATTTCTTACAAAAGAAGCCTTAACAAGGCAGTAGTGAACCTGCCCTTTATTTCCTACAGTAGAATTCCTGGTTTGAGATAGGTGTGTGCTCTACTGTACTTGCATGATCACAGTGGCCAAGACAGTTATCACAATTGTAAAATTAATCATTGCTTGGATGCTTGCAGGAGAAATTGTACATTTATTTACAAAAATTATGACTTGCTCTCTCCTTTCATGATATTGAGCAAAACCCAAAACCAAAAGACATCTGTCCCAGATCCAAAGTTTTAATTAATGTTCACATTGGGCTAAACACTTTTCAGCTTGTCCCACTTAGTTAGTTCTTTGAACTCTTTTCAAATGTAAAATAAACCAATAAAGCTACTCAGATGCACAGAAGATCCATGGAAAGAAGGGGTGGGACAGGATTGTAAAAAATACATGCATAACTTAAAAAACCACTTCAAATACTATATAACTAATCTTTTTAGGGTAAGCATCATAGGCATGCTATTATCAGTGCTGGACTGATAATATGGGAATGAAAGAGGAAAAAGAAGGCAACAAGAGTTTAGGAAAAACAGAACAGGATAGTTAAAAAATATTACAAGAATTTGAATCTTTGGGACTGGTGACATCTTTCATGAAACAATATGCATTGTAAATACTTTTTTTTTGTAATTTGACTTTGCCAGTGTATATCACAGGGACATGATTTAAATTATGCTTATTCTGTAGAGTCAAGATTTTTATCCAGATTATAATAAATCCAAAATCCTGTTTATCCAGTCCATGCATAATTATGTGGAACTGTTTTTAACCAAAATACATTATGTAATGGAATATAATCAAAAAGATGTAGAAATGGAGCAGAAGGGAGCAAATGAACAAATAAACAAGGTCTCAGCATATTTCACCTGCAGGTCTTTAAAGCTAATTTTAAGTTTAACCATTTCAAATAAGCATGAAATTCTATCTTCCAGTTTGCAATCTAAGGTGTAGAATTTTGTTTAGAAAATCAAGTTTAGTCTTAGTGCACTATTACTCCTGAGACTAAAAGGGTTTCTGTTTAATGGCTTTTTAACATTTTTTATTTTCCACTTTACCTGGGTTCTTAAATATATTACTGAGGATTATTTAAAACATCTTTTGAAATATATTCTCCAATGTTATTTTTATATATATATATGTGAGTATGTCTGTGTATATGTTGCACGTACATATATATATATATAAAATATGTAAATTATTATGCATTTCATATTTCAAAGGAAAAAGAGGACTTCATTTTTGAATTTTTTTCAGCTTTCAGTCATGAAATGAAAAAAAAAAAAAAGGATGAAATTCTGCCTTCAGAATTTGCAAAAACTCCAAGTAAACATGGGCAGGAATCAAACACATTTGTCTGAGGACAATATTAGTCCTTTGTTTTGTAAATGCAAATATTTCATGCAAAATTAAGTAAAAAACACATGCAAATCCAACTCATATGCACATGGCTAATAGCCAAGAAAACTTCATTGGTGCGTGTGTTAACATGCATATATGGTTTAAACTAAGAGCATTCACACAAAGGAAAATGCAGAATGATCAACAGCATGGCAACTTTGTCAGTGACATTCCTACAGAGCAACTATCTAATGCAAACCAATATGCACATGACCTTTTTTGGGCAGAGAAGCATGACTTGAGTTGTGGGGTAAAACAGTGATTAATAAACATGGTTAGATTAGCATTTTTTAATGTCTAAGTTTTAGTAACCATTTTGCCCCACATCTGATTCTACTTTGATTATTTCCCTTTGCTATCTACCCCTTCATCATGCAAAAAGTTACAATTAAAATTAGAAAGCATTGAACAAGCTCTAAACCCAACAGATAACATGGATATTCTCCACACTTTATACTGGAATTAAATTTGATATAAATACCTCCTGCTCTTACCAGTGGGTGGTGTTATTCCATGTATTTAGGTGTGAAGCAGACAGGAAAGAGATAAATCTTTCATAAGTACAACGTAAATCACACAATTCTCATATTATCCTTGTACTAAGTGTAATACATTCAAACTCAGTTTTAAAGGAAATTAAGTGATTGACATAACACTTGAAGGATAGAACTTGTGAACAGAATAAGGAATAAAATACAACAAAACAAGATATTAAACTTGAGGGTTTTTCCACACTTTATTTAAAACAAATCCTCCATACTGCCTCACAATCATATTGCAGAATATGGGCTATTTAATCCATTTAATTGTTATTTCACATTAATGACAAATCCAAGACTAATTTCAGTACACCAATTTCTGAATTATGCAACTTTTCACGTGACAACATGCAGTTATAATTATTATTTCATGTGAAATAAGTTTTTAGTACATCCATTAGTGGTAATGAATTAGTTAAGGCATACATGATTTTGTAATATCTTCAGAAATAATTCAGTGAGCTACTTTAGGCTTAGGTTGAACACTTAAGGGCCTGATCCTGCAAAGTGCTGAGTACCCCACAATTCCGTTGCCATCAGAAGGAATAAGGGCTATTCAGTGCCACACAGGATGAAGCTAGTGATGCTGCCTTCCACTGCAGTAATCCCCAGAAGAGGTTTATACAAGTGTCCTTGTCCTGCCCTGGGGATAGTACCCCTCTGGAGGGACACTCATGGAAGTGGCAGGTGAAGCCCAATATATTAATTTTCTATAATATTTTTAAGATCTGCTTTACTTAATGGTAACCATAAAGTCAAACTGTCAGTGATTCACCTGTATAGAAGATTTGAATCAAGACCATTGTTTCTGCTTACTGCATAAAAGCATAGTACTCTGACCATCATTCGGAAATGTATGTACAGATACCATGTGAAAACTGTTGGAATGTATCTCAAAATTTTGGAAGTTAATTTCTACTTAAATTGTTACAAAAGTGTATAGATTTTCTTGTTCTTGACAGCTTTCTGCAGAGTTCTGCAAAGTTTCTAATCTCCAGCTCTGAACAGCTCTGGAAAGCATCCCTACAGAGACACAGATTTACAGGTCCTCAAGATGCACAATTCCCTCAATGTCTTCAAACTGATGTTGATTTTTCAGAAAACATATTTCTTTGACTTTTCAGAAAAAATCTATCTCCAGAAAAAAAGCCAGAGATATAGACGCTTTCTTTTGCTCACTAGCAGATTGTCATTCCTTTTTAGCTAGCCATATATTTATAGAAGGAGAGATTACAGGGGCTTTTTTATCAAAACCAGAAAATATGAGTATTATTCCTTGTCACTTCCTAGAAATGAGTTTCTGTGGATGGCTAAATGGTTAGTAATACTGTGTTGATTTTCAGTGCAGAATTATGTGGCCTGTATATGCAAGTGAATTACTTTTCAGCCTATCATGTGATTCAAATATTTCTCTTTGAAAAGAGCAGCTAAACCTGCCTTCTCCTCTCTTCAACCCATTCCCAATATACCTGTTCAAAATTACATGGAAGTATTTTGAAAAGAATTGATCTCTGTGGGTTTTATAGAACAGTAACTCTATAGATATCAACACAGGTACTCTTGTTTGATACTGGAAGTGGAAAATCAGGGCAAAGAACAAACAAAATTCTGGAACAGCTATGTCTGAAATACGAAACCTATGATTTTTTTTTTTTCTCTATTTAAGCTTATAGGAGTCACCTGCAGTTCTCAAGCTTTCCGATACATAGTGAAAATTGAGATTTCTGATATACCTGGTGATAACCTAGGCAGTGAAATGTCTGGATGTCAAATATGTAGTGGCTTGATTGTCAATAATTGAGTATATATCCACCTTCTTAAGCTTGTACTTTTACAGCTTATAAATACTAAAGACTTACAGTCTCTTTTTAAGTTCTCATGCATTTATCTATTCCTCAGCATCTCTGCCTGAAAAAACAGAAGAACATACCATGTTCATGTCAATGCCATTGGTGTATGTCCACGCATGCTGGAAGTATTCCTCCAGTCGCTGCCGCAGAGGGTTTGGGATTTGATGAAAACGTATGAACTCCTTCACTCGCAGCATCTGCATGTGATACCGTGCAGTTCCCGAGTAGAGTCTTTGGATTATTGCAGATACATTTCCAAAAATGCTAGCGTACATTAATGCTGGATTAAATAGAAACAAAACTTTCTTAAGTCATATCGTTGGGCTTTGCAGATGAGTATGGCTAAGTAAAAGTTAAGAACAAAGAGAAGAGTTAAAAAGGTATGCATACGTTTATAGGTTCAGTTTTAAATTAAAAAAAAAAAAAAAAAAAGGATTATCCAAATATGATGGGCTATAATTTCCTAAATCCACTCAAAACCCACTTTCTTAACCTATACAGGATTTGCTTACAGACACTAATACACAACACAAATCTTCTGACAGTTTGGATAACAGATTTTGAGTAGTCAAGCAACTTGATTACTTCCTGACACTGAATGAGTCACAACATATTTTTGCATACAACATTCTTTCCCTAGGAATTTGCCCTTCTGGCTGCATGCTTATAATCTTATTAGCTTAGAATGTTAAGCCATTTGCTCAAACACAGAGGAAAAAAAAGATTAAAATCCACGATAAAATTACTTACAGCCAATCAACATGACACAGATGGAAAAGATTTTCTCTGAGTTGGTGTTTGGAGACACATTTCCAAATCCTACACTTGTCAGACTGCTGAAGGTAAAATAAAGTGCTGTAACATATTTGTCCTTGATGGATGGTCCAGAGCTTGCATCACTCTTATTGTAATGCTTTCCTAGTTGTTCTCCTAAAGAATCCAACCAGCCAATCTTGTGAGCCAAGTAAGGCCTTTCTACATTTCCAATGGCATACCAAATGCAAGCAAGCCAGTGTGCAATTAGTGCAAATATGCACATGAGGAGCATCAGAACTGCAGCACCATATTCAGAGTATCTGTCCAATTTCCGTGCTACCCTCACTAAACGCAGCAGTCTGGCTGTCTTCAGAAGGCCTATTAATGTAGTTGTCTGTAAAAATAAGACAGAAATTAGTTTTCCCCATCAGCAAATGTATTCTCATGAACAGTAAGCATGAATAAACCATTTTCAAATTCCATTATTTTGAGAAATCATCAAAATAAGTAGAAGAACCCATTTCAATGTAATCTTAATTTCATTTTCTTTAAACTATCAATTTCATTATAAAACCAGGGAATAAAATAAGAAATGTACATTTAAAATCATGATATATTGAAGTTGTTATTATGCACTAGATACTCTTCCATGTTGAATATTTTTCTTGATCTGGACTCTTCAATCCACCATAATGACTTAATGATCCAATAGATTCATGATTTTTAACATGAAAAAATCTGTAAGTTATTGGAACTACTCATGATTCTATGACTGTCCACATAGATAATAAGTATTTTTGAACAAAGCTGTGTGACTGTATTTGATCCTAACTTAGAAACTCCTTGCAATGCTCTGGCACACATATTCTAGAAAAGAGAAGTGCTAGGGCAGAAATGTCCCAAAGAGTATATCTACAAGATTCTTCCTGTTTGTAATGGTATGAACACTCATACAAGTAAAAAAGGTGAAGCACTGTGAACAGAAAATCATGGAAAAGTTACTTCAGATGAATCTTTTGGCATCTTTCAGGTGCAGTGGAAAGAGCCAGTAATCAAAATACTACACCACTAGAAAAATAAATTGGAGCAGTTTTAAGCAGGAATGTATTCCAAGCTTTTTAGTGCAGACTTGTGCTATTATTCATTGCAGCCTCTTTGAAGCTCTGATCTTTTTAAAGGAATCTAAAGGTTATTAATACAACTTTGCAAATTTCAATTAATAAATCATTTTCAAAGTTGCTAATTCCTTGTAGAAGGGATGGACAGCATTGTAAATAGGGCAACTGGACAAAAAAACCCACTCAGCTACCTTTTTTCCTTGCATCAAGTCTGAACAGATATTGAAGTATTCAGTAAATGCCAAGATTGAACACATTTTTAATAAGTTGGTTAGTTTGTTTTTTTTAACATGCATGTCATTACATGACACTTAACACTTACATGACACATGACACTTAAAAAGAAAAGTTTTGCAAGCCTCACAAAGCACTCTGACAGTATTATGCATCACATTAAAGCTTTCTTGCAACAAGCACTAAACTAGTTTTTATGTTTTATTAAATCCTTGCATTTACCATATTTCTGAGTAAAGCCCCAAAGCCATTGGAACAAAACAAGAGTCTTTCTTGGCTGCATTTATCAGTGGAAAACTCAATAAATTGTTCATATTTTCTGAGTAAATGAGCAAGAGGATAATGTAGGGTAACACTCCTTGGTTCAGTTTAACATCCCAAATAATAACTTCAGGGTGAATTTCTCATTACCACATAAAAAAGATTAGTGACCTCAGTAGTCTGAAAGACCATATCCTTCAAAATGCTATGACTAGGCTGAGATTCAGAAGCATGTGAATATTGTGATTAGGTAATTTTTTTTGTAAGGTAGATCAGGCTTAAATATTTATGATCCTTTAAGAAAAGCTAAGATTTGTTTTTAGTGGGGTGTTTGAAACATTCTGTTACAGATGTAGTCATATCTCTACATCATGCAAGAGGCTGCATATTCTTACAGTGCCCCTTAAATAGATCAGATGGTAGATTGTGAATCTACAATATGTCAGCACTGTTCCACCCCATTCTTAAGTTAAAACTTGCTAATATTATTCATCCTCAGTGTCAATCCTATACTTAGATACATCAATTTGAGCTCTGGAGTATTTGGAAGGTATATAACACAAGAAAACTTCCTCTCTTCAAGGATAAAATCAACATGAATGAGACTTGATATGCTTTAAAACATCAAGAAACTCATCCTGAGATCTAATTTTCTTTAACACAGTGGAGAGGTTTTAACACCAAAATATAGCCGGTGGCAGAGGTGAAAAGCATGGTTCACAAGTTTTAGTGTGTCTTACATGCTGTCCCAGCACAGAGGTAGCCTTCATATAGTAACAGTACACCTTCCATGTGTCATGTGGCCAGGGACAGAAGTTCTTGGTTTCAGAACTACATCTCATGCAATGTAACTTTGTTGGTGTGCTGGAATATTTTGATCAGCACAACACTCAAGGAGGCAGGGGTCCTATTCTGTTAGTTACCTTACCTCATCTGGTGCCAACAATTAATGTCTGCAAAGAGCAATCTGATAGATGCTGCTCTCTTCTCTGGATTGCTAGTTTCTCTGTTTTCATCATACCTATCTGCTGGACTACAAGTTCAAGAATAGTTGGATAATCACATCAGAGTCTTTTATTTTCTCTTCTTTTCTCACCATCTACTCCATATTTTTATCTTCCCAAGTATGAGGGAAGCCACCTAACTTTTACAACACACACACACAAAAGAGAGAATTATTTACTACCAACCATCATCATTTTGTGTTGAGTCTGCTTAAGCAGAAAAAAAAGAATTTAAAATTACATTATTTTCCTATTATAGAAATTGGAAAGTTAACGGTCCAACTCTGTTGCTTTCCTATGGTTGAAAAAGTATGGCTCAAATAGAAGCTTTCAGATAGTGCTGCATGTGGTATTTGTATTATTATTTCCTGTCCTTTCAAGACTCCATTTGATATCAAGGTGTTTTAAAGCTGCATGAGCACATATGGAGCTCTCTTTAGAGCTTATGTTGTTTAATAAAAAGACTATTCAATACAATTTTTCATTGGGGATCTTCTTTGAAGAATCTCTAGATAAAAAAAAGAGAGCTATTTCATAAAAAAGATAACCCTTATGACTGAAAATTTCTATTAAATGAAAAATGCTCCATTCTGACAGTTTTACGTTTGCTTCTTGCTAAACTATCAAAAAGGGATTATTGGTGAAATATTATAGGTAGCAAAGTAGAAAGAAAAACTGCAGTAAGTAGCAGCTTAGAAAAGTGATTGACATATTCAATACCATGAATGAGAGAGAAGCCGTGATGGCATGGTGAATGGGACATAATCTATAGAGTGTCATTGCTGCTTAGATACACAAACCAGTTTTTTCAGGTCAATTACTAGATTTTGAGGGGATAAAGAATCAATTTACTTACAACTGCAATAGTGAAAAAGTCATTACATGGTCCAATAATTTCTGTTTCAAATTCCACATTTTTGTATTTGTCTATTTATCTGCAAGAATGCACTTGTTTGTTACTGTAATCTGTAACATTATCTTATGTTAAAGTTATCCCTTTAGCATGACTTTAGCACCTGGCATTTCACCCTTAAGCACATCCCCTTAAGGGGAGGTGTGTAAGAATGATGTTCAGGGGCAAATCCAAAAAGGACTCCTTAAATGAACTTTGGAATTGGTCCCGGTTGTAATTCTTTATGTTCCACACTTCTAATCATTGAATATAATTTTTGGCAATGATAAGTGCTCAATGATCAGAAAGGGATGCAGACCATGCCTGAAGGGGAATGTAGTCTGATTTAGAAGTAATGCCATTATGAAAATGTTTGTCTTTCATGTACCTGTGCTTTCAAAACCACAGAAGAAAATTATCTGCAGAAAGATTGAGACCTGCCACAGATAATGAATGCACAGGCGACCAAATTTTCTCTTACATCGCTGATCTTTTTAATCACCTTCTGAATAAAAAAGTTCTCTTCTGGTAAGAGAACTGTTAACATGTTCCCTCTGTCCTTTATATTACTGTCTCTCTTCTTATTGCTTTCCTTAATAAAATTTATTTTTACTGCATGGTTTTATCTCATGTTTCTCTAGACTCCTCATTTACCTTTTGCTTGGTTTGCTGCTTTTAAAAAGAACAACTTCTTCATTCTGTGCATCACAGAAAAGTCAAACCCAATTCTCTACTTGTTAGTTCACTTTTCAGGAAGAATATATTATGATTTTAGCCCTTCTTAAATTAAATAAAATTGTTTGGAAGAACTGGATCAGGAATCCAGAATATAGCATATATTTTATACACCTTTGGACCATTTTTGGATGCAAATATTGAACAGTTTTTTACTCCATTGTATAGACAGGGTGAGGAGATAGATCATGTCTGTCAAGGCTAACCCCAAGTAATCTTTTTTTTCTTTTTCTGATAGTCCATATTCTTGATAAAATAGACAACAGCCACATCTCTTTGAAAACTAGTATAGTCTATGCTACAACTAATCTCTTTTCTGCTAAGTAAACATCTGATCTCAACATTTTGAACACAGAAAATTTATTTTAACGACGCAATGCCAACGCAGCACTTATATGCATCATGGGCAGTTTTTACAAAGTAAGCAACAAATCAAAGCGGCAGTTCTTAGATAAAACCATTTGACCAAGTCTTTCATACACAATATATTTATTTATTATTTCTAAAGACAGTATCAAATATGGTATAACTGAAAAATACTAGCTAAATCATTCAACGATTCAGCAATGATATTAGCTCTTGTCAATGAAAGCTAATATTGTACATTATTCTCCAAAGGAACATTTAATTTTAGTTTAACTTTAAAAGATGGGATGGAAATACTAAGCAGCCTATTAAATGACAAGCAAAAAATACTTTAGGATACACAGAATACCACTGTGAAGTAATAAATTAAGATTTAGATTTCTAATTAATTTAAGCTTACCTCTTCAGAGCCAGAGCCAAAAATCAGCAGGTCAAAAGGTATTGCAGCAACCATGTCAATTAGGAACCAGCCTTTGAAGTAGTGAATTGCTATTTTTGCTGGGTCACTTACCACTTCTTCATTCTGGTTTACATATGTTGTTCTGAAGTTTATTAGAATGTCAATGATAAACATAATATCCACAATTAAATCTACAACATTCAGTGGGCTGCAGGAATATCCACACTCTCTCCTCTTCCGATCCTCACTATCATTCAGAAGGAAGGCAGCAGAGTAAGGGGTGAATATGGCGGTATATATCACCAACAACAAAATGAGCCAGTCCCAGACAGCTTTGAAAGGACTATAGTGCAATATAGTAAACTTGTTGATGCGAGGTGTCTGGAGCTTATATTCTGGTAGAACATCAGCCCCTAAGGATAGGACCTAGAAAAAGAAATATACCACATCAATAATCAGACAGTGTATCTACTCCAACTTCCAGTAAACATAGCAAATACAGAACAAACTTAAAAAGTAATTCATTGTAGTTTTGAGGATTAAGCTTCAATTACTTGGTGTTTTGGCAAAATAAACTTCTGTGAAATTTGTAGTGTCTGCCAAGTCCAATAAATTCATTGGCAATTTTGCACCGTGGGTTGATTCTTGTCCCCTGTAGCAAACATTAAGAGGCATATCTTATATCCATAAAATCTGCATTATTAAGCATGTCATCGAATTCATTTATCCATCACAGGATAACCTTGGCAGCTTGCTCATGGCCAGTAAATGACTTCTTGCAGGATGTAGTGTTTTTCTCCCAAACAAATCTATTATCATTGGCTTTCATTCCCTACAAAAGAGTTTACTCTCATTAGAAAATGTAGGCAACCAAAAATAAAAAAAAGTTAGAGAAAGATCTGTTAGTGTCTTCAACAGCTATCTATGCTTTGAGTTTTGTGGTGTGAAAAACCTTCATGCACAGACAAATTTCACTGAGGCTATAATTCTAGTTCAGCTAAAGGCATGACAAAGAAGGATACCACAGGAGCATTGCCTTTTGCTCCACTTCTACTTTTGTCAATGCCTAAAGTTTATTCCTTTAAAAGTATGGATTTGTTACCTGCTGGTCTTATCTAAGCTGGATTTCAATTTTATTTGGAAGGATTATGTTTGTAAGCACTGCTTAATGTGCTAGCTTTGGAAGCTGAAATGTTTGCTTTGTTGCAGAGAGCAAGCATTGTGCGAGCACCAGATAAAACAAATTTCCTTTGGCTGCTGTTTCAGTCTGACTGAACTCTGACATGAAAGAACAAAACCTTTAAGAATAAGAAGGTAAATTATGTTTTGTCCCTATTTAGTGTTTGGGACTGTCAGCAATGATGCTAATTATTGCCTTCTGTGCTGCAAATGATCTCCAAATCCTATGGGACTCAGATCACCACTTCATTTTACATAGACCAGTGAACAAACATCAGATGGTGACGACTGTCAGTTATTACCCATTTGGGCAATATTCATGTTCAAGAAATCTTATACCGTTTTTTCACCAGTTACTACTGCCTATTCCTTATTCTCCTGCTAATTAAAAACAATTATATTTAGAAAAAAGTTACTTCAAAAGCTATTAAAATGAATAATTCTACTCGAATGAAATGATTATTGGAAGGAGAAATACCTTGTCAGCGATATTGTCTGCTTTTATTTGCCTTCTTTTTAACAGTTAGTATTTTAGGATTTGAGATTTCAGCTTGTTCAAGACTGAGGGAGTCCATGCTCCTCAAACATAATCTTATAAAATTCTGAGGATCAGCACACTCTTTTCTGTTTAAATTTCCAACAGCAAGTGTTGTATAAACCTTAGATCTTATCCTTATCTAAGTGTCGCTAATTTTATACAGTCAAATTCTACTCTGAAAATGTTGTGAGAACACAGGGGTTAATAACCATTCTTCTTTGAACTTGAAGAAAGAAGTGATTAAGCCATCCAAAAGAATATATGCTAGTTTCAAGCAGCCACTAAGGACTGTGCTGAGCTCGTGGTAGAGGCTGTTCATCAATTTTTTGTATTGTAACTAAGACTTGCACTTAACTAATGGTGCTGGCTATTTTTTTATGCATTAAGCACATTAGGTGACAGCAAGCTGAAGCATTACTCAGTCTCTTAGCAGTCTTAATATTTTCAGTCCCCCACCTGATGAGTTGACAAGGATGTTTTCTTAATATTTGAGAACAATGAGTATATGTGCCAAGGGAACTGCTATTTATAAAATTTATATCACTGTTCTCCTTCATTTCAGACAATGAAGGGAATGGATTAGGCAACAAGGACAACAAAGCTTACTTCACATGTTTCTTTCTGTTGCTTGAAAATTCCAGACCCTGTGCTTAATTTCAGAGCAATGCATAATGTAAATTGGATTTATTCCCCTGAAATTTGAGTTCTAATGTAACTTTAGTTACATTTATTCCTAAATTGGTTTAAATTGAGTTGGGGAAAACTGGAGTTAAAAACCCTAAACTATTGGACAAAATGAGGGAATGCAGTATAAAATTGATCATAGCAGAAATGGATCCAATTCTTTTGGTGATAGTTTCTTAGACATACAACACAGGAGAGGCTGAACTGATGGTTGTGAGTTTCATATTCATAATGTTATACAGAACTTTACATTTCTGCATTGCTTACACCCATTCAATGAGAAGTGAAAACAAACACTCATAGCTATTTTGTTTGTTGTATCTTGAGAAAGATGATGTGACTTCATTTCTCAAATAAAAAATCACAGTTGCACATACAGAAAAAAGAGAACATACATTATTTAGTTTTATGTTGGCAGTTTCAATAGAGACTGATTGATTATGAGGTGAATTTGTTCTTTTGCTGTTGTGTAACATCCTTGCAAAGCTTGGCTACTGCTGTTGGCCAATTCTGGCCATCTTGGCTAGATGGAAGACTTCAGTCTACTTAGAAATTCACTCAGAAGACCTTTAATATTTTCTCTTACTTAAAATAGATGTTGTCACATTTATTGTTAGTAAAAAAATTTATTAGCTTTTCTCTTCTGGACTAAAATTCAGGATTGTAAAAGAGCTTAGGGAATGAAACATTTTTAAGAGTAAGAAATATGAGTGGGATAAGACTGAAGAACTGTAGTGTTAAAATGTCTTTGAACCTTGGGACATGACATGACAGAAAAGCCAAGCTTCCTTGCATCCTACCAAAAAGAAGACTATAATGTTAAGTATAAAAAGTCATACTAGCTGCAGTAGGTTTCTCTTAAGAAAATTAGGGGTATTCAAACGATGAAATACCACCTCACACTGGTTTTCCTGGGGAAAGCAGGAATGTATTTATTACTGGAGTGCTTTACAAGCAGTATTAGGTGATAAGATTTAATCTATTTTAAATGACAACATTTCAAGGTTAAATAAACTGCACTATATTTTGTCTTTGAGTAAAAAATGCTGATATAAACCTCAACTTTTCTGTGTTCCTGTTTATCTCGTGCACTGTTGAAGCAGCACTGCTGCAAATTAGAAGACTTCATTCAAACTCATTTTTTACTCTGAGAATCTTGCTTGAGGTGTTTCACAAAGATAGGGCTGGTGAACACCTTCTACAGTTTTTAGGTTCATGCATTCACTTCCTAAGATCACAAGTTCAAGGTGGCATTTATTATAGAAGGGCTGCAATCAGATACCCAGAAAAATATGGAGTGAGATCAAAGTAACTCATAAATTAACAGTGGTAGATTTTTCTTTCTGAACTGTTTGGTAGCTTTCAGTTTCTCAAAGATAACAGTAGTTCACTGAAATTGAAAAAAATACATATTTAAGGATAATGAAAATTTATTATTGGCTGCTGTTCTGTTAAGCAAGAGGAGAAAGGAAGTGTATGTACCAGAGGTGTACCAGAGGGACAATCAGGTGACAGTTATTTAAAAAAAAAAGATTCAGTAAGCCTTATCACTTTACACTGTTACACTGTTTATAGTAAAATCTTTTTTTGGGCAGTTCTATCATATTTCCCCTTGAGAAAACCTGCCTGGTACCAGGTATAATTTCTGCCCTGTGCCGTGTTTAAAAGACCTTGTTTTGCATAGTGTTTTTTGATGAAGTGTCAAAGAGCCAAACTGGGTTGATGTGCTTTGCAATACATTGGCCATATGCTTCACTGGGTAACTGGATTGTGTAGGGAACTCTTGCTATAAGCTCTGCAGCATCACATGCAGAAACAGTATTTGACTGTTCTTCTTCCATGTACAGGTTCATTTATAAAATAGAATATGTAGGCAAAATGTTAGACAAGATCTTGGATGATCTGGGAATTTTGCTCTGATGTCTGTTACTGAGTGATCTTATGCAAGCTGTTGTTTAACCTCTCTAATTTCTGTCAAGTAGAGAGAATAATATTTACAACTGAAAGTATCCTAAAGGATAATGAGCAGAAAACATTCATAAAAGATGTTTTGCAACAGCAATGGGCTACCATAATTCTTACTTCTCTAAATTTAGTTGATTCTTTAAATTTTTAAGAATTCGCACAAATATTTGTCCTCTTCTGCACCAAAACAAGTGTGACCAGCAGGTCGAGGGAGGTGATTTTTCCCCTCTAGGCCACACTCATGAGACCCCACCTAGAGTGCTGCATCCTGCTGTGGGGCTTCCTGCATGATATGGGTGTGGTCCTGTTGGAGCAAGTCCAGAGGAGGCCACAAAGATGAGCAGAGGGCTGGAGCACATCTCTTACGAAGACAGGCTGAGTTAGGGTTGTTCAGCATGGAGAAGAGAAGGCTGTAAGGAGAACTTATAGCACCTTCCCGTATCTAAAGAGGGCCTACAAGGAGGTCAGAGAGAGGTTTTTTGCAAGAGGACAAGGCGGAATGGTTTTAAAGCGACAGAGGGCAGGTTTAGATAAGATGTTAGGAAGAAATTCTTTACTGTGAGGGTGGTGAGTCACTGGAACAGGCTGCTCAGAGAAGTTGTGGATGCCTCAGCCCTGTGAGTATTCAAGGCCAGGCTGGATGGGGCCTGAGCAGCCTGGAGTAGTGGTAGGTAGCCCTGTCCGTGGCAGGGAGATTGGAAGGAGATAATCTTTAAGGTCTCTTCCAACCCACACCATTCTGTCATTCTATGATTCTACTGTTCAAACTGTACAGTTTCAAGAGACTCTGCGAGACCTGTATTACTATCACATGTATATTCATAAATTTTGTTCTGAGGCATTTTCAATCTAAATTTATTAAAGAATGCAAATGCACACAGCAAAAACCAAAGACCCAGAAACAAAGAAGCATAACAGTATATGAATAAATCATAGCAGAAATAATAAATGATTAATGCCACCAAAAATTGTTAAAGAAATATTTCTGTCAAACCCTTGCATGGATTAACAGTATGGTTTCCTGGTTATTCTACCACTTCATGAGAACAGAACTTTCATCTTGGACAGAAGTACTGCACATCCAGAAATTTGGATGAAGAGCAATGTTTACAGGTGACAAAATACTGGAAGAGGTATAAGGGCTTGAGCAAAATCCAACAGTTTTAGGGTAGATGGACACAGATATCTGTGTGAAAAGTAGATGTAGAAGTTTGATGGCTGCAAACCTTAATAAATTAGATGGTACTTTGCTATGTCTCATGACCAAGTGTGCCTCATATGAAGTGTATGTATATTTAAAGGATGTAGTGTTATTCAGTACTAAATACTGTTTTGTCACTGCTGCTTTTGCAACAGATGAATTAAAGTAAATCTTGTACTAACAAGATTATCTACGGCATAGCACCTCTTATGTTAAGAGAATTTCATAAACATTTAATAAAGTTCAAACTATAAATATAGTCCCAAATTACTTTGGGGACTTTAAAATAAACATTTATCTCACCCATAAAACATCTTGCGTAAAACTATGGAAGATGGTACCAGTTCAAATACAATGTTGAAATATTTATTTCTAGGAAATACTGTATGACATGAAAAAATATTATTTTGCAAATGTGTTGCTGGAGTCACTCCAGCAGCAGCCCAATGCTAGGCACACAGCCCTGAGAACTGAGTGGATGATCACCCCTGCATCGTTAAGCCAGGAAGGATGTAGCAGATCTAGAAACACACCAGCTCCTTGTATGCTGAGAGATTGAATATCTACTATGAATAGTAATTTAAGAAACTCATTGTATAAAGCATATTCACCATCAAAATAGGCAATTTGCATGAAAATGTAAAGAAGAAACCGAACCAGGATAATTGTATTTGAAACATTATTGTAGCTAGTGGAAAAAAAGGAAGGAAATGGAACATCTGTCTCTTCAGATCTAATCCAAATACACAATACAGTCTCTTCCTTTTAACTTGTAGTTTTGAACTAATTTTCAGATCTTTATCAACAAGGCTAATAACAGTACTGGACAGGAAAAACTTGGAAAGGAAAAGAAATGAAAAACACGAATCAGACTCGTAAGCTAAAGCCATATTCTTGTAATTGACTGGTTTTGTCCTGACCTTAAATCTGAATTATAGTGCACCCAAAAAATGAGGCAGTATTACTTCAGCTTTAAAATGATTTTGATAGATTTTATGGAACAGTCTTCTCTTGATGAAACCTCTCCTGGCTCTCTTTTCTCCTCTGTATTAGTTCTGTTGAAGCTGCCAAGTTATAACTAGCAAGTACATCTCTTTTCTTTTCCTCTCTATTCATACCATTACCATGAGACATCTACAGACTGGACCTAAGGAGATTTCTGAATTTGAAACCAACTAAAAATAAATATTACACGAGTATTAATGAACAAATGGAATTTAAATTAACATTGGCTCTCTGATAGTAGGCATTACCTAATTCCCCAAAACACTATAAAGGAGTTTTGTATTTCAGTCATCTTGATGTTTGTCTTCCTTATGCAGACATGAACAACTAAGAAGGTTGCGCCAGTACTGAAAGAAAGCTGAAGAGCTCTTGATTTGGTAAACCCACCAAACATAGCATTATATAAGGTTTTCATACATCAGTGTTAAAAGGTATTTTTACATGTAAAAGGTATTTTTACATGTCTTTCAAAGGATAGCTATTGAAGAACGTCTCCTGAGATACTAATGGTGGGGAATGTTAATAATACTTGTCTTCTTGTCTTTATCCTTTGTCTTTATTAAAGGCTTTAAAATTATGCAGTATGACTATTTGTATATAATGCTGAATGCTAAAACATTTGAACCTGGAAATTCAAAACTTATCTGAGTGTATTTTAATATTTTTTTTGTTCCAGATATCAGCTGCTACCTGAAGCTTGTTTGAGAGCAATGGGACTTCCTGGGAGTGCTAACTGCATTGCTGAGGCCATGAAGTGGCAAACTTTCATAAAGTTATCAAATAACTACATGAATCTTATTCAGTTAAGCATATTTACATACACAGCCACCCAAAATCTTCAAATAGTTAAAGAAAGTTATGTGTGAAAGCATGTCTTATGACTAAAGGAGTAGAACAGCCTTTTTCTCCTGTTTGTAAAATAAAATTTTTAGGTTTCAGGGAAATAATATTTATTGGATGTTACCATCAAACAAAAGTCTTTCCCCAAAATTGAATACATGTAATATCTCTAACCTATAATTTATTTTTATTAAGCTAGATATTAAAAGAGAGGAGATATTTTTATAGTTCATTTTCCATGAAAATATTAAGAAATGGTATATAATCTTAAACCTCAGGAGCCTCTTCCTGCCAGTCCGTATATAATTACTTTCACATTAGTGGGTAATGCATTGTCAGAGTAACAGTTAGAAGCATATAGATTTACTAAAAGTGCTTTACTGAAATTTAAATCTTAAATTACGGATATACAGATCATTAAAGAAGATATTTACAACTGACTTTTTTTAGCAAAAGTTAATGACAGAATATGTATTAAAAGTTGTGTAACACTCTTCTTTAAAATTCATTAGGAGATATTATTTCAGAAGACAGCAAATGCTATCCTTCAACATCCTAGTGAGTTTGTGAGTTATTAGTTGCTCTTCTGGCAACACTAAGCTGCTGACAAGCACTTATATGTCTGAAAACAAAGTATCAAGGGTCAAATTTGTTATAAGGGCTTAAATTATTATGCAGTTTTTAGTAATCAAAAATATATTTTCTATCATCTATTCATGGCATGACAATAAAACAAGCATATTTTGAGCTTGGTGATGTTATGTCATCCTTAGAATATTTATGAAAAAAGTATTTTTCATTATTTTACACTTTGACTGGCTTGCTAGCTGTCAAATACTTTGATGCAGATAAAGAAAAGCATAAAAGCTCTAAGAATTTCTGAAGTGCATGGAGTGAAAATGAAGTAGCTACATTCCCAGTTTGGTTCTACAATTATAGTACTTATTGACAGAACTGTGAGGAGTACAGGAGAAAGGGAGAAAAGATCCTTATGTATATATTCATATTTAACTTTCAGTTTCATGGTATCTGTATTTTTTTCCATAATATGCAAAATAAGCAAACATTAGTTTCTAGAAAATCTGCTTTTTGTAATTAGACCCCACAGTGTTTAAAAATGTATGAACTGCAATTGACACTGCTCTGGTAGGGAGAAAAGCTTACTTGAGAAATTACCATCTTCCCTGTGGCTCTCCTTGTTTGTGCTTAATGAGCACATCCCAACCTTGTTCACTTAAAGGAGGCATTTAGTCTTTGCATTCTGCCCAGGTTGCCCAAGTTCCCCTCTCAACACCACTTTTAGGAAAGTTCAGTGCATTACCCAAACTTCCATAAAATTTGATCATCAGTATTTTATCCAAAATGCCATTTGGCAAGGGTAGGTGGAACAGATTGCATACATAGATGCAGATAATTTGATGATACAAATTACATTTCATTAGTAAAACCAACCCATAAAAGCATGATCCAGATTTCTAGGGCCATCCATTCAATTTATGCTGGTTAGGCAAAGAAAAAAGGTGGATTTGTGACCATGGAGAACGGGGCAGACAAACTTGCCTTTGCTCAGTCAGTTGCTGGATCTTACTTTAGACACTTTCATTTTTTTTACAATGCAAAAACATATTTTGTTTTTGGGGAATTGTGGCAAGACATGGTATGATCTTCATAATAATTCTTCACTAAATACTCTAGTACTCCAACAAAAACAATAACAAAACAAAAACAGCACAAAGTCAGTGAGACAAAAGTAAGTTCTTGAGAGGCTCTACCTTGCCCATGTTATGCTAAATGAAGCTCATGTATAGAAGAGAACAAGATGTTTTATTTATGGATTTAACCAGTGTCCTGGTTCTGGCTATGAGAGAGTTAATTTTCTTCTTAGTAGGTGACACAGTGCTCTGTTTTGGATTTAGTATGGGAATAATGTTGACAACACACTGATGCATTAGTTGCTACGTGATGGACCCTACTCTAAGTTATGGACATTTCAGTTTTCCCAGGCTCTGTCAGTGAGCAGGTGCACAAAAAGCTGGGAGGAAGCATGTCCAGGACAGCTGACCTGATCTAGCCAAAGGGATAGTCCAAAGCACAGAACATCATGCCCAGAGGCTATAAACTGAGGGGGCTTCCAGGAAGAGAGACTGATCATGGCTTGGGAATGGGTTTGGCATCAGTCAGCAGGCAGTGAGCAACTGTATTGTACCACTTGTTTTTCTTGGGTCTTCTTTCTCCATGTGTCTGTTTCTCCCTTTTTCTCCTCCTCCCTCCTTTTGTTTACAATTGCTATTAGTATTAGTATCACTCCTGATTTTCCCCTCCATCCCACTGAGGGTGCAGGAAGGACCTGAGAAGCTGCTGTATGATAGTTACTCACCAGCTGGGGTTAAACTGTGACAAACAGGGAGATATGGGAATCTTTTTGGTGCTACTGCAGACATTAAAACCTCAATCCAGTGGAAAAAACGCCTAGGATAGAAGCCTGTAAGCCTTAATGTTCATTGTTTTCTAGATATATTGACTAATTTATCACACTGTGCAAACTGCAGTTTCCTTTGCTTCCTGAATATTGTAGGTGTAAAGAAGTGAGAAAACAGACAGCACAATAAATCTGGAAATAACTATCCTAGACAAAACTTATTTCTCAAGCTTTTTTGAAAACCTGGAAGGAGGCTACAGTCTGCATCCTATCCTAACACTATTTGTCAAAATAAATTAGCTGGCCTCTAACAAGTTCTGCAGAATGGCCATGAGCCACAGGCTCTGATTTTTTCCTTGATTCCAAACCCAGCAACTAACAGCATTAGAGACTAAACTGCAGCAAAAGGTGTTATTCTCCTTTGGTTATAGTCTTCCATTCGGAACTCACCTACAAACCCAGTGAAACGAAACTTCTTTGAACAGAACAAATTGGTACAGATGTGAGCCCATATCATTCAGCAGATCTTTTGCTTCAAAAGAAAGTAGGTTTCTTCATAATTAATAGAATTCATTTAAAAAGTAGAACATTTTCAAAGAAGATGGATACTTAGATTAGAAAAAAAAGCAAAGCTGTGAAATGAAGAACTTTTCTTCCCATTTTATAAACGTTTCTCATTTATTAGTAGTAGTATACTCAACAGTTTGTCTGAAGCTGAACATACCATTTCATGCCAGCTTCCAAGATATTGACTAGCTACTGCAATTTCCATATTTAAAAAGATACTGCCTTAATATAAAACTGTCAATTCTTTGAGTAAAAAAAGAAAATTTTATGCTTGCAAATAAACCCAAAGTACCTTAAAGACAATTTCACCATGTGCTACAATGCAAGATTTATTCAATTGTCAAAGAAAAACAGACTTACCGAAGATAAATATCAAGAAGAAGAAACTCTGAGTTTGCTATGTACTACGAATATCAACTAAATATTCATACAATTTCTGTACTTTGTTTCAGATAGATTTTTATTTTATACAATTTCAGTACTTCATTTCAGATAGATTTTTATTTTATAGTATATTTTTACACTTTAGATGGTGTCAGAGACTGAATGTTACAATTTATGGCTTAAATGTCTTCATGAAGGACTTTTGCCTATTATAGCAAAACTGTATTACAAAAGCTGCAGAGAAGACCACCATACCCTGAATAGGCCTTCTGACTGAGGCCTTGAACTACTCGTTGATGGAGATAGTGACAGGTCTGGGCTGGGTGGAGAAGAATGCATTCACAGAGGGATCAAGCTTAGCACCTTCTGGGTGGAGACCACAGCCCCGGGGCTATCAGCTTCCAGGCTCCCACAGACCCTCACACCGAAGGGTGTGGGGGAGGAGAGGCTTTGGGTGTGTGGTGAAAAAGCATCTGGTCAGAGGTAGTGAACGCCCATCCCCCACTGTGCAGAGGAGCCCAGCTGCAGGGGCCCCTTCACCCCAGGAAAAGCCACGTCCACATGAAGGCCAGCTGAGGGGGTGTCATGGCCCTTTAAAGGACCCTCCCAAGGGGTCCCCAGACCCTGCACCAGAGCACTGCAGCATGATGCAGCAGATCCACAGTGTTGCAAGGGACAGTGTCAAACTGGCCCCCTGCAAGGGAGGCACCTGGGCGTTCCCACCTAGCCCAAATGTATATTAATCCACTGGATTCTATACTTTTTTGGCACGGTGGCAGCAGCGGGGGACCGTCACCACCAAGAAGACCAGATGGAGGGGAGCAACGAGACATCGTTGGGACCTCTGGAAGGGAGATGTGTTTCTACCTAACCCCTGTCACTCTCTCCCTCTCTCCCCACCCCCCACGCACACTTCTTTATTTCTTTCCCTCTTTCTTATATCTTTCTTTCTCTCTCTTTGCCTCTTTTACTATTAAATAAAATATATCAATTTTTTGGCACCAACATCTAACCTCCATTGGTTTTAATAATGTTTTTTTGGGTGTATTTCGAACGTTTCTGGGTCCGATTTGTTTTATTCACAGAGACTTAGTTTCCTTTGGCCGGCTGTGTTAAACCGGTTTGTAACAGTGCTATGCTCAATAATTTTATGTTCAGTAACACCAATACCACCCATAAACCTCGATAAATGCTTTGAAAATACGTGTTTCCACATTTATTAATTACAGCTATCTATTAACTATATCTGTTTCCTAAACATAATATTTGGAATCCAGCAAACCTTTGAATTTTGATTCATACATCTGATCCCTGATTTTTCCCTTACTGATTTTATTGATATTTCAATATGATTTAAGGAGTCTTCTCCCTCTTTTTTTTTTTTTTTTTTTTTTGTACAAGCATTAACTCCGAACTATCCTGGGTTTGCCCTTCTTTATTGATCCTGTTACCAGTTACAACCTGAAAGCATCATCCAAGTTCTAACACATGACAGGTAATAAATGAGAAAAATGACCTCATTCGGCTTATTAATTTTGAGGGCATTCAGAATTTATCAAACAGCACACTATGCTGATTTGGGTTAATGGTCTTTTTCTTACTATTTCTACTACTTGGAAAACAATGCTAAACCCTATCAAACCCTAACCAGAAAATATTTTCCTCAGCTGCCAATACATCAAAAACAACTAATCCACATGCTTTTTTTCCTCCCCCCTGCCCAGGCCAAAAGAATAATAACTTCACTGCTGTTTCTACTTAATATGCTTAAGGATCTCATTTATAATCAGTATTAGAACATAGCTGCTTTATAATCATCATACTACCTGCAAATTGCAGGAACTTTCTGCTCTTTAAAATTTAGTTTATGCACAATTTCTCTCATTAGTGATATGTGGGAGAGTACAAACTTCCTTGAAAAAATTAATCATTAGATTACCCACCAGTTTTTCAGTTTGTGTACTAGCTAATACTACACTAAAGAGAAAAGAATTTAAATTGTTAGCTGACCATACCTGCCATTTTTTTTCTGAGGAAAATGACCCTTAATAGGTGTGACTATATAATTTCAGGTAAATGCTAAACATTGCCTGTCCAGGTTATGGCATTTTGTGGCTAGATCCAACATTGGTCCTTCAGTATGTACATGTGAGGTGCCTGGCACTAGAGCAGAGTTCAGAATCCAGACCATTTGAGGGTAAGGGCACTTAGAGAGGGAGGGAGTCCTGAGTCTGAGTCCGTGATGCCCAGGGTTATTTTTGTGGATTTTTTAACAGATGGTCATTTATGTAAGATGAGTAACAGTCAAAATACTCTGGAACTACAACCCAGGACTGCCTCTTTCTAAGGGGTTGTCCTGAATGTTAGCTATACCAGCAGTGTTCTTGAAAAATAGCAGCTCTTTGTGACCCATGAGATCCACAGCATTTGGCCCTCTTCCCTTCCTCTTTCCACACGTCAGCTGCTATTGCTGTCTGCGTCTGGGAAAACATATACTTATGCTGTCCTAAAGATAGAAATTGTGTCCTGAGTTAACGTGGTAACCACCGGACTCTGATTAACTTTGCAGTTGTGCTGTTTAGCATGGGAGGTTGGGTTAGATGGCCTCTAGAGGTCTCTTCCACACTACGTTTTTGTATGGGTCTAAGGTTACATGAAGGAGGGACTGTGACTTCTTTCATAGCTGTTTTAAGGCAACTATAACTGCATGTGTGAAAGCTATTATTCCAGACTGTGCATGCCAAATGCATCAGAGGATTCTCACAGTTCTCTGGATCTTAATGGGGCTTGACTTGCAGTTCATGGTGAGACTGTACTGGTGGGCGTCAAAACTGTTGGTTTCAGCAGAGTAACCTACCAAGTTTAGAAACTTCCAAGGTCAATCCACCATGAAGTGGGCGTTTATAGCTCTAGACCAGAGAAATGAGGCTTGCCTAAATGCTGCTTGCATGATTTTAATCAGTTTTACTTGCTTTGTAGAGTATTGGTTCTTACACCCAACTCCTTATTTTCAGAAGAAATTACAATGCAGTCTGAAAGCCTATTTTCTCCCACTTCTTAGCATCAGAAGAGGAATCATGTTTTGGCAAATGATATAATATTAACAAAGGTCAGCATCAAGGCAGTAAAACCAAAGAGATCACAAAACATTGATTACTCAAAAGTGTAATTCATAGAAGATAGTGGATACTTTTTCCCAACTCAGCAAAATCAGATAATCCCCTTTTCAGAAGAGTAGATCTTGAGGGAAGGACATGGACTAATTAAGGATGCATCCAGGTTGCATGTTGCAAAGCAGCTGGGCTTTCCGACTGCTCCATTTCTACCATATGTTGTGAAATCTTCTCAAAACACTGCAGCAGTTCAGATGCCTGAGCCTATTCTGCTGTCACAAAAAGAAGAGGCTCTACTCTAAGGAAGAAATATTTTATCTTTCACAATTGTTGTGAATCTTATTTTTATTACTTGGTGCAACAGTAAATAATTATAATGAAAATGCTGTGTTTTCTTCTGAAACTGATCAAAACAGTGGGCTTTATTTTCTGCTTCCATGCATTTGGAATAACTATTTGCTCTGGTGCAAAAGATACTACTTTCCAGTTGTGGTGATACCTTTGCACAGGTAACAGGTCACCTTTGCACAGTGACCACACTGGGACTGAAGTATTTTTATTAGTTTTCACCACGGTTTCTTTGCTTTTCTTTGTTTCATAGAGTGTGTCACACCTTCTAAATGACAATGAAATTACACACATTTTTACTATTTCTGTAATTACATCTATAGTAATTACAAAGCCTAATTATATAAAGACAATAAAAGATGAAATTTTTTTGCATGAGGGTGCTAAGCATTATTGTAAAGAAAGGGAATGATTCCTGTATAAACTATGTCAATTGACCAATAACAGGAAAAAGAAGATTCTCACTTCAGAGTAAATTTAAACTTTCTGTACATTAACTAGGAAATGTTGGCTCTGCTTACCCCCTCATTTCACTATTATATATATAATCTTGCTGCATAATTGGAAGATATCAAAATTGTTTCCTCTGTATTCAGAATTTTCTACTTTATGCAGAATGCAAAATGAACAGCCTTGAAATGTGTGTATGTGAGTTATTGCAGGATGTAAACAGCACAGTGTGTCAGCTGAATCAGACTGCTGAAAACGTATAGATCGATAATTTGGTTTATTTTTAGGTCTTATATTGCCCCTCTCTGTCCTAGATGCTGGTAGTTTTCTTTAGCCTGAAAACCTGAAGGTCAGTTTGAAG
The DNA here is from genome assembly GCF_041296385.1 of Aphelocoma coerulescens. NCBI lineage: Eukaryota > Metazoa > Chordata > Aves > Passeriformes > Corvidae > Aphelocoma > Aphelocoma coerulescens. The sequence continues at coordinate 22,365,481 of NC_091021.1, read as the reverse complement.
TCATGATCATTGATAGTTCTTTTTATATCAACAGCATTATTGGCCTTGGGAGAATATGGTTACTTATTTCTTAATCTTTTGGGGAACTAAATAGAGGCTGGCCAGATTACAAAAACATGCAGGGAAACTACAAAGTCTATCACTTCATACATGAACACTACCCTCCCCCCCCCAACTCGTCTCCCCCCCCTTCACTGGCAGCTCTATTTTCAGAAGATGTGTGGGTGTTCAGCATGTCTGCAAATCAGATCACAATATTCTGTGTAGCCTGTCAAGGTATATATTTATCATTTCATCAGCCATATGACCAGTTTGGGTGTATATATGTTTCCTAGAGGTGGGCGGATAATGAAACTGTTTTGAAAACTATTTTTACAAGAAGTTAAAAGATCATAGAGTTTTACCTTCCTGTAAGTCATTTATTGAGACAAATCATGAACAACAGAAACAACAGATACATATTGCGTATTACATATTCCTTCAGACTGATGAATTTCAAGGAGATAAATAATCTCTGAACACTAGTGATCAAAAGCAACAAAGCAGTTTTTCTTAAGCAACAAAATAAAGAGACCAGTAATTTTTACTTTTATTAAATGGAACAGTTATTTGTTGACAGTATTAAGTTATGGGCATTCCAGAATTCTCTCTTTTCTTTAAAAATAAGCACAGATACTGACTATTCTAGTCTTCATGAGTCTGTTTACAACAGAGTTCACAACTTTGCAGCTGTACATCAGTGGAAACTGGATGTGTAAGAAGCTTTACAATAAATCAGTATTTATACAAAAGATAAAATAGTTCCCTGCTGTGTCTTTGCACATTGCAATTTTAAGGCCAGAAGTTCCCTTTATGAGTTCATAAAAAATGTTAAGGGACAGATGGCAGACTTTTGCCCTACTGCCTTCTTTAATAAAAGTCTACTTTTTGTGCCTCTAGGAAGATTTGTCTCCTTCTAACAATCAGTGTCAGGACCCCAACTGAACCTGTCAGTACAAAAGAGTGCAGAAATTGCACTGTCCCCCTGAACAGACTGTAAAAAAGAAATAATGGAAGAAAGTAAGTTGAGATTCTTCTAGAAGAGAGTGACATTAACACCTTTGGAAATTATAATGAAAAACATTTAAAAAAATAATTTTTTCTAAAGTGGAATGGAAATGTGAATTTAATGACAAATATCTGCACTGGAATATAACAATGCCAGTTTATCAATCAGGGCTATCTGGCAGCTACTACTGGCTAATGCTCTGAGTGAAAGTCAATATTATGCAGAAACAAGCATCCAGAAGATGTTATGCTTCTTGGCATTACACAAGGAATTATGATCAGTGAAGCCCGAGGTGAAAATCCAGGCAAAGCAGTCAGGGAGTCTACTTATTCAGGACCATCACATGTGCACCTCTTCACCGCAAGCCATACCTTAAGGCCGTTCTCATCTCTACCTAATGTCCTGAACACTCCTGTTAAGTGGTAAAACAGTATTGGAAGGTTCCTTGCAGTAGAATTTATAACCCAGATTTTTCACTCAAAGTATAAACCACTGTCCCACAGCATCTTCTGTTTCTTCTAAAATTGTTTTCTAAACTTTATTCTACTTTCTATTTCTAACTTATTCCACTAAAATCTTTCTACTAAAGTATCTTACTCCTCCTGCTTTCTCAAAGTGCATCACTTCCTCTAAACACAGTGGCCACGACTCTTATTTATTTTATTCATTATTCTTCGTCTACCCTCTGAAGGTGGCTATGTTCCACCCTTTCCTTTTTCACTGTCTTCAAGACCTGAATTACCTCTCCAGCTTGTGGATATTAAAGAAGTTACAGCTGTTGTCTTTGGAAAGAACTTGTTGCATCCTGTGATGCTGATACTTGGTTTGATATTACTGATACATGAGAGAGAATCCAGAGTGCAGTGATACAACAGGGAAGCTCACTGATACTTTCATGTGGTGCATACCAGAATCCATGTCTCTGGATTTTGAGTTGCACAGTGAGGAGCAATAGTAGTGGAATTGTCAGACTATAACAGCAGGATCAAATTTCTCAGCAAAACTGAGGAAAGGGAGAAAGATAGACAGTAAGGACAACAAAGGGAGAGATGTATGTATGTATGTTTGAATGGTAAAATATGTGGCTGGAAGAAGCCTTTTATGTCATCAAGTCCTGCAGTCCCAGAAAATACAGCATGTTATGTATCCCTTCACTACATTTCTCAGGCTCTTTCTAGTAACACTTAGAATTCCTGCCCTACTTTTATTAGAAGGCTGTTTCAGAATGTCACAACTCTGATTAAGGGTGACCTTTAAATTTACCATGGCTGTTTTATACTCATTTGTTCTTTTACTGATATTGCCCCATAGATTAAATAGGTCATATTGCTTTCTGTGTATTTTTGATACTGTTTGACAGATTTCCTTATCAGAGGCTGTGCCAGCATGAACATATCCTAACTACCTCATCTAACATTTCCACCATATTCTATTCTCAACACTGTGCTCAAACCTTCCAAGCCCACTTTTGCACTGTTCTGCAGATACATAATGGATCCATGGCCTAGGAAAAGATTTACAAAGAAATTTATAGCCAGACATGCAGCGGAACCTTCAAAGAGCTGACTCTTATGAAATATAGTGAAATCACTGGGAATAGAAACATAAACAGAACTCAAACTAGCCACTTTAATCTTCTAAATATCTATTTTTCATCTAATTCATGAATCACTAGTTAACTAGATCCCTGATCATCGTAATACCATATACCTACATTTATTTATACCTCCTAGGAGTTTCTACCTGTACCTAATTCTAGAATTTAGGATGCAGCAGCAACTAAAAACATTGACAAGTGAATGTAATAACATAAAAAGCAGCAGCTGCAGGGAACTATTTCCAATTATAATGAATGATATGGCATCAAAGTTTGCTATGCAAATTGTGCTCTGCACAATGGTTGAGATCATTCTAGGAAAGGACATAAACCAATGTCAAATTAAATTGGAAGGCTCTTGTGAAGTGTAAAGATTTATAGAGCATTTCAAATTTAATTTTGAATTTAGTTGGTATCAATTTTCCTGGAAAGACTAGCCGATCCATGCCATTTCCATTGCAGTTTTCATAAAATCTAAATTATATGGAGAATAAGCATAGATTTAAAAAATAATTTCTGCCCCCCTTCTACCCCTAACAGTGTCATTAGTATATAGAAACTCATCACTCTGGCACTAATTAGCCAGTCAGAATTAAAAAAAAACAAACAACACAACAAAAACAAAGAAAAAACAAGCCCCAAAGTCCTACCTTGCCTCATGCTTATATAACTTATAAAAATCAGTTTTTTTTAATGTAACTTGACTTTTTGCCATATTATCTGTGAAAAGATTTCTATGTATAACTGCTATGAATAATTTAAAACATATCAAAATGGGTCCAGAAGAGATTATATCTTTCAAAACTGACCAGAGAAGAAAGGACAATGGTTGCAGATTCAAGTTAGCTATTATAGACAAAATATATGAAAGATAAAAATCCAATTACTTTTTAGGCACTAACTGATCTCAAAATAGAAATGATAGAACTTTTATCCCTATTTCTCTAGGAGGGTGTACAATACATTCCTTTTTATATTTGTCAAAGGGAGTAGGAGCATGGACAAAATCTTTCATAGCACCAGTGTAGAGAAGCTGCAGTCTGATCTATAGAAGGCAGGTCAGCACTTGGGGACATGGTTTAGTTGTGGACTTGTCAGTGCTGGGTTAATGGCTGGACTTGATGATCTTAAATTCTATCATTCTGTGACTCTAATTCAAAAGCTGCTCTTGGCAAGATCTTCCTTATAGAATATTTATCTGCATTTCACTACAAAGAACTTCTTACCTCTTTCAGTCTGTCCGAGCATTTAAGGGCCAACCCTCTGCTTACTAACCCTATAAAAGTTATTTGGGATACTGTCATCTCTTGATATTTTTTTTCAGTATGTTGCACATTGCTAGCCCAGTTACTCTCCATATGAGACTATAACACAAATGTAATAATACTGAAAATAGCTGAAAAGTTCTGTTGACTTTAGAGGGCACTACGTGTGTTAGAGTGAAGAAATATGCTATCTTAAATTATTTTCATTTTTTTTCAGTTATATGCCTTGTTCACAAGATATATCATACATCCAGTCCAAAGGTATCTGCTTTTCATTTTGACAGCCTTTTTGATGTACAGATGTAGAAAAGATACCTACAAGAAAAAGTATTATGGAAAGCCAAAGAACTCGAACAGAAATTATGAGATGTAATTATGATACAGCGGCACAATCAACTACCATTTGTTATCATGTTGTGCCTTACACTAATCAGCAATTCATGATGCTGAGAACAAATTAAGAAGAATGAAACTACCATTTGCGAATGACAGGAATCACTGAAATTAATGATCTTATTTGGGACACCATTTGGTGCATGCTACATTTCTTTCCCAATAAAAAACAGAGAGGTGAAAAGTTTTGTTTGTTAGCAGTATCATCTAATGTTGTAGACTACCTCATAAGCAACTGAATTGAAGGTAAATTAAGTAATGTCTTCAAATTATCCTGGAGATAGCCAAATCACTCATTAAAAGAGTAGCAAACTATTGAATAGACTGAAAAAATTGAAAATGTACTAAAATAATGTGTATTACCTTACCTGTGTAACCTTCTCTGTTACATTGTGCGTTCGGTCTTTCACCTTAGGTGCAATAATTGCTTTCTCTGAAGAAGGAGGAGATGAAGACTTTTTTTCACTTTTGATATCTGAAAAGTTCAGTGTGAGTTGAGGGATTTTGTTGATTGTACTGTATTTGTTGAGATTTGAATCCGATGTGGATCCCAACAGACTTGACTTGATATGATTAAAAGGCCCTGAAAAATCAGAACACACATTTGTTATCTGAGAAATGCAGAGAAATAAATTATCATTAATATTTATGTGGGATATGTTAAAAGGGTCATTAAAAACGATTTTTCTGTGTACTACTTGTTAATAATAAAAATTATCTACATTTTAAAAATAACTTTATTGCTAATAAGATTCAAATCTAATATTGGCTATAAATATTACATTTCCTTTACAGGTAGCCCTCAATATTTTTTATAAAATCAATGGATTCCAAATTGCATAATGCATCTATCCTTACTTGTTTTCATGTTACTGGGAATGCTGGTGTGCTCATATTGTAATTCTGGCTGAATATAAAGACTATATGCTCATTTGTTTATAAGAGTGGAAATAGGACACATGATTATATGAGTGCCTGGCATTAGTAAAGGCTCTATTATCACATCCCTACGTTGCTCATGCTCACATGATAATTCAAAGAAACTGGAAAATTGAGTAGAATTACTCACAAAATATGTTTCTTCAATTGTCATTGCTAACAAAATATTGGAAACTATAGGGATACTCATAGGTAGAATATTAATGGAGTATAAATAGACTTTTTATACTATTTTAGTGCATCATTATGAAAAATACGAAGTTTGCATGCTTCATGAGGTGCATATCCTTTATAATTATTCTTTCATTATTGGACAGAGTTTTTTTAACAAGAAAGCAATATAAATGATAAGAATACTTGTTTTGTACTGTCATCATAAGGTTCACTGGGAAGCCAGAAGTATTCATTGCAAGAAAAAGTTGCTTTTGAGAACAATACTGGAATAAAGAACTATAAAGGTGTTTAGACTGAGAGATAAATCCACTTAGGGATTTAAGAAAAAAACCCAGGTCTTGCAGTCAGTAACAATGTACCTAAAGTGTGGGGTTGAAGGGTATTTCTCAGATTTACATGAGAACCTTACTGCATCTTAATTCTATTAAGGGCAACAATGTGATGCTTTTCTCTTGTACTGCTTTTTGAGGTTTTCTTTTTGTCTTCCTGGGAGGAGAACAAGAATGTGTATGTTGATTCCGGAACAGGCAATGAAATAGGATTAAGCCTATGGGGTAAATTGCAAAGTCAGCACTGATTTTATTTGCAATGTGTGAATGAATGAAATTCAAATCAACCAGCTGCCTGGGGATGGCTGTGGGGAAATGCATTAGGCTGTGCTGATTTTTTTTTTTTTTTTTTTTGGCAAAATTCTTCAAGTGAGGGCTGATTTTCCATCACACCTGACTTCAAATGCTTGCTGAAGCAGATGTTAATTTTCTTTCTAAGCTTATAGGGATTTTTACATGTTTTCTCTCTCCTAAACTCATACTAATTGTATGTTAATCTGGGCCAGAGATAGAAAATCTCTATCATTCCATTTCAAATTTTGCCACTGCACAGAAAGGAATTTAAGATGACAAGGGAGTGCATGATGCTCTAGACTAAAAGTTTGGGTGCAAACCAGAATTTGTGCATGAGTTCTCTAAAAATTACACTGCAAAACAGTTCTTCTTTTTCTCCTAGTGTATTTTTTATTGCACAGCTTCATGGGAAAAAGGAAGAAAGCACTACCTTTCACCTGCAAGGAATGGTAAAAAAGCCTGGTACTGAGGACACCACCAAGGGATTGTGATACTATACTCAAATGCCTTATGGCCCAGGTGGGACCTGAATCTATCTTTCACATCATCTACATGAGTCCACTAAAAATTAGTGTTCAAAATATATCAGGGCTCACAATCTCCTCACAAATGAGTGAAGTGATTAATCTGGCTGGAGTGTGCTACATTCATATGGTCAGACCGCAGTTTTTCAGCCCTGCTTCCCTATTAGTTGTAGCAATAGTGTCTGAGTATTGAATTAGTTTAGATGTAAGCAGGATATCAAGTTGGAATCATTTGTCAGATGAACAAGATTCTTGATACCTTAGGAATTCAAAGGTAAGAGGAAACTAAAATAGCTTAGGCAAATCTGGGATTAGATAGTAGGCAAGAATTTGTTTTATTAGTAACTTTACAGATGCTTAAATTGCATTGAACTTTTGGTTTCAGGGATTTACATGTTTTACTGCTTCCATTCCAAAGGGGATTACTCTCTCTTTTGCCACCTAATACTCATGCCCTAGAGCATGATACTAGGCTTAGTTCATTGCACATGAGAATAAAACCTCGCTTCTTTTCCCCCACCTTCTTTTGCTTTAGAAAGTGGTGAAAGGTATAATTGACAATGGTAATTGATTGAAAGACAGCATTAGCTTAAGTACAGCCCAGGCTGACAGAAATTGAGCTGATACTGGACAGCGAGTGGACTGTCAGAGCAGGAAGCAGAAAAAGAGGGCCATAACAAATCACAATCACAATGGACACTAATTGGCACCCTGATTGACAGTTTCAACAGAGAGGCAAAGAATTGAATAAGCAGGGAGAATGACTTGCTTCTGCCTAGCCTTAAAAAAGGAGAATCTTTCAGGCTAAGTTTGAGCTCCCCATTTGTATGGTAGGATTTCATTGTCCTTGCTTAAACAATGCATTGAGAAATGATTTCACTCTCCTGAGCTCCCAATTCATCATCTTCCACCAGCAGTAAATGCATTTATAAAAGTTATTGTATAGCACAGAAATTGCATGTTTTTCCCCCAAGATTTTGCCAACATACACATGAAGCAAACAGAATGATTTTGTAGTCCACAACTTGCTTTACAGAATCTAGGTCATGCACTGCATGCAGTTTAGAGAGATTTTACTAGGTACACACACTTTTTGCATCATGCATGAAGTCACAAACCAGTTTTCCCACAGATACAAATATGGCAGTTAAAACTGAACACTTCAGTAAGTGATCTTCAGAAATGGAGGAAGTAATTTATGGATTATGTTCAAATTGTTTCTAAAAGATGTAGCTCAGTGCTGGTGAAAAGAAATAGTTTTGTAATTGCACTACATATTATTTAAACATGAAATTGGCAATGAAGTTCATGCATGCACATTTCGATGCTACAGGAAGCTTGAAACCATACCCCCTGCCATCCAGGAACGTGAAACTAGTTTTAAAGAGACAAAAGAGGAATAAGTGAAGATACTTCCATAAGGGTCCTGATTATCAGTTATTTAATTTTTGAGAGAGTTAACTGAAAACTAAGCACCTTGTAACAATCATTTGCTAATATCCCCATACAATCATATATCCTTTTACGGGTAAAACTCCTGGTAGCTTCAACAGAAGTTTTGACTGCTTAAGGACAATAGCACTGAGTTAAGTAATTATGATATGTTCTACCTCCCTCCCTTCCTTTTTTGAATTAACAGATAATCAAGTCAAAAGGCAGTTTAACTATGCCTTCACTTTTTCCAGTGATTCATAGTTAGTGCATTGAGACAAGAGTTACCAGAATAACTACATGTTTAACAAATATAATTTATGTAATGCACCTAGCCCTAAAGATGTCAACATGAGAATGTTGCATTTGAACATTTCATACAGCAGGCAAAGTAACATGCCAAAAAGTGTGGCTGATTGAAACACTGGAAGGTACAGTGTAGATGTATACTTTACCTTTGACATTGCGACCATTGTCTGGTTTTCAGCATAATAAAAGTGAAGAAAAAGAGAAAAAAAGACAACTAAAATCTACACCAGAAAAAGCAGAAAATACGTCTTCAAAGTGGGCATGGTTTGAATTGAAATATTGTTGCACTTCCTTGATTGTATTATGTAGACTTTAAGTGAAGATGAAGTCACTTTGACAATTGAGATAATATGTAAAAGTGTTTGGAGTAGGTCATCAGGCAGTACAACTGGCTTTAGCTAACTTGCCTCAACAGAAACATGATAAAATTGTTTCTCCACAAGTCTGGCACTGGGTTGGAGGATGAAAGTGCCAAGAAGAGGCCATTAGTCCCACATAATTAAGAGAAGCTGAGGCACCCAGAGCTGAAGTGCAGGGTGGCTGCATGGGGTGTGGGGCTGCACAGGAGGCCCAGCACAGACCTCCAGGCCCCATGCCTGCCTAGACTCACGTGAGGAAAAGCTTTTAACGTGGCAGCAAGCTAAGCAATGCCCTTCTGAGTAAGTGCTGGAGAAAGATATACCTTAAACCTTTCTTCAGGTCTTAGGTGCCTTTCTGCAAGGAAACAGTGGCAGAGCTTTCTGTTCTCACAGGCACACCTGGCCCTGAATCCTCTCATGACATCAAACCTTTTCAGGGAGAATATTATTATTGCTGTTGTTATTATTATTTTAAAGAACCTGCACAGGTGCAGAGGTAAAAACCACGCCTATTGACGTGATAATGATGTGATCCCCAAACCACCGGCCCCTTGTGTCGTGCCCGTGTGCGGCCGGCTCTGAGGGGTGTGAGGTGGGTCTGGCAGGCAATGGGGCCTTGCTCCTGGTGTCAATACCCACTGTGACCAGTTAACAGCTTTCAAAGGTGCTTTGGGCTCACACAGACATTCACCTGTGTTGTGCTGGACTGACAGGCCACCTCCGAGGCTGAGGCATTCGTGGCCTGGCTGTCCCACAGCAGCCCTGTCCCTGTGGAGAGTGGTCAGCCCTGCTCCGGACAGAGGCCGTGGCCTGCAGGGGGACATCAGGGGCGGTGCTGGGCCCCGTCACACCTGCTGCCTCGCTGGCTTCTCCTCAGCTTCCCCAGCACTGAGGAGCACGGCACATCAAGCTGGGCCCTCTGGACCCAGGCTGTGGAAGAGTGTTAATTCCTCCCAGGCCAATGCCTTCCCGTGCCAGGCATCTGTAGCAGTACTGGAGATTAGGCTGAGTTAGGCTCAAAAGTCTGCTGCTGTTTCAGAAGGCAGCAGCGATCTTGCTGAATCCACTTTCTGAAGACAATGAAATTTCTGAAGAGTCCCTGTGGACTTGTACCTGCCTGCAAAATCGGGATTGCTGGTGTTTCAGGTAAGGCTAGCTTGGCTACATGTTGAGTGGTGAGTGTAAGACAGTTCCTGCCCTATTGTTTTTGCTGTCATATAGGAATATTTAGAATGGAATTTGAACCAGTACACTCAAATGAATTTAAAATCCTAAGCTGTCATTTTTACTGTAATATTTTTTGGCATACAGTGGGCACAGTGAAGATAATCTTAAAGTGATAGGCAACGAGGCTACATAAATTAATTTAACACATGAAATAATTTCTATTCTCAATTGCATTATCTTAAAATTTGACTGCGGGTAAATTACTGTAGTTAGTATGAAGCTAAATAATGTTATTCTCTTCCTTCAGAATTCTGCTTTACTGATTCAATTAATATTATTTGAACTGGAAAGGATAGGAAAAAATTGAATCCTGACTTTCATTTTCAGATAGAGTAGTAGTTTTTGAATGATTTAAGAAAACTCAAAATAAAAATGGAATGGGAAAATATGTTAAACCCTGTGTTTCCTTTGGTAATAGTTCACCCTTTGGGACTGTGGTTTACTTTTACTTGTTGTACTTAGGGCTTTGCATTCTCCCTATTCAGAATCTACAAGCCCAGAAAAGATGATTTAAGCAGAATCTTGGTTGCCTAACTTGCATGGAATATTTTTTAGCAATAATAGGGTTTTATGGTTCACTGTTGAATAAGGCAATTTGGACTTGCTGGATAAATTTAAACATCTTTTCAGCATAAGGTGCCCAATTCTAACATGATTGTAAGCAGATGGCATCAAGGATGGTTACTAATTCTAATGCCTTTCTGAGAGCCATTCTCTCTTCTGCTGAGTTTTTCTAGAATGCTCTGTATGATATAAACTTAGGGCCTGATTCTCTACTAGTTTGTAGTTTATGCCGGGTGAAAACTGAGTAAGAGTGTTTCGTCTATTTGTAAATGATCACATCATGTGAGAGGCCATAGGAGTTCAACTGGATTATTGACTCCTCATAGTAGAATTTATTTTCCTTAGTACCTAATGTTTGAAAAATGTTTTTCCATAAAATGGAGATGAAATTTTCTGCTCGTCCATTCAGCAAGTATTAAATTATGTGGTGATTTCTGCATCAGGTTTGAACCACTGTAATCAAAGACACTTAATGTTCAAACTGATTTTACACATTTCCATAGATATATAACTGGATGAAGAATGGTCATTTGGGGAGTACTATAATGAAAAATGTTCTGAAAATAGAAATTGAAAAACCAGATATTTTAAAATGTGTTTTCTGTGAAAGATGAGTTTAAATACATGGGGAAGTTTAAATCAAGATAAAGCTTATGCAATGGGTCCAAAGGACATGCTGAAGTTCAACTTTGGAGGTTTTTACCTCCTGATTTTGAAGTCTTGGCTTACTGTGAACATGAACTATACAAAATGGTATGGTTTAGGGTGGATTTAATAGAATTTTCAGGTTCATTTGAATTGAAAAAAAATCATGGTCCAAAAGAAACAAATGAAAAAAGTACTTACATATTATATTTAATACAGGAAGAGTGACTGGAAGGAATGATCAGTTTTGCTATTCTACAAGTTAAACTGGGTGTCAGAGGAACATTCAGACTTATATTTTAGGAAATGTGTAGAAGCAAAGGGTTCTTGAGGTGAACTTTCCAAAAGGCAGAAGAACTTAAAGGGATTTTACACTTGTGGTCAGTAAGAAGACATAAACAAACCATCACTGAAAGTGAAAAATAATTTTCCTGCTAATTTAAGAATCTATACACAGTTTTTCATGACATCTGTTTCTGGAATCTTAAAATATTACCATACATTCCTTGTCATCTTGCCTAAATATAAAGGTTTGTAATGCAAGACATTAGACCATCAGTAGCTGTGAAAGCATTGTATATGTGGCACTTTTCTTCAAAAGTGACTTTCAATGGGACCTCTCAATTCACAGGGCTTTCAAACCTCTGTTTGCTAAGCTCTTTCCCAAGTTTCTTAAACTCCCCATCTTCAAGAAGAAATCATGGACTACACTCCATGGATTTAGGAGAGACAGTGAAAATGAAGAGAGAGGAAACATCTTTGTAACTTTTGCTCGTTGCATGAATATACTAGCACAAGGAGAAAATAACACTTAAATGAAGTTTACACTAAGCATTTCAACATTTCACTAAGTATTTCACTATTCATTACACAAAGCATGTCAAAGGAGTTGCTGAGGGTATTTTCTTCAGCATGAGAGAAAAAGCATGTCTTAGTGTTGCATCAGTGAATGTACAATATGCACATTACAGATTTAAGAAAAATAAACATTATCAGTCTCTGAAGTAAGATTTCATGCAGTCAAAGACCACCTGATATATGTAAGTATAGGAGGGAATGGTGCATGGAATTTGATCACCTGATTTCCCCTCCCCCTCCCAACCTCCCCCCCAAGCATCAATATTAGCTTTAGGAATGCTGGCCCCAACATTTTCTATATCCCTAAAGAGAAGATCAATACCATGATTCCATTCGTCTCCTTGGAAATTAAAAACAGTATTTAGTGTACATAATAAGCCTGGTGTATTTGGGCCCTTAACATTTTCATTGCACCTTTGAGCCATTATATTTAGCTGACTATATTTACATTTGTTTACAAAGTGATGATTATTGCTATGAAAAATTGAAATAATTCCTTTTTTAGAACATCAAAGAATAGTGATTGACTTTCTACCATACCTTCACTTGCATGACGGTCCCTAAAAATGTTCTTGGGATGGACATTAAAGCCTTCTATGTCGTGTACTGAAGACGCTCTCCGTATACTACAAACACTTTCCTTTGATCTGGAATGGGTCAGTGGATTGCTTGTCTGTATCATGTCAGGGTAAAGTCTGTCCCATTGCTGCTTGGGTGATGAGTGGTCAAGAGGTCCAGATATATTAACCAAAGGTGAACATTTACTGTGTTGAATCAGTGCTTTTGTATCGTCCACTTCTGAAGGACTACAGCTTTCTTTTGTAGGTGATTTAAAGTGCTTCATTGCCACTGAATCATCACTGTGCTTAGATGAATCGATTATCACTGCATCGGGGTCTTCCTGGGGCAAGGACTGCTTTCTGTATGTTAGAAGTCTCAGTCCAGGTAGCCGGAACCCAAAAAGTCTGCCTACATGCAAATACATAAAACCAGAAGAAAATACTACACATTAGTGTCTGGTCATTAAAATCAGCATATTTCACTTGCAATACATGTTAATAGCTATTCCTAATAAATGACAGTGCTTAGTAATGGAATACATAAATACACAAATATAATATAACTCCAAGTTTGTTATAGTTGGGGTGTTAAAAGATTCCAGAATTCAGTCAGACCAAAGTTTTTGAGCTTAGTATGGGAATAGCAGCATTAATTCTACAGCCTATTTTAAAAGCTATGAGGTTCAGATGGTCCTTTCTAAATTAAAATTCTATGTATCTATAAAAGACAGCCAGGATACGTCTAACTACTTTGCTTGGTAGTTGTTATCTGGAGATAGATATTTGTGGATTCTATTATTAGTGGAACTCCATGTGCTTATGAATATACTGCTGATATATGCATGTATTGGCTACAGATTAAACAGGAAGACGCCAGTGCTAATTGCTTGGGAAAGAAAACTAAGCTGTACAACAGTTTTGCTACAATCCTTTCCAATACTGACATCTGATGATTAGATGAAACAATTTTAACGAGTTTAAAAGGAAAAGTAAAGGACCAAAGTGGAAGAAAAAAGAGTGACACAGCTCTCAAACCCCAGTTGCACCTATACAATGCAATTATTATTTACATTGCATGGGATGGGCTGAGTTGGGCTTGGTATGTTGAATGGCAGTGTAGACTATCCTGAGTGTGTGGAAAATGAACACTTTGTATAATGGTAAGAAGTATCAGTAGCTGAGAGGAAGAGTATAATATGGTGCCTATAAAGAAACTATAGAGGAAGAATTGCAAAATTTATAGAATATCCTTCTAAGAAATCAAACCTAAATAACAAATATTGTAAGGTTTTGTGTAATACAGCTCACAGATAGAGGCACAGGGACATCAGGTGTACAGAAAACATATTAAACAATTTAAAAAAAGAAATGCTAAAGAAAGTTTAACAAAATAAAATAATTTAAATAATTGAAATGATCATGTGTCATTGTATAAACCGTCTGACTTATTAAATAATTTTGTGTCTCTCATAACTTTGCTACATAAGTGTTTTCAACAGTGAATGAATAGCTAAATGATTTCTTGGAGAACATTTCAAAGTACCTTCTTTCTCTCGCTGGGATAAGAAGTTCTGTTTGGGATAAGATTCAAATTTTTTTTTCATTCAGTTTAAATTGCTAGCATTTGTAGCTACCTAGCATTTATTAATATTTAACACTGAAATCTATCATTCCCTACTGAAATGTTTTGAAATAGTCTTTCTTTTATGCATATGGCCGACAGTAATTGTAGAGCAACCGATGACATAGCTTAATCATTTAATTTTTTGAAATGAATGTCCTCTATATTTAGTATTGAATATGGAATTGTATTTTGAATCCTAATTGAATGAAGGTGAGAGTACCCTGCTCAGGAAAACCTGTCTAAGAACTAAAGTTGCTGGACTAGATGACACCAAAGGTCCATCTAGCACACTGTTGGACCTTGATAATTTCCAGTAGTGGATATGTGAAGGAGATTGAGAGTCACTACATTGTGTTATTTCTCTGAGTAAATTTACTCTGTTTCTGGCTATCTGAATTTCAGAAGCTTCCTGAGCTAGAGATTGTTTGTTCAAGCCACAAACTGAATAAATGGTGTACCTTTCTTCTATGAATTTGTATCAGTGCTTTTTAAAAATGGTTTTAGTTGGATCTGCAAAGAATTCTATAGGAAAGAATTCCATAATTTTAGCATATGTTTGTGAAAAAGTACTTCCCCTTACTTGCTTTAAACTTGTTGCCTTGGGGAGGGTGCTAGTTCCTATAAAAAAATAGCTAATAATTACTCCCTTTTTTGGGAGTCTTTGTAGTCTTAATATAGTCTCAATATGTTTACAGTTTTTCATACATCTCCTGAACTGCTTTGTATACCTCTTCTGCAAGCTGAAGAATGCTTATGTAACTGTATTGTGTACCTCTGAACATCCTTCTTCCTCTTCTCAGTTACTTTTTGTTTCTAATGTAATCCTTTTTGACAGTGGCCTGAGCTACTCCCAGACTTAAGGATCAATGCAGTGACATAATGGCTTTTTGTTTCAATCTTAGTTATCTTCCTTATAATTTCCAATATTTCATTGCATTTTTGAATTATTTTTCTAACTGTTCTAATTTAAGGTATTTTTACAACAGCTGAGAGATTTTGTTGTTGATTGGTAATAGATAATTTAGTCTCTAATATTATGTCTGTAAAATTTTTTTTTGCTGTTTCATCACTTGGCCACTCAGCATCCTTGCATGTCTGTAAATCTCGTGTAGTAGTCTGAATAATTTTTTGACATATGCAAACGTTCTCACCTCATTGTTGGCACCTTTTTTATCCAAATAATTGAAAATGTATTATAAAATAACCTATGAGACTCTACTGATAACATCAAAGTATTTAGAAATCTGGTGATTTATTTCCACCTTTTTTCCCGACTTTAAAATATAAATCCATGTAATGATCTTACTTTTTTGTCCTTGAAAATTTTTGAAAAAATTGTTGAATTCTAAGTATTTAGCATTGAATTTATTACTCTAGGCATATACACACAACAGCACAATAGACAGAAATCTCTGTTACATAAACCAGCCATGCATCTTTAAAACAGCAGCTAGAGGTGCAAATTTTCAGTCTACACAGTGATACTCAGCCGAGTGCATCTTGGGAATGTGTGTACTTGTAACTTACTAACTTGAACACTACAACTGCTCACAGTAGAAATTAGTGAAGAATGTAAAAAAAAAATATTATTATTTTTAAATACACATAGAATTGAGCTGCAAAGCAGCTTATAAATCAATTTTCAAGGCTTATTGCATCCAAAATGAAACTAATACTATAATTCTCTTTTTTATCAATTACATTGAAATTCTTAAAAATACCATTCATAAGGATTTCTGGCATTAGACACTGTTAAAGGCTTTTTGTTGGCACTCTATTTTAGTCATATTTATGCTGCTGCAGATGGTCTTTTCTGCCTCACCACGTTAATATGACCATGTTATACTGCATTACTAATTTAGCTGTCTAACTGCAGTTCAGCTGGAAAGAATACTCAGTGAGAATTTTGCTTCTTGCTAAGACTTTTGGGCATGAAATAGAAAACTTACATGAGCAGCTTTTTGCTATTCTTCTATAGACTGTAATAAATAGTCTCAAAGTTAAAACCTTATTTCCTGATTTTTAATTTGAATATTCTTAAGAGAAAGAGTATTGCTATTATTCTTCAGTGAACAGGTAATGAGCTACATGGTGTGTTGGACATTCATCTCTCTCCTGCAGCTAAAGTTATCAGGAGGCCCATTCAGAATTTGTGTAGTTTACTGAGCTGAGCTGAGCAAGGAAGTGTAATAGTACAATTTGTCATGAAGCAAAATTCATTCAAGCCTCAGGCCTGCTGTCCCAGTAGAGACTAAAAGTGTCAGTGGAAGCTTTCCTGGCATACTGCATATGGGAGAAATCCTTTGTTTGTTAATGGACAACCCCTGCTTTGTGTAGGTATGATGTCAGAGCAGATTTATCTTGGTTTACAGTACTCAAACATGTTTGAGATGCAACTGGCTATTTACTATGAATCCAGAGATAATGTTACATTAAAATCCTTATGTTTTATTAAACACTAGATTGCCAAATTCTTCTTAATGCTGTCAGAGATTTGTATGATTGTGTCTTCCTAAGAGCAATTGAGGAAAGCAGTTGAGTCTGAATCACAATTCCAGACTTACATTCCACCTCCTCCTTTCAAACCTTGCTTCACTGAATAAGCAATTTGCAAATGAGTTAATCTGTTGGTTGCACTTAGTCTTTGTGCCATCTCAGCTGTTAGCTGTTCGAAATAGTAGAACTCAGTCCAAAAATACACTGTAGATGATATAGAACTCTTCTAAACTCTTTGCAGATAGAATTATCTCCACAGTCTCAAATTCAAATTGACTTTTCTTGTGTTCTGGAAGCCTTTTTTAATTCTGTCTCATATTTTGGGAGATCAAAGGAGAAGACTTAGAATTCATGGAAATAAAATGTTTTGATTAATAGTTTTTGAAAAAAAATTCAGGGAAATATCCCATCTTGATAAGAAAAATTAATATCCATGTTATTATGTAAGTATTGTAATAAGAAGTGCTAACATTAATGGAAAATTGCTATTCTTAAACACTAAATACAACCGTATGGAATTTTGTGTCGGGAAAAAAAAGGAAGAATGAAAATTATTTCCCAAAAGACCTTATCAACAGCTACAATCATGGCTGCAAATTTCCTGCCCCATCAATACAAAATGGGATATTGCAGTAAAATTATCTGAACAAGGATTTCTTTTGTAACCCAATGCACTTGCATGGCTAGTGATTCTTGTGTCTGTTCTGTGCAAACATTCCATAAAAAGAAAGGGAAATTATATTTGGCCTGAATATTGCCTTGATACAGTGAAGGTATTCCCCAAATTTCTAGCAATGAAAATGTATATTTACATAAAAGACACAGTGGCAAAGTCAGAGAAATGCCAGCAACTGAGAGAGTTTTACCTTCACTACAATTTCTTTAGTGCTCTCTGGGTAGTGGTAGATGCTATGTGTTTCCTCCCAAAGTCTGTTTAGCCCATGTCAGTGGGATCCCTGCAATGCTATCCCAAGCACTGCAGAAGGGTAATCCTAAGAGATAGCAGCTGAAAAGCTGTGATAGCTCCTCAAAGAATTACTCAGCCAGTTTTTGTAGCACCACTAGAAGTATTGTTATTTTCATGCTGATGCAAAGCAGTTATCCAAACCCCAAGATGTGAAAGCAAAAGGAAGAGAAATACTAGCTGGTCTCAGGCTCCTTCGCTGGCAGCTAGATCGTCTATTTGTCTCAACCTTCTCTAGATTTAGATTTTCCAGAATCAAATCAAAGGAGCTCAAATGCACAAAGAGTTTGCAGAAGGTTATCTAAGTGAGGTGTAGAAGCTGTCAGAACTGTTTCTGGGTGCAATGTACCACTTCTCCTTGGCTGAGAGCTGAACCAAAGTGAGCTGCTTGTATTCCTGTACAACCTGTTAACTGTGTTGAAGAGAATCAGGTCTTGGGTAGTTTTACAATGGTGACTGACTGGGCTTGCTATGACATGAAACATATGTTACTTTTTCAATATATAAGATTAAAGAATACAACACACATATCCACAATGACCAACCTATTCTAAACAGATTTCCTTGACAAGGGCAGGTTAGATAGGTCAATTATGACAGACTGTCCTCCAGAGCATGGGCTAATTCAGTAACACCTTTGTTCTTCCCCAAACAATAAGCAAAATTACTTTTACAAAAGTAGCACAAGTCAGACCTTTGCTGAAATATTTTCTCATAATTGAATGTCTGCTGTCACAGAATTCCAGGATTTAGGTTATCAGAAATACAGACACAGACAGTTATTGAATTGCTGCTCAAAAGCTTAGAAATACCATCTAGCAACTCATGCAACAGACTAAAGGAAACAATTGCTTTTGAGAAATGGAATCCCTAAACACTGACAGTCTAAAATAGCAGCAAATACTTGAATGTACTCTATGCAAACACTGTGGCATGTGATGATGCCTTATTTTCTGTCTGGGCACAGCAGGCCTTCGACAGAGAATTACAGAGAGACAATTACGGTTTTTTTCAGTTCTTTTCCCCAAAATGTATTGAAGCATACTTAAGTGGATAATTTTCTTGCTCTGCTCATTAACAGTAATAATCTAAAAAAAAAAAAAAAAAAAAAAGGCAAGGCAATTATTAACATTAGAAGCTAGAAGCTAGAATTCATAATTCTCAGACACTGAATGCACTTCTTTTTTTATCCTCTGGTATGGTCTCCTTTAATTTTGGCACTTCTTTTAGTTTTCTCTAAAATTTAAGGTTACACGTGTCTTCTACCGGTATAAGAAACCAGAAATCTTCTTTATATTCCCTTGTAAGTGAGAAAGATTCAACTTTGATATCTGCACATAGGACCCTGTCAGAATATGAAAGGAAGGGAATGACATCTCTGGCTGCTTTTAGGGCTCTGCTGTGGGTGGTTGACCAGTGAATTTAGTCAGAACAATGTTAAAAGAGTCTCCCTCAAAAGACAAAATATTTATATCCTTGAATGTTAACATGAATTGGTACATTTACCTGGTTTTCTTCCTACTTGTTGACAGAGATGTCATTTTATTATATCTTATTCATTACTATTACAGGAGTTGAAGTGTTTTTGTAAAAAAGGCATAAGAAAAAAGAATTTTTTGTCCTCTCAGAAAGAGATTTTACTTCTTGCATTTTTATTTCTTAAATATAATAAGAAGTAGGAAAGAAGAAAAAAAGTAAATAACTGCAATGAAATGAAATAACTAGCATCACAGAAAATATAATATTTAAATTTGTTACCTAGCACAATATTTAGTTGTCTTGGTGAGAAGATGGTGAGTTTTTTGGCAGCTGGAAAGAAGAATTTTTTCTATCTATTAAATCAAGCTCTCAAGAAGTTCTCAAACCCTCATCACCTTGGCTGCCAGTCTTCATAGGATAAAAAATATTGCTTTTCTCTGAGACAGGAAGCCTGAAGATGTTTTCTGTGTCTTAACACTGAAGTCATATACCACTATCAATTTCTGCAATGTGTTTTGTCTCATATACTGGTTGAAGTTTTTTTATGATCTGCATACTGCAACTTTCAGTAATAATAAGATGAGAAGTATCATTAAATTTGGATTTTATTTGTCATATAATTATACTAAATTTAATAGTTTACCTGTTATATCTACAGTTTCGCAGAAATAAATAATCAGACAGTGAGAGCAAGAGCCATGTTATGACTTGCACTCTTCTAGAAATATGTAAAATGTAATGAGATCTTGAAATAATATAGCCAGAACAAAGCAATAAAAGGACTTTTGTAGATAGAATTTTAGAAGATAGATTTACCTGACGAAGAGCCACTTGAAAGGTTGTTACCATCTGAAATACAATTAAACTAAATTTACAAAAAGCTTTTGCTTGAAACAGATTCAAAAAATAAACAGACTATTAAGAAAAGAAGGCAGGATATGAAATTTCCAAACATTTTAGAAGCAAAGTCAGGTAGCTTAAATTTACATACAATATATGTAATATGCAGAAGAATTTTTCTGAAAGTATGTTGACTTTTTATTTGGAAAATTTAAGAACTATTCAATTAAGAAATATTTGATAATTACTATGTTTCTTTTTAATAGATCAATATATGTTTTCAATTACCTAATTTTAAAGTTGGCTAAGGTTCCAGACAGAATACTAAAGCAGGTGTACACAGACTAACATGCTATTTCTCTTGAAATGGAACTTCTAATTAGTGATACATTTTTTGCTAGACAATGACAATTTTATTTGGATGAAACTTATTAAAAAGTTGAAGAATTCATAATTTCCATTGGAAGAATAGATATTCACTGACACTTGTTTAAAATATAAGCTTAGTTTCACATTCCTCATAGGCCTTACTTATTTCATGTCTTCATGGCAAGAACTCTTCAGATTATGTGTCCTTGTCAGTTGCTCTCAGGTCTTTGAAACGCCCAACTTGCCTGGGTGCTTAAAACAGTCAAGTTGTAATGGTAGGATTCTATGCTTGAGAAGTAAGACATGATGGAAGTAAATTCTGTCATTTTTATCTATAGATATATTTTGTTTGCTTATCTTAAAGCAAACATTTTCATGTTGAAGATTGTAAATAAAAAATCATATTTCTTGTAAACAACATCCCTCTAAAAGCTTCTCAAATCCATTGAATTTTTTTTCGTGCTTTCTAGTAGTCATTTTTGTCATAGCTTGAGATACCCTGATAGTTTTGATTTTTTTCCTCTTCAAGGTCAAAATCTGTAATTCAATTTAGCAAGTGCACAGATGTGTTAAGTTCTCTGTGCTAATTCTTATTATGAATAATAGAGACGTGTCTCTTTCTTCCATCAGAGAATGAAGCAAAACTCACTACCTTTATACTTTCCTGAGGGTATGTATTATAATGAGGGATGACTTCAGAAAATCATTATCCTAGCCTTCAAGTTACCTTACAGAACCCCCCTGTTTTAAATGTCCTAAAAGGAACAGATAGATAGGAGACCTGTTAAAAATTAATAAAAATATATGACTGGAAGACCTGCGTGGAATGTGTAAGTCGCCGCCATGGAAAGCTATTGAAAGCTGTGTCACTCCTTCTTTTTCATTTTCAATCTCTTAAGCAGAGATTGCTTTTTTTATTGAATGTTTGTACTATAGATAGCAAAACAGCTCTGTGATCATAGCTGGGTGAGGCTGTAACGTAAACAGCTAATTACAGTTTGTGGAATCCAGAAAGGCTTCCTTTCTGAGCTGAGCCCCAACAGCAGCCATCATGAGGAAACAGAAGTAGAGCTACCCTACTTGTATTTCTCTGTCTGTAGAAGAAGACTAAGAAAAATGCTTTGTCTCAGTGACTGTTCTGTTAATTTAGGCAGTTAGGTGTTTGTGGAGCATGGAAGGTGATAATAGCAGAGGTTCTTCTGTCTTTTACTGGTGATTGGTGTTTGGCTGTATTCCTTTGCCAGGATTCCAAGACTGTTTCAGTTTGCCTGATATTTACTGTAATTTACCTTGGAGACAAATACACATAATTGACACTGGGGCTTTCAGAACTATGCTGCTCGTTGGCTGGATAGAAACCTTTGTTCTCCTGAACACAATTTTTCTTGACTAGTCCTCACTGAAGATGAATTTGCTTTGAGTGGTGCAGCTAAAAATAGGATCCTGGACAAATTTCTCATTACATTTTGGGCACAGTCAGGGGGTTACTATTACTTTTACGTGCCATATTCTATGAGGCAAAATTGCATGCATCAAACAGTATGCAGTATTTCATTACGATGTTGCAGTCCTAATATTTTTAGGACTAAAAATATATGCTTGACTTTCACTAAACTGCCAGTACTTATATAGCAAAGTGCTCTGCACAGAGGAAAGCAAATATCACGTTTTTGTGCTAGCTCTTTGATTGGAAGGAAAGGCCTGATTTAAGTTGCAGTTGTGCTTGTTTGCAACATCAGTATATGGAGTGTTCTCTGCTTCTCAGATGTAACTCCATTGCTAGGGCCAGGAAAGAGGAAAACTTGCTGAAGAGTAAGCACCTTGAAGAAGGTGCTTCAAAGGTTTTCTGATTACAGTTTTGGCTGTTTTAAGAATATTATTAGCCTCTTCATTTTATTTGAACTTTATCCAAAAAGTACCCATTTATTGGATGCGTAACAGATCATCCCATTTCCTTCACAGGAAGAAACCCAATAAATTATTCCAGGTGTCTTTATTAGGCTTATGGATTTTGAAATGATAAAATGATAAGAAAATTCTCGAATTTCCCTCTTTGGCACAGTGCAATTACATGTTTAATCAAATAACTTTCCGGGCTTTCTCCCATGAGGTAATGAACACTGTGTTTGGGAACCAGTATTTAGCTTATAGGTTATTACTTCTAGCTAGTCAAAGTGTTTTGAAATTAAAGGGATAAAACTTGTGATAAAGTTACCTCATCTGACTAGCTATTTTAGCCTACCAATTAATAAAAGTTTTGATCCAGACAGGGCTGGAGTAAATGTTAGAAAAAGCACTTATAGGTCAGTAAAAAAGTATCTAGGTGGGGCAGAAAATGAAGACAACTCAGAATTAAGTTTTGAAAGGTTTTTCCCATTGCGATCCCACAAATGGTCTCTTTTGAGTAGAAAAATTCTTGCCACATTCTTCATATTGAAGTCAGTATCCTCAAATTTATGGGTTTCTGTCAGTGTGAATTGGCTGCTGATTTTCTGAGTTCAATCTATGTTATGGTTGATTTCGATATCTTGTAGTCACTTGTTTTACAGACATGAAGTATTTCACAGCTTTGAGGAACAGAATCAGGTGCCAAGAGCAAATATTAATTTATGCCACTACTTCTGCAAATTGCTGTAAAAGTTCCTCATAAAATAGAGGAGTGGATGAATATGCAGATGGGAATGTTTGAGAGATTTAGGAATAAAACTGGACACTAAGGGTCCCTTTCCTCAACAATTGATTTGAAAGATGAATTTACACACAGAAGTTATAGATTAACACTTTATAATAAGGAGTTTAATGAAGTTTGTACAACATACTGAATGGGAATTCATATGTTATTTTGGTTAACAACTGTTGCTAGTAGACAAATTTAAATTGTAATTTGTTAGTGTTCAAAGAAGTTTTTTTGCTAAGGTGGTATAAAATCACATCTTTTCTTAATTTAGTTCATTGTAGAAAATCTACACAAAGCTCTGTTTTCTTTTTTACAGTGAGTCTAACAGGAAGGAGTTCTCCTTTACTAAGAGTATCTTGTTGAATATACATTATTTATGCGTTATTTCAGTTGGAGTTCAAAATTTTATACAGCTTTGCAAATGCTTATATTCATGAAAATTTATGACTACATTTTTGGGAATAATTTTTTTATCATTATAGTGACAATCAAGAAAATGTTAGCATCTTAGAAGATGTAAGAGAGAACAGTCCATAAGAACTGTTAGAGATGAGTAAAATCCATTTTTAGGGCTTATGTAGCTCAAAACTATAAATCCTAACACTTCAATACAATGCACAAATATTTTTTCATTTACAAAGCAGGTATTTAGGTTTTCAAGTGTTTTGCATGTAAAATGAGGTGGGGTAAAATAATTAAGTGTTTTTATCTTTGGGTATAGATGCTAATTTCTAGAATTATAAAATGGTTACATGATCTAAGAAAAGGCAACACAAAAACCAAGCAAACTTATTAGAAAAGAATTGAAGTAAGAATGAATAGAATTCTCATATATGGAAATGAGACAAAGCTTAGAAAGATTGAATGATGAATGGGCATCTATAGCAGAAATCAGTTTCTCTAAGTCTCAGTTAAAGTGCACATTGTACCAATATATTCTCACTGGAGAAGAGGATGTTACCCAGTTGTGGAATAAGTATGTACAGAAGAAATTTCTGCATTTCTCTGAATACAAAGATGGAAGAGGGGTAGTATTAAATAAGTTTGATTAGAAGTTTAAACTAAAAGATACGGCAAAATTTTGGGCTATACCTTTTTTTCCTCAAAAAGGGAAAGAGTTATATATGAACAAAGGCTTCCTTAGCTTTACTAGTGAACTGGCATACACTGGGAAATAGAGTTGCGGCAAACAACAAAAGCAGTGAAACAGAAAAGAATGATAAAACAGTTGGCTGTGATTTAGTATTTATTTACAGGGTCTGTGCATGCTAGAATCTTCCAAAATTTCACTGTTTGGTTAAACAAACACTATTCCTGCTGTGAGAACTGCCAGTGAGAACTGGTGATAAATTCTTGCCAGAAAAAATTAAGGGAAGAAAAGGATCAACTGAAAGAACTTCTACACTGCTATTATGAAACCATTACCTTCACTTTTCACATTACAGCCTATTCAGCCATTTGCTGCATATAAGATAAGAAGTCTCGGGCACCAGACTAGAAAGAATTCTATTTATACTCAAATGTGCTCATCAAACTCCTGACAACATAACTTTTCTTTTTAATAATCTATTATTATCATCATCACTGCCAAGCCCAGTGCTGAATCAGAACCTAAGCGTGTTAGCCATCATCCTGGCACATAACAAAATACAGGATCCTTGTACTAGAGAGCTTACAAATACTGTTGAAAATATCTGTCAGTATTCAGCTGATAAATTTTTAAATTTTTGCCTATCCAGAGATAAATGCAGTCACTGAGCTAAACCTAAAAAATGTTACTTGTCTTCCATAGGTCTTAACTTGTTCAGAGGGCCCTCAGCCCTTCAACAGATTGGAATCCCTCTTTTCTTCACAACATGAAATGCTTTTTTATTACATTGTATTAGATTTTACAGAATTACAGAATATTCTGAAATGGAAGGATCACTGAGTCCAACTCTTAAGTGAATGACTCATACAGGGATTAACAGCCATCCACAACCTCGAGGTTACTAGCGGTCTGCTGTAACCCACTGAGCTCACCTCAGTGGCAATTTCTGTCATGAGGAACCTTACGGTAAGTGGTAGCATTCAAAACTTGGCTGCAGCTTGTGGAATAGATGCTTTTAGAAAAAGGAAAGGCTTTTCAAAGATACACTTAATAAATTTGATGAACTCTTGATAAATCAATTAGAGGAAGGATGAAAGTATGAAAAGTTATCTTGTTTTCTAGGGTCAGGAAAATAGCTGCAATATACTTGCTTCCTAATAACTTTTACTTCTCTCATGCAACCTGACTCAGTCATTTTTATTTTCTCTCATGTTGAAAAGGCATTCTAATATGAGGAAACTCAATCTAAGGAGCTCTGGAAAGAAATCTCATGATCTGTGTGCTTCTGGGTAGTAGATGTTAATGCAATCTGAAATATTTTGTCTTTTGTCATTAGCTGTTGCTTATCCTGGGTGTTTGTCAGAGATGTATTACACTTGCTATATGTCTGGTTCCCTCTCTATTTTTATTCTCCAAATTGGTTGCTGCATTTGAAGGGATTTTGTTTCACTTTTTTTTTTCTTCCCTGAACCCTGAACTGGTACCCATTACTGTCCATTTTGTGTGTGATCCAGTGAAAAGAGATCACCTGGTTTGCATGTTCTAAATAGAGTACAATGATGAAAACCTAATTATATTCTGGGGAATCTGCTGTGTACCTTTCTTATGCTGGGAACATGACTTTAAAAAAGATGTTTTTACTGGTTTACAATCCACCTTTTTTGACTTCTTTTCTAGCTTATTGGTCTCTCTCTGCCTTTTCTAGATTTCAAGGCTTTTGTCTGTTTGTTTTAATTTAAAACCACCATTGAACAATATCTTGCAGTTATTTCTGGATGTTTTTCATAGTTTGGCCGCTTTCCTGCCAAGAGGAATTTTTGACTATGTAGCATATTTTGTATCACCATACATCCCATCCAGCCCACATAACAGTCTGCTCTGAAACCATAAGCAGCTTGGTAGAAGATGGAGCAGCCATGTGCCTGCTATAGTTTCTGCCAATTTCTGGCATCTGGCTGTGCCCACTAGCAGGAAAATGGTTCAAGTAACCTTTCTTTGCCTCCTTTTGCACCTTGATCTCTCTCTGTTACGTACTGAGCTTGGAGGCCCACCCATTATTTTTCAAGAACTCTCCGCAAGGAAATCCCCTGTGTACATCAGGTGTAAATACCATAAAACAAGCAGAGGATGTTTTGACAGAGTGTTTTTTTTTTTTTTTTTCAGATTTCCTCTTTAGTGGCTTTTCACTTTAAAATACAGCGAGTGATAACACTTGAAAATGTACAGTGATGTGTCACAGATATCAGAACAAAATGCTCTTTTTCAAGACATGAGGCTCTGTTTTTTCTCCCCAATTGGTATTTTACCTTCTATTTTGTCAATAAAACCACAGTAAGCAAGGACAAGCTGAACAATTTTATCTATGTTATGAAGTTGCTTTTTAAATGGAGGAAATAGGATGTTTCAAAATCACAAAACCATGGTATAATAAGATAAAACTAGACTCTGAGTAGGGTTTACCTGATGCGCTTGTTATAAATTTTTATAACAATTAAAATAGCAATTTTATTATTTTTGCTGATATGCCTTAATGGCATTTTAACCATATCATTCGCAGAAAAAAAAAAAAGTGTTTTATTGGTATCTCAAAAAAACCCCAACAAAAAACTGCTGTATTGGTTATCAAAAAACCCCAAACCCAATGCAAAACAGAATAAGAAAAGGAAGCATAAAAGCACAAGATTTAAAATATGTACTGTAAAGACTATTTACAAAGGCTCTTTTAAAAAACATGTGATGTTCTGTGAACAATAATTATTTGCAGACTGCAAGTTTCCTGTATTGGAAATTTTCTTTGCCACATTCTTATACACCCTGTCATTGTAGCATTCCATGTACACTTCAGGTACTGTGTAGTGTTTGCATCAAGAAAGTTCTCTCCTTGCTTCTCACAGTGAGAATTGTACTAGTCTTTATCTCCTAACTAGAGAAAGCTGAAGTGTTGATTTAACAACTGGAATACTTAGGTGCCTTTATTGTACTAATGTTAAAGATTATCTCACTGTGAAAAGGTATTTTCTAACTGTTGCTGAGCCAGCCAGGGGTGAGTGTTAATGCCCACTGTTAGAGCATGCTGTGCTTTACTAAGAGCTTGTACAAATGGGATGTGTTCTAGGAAATCTTGTAGTAAGAGCAGATTACGTGAGTGGCGATACAAAGCAGAAGGATCATGTGCTGCTGCTGCACAGTGAAGGTCAGCAAAAGAGCATGTGTTCTGCAGATAGTGGGACAGAAAGCTGCACAGTGTAGCTGTATAAGAAGTGGACTTTTGTGTTGAGTTTTCTAATTTTGACAATACTTATGTTCCAGAGTGGAATGAAAGCAAAAGCATTTCCTGTACATCCAACACCCCCCCGCCCTGCCCCTGATCCTTCAAGTTAATCAAAATACTTCAATTTGAAAAAATAAGGATATTTAATAATTTTTTAACTGATTTTTATATTTTCTGGTCTATTTTAATCACATTTCACCAACTATAAATCAAATGCCACAAATTATTTTTTATAATATAGAAATATTCAATTTTGAGTAGGCTAAGATGAAATATTTGGGCTAGATCAAATTTTTTTTTTCAGTTTTCCATTTTTAATTGATTTTTGTCAAGGGTAATGCATTTCTTTGAAAGGTTTTAGTTTTTATGAATTTATATATCCTAGTACTATTCACAAGATCTATGCTGTTAGTACTACCAAAGATCTAATAGATTATTTTACCAACATCTTGCAGTAGGTTTTCTACATTTAGCTTCTTATGATTTCAGATTCCATCTGAATTGAGTCAATCAACAGGATTGCATCCTTTGCTAACCTTATTGCCCATGTTAATTACTTCTCCAGATAAAAGTAGAGGTAAGAGAAATTTCATTGAGTAACTTACGATTTACAAGTTTAGATGGTAATATTGGCTTGCACTTCTCAGGAGATGCCACATTGTCTTCATCTGTTACATACTCAAAATTAATAATAAACATCATTGCTACTCCCTCTTGATTTTTCACTGGAATTATGTGGGTGTTGCAAATGAAGGTAGATCCTGCAGATGGATTAAAAGAAGACAAAGAAATATATAAATGGAAGCAAACATCTTTTTTTTCACTTCAGTAATTCTAGTTACACCAACAGACAATGAAGAATATTTCTTTGAATTCAATAATTGACCATCAAACATATTATTCTTTAATTTAAACAGGAATGTTTTCATAGAAAGAAATACCACTGTTCATAATTTCTTGGAGTCTTACCTTTACCAAAAGGTTTCTCCTTTAAGATGTCAATTTTACTTTTTGGGTTTTTTTTTTGTTCACTGGAAGTGCCTATATAGACAGACTTGCAATATGGAGACATTTACCACCAAAAGTAGAAATGTGAACACTGTTCCAACCACAGTCCTTGCAAAGAAAGCAGAATCTGATTCTTCTAAATGTTGAACATTCTTCAAGCATTTGGTTCTATTACACAGGATGAGTCATGCATTAAGTATTTATGGATGTAAATATACCACTATTCTTATTTTAGGTCTCAGTCTTTTGGGACTGTCAAATGTTTAGGTTTGTGTTAAAAATTGTATTTGTTATTTGTTTTATACTCCATCACAAAAATCTTCTAAACTGTGCTAATAATTTTCAATAACTTTCAGAAGTGTTTGACTTAAGTTTTATATACAATTTAAAGTATGAATTTAAAAATACCCTAGTTTTCACATTTATGGAACATACTCAGCCTATACTGAAAGTAATAGAGAGTGTAAACTTTCAACACCTCTGGTGCTAAGGATGTTCTTGTTTAAAAACCTAATTACAGATTTAAGGAGTTCTTTGTATAGCTTTAGAAGTTTCAGTTGACAAGGTCATTAGTTTTGATTTAATTCCTTCTATTAATGTTACAGAACATAGTGGTTCCAAAAACAATGTGATTGCTGTAAGCAATACAATAATGTGCTAAAAGCTTCATGCAGACATAACTGTGAGATGGGGTCTTTCCATGATAATTAGGGACTGGTTTAATTTACATCATCTGCAATTTAGGCACTCAAATGCAGTAATCACTGAAACTTGACAGACTGTGCAATTTGACAAAAACAGATCCTGATCTGGATTGCACAAGATTATTTTTTTTTGTTTGTTTCCATTAAGGAGAGAGATAGTACCATTTTTATCATTATAACCAAGATCAGATTCTGGCTTCTTGTATTTAATGTAGTACTTGCTGTTATGTGGTATATATGGCAATTTGAGTTATATATAAAATTGACATGCCGGCCTTTCAAGTTTTGCAGCTGTAACTTCCATCCATTTAATAAAACATTTAAGCTGTGGCACTTGCCACAGTTTCCATGGTTACAAGCTCAATGTCTTTAGTAAACAGAAAATAAGCAATTTAAGACTGTTCCATTAGAGCTAAAAATAGAAGTGCTGCAAGGCCAACCATTGCAACATAGACTGGTTAAACAGAAAGGCTGGACAGAATTTAGGATAATCTTTGTGGTTTTAGCAAACAAATAATATACATACTGAGTTTAAAAAGCCGAAACTATATTGATTTGCTTGGAAGGAAATTATATGGACTATTTTGCCATGAAGATTTATAGGTTGAGCAGGTATCCCCCAATATCTGGAATCGGGGCATGGCTGAGGCATGCATGGCTTTGAATAACACTGAACTTCAGTGGATCAAGTGTTTGTCAGTGTTTGTAAAGGAGGAGGATGAGGACACTTCTTTAAAAACTTTCCTGCTTTTGAAGGCAAGCTTTTGAAATGCTTCTCACAGTGCTAAGTAATGACGCGATCTCCCATTTGTGTAGAACATTCCACCCTCAAGAATTTACAAACCTCATTTGTACTGGAGCTAGGGATTTGCATCTCTGTGGAAATGCAGAAGTTGTTTGACAGTCCACAGCTTAAGAACATGGCAAAAAGAGCAGGGGATTGAAAATTTAAGCTGTATGTAGAAATATTTCAGGAGCAAAAACTGGGAAAGGTTCCTATGTGGTTTAATTTAGCATAGTTTATTTGAAGACCAAATACGCCATTGGCTAGTAAGTCCACTATAGTTCATTAGTCTGAAGTTTTTCCAAGAAGCCTGGGTTTTTTAAGAGGAAAGGAATATTTACTTTTTTTGTGTGACTGAAAGTGGAATGCTGCAAGTTAAGCAAAATATAGTGACAGTCTCAGTCACTGTTAGTGACACTGTTAGTGCTTGTCTTTACTACAGACACTGCTATCTGCTGTACACTTATCAGTTTCTAGCTCTGTTGAAGTGACAATAAGGAAATACAAAATTGAAAATAGCAAGGAATACCCTACTGTGAAGGGTAAAAAGAAGGGATGGGTACAAAGAAACAACATTGGCAAATTCAGAAGATAAGCTTTGAGTTGTTAGAGTTGATAGAAATAAAGAAATGATAAGAAGCAGCTTGTTTACAAACAATCTTATTCAGTATTTTCACTCTGGCATCCCACTGCTCCTCATTACACTCAGCATGTTTTTCCTGTTTTGTCTCTGTGGTGAATATTTCAAAAGTAAGATATACTTCCGATGAGCAATTAAAATGGTAATGTACTTTTTGGAATTTGCATTTCTTATCTAATAGCACGGGCAAGTGGATGATTTAATGAGAACAACTAAGAAAATTATACCTTTATAAATAACAAATTCAATATCCAGCAATATATCTGAATTTTCTCACAATTACTCTTGAGGAGTGATCATGAAATACACCTCTTTTTGCTCTCTTGTTATCATCGTTGGAGATGATAGAGGACAAGCTGGATATTTTCTTGTCAGCTTGAATTCGATGGTTATAGGGACTTGTTTTCTTTTATTTATGACATTGTAAAGACCACTGTTTCATCTATTTAAATTAGTGGAATAATATCCATATGGGAAGAACAGATTTCACTCCCCTGTTTGCAGTGTGGATATGATGTATGATTCCATGGTTATGTATTCAACGGTATGATTTCACAAGACCACACAGCCTTGTGCGAAACAAGTAACTGCCAAAATACATACACAAGTGACAATAAATATTTAAGAAATAATGACTTAGAGTATATTAGGGTTATATAAGGATATATTGCACCATTCGAGCAATTCTGATGAAGGAAAGCCTATTTAACTATCTCTACATAGTGTTTAGAGTTGACTTGCTTCAAGAAAGCAGTGCAAGGCAGGTACATCAAGCCTATTAATCTGGTTCATGAAATCTATTTACCTTTCCAGTGATTTGTATGGAAGATTTTAGGGTAGATTTTTATTAGACTGCATCTTCTAGATACAACTGCATTCATTTATTTGAATTGTAGTAGTTCCATTTATAAGCAATTTGGAGGGCACAATGCAATTATATATAACAGTGAAGACATTCCAAATTCTCATATGAAAATCTCTTACAAGTAAACTTTGAAAAGTGACAAATCCCAAACAACTAATTTGATTCAGCCTTCTTGGGAACAAAATCTTCACAGGTTATCATATAAGCCAAGCTCAAAGGATTGCTGAAAAATCAGACACTGGCATTTAAGTAATTGTCCTAATTCTGCAGTATTGCCATGGTTCACAGTAAAAGGACCTTTCAAAATTCATCATGGTTCTACAGGATGGCTCTGGAATCCTCTTGCCCTGAGTGGGTTTGACAGTTGCTATCTGCATTTCACCATTTAAAAATTTAGACTCCCCCACTCAGCACAAATTTGAGGACAGCCTTCATAGGGCTGAGACTAGTTTCAATATATTTTGGAACCAATCTTGTCTCTCTGTGCCAAAGCATTTATGACTTCTCAGAAATTTTTTGTTACTAGAGCTGCTGTAGACAACTGACTAAGGCTATAGAAAGAAAAATATTGAACATGTCCTCTGTGTGCATATAGAAATTTCTGGGCAGGGTGACCTCATACCAGAGTTTCCTAGGATTGTGATAATTTTTTACTTCTATGACCTACAAGTAGTCCAGAGTAGGCGTCTGTACAATCCATAGCCACTTCTGCTCATCTAAAATTGAAGGCAACAAAGAATAAATCAAAACATAACAAAGGAGGAGCCAACAACAGCTTGCCTACTAGAACAAGACCAAAGACAGTTAAAAAATAGAGGGAGAGATACTCTCCATTTCCAGGTCTAGACAGTCCTGTTTGCTGTTTGCAAGACAGCTCTTAATGAAACACATCTGCAGTACTACAATTTTATGGTAATACAGGTACAAGAGAAAGAAGCTGGATATTCTTTGCACTTTTATTCAATAATCACTAGTCTTATTTTGGAAATACCCTCCACTTCCCTCAATATGATTCACACTTTGTCATCAAAACAAATGCTCAAAATGCCTTCTCTCAGAGGCATAAACTTAAAACTACCAATTATTGTAGAAGTGCAATTTAATATGCTTCATATTCAATTGTGTGCTAAGCTTAGTCTTAATTCTATCATGGTTTTACTGAAATGGGGCACAGAAAAGTCCACATAGTTCCAGTTTTGTTAGTAATGAAGTGAAATACTGTTTTCATAGATTCATTTTTTGACTAGTTACTGTGACATCATTAGAGTGTGCTCACTATTATACTAAGTAGAACCTTAATATTTATCTGTTAAGCAAGAGTTGACTTCCATAAATACAAAGAAAACTATGCAATAAAACATAACCAATCTCATTTTGTTATCTTGTGTCCATGTTTATAGCCTTATTTGTCCTTTCATCATAGCATGGCTTATGGGGATTGCCCAATGTTAATAAGAACTTCTCTGGGGAAAGTAAAGAGAGCTAATCTGAGGGAGAATTAATGTGGAAGATCAGAAGACCTTCTCTATCTTTACCTATCCATCATGGAGTCTTCATCTTTGTGATGAGAAGCCAGAGCATGGCTTTCTACTAACTCCTACACTTCACAAATTCAATATTCTCTTCCTTCCTAATGGTCAAAACACCCCATCACTTTCTACTTCTTTCAGCTTGGAGAAGGTCTTGGAAAGGTGTAATACTTGTCCAGGCAGAACCTAAAGGGAATTTAATGAAATGAAATACATGTGCTGGTCTTGGGAAAGGAAATACTGTCCCACTTTGTGCCGACATTCAGGAAGGCTGAGACAGTGAGCTTTACCCACCATGCCCAGCATACAAGTAGTAACAAGCCCCTTAGGACCATATGAAATGCAGTTAATGGAAGTCTTGTTCTCTGGCCTAAACTGCTGTTTATAATCCATTTTATCACTAAATGCTGGCAGATAAAGGACATAGACATGCTTCTAATATGGAGTGAGGAAGAGTCAAAGGAACTGTGCAGTAGGGGAATTACTTGGAAGGCAAGATGGGAAGGGGGAAACAAGATGTTGTGAAATAAAGCTGTCTCTTGTACACAGCTGCTAAGACTTTCATATTCCTGAAATGTCCCAAGGAGAATATTCATATTTGGTACAGCTTTGTCTGAGATGTAACTATGGCTTTATTCCCTGTTGTTCCATAACTACTTTCAGCCAAACTTTAAAAAAAGAAATGGAAGTAAGCCAAAACCTTTGTTTTTCCTATGTGTTGTCAAGATTCTAGTAACAAACGTTTAAAAACTTTAAAACTTTGTTTTAGAAAACAAATACTGGTAATGGTGCAGAAGAATGACACCTGAAAATGACTGCTTGTAATTTATTAATGAGACCAGTATAGCAAAGCATTTTTATTCTTGAAAGGTTACAAAGAAAAGGAAATGGAAAGAAAAGCAGTATCCAGGGATTATTTGCTCTGCTTTGTGTGGTTTTTGTGACTTATCCCTGAAGAAAGTCCTTTCTTTTATGCTTAAAATTCAGAAGCCTATTTACCTCCACTTTGAGGTCCACTCTAAGCAAACACTGTGTTAGGTGATGTTTAGTTGGCATTTAGGGACAATTGCACTGGGGATGTGTATTGAATATTCAAGCAAAGCCAGTTTGTCAAATAATGAGGCATGATGTGTATTGTGATATAGGGACTCAACATGACCAATCAAGGACTGAAAAGCCAATTTCTTCTGTTTCTATTCAAGTGCAAGCTAGGAACAACACAGTATGTCATAAGGAATATTTTTTTCAACAATGCAAAGGTTTACTTTCTTTCTAAAATCATGCTAAGAACTCTATTCCTGTAATAATATGTTGAAATAGTCATGCAAAATTTTACATGGCTTTATGGTAAAGGACTCCTTTAGCAGCAAATACCTTTGCAAACCTATTTTTGCATTAACTAAGTATTAACAGATTTTCACAACTTAGTCTTTTTGTTTATATAATAAAAACGAGTGGAAGAAGGACTGAATCTGCTCTGAGAATATTTCCCAGCATTTTGTGATCTAGAACCAGATCTCTGGAGAGAGATACCATATAATTACTTGCTCAACTCAGTAACAAACCCATGAAGAAAATATTGGACAAATACTTCTGTCTGTTTGTACCTGCAGCTCTTTGCGTCTTTGCAGTTGGTGTCATTTATTCAGACCTTTGGAGATATCTGATTTGTAAAGACCCTATTTAAATTTTGTCAAAACTTTATAGGAAAGAATTACCCTTGGATGTTCCTTTCTTTCCTGCCCTGCATTTGTTCTGTAGCTGCACACATAAGGAATAGGAGAAAACTTGATGCTACGACTAAAGATGATTATATTGGTAGACATAAAAAGCATCTATTCTGGGAATCCCAGTTTGCATTTTAAGTGTTGCCTGTTGCTGCCCTTCATTGTGTACAGGTATAATTTAAATTTCTTCTAAAGGTGTTAAGACTGAGACATAAAAAGAAAAGGGTTTTAATCACACCAGCATTAAAAATGAATGAAGAAATTAAGGATAACTCAAAGAAACTCTTGATCCCATTTTCACAATTGAATTAGTAGATAACAGCCCCACAATATTAAACTGTCTTGTAAATTTCCATACAGAACTTTGGGCAATGGGTTATACAACTCTCTTTATGTTTTACCTGTATCTTCTGAGCTGTGTCTGTATGTCACCATTTTCCAATTCCATCTGACTGAAAATGAGCCACCGTGAGTGGCAAGGATGGGGAATTCACACGCTTCCTATATCTCTGACTGTCTATTCTGAAAGACTCACTGCAGAGAACAACTAAAAATAGATAGGAGGTTGAAATGTATTATATCCCTTTTCAATGGAATAGCTATTTTTAAGGGGGGTGTGTAGAGACAAGAAAAATGTATTTGGCTGATATTTATTAGGGACCTGTCAGAAACTGAAAATAGTTCATGCCTCAAACATTGATACAAAGTTTTGCTCATTATAAAGAAGCTACAACCGAAGAAGCCTCCCTGAAGAGTGGGACTTTGAACTGAAAGTCAAACTGTTTAGATAAAGGGAAATGCATTGTTCAGTCGTCTCAGGTTGAGTGAAAGGTATGCATCTGCAAAAGGCCAAAGCCACCAGCTGCAACTATCCCCGGCTGAGTTTGGGGTGGGGGGACAACACAGCTCACAGAAGCCAGGCTTACACAGACTCCCTCCAACTGAGGGTGGAAGAGGAGGTTTTGGGTGCATGGTGCAACCTCTGGTGAGAGGCACTAAACACCCATCCTCTGATTACACAAACCGGCCCAGCTGTGGAACCCCAGGCCACATCCACGGGACTTTCACGTGAGAGGCTTGGCCCCACAGGGCTGCACATGATGCAACAGACCCAGAGTCTGCTGTGAGAGACTGACCCCCACCCCAGGGGGACATGCCAGGACATGCCCACCTAGCCTGAGCATATACACCCATGGGACTCTGTGCCTTCTGGGGGGGTCTTTATCACCAAGAAGACCAGCTGGAGAGGATCAACGGAACATCTCGGGATTCATGGAGTGGTGATATTTTCCTTATTCTGTCCCTGTCACTCTTCCCCCCCCCCCACTTTTCTTTCTTCCTCTCTCTCTTTCTCTCATATTTACCATCAAATAAAACCCTTACTATTGTCACTGGCATATGGTCTCGTTTGGACCTTAATTCGGGCAGACGCATTTCTAAGAACCTTAAAACTGGATCATAACAGGACCTTACAGTGATTAAATGAGACCTACTTCTTTGCCATTTTATTCTACCCTCCTTAGTAAATATTCATTCTGTCACTGAAATGGTTGCTGATACTAAGATTTGATTTATAGGACCATTTAGGTTTTGTAAGATATTAGCTTACATTGTTTAAATGTGAGAAGAATTTTTAAAGTAACAAGCTAACAAAAAAATTGCCCTCTGGAGTCTGTGGACAAGTTCATTACTGGACTGGCATATATATGAATATCTCATTTGCTCTCCTTTTAATCCCATTTGTAATATAATTGAATTGGCAGATAAATACTGTTCAACTGTGCATTCCAGCATTTCCTAGGCTACTGCATTGCTAAAATTATTGCTAATTTCCTAATTATATCTACACCTACACTAATAGGCTATGGTGATTAATTGTAATGCTGAAAACATTTTGTATGGGAGGACAGTTTCCTGCTTTATTGTTTAAGCATATATAAACATGGGCAGAAGATACAGAGCAATTAAATATTTGGCAAGGAAAGAAAAATGAAATTAAATGAAAAATAAACAAGCAGTGATATGTTTATAAAGAAAAGCAATAAAAAAGCATAGAGTGAAAAATGTTGAAAACTGTACATGGAGAGTGAATATTTGCTTCGGATCCACGCTGCGTGTAGAATAATTCTGTTGAAACCACAGATGGGCCAAAAATTGCAAGATAGGCTTTTTTCTTTCTGTCTCAGCTCACCTTAAAACTACATTTGAGTTTTGTCAGAGGGGATTTGTCTAGAACACAGACTAAAGTCAGGAGGCCTGGTTCTGACAGTCAGTCTTGAACACTCAAGCTGATCTTTCTCAGAGATACACTCTTGTCCAGGCATAGTGGGGTTAAAGCTGGGTCTGAAATTGTTTCTGGATGGGTTCTCATTACTGACAGTTTGCAAAGATGGTATGTTCAAACATGAGTGTTACTTGGAATCGTTCGGGCCCTAAATTAGTGTAAAATATCTTACATGTTGTGTACAGCATGTAGTATTTCTGAAAAGCAGTGTCTGTGACTTGTCGTTGGGGATATTTCTGTCTCTGCATAAGCAGTTCAACATCTCTGGCCCAGTTCCTTGCACCTATGTAAAGTTTCTGAGTGCATTGCACACAGTGTGTTACCTGATGCTGAAAGTCAAACATGGAAGATCAGGGCAGGTTGCACAAAGGGCTACATCTATGAAAAGAACTTAATTATTAAGCCTGTAAACCCTTTGCAAGTCAATTGTCGAATAACTGAAGAAGATCTTTCATTCTTTTGTGTTGTATGTGTTACAGACTATGTGAATTAAGCAAATTCAATGCTTCTCATCTTGTTTGCTTAGTATAAATACTTCTTTACAGACACTTGCAGTATAGTTACAGTGAATGCAAGATATACTACACTTGATGAATTTCATAACTGAAGATTTTAAGAGGGAAACATTGTAAACAGTGCTATTTTAGAAAGAAAGGAACTGAAATATTTCACTGAGAAATTTTCAAAATTAAGTATTTATTATTTTTAAAGGACAATATTAAAAAGTGATTTTTTTCTACATTGCACATCATTCTTGTGAGAAAAAATATTTTTAAATGTGTATTTTACTGAAAATATATTAAGAAATAGTTTTCAGGATTAACAGTGAATAGTAAATCCAGTTTGCTCAACTGTGTGATACACTTGAACTGAGGACATTTTAAAAGATGAGATTTTTTAGATACTAAAATGTGGATATATTTGACTAGGGTTTTCTGTCTATTAACAAAAGAGAACTCAGAATGTAATATCTTAAAACATAGAGCATCCCAGTGTGGGACATTAATAAAAAATTACCAATGTCCAGTGTCATTGGACGTAGGTCAGTACCACCTGAGAAGGGTCAGTGATGAGAGATCAGATTCATTTCTGAAATTGAAGAGATGGGTGAAAAAAAAAATAATTTGGCTCAAATAATAATAATAATACAGAACTATGTTTTAAGTGGTACCAACAGGCATTTATATTAGTTTAATCGATTTTCAATAACTTTGCAGTCTTTGTCAAGACAGAGGATTTTTAATTAGGGAAGGCCATAATAGGAATTGCATGAATTCAGCAGAACTATGTGCAATTAAAATAGCTTTGAAAACAACTGGATTTCATTGTGAAAATGCATTGGTTTTTTTTTTCATTCACATTTTCAGTAAGCTTATTTAAAGCATTGCACCAAACAAATACCAGAGGTACAGCTCAAAGTGACAAATGTTGGTAGGACACATTTTCTCTCACATTTTTTTAACAGAAAAATAAAGATTTACAGAATCTCAATGTCTGTTTATAAACATTTTGTGATAATTTCAAATTTAAATATACCTTAAACATAAATCTTTGCAAAAACAACGAGGTGACAAATAATGGTTCTAATTTCTTATTTTTAGCTAGTTGGCCAAGAGTTAGGAAGTATTTAATTACACGTGCTAAAATTGAAGATGCCTTTTTTCTTTACGTTTTCCCCTCAATCTTTCTTTATTTCCACCTCTCTAGTTCTTTTTTTTCCTCATAGATATTCTTTTCTAAACCCTCATTAGAAGCTATGGACTTCTGGGTGTTCAACTGAGAAATGTCTTACTATGTTCATGAGAAAAGGGATCTTAGGTTTGTTGAATATTGCCCATCTTGCAGAAAACGTGCAGACTAAGACTTTTTTTTTGTGAAAGTAGCCTCATTTATTTCCCTAAATTAAACTACATAAACTATTTTAAGAACTAACTGAATTGTCTTGTAATGTAGAACAGAACAGAAAAAAACCCAAACAACACCAACACCAAACCACAAAATGAAACCCACAAACCCCCCTCAGAACTCCATTTTAGCAATTTGTTTAATTCATTCAAGGTGTTGGTCCAGAATACACTATGAAGTAAAACAGTGATCCAGATTCTGTTCTCACTGACACTGTGCCATTTCAGGGAGATTAAGGGTTTTTTTATGAGACAGTTCTTAAAAGATATCACAAAGAAGAAGGCATTAAATGGCCATACAGTATGAAGGGGGATATAGAAAAACAGATCAACAGCAGGACCCCTGAGGCAAGAGGGAATGCTGTCATTTCTGCAAACTTTCGCAAGTGCAATGCACATTCAGTTCCATTGGCCAAGTGGAAGGAGTACCATTTTCTAAATATAGGTGCCATTCTTATGGAAATCATACCCTTGGAAAATCACACTCATGGAAACATACCCTTCCTGATGTTTTATAAGTGAATTGATCATGAGTAGCATGAAATACACAACCCAAAGTTGTAGAAAAAAATAAATTGCGTCATCATATACAGGGTCAGATGTAAAGTCATTGTGCACATTACAGTGCTTTACTGTAATCCAGCAAAATGTATCTAAAGGGGAAGAACAGCCAGACACAAAATGATGGATTCTTGTTGTATGCAGTAGCTATCATAAGGTCTTGTTAACAGGGACAATGATGTGGAAACCCTCATCAGTGAGAAAGTCAACACTGAAAGCTGATGGAAGTAGTCTGGCTACTCGGATCATAAAACAAGTGGATGTAACCTCGCAGGACAAAGAAAGTAGTGGATTTGGGAGTTCTTTGTAACAAAAAATCATGGGATTTTGAATGCATATTAATAAATGTAGTGGAAGATATGTACTGAAGATTTGTCAAACACACCAGTAAAATATTAAACTTCCTGTAAAAAGAACCTGTTTCCTGGTGCAAAATCTCCAAGCCAAAGATAATGTATTTTTAATTTAAATTCTCATTAGAACTGATAAATATGAATAACTTACTG
Organism: Aphelocoma coerulescens; assembly: GCF_041296385.1. Classification (NCBI taxonomy): domain Eukaryota; kingdom Metazoa; phylum Chordata; class Aves; order Passeriformes; family Corvidae; genus Aphelocoma; species Aphelocoma coerulescens. The sequence goes on along the minus strand of NC_091021.1, from coordinate 22,325,643 downwards.
GACTAAAAGTTCATGGCTGCCCTAGGGGTGGTTTTCATGACCTGATTGCAATCAGTTTAGACAAACAAAGAACAGTCCCAAGCAGTAAAATAGTGCTCTTTCTAAATGGGTAATTTTCTGTGGTTGAGAAAAATGAAAGAAGAAATAATTGGGAGGTGAAGTCAGACAAATATATGAATGACAAATTGCAATTCTTAATGAGAATGTTACATAACTAAAGAGTAGCAATTAAAAGGTGCTGAAGATCTTAGCAAGTCCATCTGCACTGAGTGCAAAAGTAAGGGTAACAAATAGGGGTTAAAAGCTATATAGTGAATGGAGAGTGGAGAAAGTAAATACACATCTGGGGAAACTGAGAGGTATGAAATACCTCAAGTGGAGAGAGGAATGTGACAACTAAGAAGACTAATGAGAGTAAGTGAATACTCATTAGTGAATACATGAAGCAAAAAAATAACTCCAGTAATAGGAAGAAATTCCATACTGTGAGGGTACTGAGGTTCTGTAACAGGTTGTCCAGAGTAGCTGTGGATGCCCCATCCCTGGGAGTGTTCAAGGCCAGGCTGGATGGGGCTCTGAGCAACCTGTTCTAGTGGAAGGTATGTCTACTCATGACAAGGGGGTTGGAAGGAGATAATCTTTAAGGTCCTTTCCAACCCAAGCCTTTCTATGATTCTATGATTGTGCCAGCATCCATAAAAGGTATATGGTGGCAATCAAATGACTGTATGGCAGTGAGCCTGACATCAGTTGTAAGCAAAATAAGGAAACCTGTGATGTTAGATTAATTTAATAAAGAATACTGGACAGGAATGTAATTAATGTCACTCAGAGTGGTAATGCAGACATTATTAATGGACAAGAAATCTCATTTGATTATTATATTCTTTGTATAAGAAACCCAACCAAGTAGTCATTACAGACATATGCATTTGTAAGGTAGTCTACTGATTTTTATGCAATATTCTAATAAAGCTTATAAAAAGCTCATTACATGGTTTACAAATTGTCTGAGAGCTTCCAAAAAGTCATTAATGGAGGATCATAATTCAGTGCCAGTTTCTAGTGAAAGTCCACAGAAATGACCACAGTACCATTAAGTTGCTTTGAAAAGATCTGAAGAAAATATAAAATCCTTCTATGAAATGCATGGATGCTTCATAAACCAGTTGAGAAGTGGCTAATGATATGCTAATGAGTCAAAATAGAAGCATTTAAATGATTCTGTAAGTGGGACATTAAATGCAAAAAATGCATTATGAAATGGTAAATTTAGTCAGACAGTTACAGAACCAGGGCATGTAGTCTGAAACAAAAAAAGATAGCTATATCCTGGAACGTACTGTCTCACAAAAGAAATAATAGGATAGTATGTAAGAATGGTGAACGTAGCCTGCATAAAGAAATAGAATAAGAAGTCAACCTTTCCCTACATATGTAGCACTTAGGGGACTAAAACTGGATTGCTGCATACATTTTCTGGCATCTGAATTCTTAAAGTCCATTGAAAAATGGAAAGAGGCACAAAAATGACCAGAGGAATAACATTCTTCAGAATGGTGTCAATCTTAAAGATGTCAATCCTTGTTGTTTAGTGAAAAGTGGTTTGAGAAGTGACTTGCATTGCGATCAGTAACCTCATGGAAGGAGTGCTGCATACTAAACAGCTGTTGAGTCTAGCAAAAAGAACCTAAATATCTGGAAGCTAAAGCAGGTAATTTCAGCTGTATCCTCTGGATACAGAGGATCAGAGGAAGCAGTAGTTCTTCCTCTCCTTATGTTTTTAAGTCAAGACTGGAAGAAACAGACAAGTCCTTTTAACCAACAAAACCACCTATGTAATATTCATCTTCATAAAGTTCTAATGTTTCTTCTGAATATTCTGAATTCTTTCAATCAAGGAGGAATTCAGTGCTTTGTGTCCCAACTTTGCTCCATAAACCAAGATGCTGCCTCTGCCCTCCCTGTAATTTGGATTAAAATTTCATGTGCTCTCCATAGTCAAGTGGTAAAATTTCCAAAGCTGTTCATGATTTTGTCGGATTTTGATATTCTGCTCTTAGTAAGAGGTGGGATCCCAGTGGAAGCAAGGCCAGGTGACATGGGAAGAATAGAGATGCTACTTGCCACTGTGGGGAGATATTTTGTGTGCCCAAAGCTCAGGTGGAGTTGATGATCCTGATGGGTCCTTTCCGACACAGCATATTCTATGATTCAGTGATTCCATGGGATCCCATTTGAGCATGTTTTGGCACATCCTTTTGTAATGGTGGTGTAGCAGTGGATTGACTTCACAAAGCACGATTCCTAACCTCTTCCTCTCTCCTGCTGATGGACATAGCAGCAGATGGCTGTGGGATGCGCATGCCTGTTTTTCATTCAGTTGTATCAGCAGTGCTAAGTCAGTACCCTCCAGGGCAATGTGTGTGGAGGTGCTGTGCCTCTGTTTTTCTCATTCTCTCCCCATCAGCAAAGGGCACCAGTTCCCAACACTGACCCTCCCAATAATGATTGCTGGAGAATGTGTTTGCCTGTCTGGGCTGCATTCGCTGCTCAAATAGCAGTTTCCTGTCTCCTTTAGGAAAAAAGCACAGGCCAGATGGTGATGCAGGGTGAAAGCACTGCCAGTGCAAAATCATTATCATTAACTACATCTCCCCACAAATAATACATATTTATCTGTCAGAATGAAATCTCCCTTGTGAAATGTTAAAACTTTCCTTTGCAATAATTCTTTTAGAATAAAAGCTCTTTTTATCTACTAACAACTCCACCTGATTAACTAAGAGTGTAACTGTTCCTGGACATGGCAGTGGAATTTATTCTTTATTTTTGAAAGTAAATCCAGCTTAACATCCCCTAACCTTCACAGAAAGCTCATGTTCTTAGGTTGGAATCATGCCCTTAGTATCCATACTTGATGGCTTCACATGATGTCCTGACTACCCATATGTATGTCCATCTGTTAGGCTGGCATGGTGCCCTCCCACAAGTTGCTGGACTTTGGCCCTAGGACTGAATGCTTACTTAAATACTTATGTGACTTCCTGTCTGTGTGGGCGTGTGCGTGTGTGTGTGTGTGCTGTAACCCTCCTGCTTCTAATGGGCAGGATGGAAGGTATTTGCCTAATTTGCTTCAGGCAAAGCAGTCTAAATGTAACCCAGAACATCTTTAGATAGGGGTGTTTTTGATAGAAAAATGGTAAGCAATTCCATGGAGTGAGTTGGATTTTCCAAGCTGAGTACCTAAATCTAAACAGTTTACTAGCAAAGCATTGCTTTTGCTTAGGAAGAAATGCAAATTCTACAGGAGGAAAAAAAGAAATCAATTGTAAATAGTAATTTTGAGACAGCCCATTAACAGACACAAGAATGAAGTTTTCCACACTAAATGGAGGTGGGTTTAGAAAGGTATCCTTCCTAAAAGGGCTGGACTTTTGAAACTCTTCCCATAGACTTTCAGCTTGCTTGTCATAATTTTATTTTGCCAGCTTTGTTTTTCAAGTTGAGTAATTGTGCTTCTCTTATCAACTGCTTCTGGGTGGCATCTAGTTCAGAGCACACATCCTGGCTCAATCCACATAAGCAAAATGTGTGATTCCAAAGTCCTGTCTCTGCAAACCCTACAGCTATTGACTCAGGCTCTCCTCCAGGAGATGCTCTGCCTGCTGCTTTTCCTTTCTATCACATATGTATGCCTTCTCAGAGATCCTATTAGGCTGTAGACCCCTTAGCATCTCTTATCAAATTTACTGCACAGCACACACAGTTTTGACTTGTGATTTACTACTTGGACAACAGAGGAAATGAAGAAGCATAGATGTAGTAGAGGATTTTCTGGGGCAAAATCACTTAAAAACCAAATGAATATTTTTGCAAATGAATACAATTTTTCCTGAAATATATTTTCTAACGTTTCCTGGAAGATGAAAATTTGCTTGCTGCTGAGAGAGACTGTGGTCTGCCTGTTATACTCTTGTGGGAGGCTATGGCACATTCACCCCACTCACGAACCTTTCCATAGGAAAATGAATGAACAAGACTCTGAGGTTAAGGTCTTTTGTTTGCCATCTTGACTTTCAGTTTCCTGTAACAGTCTGTCAGCCTTCCTTGGACATCTGTTTCAAATGCCTTACAGTAACTTGCTTAAGACATAGCATGCTTCAGGCACAGTGCAAAATGGAATTCATAATACTAAATGATGCAGTGTTCACAGCCACAGCCCACTCTTGGCAAACTGCATGTTCCATGTTCTGGTTCTTAAGACAACTTTAGTAATTTGTTTAGGTATCTGTATGAGAAATGAATTCCGCTTATAATTTTGTTCTTTTTTTAATAGGCAAAATTGTAATGAAATCCTGGCTAATAATCATGAAAAAAAAAAGTTGATGCTAAGTCATCACGTATCCAGTCTTGAAAATATCCTTTAGCAGAAACCTGTCAAATATAAGTCAAAGCATATTTCTCTCATAATAATCTATTTGCTGCATTTAGGCCTTGTTGATTTGGAAGTTTAATAACTCTAGACATTGGTTATCTTTCAGCTTGCTAGACTGATGACCCTTAGCAACTGAGCAATGCTTACTAGTATTTTCCAATTTTTCATTTTAGATTTTTTTCTTCTATTGAACTTCATAAAAAGTAGGGATGTGTGACTTACATACAACTGCTTGACTCATGTAAATTGATGCCTGGCAATTTTAAGGGCTTCAGTGTTTTACCTATACAGTGCCCTTGAACGCACAGATACTAAAAATATACCAGCACACACACGCGCGTGCGCTTGTATTTAAAAGCACATGTGTTCTGTACACAAAGCACTGTAATCAAAGGTCAAGATCATCTGACACCTTTTATTGTGTAACTGTCCTGTTCACAGCTGCATTGTTCAGCTCGAATTTTTAGATTGACTTTTTTCTTCCAAAGCTCTATGTGGGAGTGTTGCATAGAATCAGTAAGTTATTCATTGTAATAACACAAGAGGGCATTTATGATGAGAAACTGGAAACAAAACTTAACTTCAGGTGTTCTGAATTATCTTCTACAGGTTATAGATGTATCTTAGGCAAACCGGTCCTAACAGGCAATAGTTAAATACCCTATATGTATTCTTGAATAATTTATTCATGATATGCAAGACTGAACAGTTAAAAAAAAAACCATGAGTGTAGAAAATAACAGTCAAAATTTCACATTGTACCTTCATTGTAACAATAAAGTTTGGTAGATGAAGTCCAGATTTATTTTCTTAAATGCCTGAGATCATGTTATTTTTCTAATATTAATGAGTCATACAGATTTTATGTGCTGATTGAGTCACCTTTACCACAAGAAATTAAAATGTGTATATTACATTCTATTCATGTAATTTCTGACAATTTTTAAATGGTCTATTTATTTTATGGTAATAATTTTTTAATATACACAATATGCATTTTTCTGTGGGGTGAAACCATTACAGTCTACTGTAAGCTCATCCTTTTCAAATTGCAGTAGCTAAATCTGTGGTAATCTCCTTTGAAAGTATGGCATAGAACATGTTATAAATACCACAAGAAGGGCAAAATTTACTGTGCAATAAAGGTCAAAGTGATAAAACCAATAAAGAGTATAATGAAGCCCATTGGCTGTGATTCAGCTGGACACTTAAACAGATGACAATTTTTTAGCTTGTGAGAAGTCTCCTTTGACTTAAGTGTCCGGCTGAATATGTCAGTAATTTGTACTTTGTGTATTACTTTGTTTACCTTTATATTACTTAAACATTACAATTAAAATCTTAGACTTTGTGCAGATATCTGAAATGACAGTGGAAGAACTGAAGTATTTACTAAGCCCCGTGTGAATATGAGAAATTAATGAAGATTTCAAAAAAAAATTTAGGAAAAAAAATCCATCCATAGAGACGTGTAATTTGAAGTCAAATTTGTATTCCTGCCCGGGCTTTTTTCTACTTTTGAAAAACTTGTATTTAGGAGTTCACTCCTCATATTTCACTTCTACTTACATTGGGCACTGACTTCAAGAAAGGCAGAGAAAGGTAAAGCCCTCCCCATTTTTGGTGCAGCACCACAGCCCAGTGAGGCTCACTCTCTCAATCAGGATCGTGGCCACACCCTCCCTGAATGCCATTGTGTCATGTTGATCAGCAGAGTATCTGAATTTCGGCATACGACTCTATGTGCTTACTCTGATCTCTCTACTTATCTTTACAACACATTCCATATCTCCCTATAAATCTGGATATAAGGAAACTGTAGTGCTCCCTTAACTCAGAAGCAAGTCATGCTTTGTGCCCCGGGGCAAAGAGATAGAAAATCAAGTCTACTGGTGTCTATGCAGCAGAAAATTTAATTTCAGTTCCAGGTCTTTTGAAATTAATTTCACTGTCCAAATGATGATCATGATTTTCCTTTCATTAGCACAGATCTTGAATGAGTTGCTCTTGATCTGTGCAAATGTGAGACAGGATTTCATAACCATGCTGTGCATTTTCAAAACCAGTGTCACAGTAGCTTTGTATCTCTCTTTTGAGATTTCAAACTAGGCTAGGGACTGGCTGAAAGTTATTACAGAAATATTTTCATTTGAGAGAAATGAATCTACATTTTTGATTAATGTAGAATTTTTATGAAGTTATCTAAGGAGAACTTTTTCTTGGGAAAAGAACCAAATAAAAGTAACAAATAAAACCTTTTTTTTGGGGAAAAAGCTGTCTTTTAAATGGGAAATACTAAACTGCTACTGTGCCAGGTGTAAGTTGTAGTTTATTGATCCCCTCCTTGTATTTGTTGGATTCTCTGATAGTGCTTCATCTCCCATGATACTTTATAATGTAGTAATTCTTTGAATTGACAAAGTATTGTACAAATTTTTCAAAAAACCCTAAACCAGCCAAAATCACAATGTCTGAGAAAACTGAAATAATTCCATATGCATTGGTTTGATACAGGTCTAAATATTTTTTTTTCATTTCTTCTGAATGGGCAAGTATAAATTTGGACTATCTTTATTAAACATTAAAAAATTTCCATTAATTTTCTCCTTTCCAAAAAGTTTTACATTAGCTTCTTTTAGACAGATTATATTTTGTAGTTGCACTGTGTGTTTGGGCTTCCTTCAGTTTTATTATGTTAGTGTACCTGAGACTAGCAGCAAAATACTGATTTTAATTGATTTTACCTGTGCTGTGCAATTGTAAATAACGTGTCCAAATTCACATCCTTCAGCTAGGGAAAGAGCTCTGGTAGGGTGAAAATTCTCTCCCTGTAAAACTCAGGCTGTTCTCTTTTCTTGAGCAGCTCTGAAGTCAGAAGGCTCAAGTGCAGGATGACTCTAGAATGAGTATACATACCGTTTGGAAGAAACACATTATTTCCCATCAGAAAATGCAAGTCTATGTACCTTTGAAGTGGTACAATATTACTCTTCCCATGCTCAAGTTTATTGTATATTCTGGCTAATCTTGTGTTCCTACTGCAATGGACTTCTGAAAGTCCCTTTCAACCCTGTGCTGCCATTTGACACCCAAGGAGAGCAGAGAATGACTTCACTAAATCATAGCTAGCAAGGGAAGCAAAGATGTGGATGAAAGGAGAAATCAATCTTAAATGAGAAAAAAGAGTAGGAACACTACATGTTCTGCAAGCCAGCAATTCTCAGGCTTAAAGGGAAGTCTAGCAAGCATTCCAGATTGAGATGTCTGTAAAAGTCAATGGGAAAGAAAAGAAATTCCTCTCTCTTCCTTGGCAAAGCCTATTGCCTAAACCAAGGTAAGCATTAATCAAGATTAAAGTATGTCTGCAAAGTAAAAAGGCAGTTCAGATGCCACTCAGAATATATTCTGCTAATCCATTCATTACTGGTGTTAGCACATTAGCATGCCCAACGCAATTTCTACGCTTATCTGGAATTTGCTATTAAAAATTTATATTAATTCAATGAAACACTTTGTAGCTTATTATTTTACCTTGTTTATATGTACCTTGTTTCTTTAATGGGAGTTTAAACTCCCAATAAAGAAATATTTGAGGGGTGATACAATAGACCACAGAAATGCTTTCATGGTAATTCCTCCCTCAAGAATCTGAAAATGATATTATTTGTCCATGAGGCTTCCTTTAAGTGGTAGTAAAATGCATGTAGTAAAAACCCTACTTAGGCACTTGATGGTGTTCACTTGCTGCTAAATTGCATTTTAAAATAATAATTTTCATGGGAAGGTTTTAATCATCAGTATTTTAGACTATGTTATATAGATTTTATTCTTAAAAAGTTCTGCCGTTGGATGACCCTGGTGATAGTATAGAAAGCTCAGTTCACATTACTCTCATGAGTTTTGTTGCAATGTAAAATATGTGTCTTGTTTTAATTTGTTACCACCACAAATGATATCTGAAGTGCTATTCTATGCCAAGTTTTGACAAAGACTGAAGTCCTGCTCCTTTCAGTGCTATTACAGATGTGGAACTACAATTGAATTTTGCATGTAATGCTTTCCTGAAACAGGAGGCTTTAAGTAGCAGAACTATGTAAGTCCTTGAGTTGCATAAGCCCACAAACAGATACTGGCATGCAAGAAAGCGTCGTTATTTTCACCTGTCTATCTGACTTGTTGGTAATGTGAATTTATGTCTTTTAATGACAGTGGTATCTAACATTTGAAGTCAAAGTATGTCAGAAGACCAAGGGCAGTATATGCTGCCCAAAGTGTAGACTAAAGTTATACTAACTGGGGAGGTGATTGGGATGGGTGGAGTGGATCTTTATTTTCATTTGTTGTCTGTCTAAACTAGACTTTTGAAATACATTAGCAGTTTAAACGATACTATAAAATATTTAAGTTGGTATAAAAGTTGACAGAAGCCAAAGACTAGCACTAGAAACCTATACATTAGAAAATGACAAACTGTATTTCTTGCACAGTCTAAATTAATATATGTAGTCTAAAGTAACATATGTGCATATATTGTTGGTGGAAATTTTGAAGATCTATTAGAACTTAAATAAAGGGAATATTTATAAGTACCTCATAAAATATAATAGAGATAACTTTATCTAACAGTTTACAACATCAGAAATGCAAAGAATAGTATGTAACACTTGAGGACTAATTTTTTACTAGACTGTGATCTTCAGACTTGTTCCTACAGAAATATCATATGGGTTATGTCTTGATGCAATACTAAGGAGGTGGGGAAATGAAGGTAGGAATACAATACTTTGCTAAAGGGTGTTTGTACTCTTTCTATTTCACTAATTCTATCCTTTCACCTGAAACAAAAGTCGTAAGTTATATTTTTTTTCTGTTTTGTTGTTGCCTATATTTCCCACCCACGTGAAGAGTAAATATCACTGTTTTATCAGTTATAAAAAATAAAGCGTTACTGTCAGAGCTCCAGTCCAGTTCAGTGTATGGGCTCTGTTGCAGTTTCAGCTAGGATGCTTTGGATTTGTATCATCCAATGTGTATTTCTTTTCACATGGCAGAGGCAGAATTCTTCCTAGTTTCTTAGAATGCTGTGGGTGTGAAGTCAAAATGTATCCTTCAAACGGCTTAGGCTGGTGCCGAATTTTATGAGCTGACATGGTATTTAATGCAGAGAAGGACAAATTTATATTTTTATAGTAAACATTCAATTATGTCTTATTCCTTCTAGTCCTGAACCCTTCATCCTTTTGTGCCTGCATTGGAGCACAATACTGCATATCTGCAATTGTCATGCAGTAAGATACAAAATGTGAATAACTGTCTACATTTTTTTTCTTAATCACAAAGGGTTGTTTTAAGCTGTCCAGCACTATTTAATACATCATTATTTATAATTTTCCCATTGCAACTTCATCTGCCAGAAATATTCAGCTTTATTCACACCCTCAGGAAACACCAGGAGAATCTTCTGCACAGTCAAGATATATTGAAATTTTGCTTCTATTACAGACAGAATATTCCCTAAGGGGCAGCATAACATCTGTGCATTCTGCCAATGTGAGAAAACTGGTCATGCTACTGAAAAGCAATGGTGGTGGCACATGCAATGTACCTTGTCCTCCAGTCTTTTCCTTTCCACTGAAAAAAAAAATGAAAATTATTTTGCAAATCAGTTACACTAATAAATTTTCTCATCTGTTTGATGAGATGGAGTCAGAAATAATTTCCTTGACAGTTTTGCAGGTGCCAGACTAAGTCCTAAACTTTGGCTGAAAGAAGAATCTTAGAACAAAAGTATATATTGGTCCTTCTCCTAGAAAAGTTGGAGACATGTTAGGAAATAAAATATTCATATTAATAATGGTACTTATCCTCTCAAATCCAATATATGCTGGTACAAATTATAAGGTACTAGCTAAAACTTTAAAATGACTTCCCTGTTAGCTGTATAGATAATTTTAAAAGTCAAAAATTAGTACCTCAGAGGAAAGGACTCAGAGTAAAATCCCTAAAACTTAGATGTTATTTGAAGTGGTATTTTCATGAGTGATATAGATAGCTAAGAGTTTTCCTGAACATGTCATTACAATTAAATAGTGACAGTTCAGGGAATGGTGGTTAACTGGTAAATTCACCCGTCTGCTCTTGTATCCTTCTGTTGTCTCAAATTCCTAAAAATACTGTGAATTATTTTCTCCTTATCTGTTATACAGCTTGGTCCTCTTCTAACAGGTTGATCTTGAACAGTCATTATCCTGCCCCCAAGAACTTCTGCTATGATCCAATATCATATTTACTAACTTGCACATATGAACAGCAGATGGTTTGAGTTGAATACACATAAACATGTGTGACTGTATGTTTCCATCCTTTAGTTCTGTGTAACCCTTCAGCAGTTCTTTGCCTTTGTCATTTAACAGTCTTGTTTTGAAATGGGAAGGAATTCAGACTGCGAAAACATTAATATTTTTCCTGCTCATACTAGTGGTTGAGGGGTTTTTTTATATTATTGTGATAGCTAAGAATACTTTGTCCAACTGTTCAGTAGATATGAAAGTATTTTGGTTCCAGTTGCTTACATCTTGACTTTGTTTAACATCACATAGATGGGAAAGCATGGTTTGGGAAGTCACAAAACATAGTTTGTGAGACAGTGCTTCCAGACACTACTACCAACAGTAATTTTATTAAATTTTAGGATTCTGCTCCACTTTACTTTGTTATTATTTTCTCCTTCTGCTTTATGCAATAACAGAAAAGCCTACTGCACGGTTGTTGATAAACTAGCAATGTTTTGTTTTTTTTTTTTTTGTGCTGAGTCATTTGACATAGAAATATAGAAATGCTCTACCTTCTTATCAAAACACTTATGTTGGATTATTTTGACATTGCTTCATGTGTCAGGTGATTATTTAAAATGTCAGAATAAAACAGTCATGACTTATATGAGTATGAGCTATGCTGAGTGCTTAGCAACAGAAATATGAGTTTATATCCAGAAGATACTGGCATGGCTAAAAGGAGTTGCCTGCCAGTCTAGTGGTGGTTGGGATGCAGCCTCACCACAATTTAGCATCTCTGTAACTACGGTGTAAACTGGAATGTGCAATTTGGCTTCTCCCTTTGAACTCCATGCATTTAAGCTACAGCAGAACTTGGCTTGAAAACATTTCTAAAATTTATTTGCTATTACTACTGACTTTCTAGGCAGATACTTATCTTGATTGAAACATTTTCCTGTATTTTGGGATGAGACACAGCTATGCAGTAGTATGTTCTACCTCTGTACCTGTGCTTTGGCTTCCACAGATCAAAAAGAGACCACATTGCTTTTGACCCATGACTGGTAGTGCCCTGACTGACTGCCTCAATTAGAGCCTAAATTTAAATAGCTTCTAGTATAGTAGGAATAAAAGAAAAATGTAGTTCTATGTGGAAAATGTTCCACTGTTAGTTTTTCTGTCTACACACAACAGCTCAGACTTGCAATAACTCTGGAAGAGTTGCATTACACGATGACTTCATATGGCATATGTAACAATCTTTTCTGTTCAGTTTTGTACATATAGGAATTGCCTTCCAATGTATGTTTTCCTGTAACTATATCTTTGCATTACCTTGTTATGATTACAATATTTGAGAAAGTAATAAGTATGTGCTAAATATTTGTTTTGTAATATGGTAAAAATATACAAATAGCTTTTACCAAAGCAGTCACCTTTAGTCCCTGAAGTACAGATCATGGATGAAGTCTATCCAGACAGCTAGTTTTTTTTCAGCAGGAAAGATTTTTAATTCCATCATCATTAGCTGCTTGCATCTGGTAGCTGCTGCTTTTAAATAATACTTTGCAGTTTTTATGGACTATATCTGACTCAGTTTACATATTCATTATCTTTAAAAGCCTATGAAGAAAGAGAACAACACTATAAGATTAAAAAAAATCCATTCTAGTGGAGTTAGTAAATTAAATGGCATTTATAATCCTTTTAGGCTGTCCATATATTTACTCAGAAACCATTGGTGCTGAACGATGGAAGAAAATCTCATTTTGCATCTACCTGTCACTGTCAACCTTCAAACCTACCCTGATATCTAAATACAACTCCAAAAGCATATTGGAGGAGAAATTAAATTACTAAAATGGAAATTAGGTGTCTGAACCTCAATTATTTTGCTACAGAAGATGAAGAAAATTAGACACCAAACTACTACGTATTTATAAATTTTCTTGCTGATTAGTATACTCCTTCAGTAGAAACACATTGTCAATCATGATAACAAATTAAATGCCACATTTGGACTAGACTTCTTTTAATATATACTGGTGTTAAAAGAACTATTGTAAAAAGGTTTTATTAACCAAAAGATTACTTAATCCTATATACAGACTATTCGCTATAAGATCTTCAAATAAAGCTAAAAATATTTTCAACAGAAAGCAATTAGAGACATGCTTGGGGGAAGGTTTACAAAATCCAGCACAATACTGAATAAAAGAATGAAATTCTTGCCACAAGAAAATTAATGTAAGTGGACTTTATTATATTTCAGTGTTGTACAAAAACATGGTAAGAGCAATTATTTTCTTGTCAAATGAAGGATAATGAAAAATAACTACCCTATTCAAATATATTAATTTTTATTTCAAAATAAACAGCAGATATTGTGTGAGAAAGAATAAAGTTATTGAAAGTAGTTGTTCTGATACGAGGTAAAGTAATTTTTCCATTCCACTGGAATGGAAATGAGTTATTTTTCTGCCTAAACCTAAAAATAAGCCAATCACAAAGCTGGGAGAAACATATTTCTTTAACATTTTTTTTCTAACTGTTTAACCTTTGCTCTAATGCTGGAGCATCTCCATCAGTGAGATGCTACTGAAGAGCAGCAGCCTGCATCTTATCACTGTGATTTATCTCAGTGCTCAGAAGTACCCTGTATAGCAAATTGAGAAACCCCACGGCTACAATTGCTAGACCAGCTAAAGCTGACAAGGTGCTAGGTTGGTGGGAATTTTCAGAGAAAAAATGATGATTGAGGGAGCCACTGATGAAGCTGATGCTGCAGGGCTAAGAGGGAGAGACGTGTCTGTAAGACAGATGTGCAGACATATACAAAAGGAGACTGTAAGCATTTTTTTATCAAGTTTTATTCCCTAGTTAACACTTTTATTTCATGCTATTGCCTCCACACCTTAGCCTAGATTTGCATTTTTTCAACCCAATGTTATTTTTGCTTTCTTTAAAATAGGTTTTCATGTCAGTTTTGTACTACAAGATGCCAGGGCCACTCTTAGATATTCTGTTTGTATCTACTACATTTGAAAGTGGAGGAAGGATTCTAGATACAGATGAATGAAACCAGTACCCAGCATCAGCCAGTACAGATTGCAGGCATTCAGGAGTAGGCAGACTGGTGACAGTGAAAGAAGGATGAGAGAAGCTTCAGGTTGCATCTATACATGAGCTATTATTCATATATACTGACAAAGCATAGGAATATCCAGTGGTCAAATTTACTCACAAATACATACAATCATTATACATGAGTATGTGTTTAGAAATTGCTAGTAGGTAATAATTTCTCATCTTTAGAAGTATTTTCTTTATTAACCATAAATATTTTTTGGTATATATTTACAGTGTTAACAATTTCAAATATCAGTTGCTATCTATGTGAAATTTTGGGCAGTGCAGCTAAAGGCTAAATTTTGCAGAAGCTTTATATCAACATAAGCCAAAGTTTCTGCTAACAGAAACAGTCCTGGCTAGTCTTGGGTTGCTCATTTCCACTTCATTCAACTCCTTTCTTTATGCAAATACAGATGATTATGTGACTGTGAAACCAGAGTGAACTAAAATTAAATTGGTTTTTGGCTAGCTAATATTAAGTCAATTCTTCTCCCTATTCCAGATCACTAGAGAGAAACGTATGTCATTATGTAAGCGGGAAACCTGGGGTCAAGAATAAGCACTTGAAGCAGACTGAGTACAAAGCTCTTTGTCTCAGTATCACTGACAAGCTGTTTATGGTTACAGATACATTTTCAGAAACAGCTAGTCCTAATTACTTTATTAAATAGATTATATAGGGTCAATTTATTTTGCCAGTGCTGAGCATTTCTTTGGCAATATCCAAAAGTCCAGCTTAAGTTTTGCCTCAGCTGTGTATCGTTTGTTCCTACAATGTGATTACCTTTTGTTTGTGAAGGCAGTGTGGATTATTCCTTAAATGATAATATTAACAGTTGTCAGAACTCAACTGTCTTCTAGGCAAATGTAAAACTTTCATTTTGTAACACAGTTGTTGACATCAGTCATATTCCACTAACAGCAGAAAAGTGTAAATTTTGAATTAGTCTTTGATTGCTTTCATTTATACCCACAGGGTTTATGCAGGCCTGGTTATAAAACAATGCTACCTACTGTAATACAACACATTTTTGAAATAGAACACTTATTATAGACTTAAAAGCAGCTCACACTATGACACTGTTTCAAGATGATTGACTGTAATAGTTACAGATTAGTTGAAATGCATTACAGGATATGCATTATATATCAAGACATAAGTTATGAGAAACTACTGTCAAGGAAGCAATTATGATAGCTCATCTTGCAATGCTAATTACAAAATGTCTGGAAAATATGTTATCTACATTTATGAAGCTTCCTGCATTGATCAATGAAGTAGATATGACAGTGTAAAGAGGAGTACTATGATTACTAAAACCCTAGTTAAGTAGGTGTCTAAATGGCTCTGGGGAACTATTCACAAATATATACTGGTGCAATACTAATCTATAGAATGAGCGGAGTTTGGAAATTATTTTGTAACCTTGAAAGAACTTCTAGTTCCATAAAGTAGTTTTGCTCAAGTTGTCTAGGATACCTTCCAACATAACTAAAGATGATGATACTCAAATCTAGCAGTGAACGAGGAAACAAGCTGTATAAGAGACAAATGAGATCCTAAAATTTATTTCACTTGCAAGACACTGTTGACACTTGATCTGAAATTTTAAATACCATTCTGGACATCCTAGTTCAAGAAAATTAAACAGAAATTGGCATACATGCAGAGAAATATAGGCAAGAGAATGAGAGGCTTATCTTGCTAAGAAAAGGTGTTATATGGCCTTAGCCTTAGGCTAAGAAAGCAGAGAAGCCCTATATGGAAGCACAATGGTCATGAGATAAGAAATATTTGAGCCAAAGTCAACATCAGCAGCAGAAGGAATGGTTATTAACAGCTCAGGTACACATCTCACCAGAAAATTAAATAAATGTACATAATCATAGCAATAATCAAATTCTGAAATAGCCTTTCAAGCAGTTGATCCAAAACCCCTAATTTTGTTCAAGTTGAAATTATGAAAGTTTAGTAAACAGTTTATTTGGTGTGATTCTCTTCAATAGAAGCCGATTGGACTTCATAGAATCACAGAATCAGGGAATAAGCTGAGTTGGAACAGAGCCATCAGGATCATCGAGTTCAACTCCTGGCCCTGTACAGGACACCCCAAGAGTCACACCATGTGCCCAAAAGCATTGTCCAAATGCTTCCTGAACTCTGTCAGGGGTGGTCAGGTAACTACTTCCTTGGGGAGTCTGTTCCAGTGCGCAGCCACCCTCTGGGTGAGAAACCTTCTCCTGATATCCAACCTAAACCTCTCCTGGCTCAGCTTCTTGCCATTTCCTTGAGTCCTGTCCCTGGTGGCATTGAAGTACTTTAAGCCTTAACATTCCTGTTGCAACTGAAATACCTTCTTAAATCTGCTTTTCAGTTAGCTTTCCAATCCCTTCAAATGCTTTTTATAAACTCATAGGATTATTTTTATCCTTTGCAATAGTATTAATAGCAAGTCAATGGTTATTTCCATCTACCTCTTCATCAGAGTCTCAATGATGATTAAATATACCTGCATTACATTATGCACTGTCATTACTGTTCAGACTGGAGTTTTCTTTCCTGCTGCAACAATTTGACTAAAAAAATGAAAATAATTGAAAAATTGAGAAGTAAGTTCTTTCCATGTCTACCATTTTTGGGAGTACCATGGAAAATCTGCTGTTATTTAGAAGCTTCAGTTTATATATGAATAGAAGGACAGCCTCTCGAAGTCCACAGATTCCCTTTATACAAATAAAGGCATAAGAGTAGCTAAAACCATGGCACCATTTAGAAGGGAATAAATAGATGTGAGCTTCTGCTGACACACCATAGTTATCAATTAGTTCCTCTGACACACAGAAAGGAATTGCACATTTTTTTTCTTGAAGTCCAGAGTGAACTCTCCATCTGTGGAACTGTAAGATAATATTGTATGAAGGATCTGATTTGTAAACTTATTTTATCTTTTTTAGATCTATTTTTCCTCAGAATAGTATATTTTGAATTGCTAGTCACATCTTTACAATTTTTGAAGTGCCATTTTTATTTAAGAAATGGTTTCTTAGTCACCAAACCATACCTATGGAATATGGAGATAATTTTATAAAATAATCTTTGAATAAGTGGATAATCCAGTACTTGAGAACTTCTGCAGTCAAATTTATTAACAAATCTTTCACAAATAGTACTGCCATTGAAAAAATGATGTTTCTGTAGATTTTTGCATTATACATTAAGAATATTTGCTGGCAGAAGTTGCTAGTGGGCAAGGGATAGACAGTCATTAACTGTTAGCTATGTCCTCTACTGAAAACTTGTCAAGAACTGTAACAGTACCTATGTGTCATTAAGAGTCATTATGTCATATCCTAAATTACCTGTAATGTTAAGTGAGGCTAGGAAGGTCATTCTGCAGAGAAATAGACTCATGCTCCTGTATGTGTGTTATCTCGATGCTAGTTTGAATGTATCTGTTTGACACTTTTAGCTAAACATTTGAACACAACTGTTTTCCAGTAAACACACCTTTTGTTCTCTCCTGTTAAGATACTAAATAAAGATTTATTGATTTGAAGAAAATATCACAGGCTCAGAAGACATAAATGAGTATCATGACTGAAAATCTATTCTGTCACTTGGGGTTGGTTGTATTTTTAGCTTTGGGAGGAAAGCCAGAAGGTAGTGCAAAGCCTGACCTTTACTCCTCAATAATCAGACCTATATATAGTATTTAACTGGACACGCCTTCATAAAAGAGCTTCAGGTCCTTGGTCTCCCTGTTCTTATTAAACAAAAAAGTTGCAGATGTGGAAAATCTTACTTTGCTCACAAGTAGATCTAAAAGGAATCCACTCCTCATCTTGTATTCCATACATTTCTTGGATTTAGGAAGAAGTCATCTTCCTTAAGTGCCTATTTTGCTGCTTCTCCCCAAATGGTATATGCCTGCTTGGGTGTATACTTTTTTGCATGTTCTCTACAGTAAGTGAATACCACTCTCCTTCACCTATGCAGCATTGTTCTAATTGAGAAAGGCAAGAAGCATTAATCATCAAAAAGGCTCCAAACATATTTGCTTTCATAGATTTAGTACATCATAAGCAGCAACATATACTTGCCTCTAGGGCTGACTTGACCTATGTGCCAAGCTTGCTTGCTGTAAATGTGTCATATCTCCATAACTGTTTAAAAGCTTAGAAGGAAGAGAAACAAAGCTCTATGGTAAGAGTTGAGTACAAATTTTCAGTTTCCTATCAGTAGCTTCATCACCTGGTTATAATTTTGTGGCAGTCTTTAAAACTTTTAACAGTGAATCAGCACAGAATGTATTTGCTTTAGAAGTATTGCAAAATTTTCTGGGTAAAATCACCTATCTTAAATCATTGCTCTTTCATCCAGCATTTTGACTGTAATTTGACAGAGAAGAAGCTGAAGATAGTCCTGAGCCAGGTTCTGGGTCCAGAGTTATAAATTTAGACAAAATAAATTATAAGATTATTTAATTAATTACAAATTAGGAATAAACTCTTGTTATCTTTCAAAGGCTCAAAAAAAATTTACAAATCTGAATTTTGTTGTGATTGGATATTTTACAAGAATAAAGCCATATTTACAATACACAGAGCAGCTGCAGTTGCTCACGTATATTTACCTGTGAAAAATATAAGGAAGCGGAAAATACAGACTTGCCTACTAAAACTACTTGCTCTGTCTTCTGAAAATGCTTCTCTTGTCAAAGCAAAATATCTTTTATTAGAAAAGATGTTACTTGAAAATAAGATAGGCAGACACTACACTTTCCTGACCCTGTACACAAAAGAATTTTGCATTTCCATTAAAAATATATGGCTCGTGGGACTCAGCTGACAAGCATGGCTGTCTTCAAAGCCTGAGGATTTGCCTCTATGGCTAAGCTGGTTTATGTGTTCTTTGGCAGCTCCTTGCTTTGTTAATAATTTATTGTAGTTCTCAAATGGTTTCAGTCAGCTTCAGTACAGACTTCCAATTATACCTTAAGGAGAATCATGTAACAATTATGGCCAGATTCTAGCCCAGTTTGAATTGAAAACACTTACAGGTGATTAAACATTCTCATGATCTAATCACATGCAGATTTGTTTTCAAAGAAATTTCTGTCCAATCATCTTGACATTTCCATGGCAAATTAATATTAATATATATGAAAACACTATTTAAACAATTGGACTAACATAAAACATGCTTTATGGCAAGATCCAGACCCCAGCTCCTCCAAGAGACAGTGATACCTTAATAAAAATTGTCTTTTTCCTGAAGATCAATAGAGATGTGTCTGACTACTCTGATAATAGGAATATTCAGTTACACACTTCCCTAAAGAATCTTATTTTTAAAATTAGATTTGCATTAAGGTTTTCCCAAGATTCCTAAAGGACATATCAAGGACTTAACAGGATTCTTTGTGTTAGTTACAGATTCTCCAGCAATGCTGTAGACAAGCTTGAGCAAATAATTCTAACCAAATTTTTCATAATTCTGACTTTATTTACAACCAATCCAAATTTCTAAGGAAATATTTATCCCAGAAAGGTTCAGTAGGTCTTGTTCATTAAGGAATCAGGTGTCTAACTTTTCTGGAGTTTAAAATATATTTGTACTATCTGTTGTATTCCCATTTATACCTTGAAAAGACATTAATAGAGAACCAGTTATGCTTTCTATGTATTTGACCAATAAGGTCAAAAATAGACTATGCAGGATAGAAAATACAAAATTCTGGCTTCATTTGGGTAAGGAGACATTTTGATGCTTCTATCAGTGGGACCAGATTTCTCTTTGCAATACTGCTAGCCTTTTAAAATATTTTTTAAAATTTCATCTTGGTTTCTCATGTCATTCTCTTCTTTATGGCTAAAGTGGGAGAATTAAAAAAAACCCAGTACTAAATGCCTTCTGGTAGTCTTTGAAAAGTTGATGAGTACGTAAAAACAAATATCTGGTGGTTTAGTAATGTAAAATATAATGAAATGTGAGTAAAATTAAATGAAAAGTAGAATGAAATGAAATTTTGAATTAAGGTTTTCTTCAATAATAAATTTTAATGAAAACAGTTATTAGTAAATATCTGAGTTCAAAAGAAAGTCTTGTGTCTGTTATCTATGAAATCCAGCTGCAGTGAAGTGATTCAAAATGAACTACAAGTCAGAAATTCAGAATTACTACAAAAATTCAGTCGAGTGTATATGCATCAGCAACATCACAGCACAAAAGATACATTCAGAATTAAATTTCTGCTTTAAACTTCAAAACATAGTTTCTCATCTGGATTCAGTTGATCATATCTGTAATAGGCAACACAGACCTAAGTAGTATATGAAGCCCCCATGCACTAAGTAGTATGGAAAACCAGCTGTGTGTTCAAAGTCAAATATTCAAGCAGTTATATTTGCTCTTTGAATGGTGTATTCATGTGTTTTATTTTGAATTCATGTAGGTTGAGTACTCACCTGGCTTTTATGATACTCAAAAATTTCTTGTACAAGAGGAAAGCTATAGCTTCCCTGCTAATCTGATTTATTTCCTGCCAGCTACAAGAGCTTAAAAAATCATTTTGTGGCTGAGGACTGCCCTCAAGAACTCATGATGTAATACTATACCAGGATGCATACAAGAGAGATGCAGAAATAGAGACCATGAGGAAAACAGCCTGAAATAGTAATAAAACAGTCAACAGTTCAGTCTATCCCACTGTACACATAGCAAGAGTTATAGTCTTCAGGAATATAATAGTTTATATCATGTTTTTATCCTATTGGGGCAGAGCAAACAGACCCCTTGGGTTCTGGGGACTGACACTAAGATATCAGAGGTACAATTTCTCCTGGAGGGTCTCTTTAGGAATGTATCCTCAGTATGTTCTTGATTAATCAAGAGTATGCTCAAGATTATTTTTATGTCTGTTTATAAATATATTCCTACTCTGAACATTAGTCCTCATATGCAAGTCAGTCTTGAGTTAAATTTTCTATTTTTTCCATTAAAAAAATAGCATTACATCCTCAAAGATTCTGGTCCCCTATAGACTCCTAATTTTTTTGGAAGTATTATACAAAATGTAGATTTTTTTCCTGCTATGTGATGTATTAATATTCTTGTTTCACTGTTTATATGCAGTAAACAGTCTAAATTCTTCGTCATAGAAAGAAATAATTTGCAATTAGATGTGCTTTTATAGTCCCAGAAAAGAAAAAAAAAGTTATAGCTCTTCCAACTGCATTCTATCCTGGTGGTAGAAAAGACACCATTACACAGTAGTGACCTTTCTGACTACAAAAGAGAATGAAAAGGATTAGTCAAACATGACAAATGCACATTCTGAAAATAGTCATAGAACACTATTCATAACTGTGAATTAAGACTAGATGTAAAAGACAAGGCATTCAGACACTGTTAATGTATCTTGTCACCTTAAAAAGATAACACTATGAGCAGGGAAATGTCAAATAACAAAGATGATGCCCTCAGTTTCCAAGTCAACTCTGTGAACTACAATTTTAATTCACTTTAGTCTTCTTAAATGGGGAAATTTGTGACTGAAGAAAAAGAGAAGATACTTTTAAATCCCAGAATCCTGATTTTATTTTTGAAGATATTTTTATAATTGGTGTTTATATTATATTTGGTTGTGACAGACTGGCAGAGAATCAGCCTAATAGAAAGATCTATTTAGAGATATGTATGCAGCATTTTAGCACATCAAGCACAGCTCATGTTTTTTAACTTTATTTTTCATAGTTCAATATGTGTTTGACATGCATTAAAGACATCATCATAGATTTAAAAATGTTTTGACAAATCTTGTCTGTATGCACTTTATGGTAACTTGAATGCAAAGCCATTTTGGCATTGTTTCCCAATTGACTATAGTGCAAATTCTTCAAAATTTTACTCTGGAACATGAAAAACCTACTCCACCAAAGGCAATTGCAGTAATAAATACCAGATTTTATTAGTTAATTTCTATTCAGCTCTACTGCCTCAAATCTGGCAACCTGCTTTGTCCTCCAGGAAAACAAACCCATTATGGCACTTTACTGTATGTGTGATAAATTAGATGATATTAAAAAGCTGCTCAAAATTAATGCTTACAATGGACTTACCTGTTTATTTTGTGTTAATAGTTAGCATTGGATGTGTTTTTCAATCATAGCTCATCTGAGTTAGCTTAATCTGATGGAATATGATTAATCAATATTCAGACTGATAAATCTGGTGTTCTCTGTGCTGTAATCTAGGATGATTTTTAGCTCTTGTGTAGTTGTCTGCAATATTTTCCATTTTCTGCAATATGTGCTTGGATGAATGATGGCATTTAAATTATCTCTGGCCTCTATGTCAATACTTGCTGAAGTAATTGGGATTAGTTTACTCTTCTGGCTATTACTTTATACTTCTGTGGATTTAGGAATCACATAATCACATAATTTACAGTCAGGATGCATTGTAAAAGAAAAAAAAGTCTTACGAGCCGAGGAAGCAGAGGCTCAACCATTCTTTTCAGTCCTACTCAACTGTATTGATCTCTGTTCTTCAAACTTTGGAAATGACATTGGACAGGAAAAAGTTTTCAAAATTTTCTTATAGATAAATTAGCTTCAAAGGGCTCATATAAAAATAAATAATATTTCTAATTATTAAATCCCATGAATGCTTTGTAAATAAGAGATCCATTCAACTGGGGTTATATCAGGTACCTTGTCAGAGTTCAACTAAAGGTGGGTTTGTATTGAAAGTTAGGCAAAAGCAACTGATACATATGTGAGGGCATGTGCTGGCTTTGAATTCTAACAGAGACCTTCTGTCATTAGTTCTGTTTTACCTAAGTCATAATGATAATCCATAGTACCTATCCTGTCTGGAACTGGAGATGATTAAATACAAATGTTGGAATAGATTTAGTTCATAGGCATAATAGAAATTCAGTGTGATAATATTCTGCAATAGGCTTGTATAACTTACCAGGCCTCTCTGTTGACTCTGTACCACTGGCACCAGCTCTTTGTACTTAAAGGGTGAATATACCACATTCAAAGACAATAAAAGAAGCTTCCATTTTCTTTAACCACTGTGAAATGGAAGCAACAAGATACAGTATTTCATGTTTTATATGTATATACACTAATGTAGATAACTGCTCACTATTTCCTATTTTGAATGAAATAGAGGCAGTTTTATGTAATTAAGATGTTTAAGTTAGGATAAATAAATTAAGACAGATTTGGAAGGGCCTCTTGCATCATCACTGCTGCTTGCTGGCTCTGCAGTAGGTCATGCGCTTTTATTCTTTTTATTGCTTATGTTCACCTTTGCGAGTTGGGTTCCAGACTTCATTGACAAAAGTGTGTTGCAGTTTTTATTTCTGCAACAAAAAATATACATGGAGAATATTATGCTTTATGCCTGCTCCCCCTTAAATTAAGGAAAAAAGAATACAAAAAGCATAAAATAACTAACACAATTAACTGTATCCTTGGCCAAAGTTTTCTATATACAGTTCCTTTGTGTCCATTATTTGAAAGATTTAATGCAATGCTGACTGCAGGAATGTGCTGTGTATTCAGGTATTTCATCACAATGGGAGTTTGGATGATCATGAGAAATCCAGGAAAAACATTTAATTCAATAACATTTCAAAGCTTGCACTGCTTCAGAGCCAAGTCTGAGATGCTAAACCTTTATATTGACAAGAATATTACTACGAATTACAAGTGAAGATCACTAATTAGAAAATAATCTGAGAGTAACTGTATTTATATTCCCTTGATACACATTTAAAATCGGAATAAAATGTTTTCCTATGAGTACTGTTTTTTTTTTTTTTTTAATTCAACTTAGTCACCTTTCACTCACACATTAAATCACCAAATCCTTTAGATAAAGATTAGCTTATGTAACTGGTTGATCAGTGTTAGTTGCCTGAATCACTGAGATTACTTCTCTGCTAAAATTCTTGGCTAAAACCCAGGATATTTTATTTCAAGCTTAACAAGTTGTATTTTAATAAACACCTTGTTCAGCCTTGCAGTCCTTGTGCAGATGAAATATTGATAATGAGAAAGGAGTAACTTTATGAAACATTTTTTTAAGGCATATGGACTGCAGAGTCATAGGTTTATGGACTAGTGAATCACAGGGCCAGGACCTTCTGCATACTTAGAACAGAATCAGTTTCATTTTCTAAAAGATGTTGTGCACAAATGACTTTTCTTTTTCCAGCTACAGTAGTTGTTCTAATACATGGTATTTCCGTTCCATGCTTTCCAAGCAAACCGTGATTTGCTTGTATCTTTAGGTGAAGTTTCTGTGACAAAAATTGCATTAGTCATTCCTGAAACATGGTTTTTTAGCCAGCCTCTTTGCAAAAATTCCTAGCACCTTACTCTCTGCTCTATTTATTCAGGGAGTCAACTGAACCAACACCAATTTCTGGCAGGTAGAAAATAGTTTTGAAATAATCTCTCAACTAGACTGAGAGAAGTGTTTGCAGTAATTGCTTGAATTTCCCTCAGACTTAGGGACATTCCACTGATTGGAGGGGCTTTGAAAGCCACCCCTAAGGTTTACTTGACTTCCTGTAAGTAGTGGTGCCGCTTCCTGAAATATTCTTTTACTCCAGGTGTATGTTCAGGATTAGTAACTGAAAGGTTTTTGTCATGGGAACCACTAAGAAGACTTTTTGTTGTCCGGAGTTATCCCAAATAAAGGAAAATAACATGGATAAACTCTGAAATGTAGTTCTCATTAGAATTCAGGAAGATCCTTGCTCCAGTGGGGAAATACATGTGAAAGAAAAGATGTGCTGCAGTGTAAAACTCTCTCCAATCATGCTGAAATGCTGAAGAAAAGAGTTTTTGCTAAGGATCTAAAGCTCACAGAAAAAACATAATGAAGTTAAACAATGGGAGATTGTGTTTGTACAGCAGAAGCTTAAGAGCTGATGAATATGGTGTCTGGGCAAGTGTCCTGCAGAGCCAGTTGAGTGTTCCGCTTTTACCTACCCCTGTGGGCTTCCCATTTGTTTCTTAAAGTTACAGCACTTTTGCTGGTGGAAATTGCCTTTTGCTTTTGGCTAAATAAACAGACCTGAACAGATGGAACATGACAAAAGCAAAGCAATGTCGTTGTCTAATTTATCTCTGCTTATGGAACTCTTATGTACAGTCAGTCATGGCTCCACACAGGGAGTCTCTTTGCTATTAATTCATAAGCAAAAGACCCATGGAAGCCAGTCAGCACTGGCTGAGTAACTAATGAATACCAGGGAAAGTAAGGTAGAAATATTTAGTAACAGTGGAGGGAGTAGCAGGGGTCAGAGAGGTTCTGAGTACATGATTTATTTTTTGTGTTTCTTTCTTCTGGCTTACATTTTGGTTAGCTGAAAAGCACTTGGTATAGACAAACGTATGCATAAACTATAAAAGGATTGTTGAATGGGTAAAACATTTAAAAATATAACTATTTAAAACACTTAAATGCTACTTTTTGACCAATATCTGGACATGAAGCTATCAAATTAAATAACCCACCTTTTTTTTTTTTCTTTTTTAACTTTTTTTTTTTAACTCATGTGGAATGTTTATTAAAAACAAAATTAAAAAGTTATGGAACTTCCTACTTTTATTTCTGCCTCAAAAAGGTTCCTTTTTTTTTAACACTTCCTCTTTATACTTCTACTATCTAGATTTTGGAATTGGAATAGAAATCTGTTTCTTAGCTTGTCATCTCAGTTGATATCACAGCAAACCTAGCAAGAAAAATCAATTCCCTTTTTTTTTTTTAGTGTGTGAACTTCTGATTTCTTTTTCTTTTAGTTTTATGTTTTGGAAAATGCGTGTTTAACTCTTTGATATTGACAAGTAAATTATCTCTAAATTAATAGATGATGAACTGCTTGTTTAGCCTATTGAATAATTCTTATTTCTCATGAGTGAATGATGTTGTATAGTATTACTTTCTTCCCTTCCTGCTTAAATGAAAGTAATCATTAGCTTTAGAAAATGATGAATTACAAACAGCAAATAAAGATTTATGAACAATGAATAATATTGTGTTCTTATCTGAAACCAAATATCAGTACTGGCTTATACTAATGCAACTATTTGTAGAAAACAAAAATTTTCCAAATGTTAGTTGGGAACAAAGCAAGTTTGCTTATTATAATAGCAATATATAATAAAAAGCCCACTTATGATTCCATGTATGTTTGAGTGGCACTTCTGCTTAATCACTCCCTTTGAAGAATGATTATGATCATCCTTAAAGGATTATAATAAATAAATAAATAAATAAATAATAAACACAGCACTGTTTCAGGTGCTTAGCTACTCAGCCAGATATCACTTCTGTGCAAATAACAATCTCTTCTGAATCACATAGTATGATAAATATATTCACTCTGCCATACTATTTAGATGGATAAGGGGAAGAAATGGACAAATGACTTTAAAAATAATTTTCACATTGCAAAAAATGTCAGTTTTGGTTTTATTCTGTCATAGTTTCCATTCTGTGAACTATAAATATACCTTTAAAATTCCTTTTAGATACAAGACTGGAATTTTGCACTTTATATATTAACATTAAAAACCCCCTTTTATTTAGCTTCCATATAAAAGATAGTATTTTGAAATGCCACAGAACCTGGTTAGGGCAATAATAAAAATATTTCTCATTGAGTTGTTTTCAGTGAAGAACTTTGAGATTTCCACAACATGCTTTTTAATTTTGACTCCATACTTTCTTGTAACAGTTCATAATTCACATAAGAAATTTTTTTTACAAGCATAATGACTGTAAAATACAATTTACATAAAGTATAAAATTTAAAATTAAAATTAATCTTTTATTGCCATTAGACTGCACGCAGAGATAGTGTATTAATCAAATGTTGCCTACTTCTTGTTGGAGGTTAGCTATTAAATCTTTGTTCTTTCTGAAATATATAGTAAAGTACCTATCATTTCAGATGCAGATATTAACACACAGCAATTTTTTTTTTCAGTGATATTTCTTATCCTACAAATTTGAGCCCTGTTTTAGCTCACTGCAAACACTTTTCCCACTTCTGATAAAATGCTCTGCCATGGACACTTTGGATGCAATAACTCAAGTTCTGTGATAACAGGGGTGAGTTTGTATTTTGTTATTAAGTATGGGTAAATAATATTATTTCACTGTATTTTGACTTACTCATAAAGCATAAATATTAACTCTTGCAGGAAACCTAAAATGGTTCACTTCTTACTGTCTAACACTGACCTACAACCATGATTTTTACCCAGTGTTGGGAAAACTTATTATTAAAAAGGGATTGTTTTAACCATCTGCTTTACTGTGTGTGGATGGGGACACTGAGGCAAAAGTGCTGGTTCAGGTTGCATTATTCCTTCTGAAGTTAGGAAGGAATACTGAAAGATTACTGAATGTTAAATAGGAGAAATGTGCACCTTAATCATAACAGATGCCCATGTGTTTTATACAGCACAAACAAGAGTCCAGGACTATAGGAACTGATACATATTGTACTGGTGTTTCCCCATGGAACTACCACTACTAAAAGTGCCTTACATACGATGGAAAAAGCCATTAAAATCAGTCATTAAAAAAATGAAATATTTCTTTATAAATTGAAATTTATAAAGAAACATTTCATTCCTTGCTCTGTTACAAACCACGTTACCATCTTTTAGTGAAAATTGGAGGTTTCTAAGTGCAGATATGGTCAGTAATGACTGTGTATCCAAAAGATGATTGAGTGTCAGCAGCTAAACTAACGAAAGACTTTGAGTGTAAATCTATATTGAGTCATATTGCTAACAAACCAGATGTTAAAAACAGTGTTTACAAAGGGCTACCCATGTTTGTTCTAGTACAGTTCTCTGTAAGAAGTGCTAGGAAATTCTTGGTTTTGGTGGTGAAATTAGTGTTTATTCAACATAATCCCAGACCAGGAAATTGTCCTTGCCCAGGATATAAACAGAGGATTAGGATTAGGAATGTATGCTTGATCTGAATGTTATATAGTAAAAATTATTGCATTTAATTTAAACTCTTAGTAGTTTTTTATCTATGTAATTTTAAAAAAATTTTTGGTTAAATATAAAAAAATATGTTTTTGACAATTTGATTACATGATGTTATAGTAAGATTAAATATCCATTGTTACACCTTCTATAAGAACCACATAAAACAGTAGATTGTTTATTATTTCTTTTAAGTTTTCTACAAGCATTAACTGCTTAATCTTCATGCTGCTTTAACTAGCATTTTTAGCTGAAATTCCTGCCCTGGATAACCCCAAATCGCTGCAGATTCTACTGTAATTTTTAGACTTTCATTTATCCCCGAACACTTAGCTTGGAAAGTGTTAATTCCAATTTCTACCAGCCCGTTCAAGCATCTGAATGTGATTCACACTTTCTTGGATATAAAGATACATCTATATTGATCTGATACTTTATTTTTAGCATCACCTTTCCTGATCTAATGAATGCGACCAAATAGCTCCTGAAGGGGTTCCTGGCTCTGCCTTTTTCTTCATCATGATATCATCAGTGGGAGCTGTGAGTTAAGCCTAGGTTTTTTTTGTTTGTTTTTATTTGAGTGAAATGCATCTACTCTCTTTTCCTTCTTTTTGGGGATACATCCTCTCTGGCCTTTTAGCTGCTACTATATATTGACAAACATATTCTGCTTTGCTATGTTTGGCCAAAAGACTATGTCTGGTTTTATTAGCTGCTGAACATTTGGTCCATTCTAGTTCTATTGCAGGTTCTGCCTTGTTTCTGAGTCTGCAGATCCTGTCCTGTGCCTATGTATTTCAGAAATGTATGGACTTTCATGGCTTTACCAACAAATTGAAAGTATTTGCAATGGTTCCCTTATGCTCGGTAACACTCAAAGCTTGGCTGTCAAGCAATGAGACAAAATCCAGCTACACAGAGGCAGTCAATGCCAAGTGGAAAGCCCTGGCTGGCAAAATCCAGAGTGTGCCTTGCAGACTGTTCAGAAACTTAATCCTATTTCCATAAGAGCATGTCACAGTGTTCACCACTCTCTGTATGTATTCTTGACAGATAGCTGGCATGTCAGCTGATTTGGTTATGATTTGAAGAAAGAAAGAAATACAGTCCTTAAAGTGGATATGCACCAACCAGACGTATGTTACCACAGCCTCTGTGTTCTTCACTGTTTAATTCCTCACTCCTGTTACACTGCACAGGGACTCTCAGAGTATCTGCAGACATGTAGATAGTTTCACATGTGGAATCTGGAAGTGCTGGAACCACTCAGTCATGCATATGTCTAGGGAAACATTCTTTTTCTAGTATTTTCAAATATTCAATGCATCAATTTCTTGATAAGTAAATCATAACACTGGCATTATTATCAGTGGAGGTAGTCTGACTTATACTAGCAGAGCTCCTGATTAAATAAAGATTTCCATTTAGGAATGAAAATAAGGGATAGAACTTTGTCAGTGCCTGAAGTCCTCTTTCTCTTACTTAGTGAAGATTCAGTGACTCCAAAATGTATTTGCCTAGTGTCAAAATAAAATGTTTATGCTGTGCATTCTGAACTTGATTTGCCATTGGCTACAGAAAAATTCTAAAATATTCACTGCAAATAAGTTTGTTATCACTTCTATTTGTGCTTAAGTTTCCTGTATTTTATTTCTCTTCTGATTTTCTTCTGCTGTTTTGCTGAGAGCATTGACTGAATTAAATGCTCCAATGAAGTGTGGAAAATTTCACCTGGATCATAATGTCAGCTCATAAGATATCTGTTGCATCTGCTGCTCGGTGTCTGTCACTTGCAAATCCACTTGTATATTGAAGGCTGCTGTCTCCTCTGTCACTCAAACACTCTGCTTGCTCAGCCTTCAGTTAATTTTCCTGATCTTCATGATACCATACATCACTGAGTCTTGCATTCCACCTTCACAATACCTAGCTCATCCATGTTTGCTTCGTGTGCATCTTTACCTTTCAGTATCATACCTAAATTATACATCTTTTAAAGACTATTAAAGTGCTTCAGAGCTGTTGCATATATGACAAAAGTTGGTAATAATCTTGATATCTAGGATACTACAACATTGAAGAGAAGTAGACAAAAATTTCTATAGGGCAAGGTTTCTGTTTTCTTTACAGAAAAAGCATAATTCTATTAGCTGAGCACTAGCTTTTTCATGTCCTCTCCCACTTTTACTCTGTGCAGTCAGTGGTAATAGATTTTATAATTTTTTTCCTGGTAGATCAGAGCTATCGTTCTTATCACACTTTACTTAAAATTATTTAAAATTGGTATGTACAAGGAAAAAATGAGGTATTTCTGTTTTCAGTCTGTAACATTTTTAATAATTAAAGCTTTCCTTAAAGGCTTTAAAAGGAAGACAACCAGATCAACACACATTTGTTTGAATATACGGAGGCTATTAAATTCTTTTTGGTTTTGCTGTATTTCTATATCTTTAATGCATTATTAAGGTTTTTACTTTTCTTTTGTGCTCGTAATACTCACATTTTCAATTTCCTCACTTTGCTTCTGACCTCAAGGTGCTTGCTATGAACCTGACCTATTGCAGTAGATGCAAAGTGTATTTTTTGCATGAAATGCTCCTCTAGGGTTTCTAATTATAGTTTAAGAATTTGTATATTCCCCAGGACCTTCTGATCTTAGGAAGTCTTAAAAGCGCTTCCAAAGCATTATTTAAATAGACTGAATGACTAGAGATTACAGAAAGTATCATTTTTTGAGTTTGTACATGCACATGTCCACGTTGTTGACATACAGGTAATACAAAAGCTACAATAATGAGCTGAGGTATTTGACAGTATAAATATTAGAGCAGACTATTGACTACTGAATGTAACAGGTGAAGATGTATTTTAATAGCAACCTTGTGTAGTCAGCCATGGAAAAGCTTAGCTGTCATGGAAAATTAAGCTAAGCCCTGAAATCTCTCTGACTAAGGAGGTGTATAAAGCTTGTATTGAACACCTGCTGGCAGAGAATTAAATATTCACCATAAATTTGGTATCTGTAGTCACAGATACATCTTTTATTACTTACTGTATGACAAAGCTGATACAAGTTTATAGTTAGACTGTCTTTTATAGGTATTTGATATGACTGCCTTAAAAGACCTGGTTCTGCAGACACCTGCAGAAGATTAGTCCTACTGAAATCAAAGAGGAAATCTGTATGAGCAGTAAGAAGATGACATGTTTGAGGCCTGAAGCTAGATGAAAAATACTCTGTGAGAAAACAACGGATCAGTTTTTCTACTTTGTACATTTTAGTTAAACTGTTTATAGTAAGATGGGACACTAATGGAATGCTGAGATAAGAAATATTTGATTAAAAGAAAAAATGGTGGTAATAATTTTTTTTTATTTTAGTGAAGTATTGTCTTTTGTATAGTTTTCATATCTTTCAATCATGGAAAGAGTGGGAGTCTTAGAATTTTAAACGTTATCAAATAGGAAATTCAAGACCAGTGATTCCTGTAAAATATATTTCATTAGGCAGCCATTAAGTCTCAGGTAGTATCACTGTCCAAATATTTTGACTCTTTACAGTTGGAAGCATGTATTTTTCATCTTTCTCATGGCATATACACAATACATGCACTTTTATTCACAGGAAGTTATATAGACATTAAAGCTTTATGCAAATACAGCATTTAATACCTACAAAATGCCTGTTGGTGTCTTAAGAAGTCACAGCAGCTACAGACTTTCCACCTGATACAAAAAGATAAAGGATGGGTGCTATGGAGAAATTAGTTTGTCATCATATTTTGGGAGTTTCTGTTTCAATATATCCACTTTCCAGCCTACAAATCTTCCATGTGTAAATAATAGGGATTAAGAGGACTTGAAATCTGGATTGGAAAAAGGACTGGGTTCAGTGTTTGTCTGGAAGGTCATCTGTTAGCTCCACCCCATAAAGGATTTACAAAGAAAAAGATAAGTACACTTTGAAACATTCAGGTTCATCTCTATAATGTGGCTTCCTTTGCAGATCTGTGCTGCTGTGGACGTGCACAGCCTCTCTGGATACAGCCCTAACAGTTCTCTGGTTCCCTTGAGATTTGAAGAGCTTTATCATGGGAAGACTGGACTGGCTGTTAGTATCCAAGTAGGGAATTCAAGGAAGCTGCCAAGTGAGCTATTAGCTGACAAATGAATGACAGTATATATGAAGTAGAGTTCATGTTTCTGGATGATGGAAATTTCATTAGAGTCTATTTCCACTATCAATTATTAAATAAATTCACTGGAGTCTTTTCCTTTCTTGCCTTACTGAAGACAAATATACTCTGAGGAAGTGTATGCTAACCCTGGTTATGCATGAGCAGATTTGGAAATAAGAGGTATTATATCCCTTTTGTGCCGAGGGTATTTCCTGGAGTACCTCACTAAAATTATGTGTCAGATGCTTATGCTTTTCAGGAATGAACTGATGTCAAAGGAGTACAGAACTGTATTAAACACACAAAGAAGAGTTGGAAAATGGATAGCAGGGAGTAGTGAATTTTTAAACCCTCAGGCAGACATCTGGAAAAATTGCAACTGAGTAAAGAGTGTAAAATTGGGGATTTTAAAAATGTATCAGTCTCTGATAGTAGGTGTTCCAACAATTTATCTGCCTAATTTGAACGGAGAATATTAACACTAACATAAACTTTCAGATACTTTCTGTGTAATACTTAGAACCTATGTCCTTTACGTTCTATCTTCCTTTAGCTTGATCCATACACAAAGACTTCAAAACTGAGCCTTGTTCTGAATGAAAATGTATCCTCAACTGAAATACACAAACCTACACATTTTTTAGTTGGAATAAGTCACTATTTTCAAAGATAGCTCACATTTTTATTTTCTCACTGAGGCTGGTCATTCTGTTTCTTAATTTTCTGTTTTTATTTTTTTTTGGAGGTTTTTTTTACCAGTACGCTTGTTTGAATATAGAGAGAGATAACTGTATAGCTGTTGTAACTGTAAAAAAAAAACAGCTGTGAAAGAAAGAAAAGTTGCCCTAGGATTGAGCCCATTGCTTGCTGTGATGGCAAGAATCTAATCTCAAAGTTGTGATTTGTGCATGACCCATGCTGTTCTTTACAACACTGTAAAGCTAAACAGAAAGTTTTCTCATAAATAGTCTACAAAACAGCCTCGGTTTCCTCTAACAGAATAATAATAA
This sequence comes from Aphelocoma coerulescens, assembly GCF_041296385.1. Taxonomy (NCBI): domain Eukaryota; kingdom Metazoa; phylum Chordata; class Aves; order Passeriformes; family Corvidae; genus Aphelocoma; species Aphelocoma coerulescens. The sequence goes on along the minus strand of NC_091021.1, from coordinate 22,292,567 downwards.
GAGAACCTTCAAACAGTACTTGGGGAATAATATTCTCTTGGGAAGCATCAGTGTGGGTCTTTGGAAGGAGATAGAACCAGTCAGTTTTAAACCAACTTAATTTGTAATTACTGAGTAATAGTGTTGAGTAGGATTAAAATAAACTAGGCTGGATAGCTGCAGGATGTAGCTCAAAGCAATGAATTTCAAGTCTTTAGTAAGTTGGTACATTGCACAGAGTTTTAAATAGGAATACTGGCTAATTTCACTATGAGAATAAATCCATATAAGGATTCCAAACATTTACTGCTGACAAAATTATTGTATTCTACAGGGAGATGGCATATGCATTAACCTTTACTAAAAAAACCCTGAAAAATATAAAGGATGTACAAGTCCCATTGTCTATAAAAGAAATCCCTAGGAATGTTTCAATAATTACAAGAAAATACAAGAAGTTGAGAGGTTTCTCATAATTTCTGTGCTCTTATGTGTTAATATAGTAATACACTATACAAGCACATATGCCTTTACTCACTTGGGAGTTTTGCAAACTGAAACTAAAGCCTTTGAGGCCTAGACACACTCTGGAAGACCAGCAAGCCAAGTACTGTGTGTGGCTAACAAACTGATCTTGAGACAAATCAGCCAATGCTACATCCACCAAACATGGCTGTCAGTCCACTAGAGCTGCCTCAATCGAGAGTACTATGAAGGCTTTTTCACTGCAGCCTGTGCCAGCTCATGTTCTAATCCGTTGTACTAAAAAAATCTCAAACTCCCTTGCTGCTAGTGATACTGCCCACTTTGTAGATCTGGGTCAATAAGATGCCAAATTGCTATATGGGAGCCAGAGGAAAAAAAGATCGATCTAATCCCAAAAGACAGAAAGGCTGTTGCCAAAGGTCACTAATGCTACCAAGACTGTTGCTATTTGGGAATAGAGTTTTAAGAGACAATCTAGAAAAAAAGCCATAGATGGGAAATGTCCAGTTTGCTGTTCCTTCTCTGACATACTGAACATATGCTTATGTCAATAGATAACTTTCCTTGGTGACCTTTCCTTCCTCTCCCTCTCTCCTTAACATAACAATTGACTGAAACTAGTAGAAACCAGTGGAACTGGCTACATCAACTAGAACTAGGCATAGATTGATTTGGGATGAGGAGCTGAACACAGTTCTGCTCATACCTTTGCTCTTGTGCAGGACTCCACTTTGTTCTGACATTCTGGACTAAATTGTTAAAAGTTTGTATAACAGAGTGGGAAATCCTGTGACTAAAACCTTTTGAGCTGTCTGTGAAGTTGCAAAAAAATGTGTAGGTGATAGATGGAGATCTACATTTGCAAAAGCTCACCAGTCACACTGAGGATCTTTTCAGCAGGAAGAAACAGAGATGGGACTAGCATTTTAGGACTGCCCTTATTGTAACATTCATCTAATATGTCAGTCTGAACTGTCTCAGCTTTTCTTCATAGTAGCTAGTGTAGGGCTCTGTTTTGGATTTGTGCTGGAAACTGTGTTAACAATGCAGGGATGTTTTTGTTCTTGCTGAGCAGTGTTTACAGAGCATCCAGGCCTTTTCTGCTCCTCAGGTGGCCCCACCAGCAAGGAAGCTGGGGGTGCTCAGGGAGTTGGCAGGGGACATATCTGGTACAGCTGATCCCAACTGACCATAAGGATATTCAAGACCACGTGGCAGCAGGCTCAGCAATAAAACTAGGGGGCAGTTTAGCCAGGGGGCAACTGCTCAGGGACAGGCTGGGTATCAGTTGGATGGTGGTGAGAAATTGTTTTCATTTGCATGACTTGCCTTTCTTGGGTCTGTTTTTTCTCTTTCCTTCTCCTTTCAATTTATTATTATTATTACTATTATTTTTTAAATTTCAGTTATCTAACTATTTATATCCTAACCCAACAGTTTTCTCATTTTTACCCTTCTAATTCTCTTCTCCCTATCCTGCTGCTGGGGAGAGAGAGTGAGCAGCTGTATGGTTCATAGTTGCCAGCTGGGTTTAAACCATGACACTTTGTCTTTTTAAAGAATTCCAGTGTAATCTTCAGGTAGTTTTCAATTTTATCATGAAATGAGCTGGGACCATGTTGAAGTTTTTTGATATATGGGTGCTATAATGAATTGCTAAGATGATTTTAAGTTGTGATTAATAAATGTGGCAGAGATCTCTGGTCTTATATCTTTAACTGCAAAAATCAAATCCCTGTTTTCCAAGTGGGTAAAGGCTTATATTTAGTAATAAAATCCTGTCTACCATTAATCAGTTTACAGTCTCATTATACATCCACTATTCAATTTTATCAATAACACTACCCATTGAAAGACTATTTTGGGGGTGCTAGAAGTTTGTCTTTATCTCACATCTCTTCATTGGCTGGAAAATGATAAGGATCAGACATTTCGTGACTGTAGTCACATCTGAAGTCAATGGGAACATTTTAGCTGATTTGGCTGGGTGTTAATTATCCTGCTTCTCCAATTTCATCATTGTATGTTACACATTGTTAGTATATGATGTGACTTAGCAGAGCAAGACTGTCATCCATCACATCTGTTCTGTTCTGGATTTATCCTCTATCCATGCTTCTCTGAGTAAAGTGTCTGTACTGGAAGAAATGTGCATTGGTTCTTTTCTATGGTTTTACATAAGGAAATTGAGGAAAATCATGTTCTCAAGCCACTCTAGGAGAAAGATACTATCACTACCAAGTGAACAGAGCACTCACATGAAGGAAAACAGAGTAACTGCTCAAGGAAAATGACTTATAATTGAGCTAGTCTGTATACTCTTTGTGGAACTTAGTATTTTTTTTTTTTTAAATAATCATTGTTACTTTCAGACCCTTGGTTAACTGTAACTGCTTATGAAAAAGCTGAATTCTGAGCTTGTCTTAACAGGCTATTACCCATTCAAGAAAATAGATGATACAGACCAAAATAATGTTAACTGTACTTTTGATACAATTGGGTTCAGTTTATAATGAAGGTGACTGCAGGAATGGTCTGCTCTGTTACATCAAACCATGTATGCACCAAGTGAAAACAGGAGAGTGTTCACTTGGTCACCAAAGTAGTTAGTGTTTGCTATAACCAAGCAACATACTCAGTTTCTACTTTCATTTTTACTTCTCTAATCACTTATGGATTAGAAAATTGTGAATGACTTATATTCCCTTTGTAAAATGAGAAGTGTTCAAAAGAACTAGAAAATTAGACTTTAAGACTTTTGTCTCCTTTTAAACAGCATGTCAGATGAAAAGTCTGGCAAAGTTATGTTTTGACAGGGAGGATTGCTGATTATTTGGGAAAGATGTATTGTTTCTAAATGATTCATTAAGCTGGAATTTAACTCTCATTTTATTCTGCAATTCTTTATCCTCATGTCTCTGAATGCATATCACAACTTTAGTTTCTAATAACTGAAAGGCAGTTTTGACTAGCAAAAGTGATTCCTCTACTCTACAGGAGAATGATGAAAGATCAGTTGCTGCACTTCCACGGTTAAGTGGCAAATTATTGGCACAGCTTGGAAAATCTTGAAGGCTATTAAAAGACCAATTTCCAGAATATAAATTGAAGAAAATTAAAAGAACATTATGATACATATTTGTCAGAGAACCTACTGAACAAAGGAAGACATCTAGAAACAGAAATATTTTCTGTGTTGAAGAAAATAAAAATAGATGATAGGGACCAGAAAATAATGTCAAATGAATGCTCAAGCAAATTAAAAAGGAAAAAAAAAAAACCCAAGCAATTTTCTGTTCTGCATTTAAACCTATGAAACAATTGACAATTTCCCTATAATTCATGCAAACATATGTAGAAAGAAAAGACCAGAGAAACTGAAAGACCTGAAAAAAATCTCTGAGAGTTGTCCAGCTGCTAAAGCCAAGTTAAATTTTAAAAAATCCAAAGTCATCTCAATACTTTCCTGTGTTATTTGAGATTTAGAATTCCTGATTCTCTATATTCTTAATGATTTTTAATAACCACTGGATAGCGATTTGTATATGCATAAAAAACCCCCTATGATTTGAGAAGAAAAAAATGAGCATTCATATCCAAACATCTGATCTTTACTGGGGAATGTTCTATAATTTAACACTTAACATTTATAGACAACTAATTCTTATAAGCACATGCAATTATGAGTATCTCTGTGAAGGATTTTCATGAGATAAGCACTTACTACTGTGGGATTGAATGAGCCCATAAGTTTCTAAAACTGAACATTGAAAAAATGGAAGATCCCAAGCTGCCAGTTCCTTTAGAAAACATTTTAAACCGGTAAGTTCTTGGCCTCGAGTTTGTAAATATGTGAAGAAGAGGGTTCTCCTTTCAACACTTCCTACATAAGCTCATAGAGGTTTACTATTTTATGTAATTTTCCTGGTAAACCACTGATTGAATGGTGAATTCTCTTAAAATGCACTGATTACCTATGAAAGCTACTTCTTACCCAAAGGAAAGGTGGAATTTTTTAGACTTCAAGTCTATGTGAAATTTTGCTGAGGTAAATAAAACCAGTTTATTATAATGAAATTTAGAAAACAATGCTTGAATTCTACTGTCTGCTCTGTTTATCTTTTTTGTTTGTATACATCCAAAAATATCAGGTCTGTTGGATGTAACATGACTAAACATCATACATTAAAAAAAGAGACACAGAGCTGGTAATTAAATCAGAAGGTCACTGTAAAGCAAGAAAGTACATGTAAGGGCTGTAGAAAGAAATTAACAACAGGTCCAGATTTTTTTTTGTACACAGCATAATGCTACTTGCTTCTCAATCGTACATTTTTTGAAGTTTCCCAATGAAATGCAATATATAAATATTTCCCTTTTTAACATCCAGCTTTTCTATTTTTAGTGCAATGTTTTTCTTTGCAAAACTACCAAAGTTCAGTTATACAAAATTTGCCTCATAATTTAAAGAAAAAAGTTAATTAGATAAGTCTGTGCTGATAAGATTGAAAATTACAGATACTTTGTTGTGGTTTGTTTTGTTTTATTTTTAAAGAAGACTTTGATGCCACTCTATTCATGCCAGGAAATCAGCTATAGCTTCTGCTTTAGTTTAAATCACATTTTATTTTGATGGGAATTGTCAATTCATTGCTTTGCATGATGTCTAAATTTTGCTATGCTCTATTAAATTATTCAGATAGGAATCATTGTGTCATATAGAAGACAGATCTCCTATGTGCATGTGCTTCCTTAAAACACTGATTAGACATAAGACTCAGTAAATGTTTTCCATGCATAGTGAGAACAGTTAAGCTCACCTCTTTATGGCTAGGAAGTACATCTTAAATTGAAAGTCAATATCACTGACCAGAGACAGTCATATTTCACTGACCAGGCATAGCTTGGTTTTTTTGATATGGGGTTCTCTGGATGAATGTATGGTGGGCAACAGTAAACATCTGGGGCAAATGAAAAGTTATTTTTCAACCCAGAAGAGAGTATTTATGTTTTGGAAATATTTAATATGGTTAGCTACATATATGTTTTCAAAACTAAACCCAAAAGGTAGGTGTGTGCAAACAGCAAACCAAATAGCTTTTTAGAACATTTGCCTTTTAGGATTTTATTGCTAAATTCTGAATCTTTTGTAGATGTTTTGGGAAAAAGGAGCATCCAATCACTACAAATTTCAAAGAGTCAGAAACAAAGATTCTGTCTTAATATTGAACCATATAGTGTTATCGAATCTAAGAAAATATTTGGGGGTTATTTCATGTGTTAAAACTATGTGAAATATGAAATTAAATGCTGTTGCAAACTGGAGGAACCAAATATTTGACTTCAAAAATGAAACTCAAACTTTCAGATTTGGAGGAATATGGAGGGATGTTTCTCTCTTTCCTCAAATGAACAGAATTTCTTCAATTTGATGTATCAATCCTTCATAGCTGATTTCAAAATATACTGCTGACAAAACATTTTTTGTGAAAAATTATCTACCCTCATGAAGCATCTTTTAAGGCTGAAAAGGATCACATCAGGCTACTTATTTCCTGATTTATTAAACTGAAGTGTCAATATCTCAGAAAACAAGGCCTTAATAGAAAATGGAGGACAGAGTAGACATGTCTGTTTTTTTCTTATGTTCTGTCTCTAATTTTGGTGGAAAAAAGGAAAATACTTCTTTTAGGCCTACATGCTATTTTCTGCCTTGGGTGCAAAGAGACAAAGGTTTCTATAAACACATTAAAATAGGCCTTATAAAAGGAATATAAGTTCAACAGTAAGGGTAGAGTTTCAAATCAAACACAATAATCATCAAATTGTCATCACTTCAGGACATATCATAGCCTTCATCTGCATCCTTTGTAATTGAATAGAGCTGCCCACATACTCTGAGGGTATAATACAGCTATGAAATACTGAAAAACTTGCATATTATTCTCTGGAGATTTATGGGCAATTCAATAATTGATTGTTCCTTAGTGAAAGTAATGGTTATATTATTAGATTTTTTTTTAAAAGTTTCTCTGCTCATTTGTCTTAGTCCTTCTTTGGATCTAACACCAAACAGGACACCATTACTGAACTTGTTTACTCAGAAAGGTACCCACTTGCTCCCTGTTTTCACCAGCTGTACCAGTGTGTTAAGTGGAATACGTTAAGCAGGTGATCTGCAATATCTTGAAACTGATGTTCTCCTGTCGCTTTAGTGCTAGAGAGAAAAAAAGGCTACCTGAGGAAACAAAGTGCATGGAGCTGCTTGGGAAAGAGTGGCATCAGCATAATCCACTGTGAGAAATAATGAAGATATAGCCAGCTGTTACGTGTTATAATAGTATGATTTCCAGAGGCTGGGCAAAAAATTCTTCAAATAGTAATTATGGACACTGAAACTAAGCAAGCTCTTACTCTCCATATCAATTTTACCTAAATGAATGAAATCAAGATGGATAGTGGAACTATATGGGAATGATTGTTATGGCTAGGCAGGTTGGAAGGCACACTGTCCATACACTCTTCTTGCACTGTAGATATACCAGTTGAAGCTGCATAATTCATTTGTATTTTGGATGACCTTAAAGATTAGCTCTGTTCAGCATCCAGGCTGTACCTTGAAACTGTAGACAGAGAAGCCAAAAAATCTTTTTGAAACCATCAGGAATAATGTCAGTCTGCGGTCCTACCTGCACACTACAAATATTAGGCCATGAATACTATCTATAATGCTTTGAAATTTTAGATTCTAGTTTAAAAATTCACATTTAAAAAATATACATTTTATGACGTATTGTGAAATCAGCAGCTTGAATATTAAGAGTTAAGGAGAACCACAGTGCAGTGATACAGTATTTCACTTACAGACCTTCTCGAAATTTATCTTGATCCAAAGGGGAGGAAATCCCACTTTCACCAACATTAAAAGATTTTTAGTTTATAATTTCTTTCTGCTGATATAATTTCCAAATAAATAATAATGCTTTTGTGATGTAAGCAACTGTTTTTCTAGATTAATTTTGGATCCGATTCTTTTCAAGGTTGAATGAAAATAAAGCATTTAAAGGAAAATCATTCTCAGCAATAATTAGTGCTGTATTTTTTTTTCTGTGGGAGGTTGACTTCTCTGGCTAAGACTTCTTGTGGTATTGATTAGGATTGTTTGCACAGTGGCAAGTCTAGGACAGGAAATAGCTTTAACCAAGAGGAGAATTGATATTAGGTAGGATTACACTCACTGTCAAGAAGATTTTATTCTGAATTACATCCTTATGGTTAATTGATGTGTACTCATGAGATAATACAGGCACTTTAGTGAGAAGAAATAAGAACGGTAAAGTCTTCATTAACATTAAAAGCCATACAGATTTAGCTAAGGTATTAATTTGTCAAATTTTTGCAGCTGATGCTTCAGCTGCAAAAATAACAATGTAAGCGTTCCAGACAAGGTTATGTAGGTTATGTTCATCTGAGTCATCGCTATGTTCTTATTTAATCAGATTGATTTAAACTAGGTTGTAAACAAATGCAAATTTGCTAGAGTGGGAAAAAAAAAGCTTTAGTTTTGAGTGTTCTACCCTGCCACTTTACAGATTTATATTCAATTTCTACTTAGTAGAAACTCAGCTTCCCTGCTGAAAAGTCTTGAGTTGTGAGATACAGGCAGAGCAGGAGTCCAGAAACTGATTTGCCTTATGAAACAGGCAAATCCATCACAACCAAAAAAAACCTAAAAATTCCTGGCCTTCAAAGGCATTCTAGCAGCAAAAAAAGCAAGGTTGTTGTGAAAAAAAATTTGAGAAGGAATGGGAGGTGGCTTTGTAGTTTTCTGCTTTGATACGGTTTTCTCAGAAAGAGAATTTCTCTTTCCTGCCTTTTAAATCAGTGCTGTTTTCCTCCTACAGGAGTCTTAAATTAAAAATTGGAGACCTGAGCTGTTAAAATGGGGTAATTTTTTTTTTTTTCTGGAGATAGGTAAACCAATAGAAAAATCTTTTATCAGACAATCTTGGTTACGACTAGTTTCACATGCTGAAGGTGGCACATGATATCTGTGTGGTCACTCTTATTGTTTACATTATGAATCAGAATTTCTTCTTAAATTGATGCTATTTTTTTTCTTTTCACTTTGAAGATAAACATATTCACAGTTCCTCAAACTTACTAAATTTCCCATACAAACCCTTTTTTTCCTAGCACATTTATTTTCAGAGTTTGGGTGAACTAAACTGGAAAAAATATTGCTTGATTGTCAAGTGGATTGTTGAACTTGTCTTTTGCCATTTTCAAAGTGGAGCTGTAGAAATACCCAAACTTCTTACTAGTAATATTGTACCACTGTAAGTATATAACTGCTCACCATATAAGAGAACATTAATACATAATCGCTCACAGAAACTTTGGTAGCACTACATATATACTTCAGTTTGGGATTATTGCTATATATGAAACCATGAAGACAACTTTATTCTTCCAATAATACAAGAATAAAATGTGTTTGCATTTTGTCTTCTTGCTCCCAGGAAAGTGACACATAACTGATGGTGTGGAAGTTTTTCAGCAGAATTTACCCTTTCTCTTAGCAATATAAATGAGATCAAAATCAGGCATATTATTTATATTGGAGAGGAAACAGGTCACCCCTTTTACTCACTTTCCACTACAAATTGACTCAGTGCTCTGAGATGAATGTAGGTCTTTCTGATTATTTCTTGTGGTTTGAGCAATTTAGCATTTCATTTTGCTGGAAAACAGCAGTCTTGAAAAATAAAGAACCTGACTCAGTAATGGCAGTGAATGAACGAAAGAGGAAACTGCTGTGCCTGCTCTTTTCCTCTTTTCCTTACTTGTTAATCTGTATTTTCTAAACTGAGAAAAGGTTACAAAGTGTATAATGACTGTGCTTTTACCTACGCACTGCCATTGTGTATATTGCAGTGTTGTGGGAGTATAAGCATAATTCTGATAATGATTTTGTAATTTATCTTTAAAGAGCTTAAAGGTATTTTCCTTAGGTCTGTGTTAATCAGATTATTCAACATCTAAAAAACAAAAAACCAAAAAAACCCCAAAAAAAACAAAAAAAAAAAAAAAAGAAAAAAAACGGGAAAAAAAGGATGAGTCATATTGTAAAACTTGTATTTGAAACTAAATTGATGCACTGGACAAAAGGATTAAAATATGATTTTCATTCTGACTGAGAATTCTGTTTGCATCATTGGCAAAATATAATCATATAATTAATTCAACAAAAATCAGATACTTAGGTACATATACTCTATACCTTGCTTCTGAATTTGTTGCCCAAGCTGACTGTAGAAACAAATGTAGAGCTGGAGGGAAAAGTAAACTGCATATGTGATTTGAGGACAACAGATGGTCCAGAATGGGGAAGTCAGTACAAAGATTTTTTTAGATCTTAAAACTATTGATATGTTAACACATACCACACAGGATAACACCAGGAAGCTAGAGAGAACTCACTGGAATAGAGGTCTGCAATCCTGGAGTTATGTGGAGTCCTGGATTCGTTTCAGAAGTCACTCCATTAAACTGATATCCTATGGCTAGGTTATCAATTAAAAAGTATAACAGATCAATTCACTACATTTGATGTCCTTCTCCCAGCAATGCTGCAATATAAAGAATGTTTATGTAATCTATGAAATTTCGTGTGCTAAATTTATATTATTTTCATATTATTTATGCATAAAATTTATATTAGGCTAATGTCAATACAAACTATTTTTTTTTTAGTTATGCAGAAGTTTCCTTGTCTTTTATATCATGCTGTGAAATTGGAAGACATTTAACTATGGTCATTGGAAAGAAAATGTCAGCAAAAAGTCAAAATAGAAGTTCATTACATTGTCTGAAAAAAGCATAAGAGAAATCCTGGAACAGACATGTATTCATGGAAATGTAAGAAAAACTTTTACATTTGTCATGAAAAGGCCACATGTTATGAATAGCTACTATTATCAAAATACTGGAATTAGAAGCTGTGAGTCAGGTGAGGCCAATGTGTTTTCCTGCAAGGAAATCTTGCCATAAACACACATTCATACTCAATCAAACATACATCAACTTGACTTTCCAATGGACATGTTGTGTGCTCCTGCAGTGGTGCAATGTATTTGAAACCAGTGAAACACAATCTAGAGCCTTCCCACCAGATCACACACTTACTGTGTAATTTCACTTGCATGACTGGTAAAATGATCCAAGTGATGATTCCTTCTAACCTGTCTGCCATAATGTTCAGAGGGGTAAAAGGAGCAGGTATGTTCTATGTCCTTTCTAGAAAAGCCTTGAATTCCATTGTTATCACAGCAGAAAGGACAAGAGAGTCTGCACTGACTCATTTAAACACCCTTCAATTGAAATATTCTAGTTTTTACAATCCATTGAGCTTTTGGCTGATCATCATATGCCGCAGCTCACATATAGCATAAATAAACCCACTCTTTGCTCTGACAGCCTCTCCTGGTTGGATACATACAATTTGCAATGTCATCATGTATAAAACAGGGAGGCACGAAGATCCTTTTTTTTCCCTTTGTCAGAGGGAAATAAGAAGTCTAGCTTTTCTGTTTTGTTAAAATGCTCAAATCTTGACTTTCTCAAGAGAATTTTCCAGATCTATACAGTCACATAAAAAACACAGAAGCACTTTTAACACTGCAGTAAATGTCCAAAACCTTTATCAAACACACTCACGTATCTAAAATGTATCTAAAAAATCTGCTTCATTTAAAAATGTAAATGGAGACAGTTGCTTGCTAAATGCTGTAGAGATGTTATGATAACTTGGAAATAATCGCTAATAACATGACACTTTGCCATTGGCAAATCTATCAGACAGCTGTAGGGAAACCAGTTTGCTTTACTCTGCTAAAGTACTTTTGTAAAATATCTGATTACCCTGCCAAGCAAACAAAGCATTTCAGTGGTGTTAAGCAGTAGGAAAATACATGCCCAAATACACATTTGAAAGAGCTGCAAATAAGAGTAACAAGAAATTAATCTCCTTGACTATAAATTTGGGAGATGAGATTTTCAAATATTCTTCACAGACTCTGCTACACAAGTCCCCAAAGGATTGCTGTGGGCTAGCCAATGAAAATAGAGTTGAATCCTATCAAACATCCTTAAGAAAGCATCAGAGAAAGTAAAAAATAAAGTATCTAATTACGCATTACAAATATATTTAAAATGACAATTTTTTCTCTTTAATTCTAGACACTGTAAATTTCTTTAGTTATCTGGTAGGGCTGCAGTACAGATTCTCAAAACTCTACCTACTTCCAGCAGACACATGCTTACTTTAGTTTTTTAGAAGCTCATGCAGAGTGTAATTGGGTTCTTCAATTCTAAGAGAGGATTCAAGATGTCATCCTCTTTTTTATTATTCCAACTTACTACTATTCTGGATCAATGGATTAATTTCAGCATTTCTATGTAATTATCCCCCTTTTCTATAATTGTAATATGTTCTGGTGGAAGGACATTTTTTTGAACATTATTATTTGAATAAAAACGCTTTATTTGAACATAAAGACTATCAGTTCTTTAGATATAATTTTCCACATATGCTCTCATTTTTCTTTTTCTGGTTTAATCACTAATAAGTAGGTTTAATCACTAATCATTTATCAATAAAACTCTGTTCAACTCACTTTTAGCACCAGATTAAGCGATCAGACTTCAAAAGTATTCAGCTCCCAGACAGAGTGAGCATTTTTGGAAACCTGAACCAGTTTTCAAGTATGAAGACTTGAAACTGACTCTGAAGTTTGAGTAGTTAATTGTTTGACTCTTTATTTTGTCACAAAATGTACTAAAATACAGCATGACCACACAGATCAAAGGGTTATTGAATCCTAGACAGTCAAGGTATATTGAATCACCTCTCTGGTATTATTAAACATGTAGAAAATGTGAATATGGCCTCTCCTGTTGCTGAACTTTTGGCAATCTCAAATAGTATTATTTCCTCTTTGCTTATTCTCACATTACATTTTGTGTAATTTAGGATCATTGCAGTAGGCATCTAAGCTACTTAGGACAATTTAAGAACCACATGTCTACTGAACAGAGGTTTCTCTGCTAGATTTGTACTTCTGGCTTTCATGACTATCCCCATGCAAATGTTTTATAAGCACCATTCATTGGGGTCTATATGTAGCCCATTTAGATCCTCATACAGGGAATGAGAGCTAAAAATAGCTTTTCATGCTTTCAGCCCTAGCCTCCTGGTTCAAGTCAGCATTTGGAGAACAGAATAAGATTTATCAAAACATAGATGGAACTTCTGTATCTACATACCAGAATTTATTAGGCAGCCTCAGTGTTTCTGAGCTCTAATTATCAGTTTCACAGCAGCTAACCTTTATTTTAGTAAGGATTAAACATTTCCAAGTTGTAAATATCCTCAGCCAAAATATTTTTCTTACCCAGAAACTGTCCATCTTTTACAGCTATTTTGGGCTTTGGGGAACTCACAAATGGAATTGAATGTGATCTATTATGAAACATGCTGTTAAAAATAAAACGTTAGAAATAGCACGTTTCTCTCTAGCAGGGAATGATTGATTATTGCAGCACATAAAAATCAGGATGTTAGCAAAATACAGCGAAGAACCATGTTAGAGTTGCTGCATATAAATCCAGAATATTTTGTTGCTTAAAACAGTGTAGACTTTCCAAAACAAGGAGGTAGCTGCCTAGAAAATATTTTAAGATTCAAGGACAGGAATGATGATATTTCTTGTGTCATATTGGATTCACTTGTCTTTTCTTAGAATATTTACAGCCATCAGTTTAAAATAATTATGCTGAAGAATATCTATTTTGTTGCTTATCATCTGCTGTTGTGAAACCTTTTACCATCTTATAAATGTCTAATGGCAAAATGTTCAGAAAATGATTTTTAAAAAGAAGATTTCTTACCCTGAGATTATATTAACCTTTCTGTTTTCCTTTCCTGAACACAAAAGAGAAATAGTACTAAAAATGAGACAACATGTTTTATTTTAGCTGGTTTAGGTAGTACCTACCTTTGAATTTATGGGGGTAATTTTGCTCTTGATTCCAACTTTTTTGCTCTAACTCTATTCTTGACATCATAACCACATTCTTGGAGCAAAAAATCAATTTAAAATTGGATCACACACCTAGTCAATCCTAGTATCACTGAAAGTTGAGTTAGGTATCCTGCTCTGCTGCTCTTGCAGTGGCATTACAAAGAATTAGAGAAATGTAAACAAGATTCATCATGAAACTGGAAAACACATCACCAGACTTGAAAGCATGTTACAATTTCTGCCATACGGCCATCCTTTCTTGACAATGGAGCTTTGTTGCCTAGTTAAATATACTGTTGTTCAACATACATCTCATAAATATCTGTGGGGTATTGGAAGAACAACACAAAAACTGCAGAAACTACAAACCTTGAGTTTTAGAATATGTGTGTCTTTTCTGTTACGTGGAAGTGCATGAAATGGGAGTTTACTTTTTCCACTACAATAGGTGATCATAATCTACTGATCTCAGTTAAGCTTTTCCTCCAATGTCACAGATGAATTTGACCTGGCATTCAGTGTGTGACCTTGTGCAGCCAAACAAATAATCATGAAATGCATGTAGACAGCCATGTTGAGTTTTTGTTACACAGCTTTCAGAAGTTGGTTTTTTTAGTGGAAGTTGTTTTATTTGTATGTTTTTTAACTCAAATTTTTAAAGTTGCCTAACACAGAAAGGGATGCTTATGGGGAAATATTCACCCATACTATGGGTTTAACATGACATCTGATTCTGTGAAGTGAAATTCTTCACATTCCTGCATTTGCAGACATATTTTGAAGGTGACATTTCTTTCCAGTGTCTCATAGTCTTCGTGGTATATTGTACCTCTGTTTGAAGCTGAAAAGCAGGCATACGAACCTATATAGTTTCAATGTTTTAGTTCAGGGGCTTTATGAAAGAATTTGAGTTCAAAATACTGAAGATTCAGCTGTTGCTATTTCTAAACCCAAATCTACACCATGCTGGGAGCATATAAATTCATGACTGATTTCTGTGAGCAAGCATATGAATTTAAAGGGAAAATTAAAACTTTATGAGTTTAATGTTTTCAAGAAATGTAGATGCTCTTCACCAATATATTTATTTATCCTTCTGAGTAATTATTAATGAGCAAAATTTTAAGGACAATGTTTTCACCAATTCCTTTCCCTGACAGTGTGTTTTCTACCATATCTGTATCTTCTGAATATTTTTTCGAAATTTGATCACTTTTCACCCCAAACTTTTAGTGGTTTCTAGTCAGCCAAATTGTTTCTACTGATTTCCACTGATTTCCAATTTGCAGATTTTGTGAATATTTTGGCTTTTAGTCCCAATTTATAGTGGAAAGAAGTTTCTTTTCTTAATTTCAAAAGTGTTCCCAGATTGGGAAAATTATTTCCCACCTGGTTCTAATAATAGCATGTTTGAGTGGGTTGTGCTTTCAAACCTGCTCTGTCTGAGTGCTTTGCCAACAGTAAAATCAGGGTAACCTACCTTAAGTTCCTAAAATGCCTGGCTCTTGTATAAGTGCACCAGAAAACTATATGAATGAGAATAAATTCACAGCCAGTGAATCCTATTGGCCAGAGAGGACTAAGTTTCCTTTGTTCCTTGGATTGAGTTGGGTGCTTTCTGAAATGATTGTTAAACAAAGCAGATCCCTGGCCTAGCTCCTCTCTGAAGCTTTTGGAATTAACTTCACACAGTGGGAAGAAAGATACAGGTACAGAGTCACTTCACTGGTGAATTGAAGAAATTGCTGAGTATCTTCAGTCAGGGTTGTAGGGTTGAGACACAATGGGGCTCTTATATTAGAGTAGCTGTTCTGGGTTTTGTGGCTGTAGTTGTGGGTACTAAGAGGTTAAAAACCAGCTCGTATGAAATAGATAATACTACTGTACTTCCATCAATCCAGTTGGATTCAGTGTCACTTTCTGCTTCAGAAAGCCAGTGAGTATTTACTTGTGGCAGAATTAAAACAGGAAATTTTGGTTAAGGAATGTAAAATACTAAACACAAACTCTGGCTCTTTTGATTGTTGGTTTGTCTTTGTGTATCTGAGTGACAGAGAAAGCAAATCTTTCCAGCTTCTCTTTTTAAGCTAGAGAAATCTGTTTCCTGGTTGTATCTGAAATATTTAAGCATAAAAAAAGATAACTGTTGCTCTCAATTTTTTTCCTAACATTTGAAAGTCTGTTTCTTTTTTAACTCTGTCAAAGACTTTGGGGAAGAAAATAAATTAGACTCCTGCTCATCTAAGCAGGTTTCATTTTTTTATGGGTTGTATAAATTCAAACAAATCTGTTCCTCTCTTTCATAATGGTGGGTTTCCTTGTCACAATGCTCAAAGATCTGTTGCTCTCTTTAAGCTCACTGAAAAAACTACTTAAGAGATTTAAAACTTTGTATGATCATCTATTAGTACATATTTTTTCCTAAGATACATGAAATTTATCATTTGGGTTCTGAGGCATTACAACTTTCTTCATTGGACAAAACCACTGAAAGGAAATCTCTTCAAAATGTATGCATGTCTGCTCATCACTCATGTACATTCAGAGTTTGAACAAAGTTAATTTTTGAAGTACAGATCACTCCGTGCCTTTCTGTGATAATAATCCAGTGCAGTAGCTTTAATATAGAATTTGCTTTTAAGTGCCATGAAATGATTTTTAACAGGATTTTGGGTTTCTGTTTAGTAAGCAGAAACCCCATCCATTTCATAAATACATTAAAGCCATCTATAAAAATATTCACTTTACTAGCTAGTGCACATGGTAATATTTTTGGGGGGCTCAAATTCCTCTCTTTGTAAAGAATAAAATGTTCAAAGTTACCACTTGATTTAATCAACAAAACTTGTACTTCAGGAAAAACCTTGAAGAGAGTTGGCAAATAAAACCATATACACGCATATGAAAACCATGTGAAAGGCTGGTTACCAAATTCATACATTTCATGTAAAAGAACTTTCTTTCTTCCAGTATTTGTTTCTATTTTAAAATATGCTGACTTTCTCACATGTATAAGAAAGTGTGATACACCAGGGAAACCTAGACCTGATGACTAAACACTGTTCTTTCAGAATATGCTTGGTCAGGATTGTCTCACTTAGCTAAAGCTGATTATTGGCATTGGCAGAACAAGTTATACAAGAATCTTTGACTTCCAGGCAGGAAACTGGAAGAGTCTCTCTCCCATTTTTTACTGAGACATAATCAAAGAGGGGCTCCAGGAGGGGGGCAGACTGTAGTGTACCAGCTAGTACCTTCTCACTGCCTGCCATGTCTGCTAACAAACAGTTTTCTCCTTATGAGAAACACTGATATCAAATGAAAAGTGGACTCAAGAAGAAGGATTTAGGAGCACCATTTCAGTGTCAGTCACACTGAAGTCTTTGAGAGTTTTGACACTGCTGTACTCTAGAAGTACACAGGAGACTGGGTTTCAGTCTTAGTATTGCACTAGTCAGTTGTCAAAAATTTTTAAAGTTTTAAAAAATAAAAATTTTTACAAACACTCTAATAAATGGGTCTTTAGTCTTATTTAGAAGTTTTATTTATTTTTGAACAAGTCATTGTGGCAAAAGCCCATGACAGAGGAACTTCAAATATATGAAGACTCAGATAAGCACTTCTTAGGGCTGCCCAGTGACACTAAATCTTCAGTATCCCAGATTACTGGCCTACTATGAGAAATACACCTTTAATTTTAAAATTTTCAAGTGAACTTTAATACTCTTCCCTCCCCCCCCTACTTCCCCCAAGATGTGTCCCTGTCTGCCAATTATTGAGTAAGAATTTAGTGTATGTTGGGGTCCGGTGTCATTTTTTAAAATGAATTCAATTTGGTTTTGGAAGCTGATAATTTCTGATTTGCTCATCCACTGGTATGACAGTGACTTGCTTCAAACCATGAAAGCCCAGAGATTTCCCTTGTAATTATTTAAGACACATTGCTGAGAATCATACCCTATGAAATTAAAATTACTTATGCTACCCTTATAAGCAGTGCTAAAATCCTTTTAGGCTTAAGCTTCATGTTGGTAAGGATTAATGCTGGAAATTGAATTGCCCTCCCTCCATTGAAATGGAGTTAGTCTCTAGTAATCATATTTTTTAAGGTCTCGTGTCCAATAAATTAGCTCTGGATTTTCAGAAGGTTCATTGCTCATGCCATATTCTACCAAATTCCAGCTGTTTATATGTTTCTAGTAGTAGAAAAAATATTTTTAAAAACTTGCCTTATTTGTATGTGGGCTTATATACTAAACTAGCAGATCTTATGTAAATATTTTTGTTTGTCCCTGTTTTCATATGTTATTCATAAAAGTACAGTCTAAGGGTATGTAAGAGCTTGTCTCGTCAAGCTCATTGCTGAGGGCAGATTCAGATGTATCAAATCATTCCTGACAATTGTTTGTATAATCTGTTTGGGAGATGCACCAGTGATAAGGGATTTACAGTCTCACAAGGAGTTTCTTTCACAGGGTATTTATCACTAATGGTGTTGTTAGGGGTTTGGCGTTTTTTTTTCTCATTGGTTGGTTTTTTGGGGTTTTATTTATGTCTAACCTAATTCTTCCTTACTACTATTGTACCTTCTACTATTACATATTAGACTATTCCTGCTCTATATTTCTCTTTGTCACAGCCTTTTACATATTTAAAGAGTGAGATAATAGATTTTGAGTCAGAGAGAAGAATCAGCCCTCCTCTTTCTCACAGAGGGTGTAAATTTGTTATAATTTAATGATTTTAATGTCTGTGTTTGTTTTTCTTGCTGATTTCATTCTTTGATCCATTGAAGTTTCACCACAGACATTTGTCCAAGGTCCTATAGCCTAGCATGAACCTAGGAAATGCTGAAAGAGCTTGAGGAAACACCAGGCATTTATTGTTGGGCCCATCCTGCCCCTCACAAGGGTTTTCTGCTCGGTGCAGTTTCACAATTCCAAGCAGGCTTTGCTGCATGCAGATATCACCGAGCAGAACACAGCTGATATCATCAGAGATGCTGAAATGTGTTGTCTGACTTTTAAATCAATCCTATTTGTGTTGAGTGTATTTTCTTAGCATTCTAATTTTATCACATCATGAATGCTCCAGCTAGAAGCAATGTTTGACAGTTTATTTGAAGAAATCTTATTTCATTTTTAAACTCAGAACAGAATAATTGTAGATCTGCTCAGCCAAGGGTCTCATAAAAAATTTAAGGATAATGTGCATAGAGGGTTTTGAGGCTTAAATAGTGCTGAATCTTGAGATTGTATTGTGGTGTTTCCTAGGGATGTTCTGTTTCCTTTGATGGTTACAAACATTTGCTGTGGGGTCCACCTATGTTGTGCAATCTTAAAATAAATAAGTTGTATTAAAATGCTTTTAAATGATGATATTTTTTTATTTTTTAACCCCAAAAAATCATGCAAATGTCCACGTGTAGAAAGACAGACTGATAACGTTTATGTGTGGGTCTGTGGTTCTGAGTACAGACAATTGTCATTGGTAAGAAATCTTTAGACCAAAAGAAGATACTGAAGTTTTTCTTAGAATCTCTCAAAGCACCAAACAGTAGTTTTGGACAGAGATTTCTGGAATAATGAATTATTTATGTGTCATTTGCCCAGGACTAGTTAAAAAAGATCACTTTGCTCTCTATTTGACTAGAACTGGTGACAGTGTGTTTCCATTTATTGTGGCTTATAGAGAAAAGATATTTTTATCTATGGGATCTTATTCTTCAGGCCACTATGTTGATTCCTGAGTTGTAAAGGTGAAAATAAGAAATTAACACTGTTGTAATCAGTTAAAATATCCTGGTGTAAACACTGCAAGTAAATGGAGAATCAGTTCTGATTTGACATTTTCTTGTTACATTTAGAATTTCTGTACCGTAAGTCTAGGATGGTTTCTGAGATTGGGAATATTCTGGTTTGTATTTTCTTTTGAAGCTTGCACCACTACAGTCTGTGCAGGAAAGTTTTACCATTCCTGAGCAAGTATCCTGTCACCATACCAAAACCTTGGCTATAACCTCTGCCACAACTGAAAGAAAAAACATGATCCCATCTTGAAGACTCTTCTTTCCACTTAGATCTTCATGTAACATTTTTGTTCTTTGAACACATGGGGGTACATTTATGGAGGAACTAGACTAAAGGAGCTCTTTAAAATCCATGAATTTACAGAGCTAGATGGAAACAAACTTGATGGATTGTGGTATAAATTTTAAGAAAAAAATGTAGTTTAAGAAAGCATAGTATGCAGTTCTAACATAGTATGAGACCTATTTTTACAAAAAATATGACACAACACAAACAATAAATTAAAATAGAACCTTAATATTTTTAGTTTAATTCTCCTTAATCTGTATAGTTAGACTTTCATAGTACTCAAGAAGTCTTATTTATGGGTTAGTGAGGGAGGACTGAAGAAAGAACACTAATTGCAAGCAGTTCCATCTCTGACCTGTCTTTTAAAAGCTTCAAAAAGTTCAGCATCATTCTCTTTGTAGCTGTCACATAAAAACTCTTCTGAAAGCTACCAACAGTAGCTATATTTTAGTGTATAGTTTGTTTTATCCAACTGTATATCCAGTTAGGAAAAATATCTTTCAGTTAAAGAAACACTGCAATTTATGAAGTTCAGAAATTAATTATTAATTAATAATCAAACCTAGATGAAAATTCTACTCCTTGTAGTAGAACCACCATTAGGGAAGATCCTTCCACATGGACACAGAACCTTGCTCTACACTTTGTGCTGTGCTAGCCAGTCTCATTTTCTTCTAGTTCTATGTGACCTCTACTGCCGCTACCTTCCTCTTGCAATGATGTTGTGCAGTGGCACAGGTAACACTTTCTTTTCACATTTGCAATTTCTAAGCACATGCCAAGGAATGGTCACTCTGGGCTGGGGTTTCTTACACTTTCCATCACATCTAGAATGCCTCCAAGCTCCCATCTAAAACTTCTTGAAACATCTCACCTACACATGTCTAACAAGAGCTATGTTATTATTGAGGGAGATGCCATTCCTTTCACAGAAGGAAGAGATTTATATTCTGAAGTACCAAACATGGGTTTGGGGCCAAATTATAAGACAGACAGAAACTGGATACAAATTTAAACATTGTCTTCTGCAATTTTGCATGAAGATTCAGGTTGCTACTCACAAAACCTAAACAAATCTATGAATCTGCACGGATTTGATGCTGTATCTAAAGCAAAGCAATTTCCTTAAAAGTGACAAATGATATGGTAATGAACTTCAGTTAGAAAACTGTGATCTTGGTACTCATAGATATTACACAATCCAGAAATCAAAAACTTCAAGGTAATAACAAAGCTGAGAGATGAATTATTCTACATGAATAAAGGTCATCAAACTGTAAACACACACAGAAAGTAGAGATATGAGAAAAACATGTAGGAAAATCTAAAAGGAAACAATTATAAAGATTTTAACTTCTGTTCTGAAATTCTTTTCTTTACCATTCTTGTCTGTCTCTTAATTTAGTCTTAATCTATATGCATCTGGTTTCCAAAAACTTTCTTTAATTGCATCTTTATTTACTTCGGAATGCATATTGTCTGCTTCGATATAAGCATTATTTCTTTAAATCCGTATCAGAAAATTGAATGACCAATGGAAAAACTTTAACGGCTATATAAAGAGGAAAAGAAAACTATTTCCATGTTCTAGTAAAGTTCACCTTTCAGTTTTTGAAGAAATTATTTTTGTTATTCTCTAGCACAGCATTTGTATAAAATTAAAACTAAATTCCTAAAATTTAAAATACTAAAAAGGGAATAAAATCATGTTTTCAGTGATACTTCAGTAAAGTAGGTATTTCTATTTAGACAACTGGACCCATAAATCAGATAACAGTATTTTAGGTAAAGTCTTGGCTGATGAGTCTAACACTTGTCATAGCAACAGATGACAATTATGTTTCTCAAGAGGTCTTCATCCATCACCTATGGATGATGCTTAGCCTTCTTATCAAGTCTGGAGTCAAGGTGAAGTTAAGCAAAGCAGTACAGAACCAAAGCTGTCTCATGGAAGCTCCCCGGAGCTCGCGCTGCCTTTTGGATTCTGGTACAAGTAGAAGTATCCAGTGACAGGTGCCTTGAGGGAGACCCTCATGAGTTTTACTGAATCACAGAATTGTTGAGGTTGGAAGGGACCTCATGAGGGCATTTAACCCAAGTCCTCTGCTCAAGCTGGGTCAGCTAAAGCAGGTTTCCAAGGACTGTGTCCAAGTCATTTTCAAAATTTCCATGGTTCTGAGTGTTTTGGGTGACTGTTCTTTGTCGGCTCTTTAGGACACACCCAAGCCTTCTCTCTCGAGGGCTAAACAGTCAAGTTTCTCAGCCTCTCCTTGCCTGTTAATTACTGCAGTCCCTTATTGCCCCTAACTTCCTTTTACTGGGGAGCCCAGAACTGAAGACAGCACTCCAAACTTGTTTCAAGTGTCAATGCTGAGTGGAGGGGAAGGATCACCCACCTTGACCTGTCAGCAAATGCTTTTCCTAATGCAGTTGGACTTTTTTGCTGTGAAGATGCATTGCTGACTCATGCTCAGCTTGTTCTTCACGAAGAGCCCAGGGTGCTTCTCTACAGAGCCACTTTCAAGCTGGTCAGTCCCCAGCAGGTACTGGTGCCTAAGATTAGTCATCCCAAAGAGCTTCATGGCATACTCACTGTTTTGAGTACAAAGGCAAGAAAAGATCACATATTCCTAGCAGAATTGGACAGATGTTTTGACCAAAACTTTCCTAACATTTACAGAATATTGACACAGACAGAATGTCTTTCAATACAACCTTCCCACAGATCAAATGAAACATTCTCCAAGCATCATGGCTTTTCTGTTGACTTTGGCACATGTTCAAACTTTTGAAAAACTAGATGAAAGGGAAGGAGGATTATTCTTTTGCCACTCTGTTCTCCCCTTGTAAATTTCCTTCGTGTCTCCCACACTCTGAGTCCAGGTTTCTGCTGAATGATAGCAGTGTTGACTTACTGCACAGCTGCCTTTAAAAATGGAAAACAAGAGATTTTAAGATGACAATGGTATCTACCACTTGTAAGACAGTCATGTCTGGAAAAAATCAAATCCTACTTGCTAGTCTGCAAAATATTCCTTAGAGATACCATGAGTATTTTGAAATGTGTCAATCCAGCTTTTCTTGGCTGAGATTGCTGAGGACTTTGACAGCTGCCAAACGAGTACAGCTCAGCCAGAAAAAAGAGGGAAAGGCCAGAGCTGGGGACTGGGCCCTAATGAGAAGTCTGCACCTACACACCAGGGAACTGGTTGCAGGGCTGATCTCTTTGGCATTGCATGAAACAAAGTGAATATACAGAGATTAAGGGTTTAGTGGTAACACTGATATTGATGCAGCTACATGGATTCACTCTTCTGTGAAGGAGAAAAGTACACAGAGGCAGAGTAATTATTGACTTAGTTTCTTATATTTGAGAGCAGGAAGAACATACTGAATTAGCCCAAATCTGTGATGCCCTATTAGTTAGCTGGTGATAGGTAGACAGGTTGGGTACGTGATTCACTTCACACCCTGGAAAAGACAGTTTTCAAATGCAAAATAAGTTCTCAATGCTATGTCCTTTTTCTGCTGTTCTTCAACCTTTAAGACGTGCTCAGCTCATGTTCTCAGATCTTATGATGAGTTTGGGATTTGCTTATTATTTCTCTTTTTCTAATTAATGCTGCAAATTCACAATGTATCTAATAGCCCACTGACTCTTTCAGATATGACTCCCTGTAAGGAATTTTGTAGGATGCTTTTAAGAATTTGTATTATTTAAAAGTAGCTGTTGCTGAAGTCCACTTGTGCTGACTTAGCACCTTTGCTTTATCCTGCAGGTGAGAACTGCCCCTTCTTTTTACAAGTACACTGACAAAGGAAACACAGACAACATGCCCCATGAGCCTCGTCTGAGTCTCGTTCAAGTTACGGAGTGCAGCATCATGAGTTTAAATTTCCTAGTGATCTTGGCAGCACCAAAGTAGATAGTACAGGAACATAGAGAAATGTCTTCTACACATCATGGTGACAGTGATTCACGTGCAGCTGGTTTAACATCCAGGCAGACTCAGAAAGAACACAACAGAGACCATAGAAAGTGAAGCCATTAGAGTTGCTTCAGCCTTTTGTTCTCTTTGGTACAACCTTATAACTGGATAGCACATATTACCAGGAATAAATCCAAGCTGAAGAAAATAACCTGGGAGAAAGAATTGAAGAGATAAAAACTCCCAAGAAACTCTAAATGCAGGAGATCATATTTGAACTCTAGATATGGGAAACCAATGAAAAGAGATTCAGACAGCACTGTCATCCTCTATTTGCAGACAGAGTGTACCATAAAAACTGAAGGTAGTCTTAGTTTATAATAGAGTTTAATGAGTTTCATGTTTTTCAGTTAGCCTTGGCAAGGAAGATGACTGTGAAGTTATATTGTTATAAAAACACAGTCTGCATAAAATGATAATACGAAAGAGACAGATAACTCATTATCCTAATTTCCTGAGCATACAAAGTGAAAATGAGTTTATACAAACACTCTAATGAAAAATCTAAGCAAGTCTGGTAAGATTTTAGTCTGGGGATGGAATTGGAGTGAGAAACTGGCAGATTACTGGAAGATTCTGACGAATCTTTATAAAAAAAACAACAATTTTGAATTTTCAGTTTGAAATACTGAAAGTAGTAATAGATACTGATGTCTTTATAATCTGAAAGATATTGTCAGAATAGATTTATGCATAAATAGGAAACTAGCAAATATAGTAACTAGTAAAAAAAAATTGCAGAAGAATGGAAAGAGGACTTGTAATTAGGGTAAACATATATCCAGCTGTGATTTTATCAGGAGCATGCACTCATTTACTCATTCAGCAAGGTAAATAAGTGTGGGCAGAGAACCACACTAAAAAAGTGACCCTGCTCCTAATTACAAAAGTGCCTCATTCAGTGATAATGTGTGCATCTTTGACAACTACTATACTGAGTGACTTGAGTGAACAGAGGAATAAGAAAGATGCTTACTAGAGAAAAAGATGACATAATTTTCAGGTATTTATGTAAAATAATTACATAAGCATGTTATAAAAAATAGTATTTCCTGCTGCTTCAAAACAGAAGTTTTTAAGCCTAAAGGGTGGTGTATATTTGAAATACTTCTCTTTCCCTAAAGTCTATTCTAAAAGCAATACTGACTGAAGTACAGTTTATTCAAAAAGCAAAGCAAACATTTTGATTGTGCCTTGACTGAACAAAGCAGTAATGTTGCCAGTTTAAAAAGAATGCTGTGTTCCTCCTGTATCTTCTATTTTCAAAGCAACAAACAGAGCAAGTTTCCAACCTTCATCTCTCACACTTTACACTGCTATTACCTTAAAAAACCCCAAATGCACAAAATGGTCCTTAATGACAAGTTATAGCTTTGGCTGTAAACCTGTATTTAGGTACAGTATCATGAAAATATTTCTGTCTTATACTGCTCCTGTAATTTTAATGATTCTTGATAGAAGATACATAATTTCATCAATAACTGGTCATGTAAGAGCTTAGCCAGAAGCAAGATCTAGTTGAATTGAAACGGTAGCTTGACAAGTAGAATTTTTATTATAAAATTATGTAGAACAGAGCTCTCTCTTACCATGAGTCGTCTGTACACTGGCCATGCTAACAACAATATTAAGAATGTGCATGATGACCAATAACTTAAAGTTTTCTACTGCACTTCATTCTGCTTTGCAAAAGTAATATTTTATAGCATTACAGATTTATGTGTGTTATTGCTCTGTTTTCCTCCTAGCAAGTTCTTTAGGTGGTGAGGAAAATAGCTAGTATTTTATTGTGTCAGCCATATCAACAGCAGAAAGTAGTCTTGTCTCTGCCTGGCAAGTTATTATAGAAAATTAGGCAGATTATCTTGTGGTTAAATTTCTGCAATCAGTGATGGGAGCTTCCTATCTCTGCAGTAGGTCCCTTTTATGAGGTTGGATGAATTGCTTGAAATCAAGCCTCCCACAGTGTCCTGAACAGTGTCCAGAGAAAAGCCAGGCTTCTAATAAAACTCTTAGCTCATTTTATCACCTGACAAGAGTGCGATGTTCAGAGCAGTTCAAAAGCCAGAGAAACAGATTTTTATGAAGGAACATAAAGGATGGTAGGGACAAAATCCAGTGCTAGTCCTTTTAATGTATCAGGTCTTTAGAATAACTATGTGCATGTTCACCCTTTAATCTCATTTCCTCACCTTTAAAATGGGGACAATATTGAATGCGTCTGCATAGAGGATGAAAGGAGTGAAGATGAAGTGATTTGATTTTAATGTAATTCTTAAGTGTTATGCTGGTAAAAAACTATTAAAATCCCATATGGAGAATAAATTGAAAAACAAAGAAAATATTTTTTTCCAAATATCTCCTTATTCCTTACTTCTTTTTACAGTAAATTTTCATAGTCAACTGCCTTTACTGTTTGTCTTTTCTGGGAAAATGCAGCAGAAAGAGTTTTTGACTGCGTTTTGCCCCCACATTCTCACATTTTTGTACTATACCAATACCAGGGATGAATTTTACATGGTTTACTCTTGATTGCATTATATAATTCAATATTGCTATTTTAGTCTTCCCAAGCTTCAGGAATATAAATTAGATGTGTATCTTTCTTGTCCTAATTGCAAACTCCTGGGATTCCTTTGTGTATGCGATATTGTAATCTAAGACTGGTTTCAGAAAGCAAAATGTTAACCGAGGTATGAAACTCATTGTGGATACTGTGGAACCTTTTCTTGTTTCCTTGTAAAATCCTCAAATGAGGTGAATATGAGTATGCTTTCTTTCTGATTTATATGAAAGAATAAACTCTCCCTAATTTAGAGAATGTAGAATTGCAGTGAAGGTTTTTAAAATAAATCTTTCCTGACAATTATAGTTAAGCATACCCCTTAAAGAGACAAGCAGAATTGTCCAGAGGACAGCCATTAACCAAATGTTTGCATGGTTTATTTTTAAATAGGAAACTGTGGGTTTTTTACTTAATAACAAAACATTAAGGCAGTCTTCTATTTTTAATTATTTGCTTATTTATAACTGAGCTTGGAGATACATCTTTCCTGAATTTGCTTTCAGTGCTTCCCCTCTATACCTGCTGGTGATAAATAATGTTGCCTTATGTGGTCTATTGCAAGGCCATTTATATAATTCTCTGAATTGGTGGATATTTTTAGTCATGTTTAAAATACTAAGAGCTGTTGGCTACTGCCAAGATAAGTAAGCAGAGAATACTCTCACTGTAGGGTTTGCTTTGTCTGTTGCTGCTTAGGAAACAGTCACAAGTCATGCACTGATTGACAGGGCCTCACTGCTGCTCTTGACAACTATCAGGAAGGTTGTAATGTAGTTTAAATTACTTGCATAAAAATGGGAAAAAAAAGAATGGAGATTCATTATTCACAGCACATTCACACTAATCATAACCCTTGGGCTTTTCAGAAAAACTGATATGTAAGCTATGAAATCTTTTCTGTGCTTATCCAAACTTATCCAGAGGATAGCAAACTACAGAGCAGTGAACAGGTAACTACTCTAGAAAGAGTACTACTGATTTTAGGAAAGGGGATCAATAATGATAGTAATAGGAGCATGATCATAGGCACTGGACCAAATAATTGAAAATATTATCCTGCCCAATTTTGCGCTTATCCCAATTTCCAACTTAAAATCATATCTAGCCTAGAGCAATTGAACCAATTGCTTAGACAAGAGTTATGCCTGTATAGAATATTTCCCTTTGTCTTGCAGGGGAGACACTCTTTAGTGTTCAAAAATAAAACCTAACACTCAGCAGCTTTCTTGGCCATGAGATATATCCAATCCCACAACTGGAAGCACAAGCTTGCCAGAGGCATGTGCTGCTCATTTTTGGAGTGATAGAACAGCATATCCCATAATGTCTCCAGTGATTCCCTATGGAGCCCAGTTCAGTCTAACAGAGTTTCTGTACAAGAAGAAAGTTTTCCTAGTCTTCATGGAAGAAAGTAATCTGAAATGAATGGTGTGCAGGTGATTTCACTGATTTGAAGGCTGTTAGTACAGTTTATTGTAACAGGAAGTAGATTGTATACCAGCAAACAGAACATAAAGAAATAGACCCAGAGCTTAAATTTCAAACTCATAAATTGCAATGAAATGGTAAGATTTATTTATTGTTCTAGTTCATAAGATGAGATTAGAGAGGTGAGCTGAAAACTGGTAATACTCTGTAATGCACAGAATTGCTGTATTGGAATGATAAACTGTGAATGTATCAAAGCTCAACAAAGTTGTCCCAATTTTACTTTCGTAGACCAATAGACCCAAGATAGACCTTAGAAAGAAATAACAAAGTAATTTAATCAAAATTTTGAATCATTTAAACCATACTAGCATTTCACTACTCTTGGCATGCTGATAAAAGCTTTTCTTATGAGTACCTTAAAGCAGATATGTTCAGACAACCCTTTATTCCACATTGAGAATCTATGGAAACCACGTGAAAGCAGCTGGCTTCCAGATCATCCTAGATACATAAAATGGCTGGCTGCAACTAGCTGACTTCAAATCAGTCAGCTAGTTAATTCTCATTCGCTAAGCTTGATTATATGCTGCAAAGTTAGAGAGATCTGAAAGCAAATGCCTTCTGATCTTTATCGCAAAAAAAGCAGTTCTAGTACCAAAATAGAACTAAAGACATGGAAAACAGAATATTATAAAGTACTGCCCTTCCAGTGTCCCAGGAAACACCTTTAAAAAAAAAAAAATTCTTAAAATATCTGAACATCAAACCTTTCAATTCTTCACGTATCTGTAAATTAATTTTCACTTCTAATTTTGGTCTATACACTGACAGGAAAATGCAAAGCAGTTCTGTCAAGAAAAAAAGTCTTTATAGTTCATTCTCTTATTGAAATCAGGAGTATCATGATTTTCTCACCATCTCTCACACATCTCATCATTCACAATACCCCATCTCATGAGATCCTTAAACCCACCTCAAATACTTAATAGGCTTTGACAGTTGCAGTGAGTTTTAGGTTACTAAGTTAGTTAGGTTACATAATAAATTTAGTATCAAAACCAAGCATCCTTACATTACACAACTAGTAATATGCACTCTATTTATAGGCTTTATGTTTTTCCACTAGGCAATTTCTTTTAAGCCTTTATTTCCCATCTTCATGATTCTAGAGGTGGTGGAAATCAACAGGTTATGAGATCAGTAAGTTAGTGTATGATTAAACTATTTGGGTGTCATAAAAAAATGACAGAGTTTTAGGTCAATGGAAGATAGTGCATTGATCTTTTAAGGGTTATATTTTAGTTTTGCTTCTACCTCATGTACCTTACTCTACCAATGTATTGATTTGAGAGCATTTTTATTAATTTTGTAATTATGTCTTATATATGTCACTGAGCGACCCTTGAAATAGAAGTAGTGCAATGATTACAAAGGCTGCTTTGCAGAGAGTTTGGAGAATTTCTAATTTCTCTTAGCATTTCCTCTGGCCACTTATGGTAGTAATTTGTATGCTTTTAAAAGATATTTTGTGAAAAAACGTGCTGGAATCAAATCAAAAGAAATTATTTCAGTGGACTTTGGATCAGTGACTTTTTTTGTCAGTAAGACTAGGGAAATTAAAAGTTTGGTTCAAAATGGATTACCAAAATGCTTTTGAATCCTTAGGACAACAGGTGCTTTTGTTCTTCAAGCTGTATTTGAGTTGCATGTGAGATGCTTATATTTATTATATATTATCTTATGGACATGAATGTTGCTTTTGTTAGATGCAGTGTTTTAACTTAGATTTCACATAAGTGCATAGGTATAACAAGTAAAGAGAAGACAATGGAATAAATGCATTAACATGAATTTCCTATAGCTGACTGTTTTTCTCGTTGCCCTAAGCACAGCAGCCCACAAGCTTATCTCACACATGAGAGTCTCTGGTGCTCCAGTAGATCATGACTTCAGTGGATCATTCAGCATGACTTGAAATGCCAGCAGAAATAGTCACTGTGAAGAGCTAGATAATGTGTATGTGTATAGTCACTGTGTGAAAAGAGGAAAAGCTTGGAAGGGCTATATCTACTTAAATAGGTGGTGATTCTGGAGAAAACGCTCCACAGCCTCTCAGTGTTCAGCAGGACATGATCAGAGAGTGACAAAGCCACAGAATCACAGAACAGTTAAGGTTGGAAAGTAGCACATGGGATCATCTCATCCCACTCGTCTCCTTGAGCAGAGTCACTATAAGAGCAGGTTACTCAGGACACTGCCCAATTCTCCAAAGGAGAAGGAAACTCCACAGC
Organism: Aphelocoma coerulescens; assembly: GCF_041296385.1. Taxonomy (NCBI): domain Eukaryota; kingdom Metazoa; phylum Chordata; class Aves; order Passeriformes; family Corvidae; genus Aphelocoma; species Aphelocoma coerulescens. The sequence goes on along the minus strand of NC_091021.1, from coordinate 22,262,642 downwards.
CTCTGGGTTGCTGTGCTTGATGACCTTTACTCCACCTGTAAGTACACATTGATATGTATACACATTAACATACATTAACATATGTTTTATGGAAATAAAATAATTGTCATGATATAATGGCCTAATAAAAAAAAAGTTATGCCATGCACTGTGTGTAAACTGACAAGTTGAGGTATTATAGCAGATCACCAATTTTTACTACTTTATTTACTGCTTGATTCCTTTTGTAATTCTTTCCTGTCTCTCATTTTAGGGAGCCAATAGTGTTTCTAAATAGTAACTTCAGTATTAAGAGGAATAAATTTCTACTTAAAACTGGAGAATACAAGAAACTAAAAGACTTAGTAAGTCTTGACAAGTGCACCTGGATCTCTGTTAGTAAATTTGGTTATTGGGATGACCTGGAAAAGACTTAGGATTTTGTTTAGAAGACCACAGAAGGGTCCCATTTAAGTTTTGGGCATGCAGTAAAAGTTTTGATTACAGAGGAAGAGTATGTTTAGTGGGACCTTCCTGGAGAGGACAGCATGTGAGGGAGTAAGCTTTGCTGCTCTTGAAGAGTGTCAGCAAGTTTGGGAAATATTCAAGATGAAGATGAAAGCCATATATAGGCAAAAGGTTAAAATTTATTGAGTAAATAGAAATTTCTTTGGATATGTGTAGCACTGGAAAATCCATTGGCAAGTGCTTTCAGGGAGAAGGCCCAGCAGATAAAGGGAGATTTCAAGGGAAAAAGGAATCTAGAATAGGGGAAAAGTCTGTATTTAATGTTAGGGCTCAACAGTATTTACAAGATTTGTTTGGTTTTCAGTTTTGCTGGGCAGAAGATTCTGAATGCTGCACAATGCCTACTCGTAAGGAAGCATTATGTCTACTGTGTTAAATTTCTAGAGCTACTTACTGCTAACCATACTTTACTGCAGTTGTTCATTTTATTGTCTAGAAATCAACTGAAATGTGAATTTCATTTCTGTGTTGTGTCTGTAGCCCACTAATGAAGTCTTAGAGTGGCAGTTTTTCATATGCTTTTGTAAATCTCCAGGAAATGTCTTTCTTAATGCTCTTGGCTCATACTTGTCTCTTTCAATCAAGATTGAAAGATTAAATGTTGAAAAAAAAGGGAAAGCTCAAACCATAAATACCATGAGGGCCTTATTTCCCTGACTCATCAATTGATTTTCATATGGAAAGTCTGAGATGTGAAGTGTGATGCTATTACATATTTGTCCCTGAAGAATTAAGCAGCTTACAGAAAAGCCTTCACCAAGGTGACCTCCCATTCTGAGCTGAACAGAAGCAAAAGCTCTTGCTTAATGTCACTAAACTCTCATTCTTTCTCTGTCTCCTCCACAGTGATTACAAACACTATGTAATAAGAATGTATAGTAGGTTCAGTGTGTGAAATATGCTTGTGTTGCAACATTTCAACAGAATTTTGATTATTGTGATGGTGGCAGTTCAAGGAAAATGAGCTCAAATTAGTCATACAAGTAGAAATAAAGAATAATGCTAGTTGCCTTAACACTGTGATAATAACACTTTATGAATTCTTCATAATCAAACAATGCTTCATTACCTGACCTTGTGAACACCTCACTGCATGATGGTCTCCTACATAACAAACATAATCAAACATCTGTATGCCCTAAATTAACCAGACCTGCAGCTGGCCAGCCATCTGCAGAGTGGTTGTCATGGAACTGTCTGCCTGTTCACTTAATATTTGTTTCTCTCCTAAACTCTAATGTTTGTGATGGATTTTGCATGTCTAGCTCTTAGTGTATGTTCTGTTTAATCTTTTTTGGAGATGACATGTTTGGGCTTTCTATCAAAGTGGTAGTGGTGGGGATTGATGGTTGGATTTGATGATCTTAAAAGTCTCTCTTAACCTGGACAGTTCTATGGTACTATCTTGAAATTTTGAAATGAGGATGGGGAAGAATGTTGAAATGAAAGCCTTATCTTCAAGGTGAATTTTGTGATTCACAAATACTACATGCAGCTTATGTTTTGTGCAAGCATTACCATCAGATTTATAGACAGATTTCTAATTGGAAAGTTAATGAAATACTGATGAATATTTGAACTCATATTGCAATTATCTTAAATATTACACTAGTTAATCTTTATGTATAAATCTAATTTCCTTGTATCCTACCACATTTCTGACAGTTACAGAATATTGTAGGGCATGTTTCCATGCCTTCAGTTCTTGAAAGGAGGTGAAAAACTGTTTTAAATATTTGTAGCCTGCATCACTGGCAATGGAATCAAATCAGATAGGACCCCCCAGACAGCTATGCTTCGCAAATGATCAAAATCAATTCCAACATCCATGAACTGAGAGTTAACACTGCCGTTTGTTTTACAGTTGGGTTCCATTCCAGTATATAAAGCATCATCTCAAGACAGTAACTGCTTGGGGTTTCCTGTTGCTCTTGTTTGTAGACAAGAAACTTTGGAGTCAAAGAAAACTATCAGTGTACCTTTACAACAGGTTAGAAGAAAGATTTCACAGAGAACAGTGGTAGCATTACAGTTACAAACAGATGCTTTCTCTAATATTTTCATGGGGGAAATTTCTTGTTGTCCCAATTTTCCCATACTTTGTACTTAAGCTCTTCCTAGGTCAGCAGTGCTCCCTTGTGAGTCATTTATTCTGAATTTCACATGTTAATTTTCTTGTTTCTTTTGGAGACTCTTCCTTCTACACCTAAAATGCCTTTGGGTTTTAAGAGTTTTCACTCTTTTTCAACTCCCACTACAATTTTAGTATTTACACATTATGTTGTAAGCACTGTGAACATAAGTCTTAAGACCTTCTTTTGAATAAACTCTGAATTATTTTTAGGTGTGTTCAACATAACTTCAGCGCATCTAAGATTTATTCTCAGTGACTGTTGGCTTTTTACATACATTTTTCTGCATTTCTTAATTCTGTAGTTCCCTTAGGGAAATGTACGCATTTTGCATTTTTTAAAAATTTCCTAATATACCAGTACTGACCTGCATTTTTATCTTAGTTTCTTGACAGATATACATTTCACATTTGGAGGCAGGAAAAAAAATGGTTTAGATCAACTTGCCATTCTAAAATCCTACACGTAGGACACATGAATGTTAATCTAAATAACTTGAAATAAAATCTGAGATTTGTGTATGCTAATCTTACGGTGGTAATGTAGACTTTTCAAACTGTCATTCATGGACTAGCAGAGAGAAGCTGATAAAGCAGCCTTAGCTAACCCAGCATCAAAGTCAAGTTCCCAGCCAAGTGACAATTCTCAGCCTTGTGTTTCTGAGCCTGTATGGAAGGACTAAGGGTTAAAGCTGTACTGTCTGGATTGTTGTGCAATTTCCTCAGTAACTGAATACCTAAAGACTCAGCTAGAAATAAGTCATCTGCCCATTTCTCCTCTGTATGCCAGGAACTGGCAAAGGTGGTGGTGGAGGCAGTGAATGACAGCTTAGGTCGCCTGCATGCTTTCCCCCATTTGGACCACAGCTCAGTAGTCCAAGTTTGTGCTGATCAGTTTATTCATCTCATGCATGTTTGGAGGAATATACTGTAATATACCCTTCTAATGATACATGTGGTACATAAATAGCAGGGTTTGGGGAAGAATGTTTTTTCCTTGCTGGCCTTTGTGTACCACTTCTCCTTACTGAGATTCTGGGACTTCCTTTATTGAAATCTTATCTTCCATTTTTTAGAAAATTTAAAGCATTGTGCCTCCTGTTCTTGAGAACAGAAAATTGATGTTTTTCTTAGGTCAAACCTGTGTTAAGATTTTTTCGCTACAAGAATTATAGGTTAGGCTTTTGATTGCATAATTACATGCTGGCAGAAGGCCTTGTATGGCTGTACCTACGGGGCTCAAAAGAGTTTTGCTGTGTTAACTTTTGTTTATTTGTGACACTGGCTACAACTTCTTTATGGGAAACTGTCTTTGCCAGGAGAAAGGGTATCTACACTTCAGGATATAAAGCTACAGTTGTAGGTATCTTCTACTGTGTAGCAGGATTGTCTAGGATGGTAGCTGGAGTAGAAAAGATATGCTGCACAAGCAGGAGTATTGAAAGCTGGAATACCTCTGTAAGTAGAGTGAGTACATCAAAAGTGAGTTCACTTGAGTAAATCCACTGTGACTTGCTGACTAAGAGATGCAGACTGAGATAATTCACTTATCACTAGCTCTATTACTGATATGTCAGCATATACATGGTGATAAGAACCCAAAGGACTTGTAGACTGTATGTAATTCACGTAGGCAAAACTTGACTTTTACCAATGCTATAACTTCTTAAATTTTGTTTTTCCCTGTTTCGTGCAGCCTTATGGTTTGATTATATGTTTTCAAATGCTGATACTTTTTAGAATTACATGGAAATTTGAAAAAAAAACTTTCTAGTAAGCTTTCTTCTCCTACAAATGCTGATTGTAAAATATGTCTTTTGTACATTGTGTGATTTAGTATTAAGAACCAATGGTTCAGACTGACCTTCTGCAACTTTTAATAAAGTCAGTGAAAAGCCTTGTAAGTAGGAAGATGTTGAAAAGCCAAGTGATTTATTACAAAAACAGTTGGACCCAGTAAGCTGGAAAGGTCAAGCTGACAAAAATCTAGACTCAGAAATGCTGCTACAATGTAAGAAGGCATTATCAGGAGGAAAGCAAAAACCAAATGAGAGTATCCCCGAGAAAAACACAGACCTGTTAGCTAAGAAAACAATGTATTTGTCCTGCAATGTTCTCACTTCAAAAAGCTCCCTGTGGAGGGGCATTTCTATAGAGTAGGAACCTGAATGCATTGACGCTTCTGAAAGAAAATGTGGGGGAAGGATTGAAGCAAGGGAAATCCACTGCAAAAAAAGCTAATTACAGTAGTAGTGAAGGTATTCAGTACCACAGAATACCATATTCAAGATTTTCTTCTAGGCTAGGCATGGCAGACATTAGGAACCTTCTATACCCATCTATAAGGTGAGCATTTTTGCTAAGGGGGAAAGAGAGAACTGGGAGGGTGGGAAACTTGTAAATAACCCCAGTTAGATCCTTTAATGATCTAATGATCAAAAATTTGCCTGGTCAGATGATTCTCAAATACGTCAGTGAACATTTTGATATTTCTAATGATTTTTTGTCTGTTTGTTTGTTTGTTTTACTCATGTAAACCAGGAATTCATCCTGGAGGAATTGGTGGGATTATGCAAATCAAGAAGAAAAGGAGCATCAGAGCATGTTGTAGTTTTATGGAGATTGGAGAGAGAGTGAGAAGCTAGATGGTATAAGTGGTTACTGAACCTGTTTCCATTTTGGTAACTTTACAAGCAGAGGATTTGAGAATTTCCATATAAAACTCTTCTTTGTGAATGGGTTTTCTGGTTTTAAATTTAATATACTTTGACTAAAGATAAACTCTTTCTTTTGCATTTCCGTCAAAGTTTACCACAAATAACTTTCAGTTTGGTTAAACAAAGCCATATATCTCCTGATCTTTACAGGAGTTACCAAGTGAAGATGGGACTTGGAAGTCATCATCCTTAAGAGTTAAGTTTTTTACAACATACAATGGATTGTTGTTTGACAAATGTGTGCAGCATCATGGCAATTCTCTTAAGAGGGATGTACCCTGGCTTGGGGAACTGAAGTGTATCATATGACAGACCAAGTTCAATATGATATTACACATTACTGCAAGAATAATCAAAATATTCCTTTTTATGATGGAAAAAATGATCGTCAAAAATAGACTAAAAAACTGTGTTTATGTCACTAGTTGTACTCGAAGTCCACAGTGGAAGACTTCAGCCTTCTGTAATACAGCTGTCAATAGATTTGCCTTTCACATTTCTTTTCTGGTTTTTGTTGGTATTTTCTGCTTGATTTAAAAATTTTGTTATTTCATATTGCTATCTGGGCTGTAGTTTAAAAACTGTATGTTGAATAGGGTGGAAAATCATTCAATTCTTTAAGCATATAAGGATTCAAGAACATATGGTTTCACTAGAACAATATCTTTGCCTTATTATCATGTAAGGAAATGTATTATGTGCTCAAGTGCTTAGAGTATGTGCTTAGATTTGAGATCTGAACAGGTTACTTGAGAAAATGCACCAGAAAGTCTGGGGTAATTGTATAAATCAGGAAAATATATGAGGAACTAGGCTGTGCATCTTCCTTGGTTATTTAAAAACAAAGACTTGTCCTTGCATTTGCACTAATGCTAATGAGCCAGTCAAATATTTGAGTCAAACACACCAAATCTTGCTGAAACAAACTACACTTTGTGGATTGTACTCTAACTACATCTGACCTTTCTAGGCTGGCTGGGTACTCATTCATGTGAGCATCTGAACAGCATTTCATTGTTTTAAGCTGTCTTACAGGTAGTTACTTTTCTACCTAGGAAATACATTCATGTTAGTATTCAGTTTTAACTTAAAAAAATGCTCCAAGTGGATAAATAGTATGATGTGTTGTAACCACAAAATGCTGTGCTTTAGTTGAATGAAAATGTTCATGCAGGCCTTTACAGCTAAGTATGAGTTTGAATATGTACTACAAACTTGCACGTGCAATTGCAGTACATTATTTAGCTAGCAGTAATTTTCAGTGCCTTCTGTGTCTCACTAACAATATTTTGCTCCTTTCAAGATCAGTGGGAACTGTGCTAAGGGTATAATTAATTATCGTAGCTCATTCTGAGAAAACGTGAAAGTGAAAATATTCTCTCGTTTCAATATGTGGATAGAATTTAATTTTAAAAATAAGCTAAGTTTGTGTTGATAGTTGGAGAAAAGGCAAGGGAACATAAAAGAAGAAAAATATCTCTTATTTTGAAAAGAAGTCCAGTGTTATTTTGTGATATTCTAGATTTTTACTTTCCTTTCTCTGAGGAAAATAATGATCCTCCACCAACAACTGATGAAGATTTGGAATTAGACCTGTTCAGGGACAGACACAGTCATTCTATGTTAAAAAGATTAAGTGATGCATGAGTGTTATGTACCCAAGAGTATCAAATCACCTCTTTAATTTTGTCATATAATTTTAAGGATATGGGGAGGTTCATAATCCTCATTGATCTTTTGTCCTTGTGGAGAGACAAGCTACAAATTATTAATACAGACAATAATACAATTTTTTTTAGTGAAGATTGCAGTCCATTGGATAATTATGTCACATTAAGAAGCTGAATAATCCAGACTGTTAGACAAGCACAGCTTTTTCATCACCAGCTACTAAAAGCCATTTGAACTAATGAATAATCTTTGAGCCAACCTTTCCTTCTGCCCCATGACACTGTCATAATCCCACTTGAAACTCATTTCTGGTCCATTCCCAGAAGTAGCTAAAATTACACTGGCACAGCTGTCTTCTAGGTGTTTTTTTTTTTTTTTTTTTTTTTTTTTTTTTTTTTTTTTTGTTTGTTTGTTTGTTTGTTTTTGTTTTTTTTTTTTTCTTTTTTTTGGTTATTTGTTTTGTTGCTGTTATTGTTATTGTTCCATTCAGAATGTCATGTACCTTGATCTAAATACCTTGGCTTTCTTTTTAGAAATCCAGTTCTCTAACAGAGCCCTGTTAAAATGGATTAGGGATGCCTTTATAGCTCTGTAATAACTAAACACTGTGAAATGAAAGCAGCATTTCAGAATATATTATTAAAATAATTAAATATATTATCCCCAAAAATGTATTCCTTAAGCTGAGAAATATATTATCCATGAAAGTGTATTACTTAAACCAAATCCATCCATTCTTTTTGCGTTTCAATTAGCATAGTTGCATCTTGCTCTGCTGCCTTTTACAGACACTGTATTTTTAGATCTGTTTTCAATGGAACAAACATACCATAAAAATAACGTGCAGGCAGAGAGTTGAATTCTTGCTATATTTGATGAGAAAATGTAGTCATGAAGCCTGTTTTGTATTTTAAACATTATTTCATACATTACTAAAACTTAAAATTAAAAAAAAAAAAAAGAAGTATCAGTTTGCACTGAATATCAAGAAGCACCCAACTGTGGAGATAGCTTTTTTTGTTTAGCAGAAGTTTTAAAGACTCCACTTCTCAGATAATCAGCCTCATGATAAGAAATCCCAAAGTACTATTTGCTGGCAAATAGCAATTGTTTTCTGCTTTGTATTGGATCGTCTCTTCTGAATTTGTCAAGGACTGAAATTAAACAACAGAAAGGACAATGATAACTCTTCATACCTGGAGCAAAGAGAAATCAGAGCAACTCTGACATTATTTTTTTTCACTCCACCCTGACTGCATTGCCTGGAGCTTGCTATAAATTCTCTGTCTAAATAGACAGACAATGTTGTAGGAAATTATATGCTTTGGTATTCATGAATGCCTGGAATTCTCTATTGAATTTTATCTTTAACAAAGATTTCATAAGATAAGAACAGCTTTCTTGTTTCCCATGGGTAAGTTCTCCCTTATGGGATTTTACAGTTTATGCAGACTGTTTGTTTATGGGAATATTTCATTAATTTTCATTCTTCCTGGTATGTGTTTCTATTTCTAACATCCAGTATATTTTATCACTTTTTCACTCAAATCTGCTTTTCTTTACTCTCATGCTCTGGGATGTTCTTTTTCCATCACTTTATTCCAACAGTGGATACATCTAGAAATGTTCTTTGACATCTGCTAGACCACAGAATAACAGTTTTCTAAAATAATTCAAAGCAAACAACCAGTCTATATGCAGCAACACCTGTATCAACAAGGTCTGGACCTGACAACTTTTAAAATCCTTTTGAACCCTGACCTCATTTGGCTAAGTTTTGAATGACTGACTTACCCCCTGGAGCAGGGTTATATAGCAAAGAGAGGAAGATTTAACTTTTTTGCTACATCTCCCTACTTTGATTGTTTGTATGTTGGGTTTTTTTTCTGGATATAAAACTAGAAGGTAAGCCTAACTATTTTTCAAAATAGCTTTGAGGTTTTACTCATTACACTTCTGTCCTTAGAAGTGTCTTATTGTCTGTCTGCCACCAAAGATTAAAATACAAAAAATGTTTAGTTCCCCTGTATTGTACAAGGTATGAAATAAAGAAGCTTATCATGAGACAAAAATTACAACTTAATCCCAAGCCAACAATCACTTGTTCTGATACTTACTTAATGCATGCCTTAGAGTACTCTGAGAGTGGTGGGTTTTGTGGGATTTGTAGTGGCTTTTTTTTCGTTTTTCTCTAGTTGGTCTGAGTGACATTTGCGAAAAAGTGGGTCTGTTCCTGTACCTGTAAAACTTAACAAGAGTTTTGTCACCCTCACTAAAGTGAGTAGATGCAAGCTAAGGTGTAGAGAAAAAAAATATGTGAAATCCATTATTATACTTGTCTGGAATGCTAGAATATTCATTTTAACCTTATCTCCTATGAGTAATGGGAAAAGCATACTTAGAATTTAGGTCTTCTTACTGGAACACTACCTTTATTGTTTTTTCATACTGGCCCCTTATTCCCAATAAAGCATGATTTGCATAGCTAAGTAGTAAATGTTTGTTACAGTGGGGATACTGCAACACGTGTATCAGACAACGAGGCCCATGGAAAAAAATATGTATATGGACCAATTCTTGCTAGATGTTTCAGAGATGTTTATTTCTCCAGCCACATGGCCGGGCTCTGCCGAGGAACTGCAGCAATCACGGACCCGAGGGTCCTTTGCCCGCGCAGGGGAACACAAAACAACCAATGGGGAACGAGGCTGACCTGGGGCAGGGAAACCCCGTGTCTGTCCCCTCAGGGCCCCTCTCCCAGGACCACATGGCAGGGGGAGGGCCCCAACAAATGTTCATGCTAATCTTTGAGTTGTTCAAACTTAAAGAACCAGGTTTTGATTGTGATAGCTAGAGTGGTATTTGAACTTCCATCAGAAACTCAAGGCTGGGAGTAATATGCTTCAGATTAATGATACTTTCATGATGAATCTTTCTGAATTTTTATTTTTTAATTAACTAACTACTTGTTCACTTACTAAAGCAGCTACAATGCTTTCTAGAACCTTAAGTTTTTTTTAATATTGATAGTCCAGGTGTTAGATTTTAGAGCTAGGGCAAGCTGGTTGCAAGTATGAATTCAAAATCCAACTAGCTGGATGGCTCAGTCATGATGTTTTACCTCTGGGCTTGTGTATTTTCACTTACTTACCAAAAGACATTTGTAGCAATACTTCAAAAATAGCTAGGCCTTAGGAATTCCCGTATTTGTTTCAAATGCAGCATATTTACGCAATAATTCAGCAGGTCCTCATTCATCAGCATTCCCTACTGGTTATTCATGACTTGCCTGTTTTTGAAGTTGTGGCCATTAAGATGTGCAGCTAAGAGCTATGCCATGTGACTGATGGGACCAATTACTGGCATCAAGACTAGATAACAAATAAACAATGAAAATTAACTAAAATACACAAATAGTCAAGAAACTTTTACAGAAAATAGAATGCATATAGAAAGTACTTTGAATGTGTCAAATTCTTCAGCTGTCATTTGGAGAATTGTCATTTCATTAATTTTACATAACTGCCTTATAGAGGCAAGTATATACATATATCATAAGGGAACTCAAAAGTGAGTATGTAATTGTTTAAATATAAAGGAAAATTACCAAATCCCACAAACTTTGAAACCCAGCTAAGCTGTCATTTGATCCTAAACTTATACTGTCATTAAAGGGCTGAAAAGGGGGAAAAAAAGATCTCATTATAGTAGATGTTTTTCACATGAAACTTTTAAACTGCAACAGAATATTAGGATTTGCAAAACTTCAAGGTCATCGAAAATGACAAAAATTTTCAAATTAATTACAGAGAAAAATTTTGATTATATGCAAAATGACCTCTTATCTAGTCAGATGAGAAGTTAACATGCCTTATTATTAATAATATATGAATAATCTATCTAACTTAGTTCATTAATGGTTTGAAAAGTCCACTTCAATTTGTAGATGATAGCAGGCTGGTAAGGGCTGAAGAATGCCAGATATGGATGAGCTGAAGATAGTTGAGATGAGACAGGTTAAAGATAATTAGAGGTACAGAAGCATGACTTCTGAAAATACAGCAAACTGAGTTTGTTAATCTGGAGCACTAAAAGGAACCAATTGTTTACACATGTGACATGCTATGGAATAAAGGAAATTAATAAACCCGTCACTATGTCCAAAAAGACAAGATCTGAGGCTTGAAAGATTTAGCTTAGCTGTGCTGGGAAAAGTTTTTGAAGATGAGGATAATTATATAGTGGAAGGACTGCACAGGGAACACATGTAATCACTATTTTTCATTTGAATCACATTCTGCTGCATTTGTTCTCTTTTAAAAGGCAAGTGGAGATGATAATGAGAATAAAACATAAATGTAGAAAACGAACATCTATTTGGAATCAAAATATTGGACTACTGAAATGATTCAAAGAAAAGTAAATAAGATTATTCTGAGAAAAGTCAGCCACATCCTTGAAAGTGCTGCCTGAGGCTGCTCTAACTTCTCAGGATTGTCTGTACTCTGCAGATACAAAACTGAACCCTAGAATGAAGGCAACTGACTGGAAGGCAATTCAGATAGCATCTGCTGTAACTGGTAAGATTTAAATTGAACTCAGTGATACTTGTGGGTTGAGAAACAGAACAAACAGAAACCTGTCAATGGCCAAGGAATGCAATCTGAAGCAAATTCTTAAGATGCTTTGACTATGATTGGGTCCAGGTAATAATAGACAGAATATCATTCCTGCTCATTTGAGTGTCAGCATAAAGAGAAACTTGTATTTTCTGAGAGTTAGTTGGGTGCTACTTGACTTATATACTATGAGGATTTTTGTATTATATAAAATATTCTGTATTAATTATTTAAATTCCCCCTATGTACATTGAGAGTTTGAGTTGGTAAATTTAATGGTCTCTTGCTAGGCTGAGACACAATACAGTCAAGAGTTAAGATTCCCTTGAGACTGCATTTTAAAAGATGATACTTGATGATATCAGTCGTGTAAAAGAAAATACTCGAGATGAAAACACGTATGGATCATGACTCATAGTAAGGCAATCACTTGGTTTTCCTCTTACTTTGAAGTTTTTCCCAAAGTAACAGTAACTTCAATATGACCTGAGTACTCAGATAATAAACATAAATGAAACAGGGAAAAAGACAGTAAAAAAGTGCATTTATCACCCAGCTAAACTACTAGCAATTTAACAAGAGAATAGTTCCTCTTTCTCTTCTGATGTCTTGAAAGAAAACAAAAATCCCAAACTGGTGAGCAGTACACACTGACTGTAAGTGTGTACACTCTTTAGCTGTGTGGGATCTGCACAGTTGCAGAGGAACAGTTTCAGGGAAAAGAATAAAGTCAGTCTCTGCAGTATGGACTAATATATATTTCTGCCAAGGTAGCACAAGTCCTCTTTAGAATATTTCAGCTAAGAAGATGGTTCTTTTAGTGCCAGAATGGTTTATCGGCTGCTCCCTTGGAAAAAAAGAAGAGTAAGAGCATACTATATTGGCTTGAAAACAGCATCTGATACTGAAGTATATAGTAACAAATTATCCATTCAAAATGGAGTGTGTTGGTGTGAACCTATAATGAACCAAAGGCTCCTTTCCATAGAGATGGCATTAAGTAAGTTTTTAAGGAATTTTCACTGGCAATCTAGCAAATACCTTCATTTTGTTGTTTACAAAGGTAAAGTACTGTTAATATTTGAACTGGCCAGAAATATTTTGTTTAGTTAGAGGCAGCTTTATTTTTTATGATAGACCCTACAAATTAGTAACCTAAGGTGTTGATAGATACAGAGTTTTGAGGGAGGACAAAAATGCAAGCATATAAACATCTAAGAAGGGAGCATCCACTACCTCAAGTAAGGATGAGTTTGTAATGCTCTTTATAGGCATCACTCCATAGACAACTAGAGTTTGGCTTTAGGATTTAAAACAGTGTCCTGTAGAGTTTGACTATGTCTTCTCCCAGCTCTTCTGTGCATTTTGTTCCAAGAATGTCATGTCCTAGTATTCTTTCAGGAACAAGTTGCGGAATGGTGGCCAGTTGGCTAAAGTCTACTCTTTTATATTCCTGTGCAGGCTCGCAGAACTGAAGGGTCGTGTAAGAAACGTATCTTGATGAAACTGGAAAGAACAATTTAATTCTCTTTAGTACAGCCATATATTTTTCCCATGGAGTAATGATGCTTCACACTTTTTCTATATATAAACTGTATTTTAAACGCACTGTCCAGCTTTAAATTATGGAATACAGCTCCCTCATCTGTCCAACTCAGTGCATGAAAGTATGTCAAAAGCCAACTAAGTTTATGCTCAATAGTGTATCTTTCCTTTTTTAACCAAAGGTTTTGTCTCCTTTTAGATCTGTTTTTAAAGTACACTGGTAGAATAATTTAATTTCTGTGATTCTTATTGGTTATTCTCAATTTTTCTGCAAGATATTAATAATAATAGGGTTAAAGGTGATCATCAGAGAAATCAGACTGAAGTGAAAGTTTCTTTGATGTGTTTCACAGTTTAAAAAACCAAGAAACTTGGCACAATTTTCCTATATTTCCTCTGATTACACCTTGTTTACTTTATTTTCTTATTTGTGTCTGAGTACTACCTGCTGAACTGATAGAGCTTGGCAGCCTTGAATCTCTGTAGAGGAGTTTCAATGTAAATAACTGAATTACAAACTTATATGTCAATGTCATATAGCTTGGTCCTTGTCCTTCATGATTCATCCACAGTACCGATTTCATTGTTTGGTATGTAATTAAAAAGGGTCAACAATTGTCCTAAAGGTATCTCCTGTGAAGATGTTCTGGTCTGAGCATTGCTGACTTGAATACACACCATCAAAATCATCTCATGGGCCAAAAAAAGTCATTTTGCTGTCTTCTATGTTATTACTCTAATATTTAGGATTTTTTATTAGAAACCAAAATGACTTTAATATGACTCTTTTACTAGAATATAAATACCGATAATGTCTATTTCCAGCCATTATTCTTTCACTTTAGTACATTGTTAAACATAGCACATATATTTTATATATTAAATATGTTATTTTCTTATCTTCCTGACTGTCAAATTTAACGATATAATCTCAGCTTTTGTCAGCGCTGCCCCTGAACAGATAGTCCTGTGAAAAATTTTAGCTATATGCCACTCAACAAAACCAAACCATCAGATGGCATCATGCTAAAGCATGAAAACTTAATTTACTTACACAGCACTGACATTTAAAGAGAGAAAACTAATCTTGTGTTTTATGACGCACCATAGCAATATCACAAGTGACTTCCACTCTGAAAAGCCTGTAAGAAGTTTTGGTAGAGGAGTTGAGACTTTCTTAAATAATGAATAGCAGGCCCATGATCCAAACTGTTTGCATTGTTCATGCAATAAAACTATGTGTTCTATAGTTGTCTTCATGTCGAGTTGAAGTAGTACATGAGAGGTAATGAGATGTATTGATATGCCAAATAATGACTTTTGGATGACCCAGTGTTCCCAAAACTGTTTACTCAGTTATCATCAGTTCTGTGATTTTTGAGTGCTGGCAGTCCTTGCTGCTGTAAACACTCTTGCAATATAACTATGACTTAAATGTTGAGTGTCAGTTTGGCCCTTTGTACTTCACCTGTGGGCAAATCAAAAGCAGAAACACCAGATTTTTCTCTTTGCTTAGATTAGTAAAAAAATAAAGCATCAACTGCCTACACAGCTAGGGTGTGATGAATGATGACAGAATAATAAAAACAATCTTCTTTCCCTCTATCTCACCAATGAAGAAAAGGCCTTTCAAAAGTCCAGAAACAGGGATAGGAAGTTAAGAGCAGGTGCTCTGACCTAAATATGAGCTATATGGTTCTATATGGTTTACAGTGATCAATCTAGTATATTGATTGGTGTTAATGTTTAATAGTTTTTCTCCATCGGGTAAACATGAAACTCACTCTGAGCTAGTAGTGGTTGTGTGGGTCTTTCTGTCTCAGGTCTTGTGGATTCAGAGAATCCTGCATTTTATTTTCACTTTTCCTTTCACTGAAGTGAAACCTGTGTAGCTGCAACTCTGAAAAATCTTGCTGATGTTGTCCATGGGGTTTGTTCTGTGGCAAACACTTCTTTTCACCTTGTTTTTTCTTCATTCTTCCCTCACCCCAAAATAATCTCAATAAGATCACAGAAGATCTTGGAACTTGGGTATAAACATTCTGTGACAGGCCATTTGGATGCTCCTGATCACAAATGTAAGAAAGCTGGGTTTGTTGGTGGGTTGGTTGGTTGGTAGTGTGTTGGGGTTTTTTGTTGTTGTTGTTTGGGGAATTTTGTTTCTTTGTTTTTGTTTGTTTGTTTGTTGTTGGTTGTTTGGTTTTTTGGTGGGTTTTTTAAAAATGCTAGCCATTACTAATAGATGTGTCCAGAATATCTGCAAAATGACTGATTTCTGAAATTCAGAAGTTTACCCTTTTATGTTAAACTCTTAACAAGGAATTAAATTTCTTTTCCAGGCTTTGGAGTCTAATGGGTCATTGCTGTTTCAAAGAGTAAAGGTTCCAAAAGTCTGTCATGCAACATAGGGTATAACATTAGATTATCTGAGCACATTAGTGACATGTTAGCATTTTATGTTTTATTCATGTGTACCTTAAGTTCCAACAGCAGAGTCCCCACTGCCCTGCAAGCCATGCTAGCTGAATGAATGTGATTGATTATTCTAGTTATGCTGGACAAAGTACAGTTTCATGACATTTAACATAGGTGGAGTGTTGGTGTGTGCCATAGAATAATAAGTTTAAATATAGTTTGCTGCACCAGCTTTTGGAGTAGCTTCTAAAACCTGTCATTGACCAGCAAGAATAAAATGTCAATTGCTACATTCTTAATGCTTTCATAATGTAGCACAGGAGTGTAAAGAGGCATTCAAATTTTATCCTCTTATTCTTTCATTCTGTTCCTTTAAATCCTAGTTACATGATAAATGTTCACGCTCTAGTTTGCAGAAAACAAAGCTTGGTTTCAATCTTTTAGCCAATTGCAACATCTGCCCTACAAGGTTTTTCCATTTTATATACAGGCTTCCCTGAAGATATAAATATGGTCTTCCTAATAAACACATTTGAAATGTCTCCAGAGAGAGAAGCTTCCATAGAGGGATTAGGATTTGGCATTACAAGACTCACTAAAAATGTTCAATTTACCTTAGCATGAGAGATGGAGCTCACCATGACTTCGATACAAACCTAGCACCAAAAGGAGTGTAAACAAGAGCAGAATGTGGTCCCTGATCTTTTCATAGTAATAGTGCCTTAAAACTAGAAATGCAAGAGATTCTCCTCAATGTAATGAGGCATACTTGTGAGCAATGCTCCCATGAGCCCAGGGAGTGGGTGCACAGACAAGCCGTTCTGTCTCTTGGTATATCAAGGGGACATCCCGTCTTTTCAGCTGAAGTGATCCTTTATGATACTTATCATGGAAGTAAAATATGTGAAAGTAAACTGTAAAAAGTACTAGGTCTTTTGATTTTTAAAAATAAATGCTTCCTTGGTAGTGCAGTCTGCTATAGTGTGACAGGACAAGTGTTAGGAAGCTCTTCAGAAGCTCAGTTAATCCATCTAAGACTCCTTACTACCTTTAATTTGGATAATAGTGATGTCTTAGTGGTTTGGGTCTGTTTTATACTTGACTTCAAGTGAGGACTTGGCCACAGTCAAACTTCCTGATCCAGCCACAGCACTGTCAAAGCATCTGTGACGTGTTTGGTTGGCCAGTTACAGGGTGTGAATGGGAGGGGGACTCTGGTCTCCTACACATTGTAGGTTTTGCTGCAGGAAGCTGTTGTGTATTTTTTAAGTCTGGACAAGAAGGTATTAGAATAATAAATAAGAATAAATTACATAATGGTCTTTTTTGGGGAAAGTACAGTTTTGGGGCCACAAGACACCTAAATCTGGTACAGTTTACAGCAGCAGAAGTACTGATGCAAGGCTTAAGATTTTTCCTTTATGATTATGCTACTTTTCTATATGCACTTTACACTTCTTTATTCATACTCTGTGCGTTTGAAAGATGTCATATTTTTAGAGAACTTGCTGATATAGAGTCTAAAGTTAGAAATGTATCTCACTGAAAAGCAAGCTTTGATACCTAGCTAGAGATGCCATCGCTGATGTCATGCTCAAAAAGGGTGACTGGTGCTTGTGTATTCACAGATCCCAAAGCTGAGGCCACACATTGAATCTTGGAACTGTTTTTGAGGTGTGGTGCCCAGGAGGCTTCATAACCTTAGTGTTCTCTAAAATTACATTTCTGTAATTTAGAACAGACTCAGATCTGTTCTAAATTCAAGATGATGACAGAGAAGGTCTCTATTTAATAGGGTCATTAAAATCACGGTCTCTCTATTGTATTTTCCATGTAGGTACATATGTTATTTACGTATCAGTCGTAGTTAAGTGCAAAGTCAATGTTTATCACTATTTCTAGGTGAAGCTACTGTTTGATAGTATTTGACCTGAATGCAAACACTAGCTCTGATTCCACTTTGCCATCGAATCCTACTCTAACTGAAAGTTTAGAAGAGTTTTTCAGCCTACAAAGATTTCTCTGAAAAGCAACTATTGGAAAGCCTGAGCATGAAATTAATTTCATCAGATCCCTCGAAGTTTTATACATTAACAGTGTGGTCACTTAGCTCAGGAGAATAGTAATGGAAAATTGGTGCATTCACTTCTAGTTCATTGGTTTACATCTGGTCAGGATGGTAATAGTGCTTTTTCCATATAATTGAATGACTATTTGCTAATCTATGTTAAATAAGTTAAAGATTTCTTTGTTCCTGCAGATCTGTTTCATCCAGGTCTTCAAATGCACTGAAAGGATTTGAACTCAGTGTCACTTTCAATAAGCACTGTAAAATGCTTTTAAAGGAAATAGGTCAATGACCCCCTTATAT
This sequence comes from Aphelocoma coerulescens, assembly GCF_041296385.1. Taxonomy (NCBI): domain Eukaryota; kingdom Metazoa; phylum Chordata; class Aves; order Passeriformes; family Corvidae; genus Aphelocoma; species Aphelocoma coerulescens. The sequence continues at coordinate 22,244,666 of NC_091021.1, read as the reverse complement.
TAAATGTACTGATGCATACTAATACCAATCCTAATAATAATGAAGCTTTCATGGAGTCTCGTATTTTTTGGGGTAGCCAGGCTGTGTGTTATATATCTTGATTTTAAGAACAAACTCTTCTCTTCAATGTAAGGCATTAGTAGAGCTGGATGCTTTCTAGTGATGCAGAGAGACAGGCTAGGATATTGTTTGTTACACAATTGAGAACATTTTGGTTACAGGAGCTCAAATTGCTGAAACTGATCCTGATGGTAAGGATACTCAATTATCTAAATTTTATCTTACTGTTTGTTGAGAAGAAATGTCAGAGGGTTGAAGGAAATTTTGATGAGCAATTCATGTTAAAAATTTAACGGTGGAAGCATTTGCTGTTGAACTGAGTACTGTTTAAATAAATTGGAACTAATTACATTTGAGGATGTATTTTATAAGTCCCAGCAAAGGCCGGTACTTAAAAGTAAGACATCCATCTACTGTTGCCTTTCATTAGAGGTTAGGCATCTAATTTCTAGCTCAAGATATCAGACACAATGAATGTCTAAAAAAATCATGACTGAATACAGGAGAACTTTTTGAACAATGTTGGTACAGAGAAGGTCTCACCAATACTGAGTTGAAAATATCCATTTTTATTTTGGTTCCTCCTGATAAGCAGATCCAGCTATCAAAGAGCTACTCCAAATAAGCATAATGAAAATATGTACATTGCCCAGACTATCAGTTTTCCTATATGCCAAGTTTTGATGTTGTATTAGCATTCTTCCTGCCAATAGTTCTCTCATGACAGGCTGGACACTTTCAGGTATCAGTGAAAAGTGTTACTATATATATATATATATGTATATATATATATATTTTTTTTTTTAGCCAGTGCAGTGTTTCTACCTTGATCTGTTGTGAAAAAAATGTTCAGTAAAAGCTACAATTCCTCCCATGTGCTAACAATATTATAATGAAGTAACATACGGTGAACTTGGATTCTGAATATTTTTACATGAGTTTGTCACTGATAGGAGCCATCAATTGAAAGGAGACAATGAATTAAAATACTCCTTGTCAGAGACATGAAAAGATTAACTGTTCACAGTGAACTGAAAGTACAGTGTGGGATTTCCACATAGCTGTGAGTATCCAATTGAGCACATGAAATCTCTCTCGATCATCTTGCTCAAAGCATTATGTTCCAAGCTCATCAAAATGAAGGACATTCTTCTGGTTTTTAGCATGATTCATGCAAACATACATTTTATGTTTGAAATACCTAATGCTAATTATAATAACAATCTAAATAATGTCATTATAATGAGTCTAATGATTTTTTTTTTAAGTTTGGTCTGTTATTTAGGTCCTATATATTTGTCAAAGAGAAAAAAAAAATTGTGTGTTTCTTTATTCTGGCTTCTTGCCAGTAAAAGCTGACACAAATATTAGGTATTGTGGATCCAGGAATGCTGTCTTGATAACTGAGGAATGAAACAAGCTTGGTGACAGAACCTAATTCGCAGATGCTGAATTTTAAAAAGAAAGCATTAGAATTCACAGCATGCTGTTGTATACAGTCCACCTCCCTTTTCAGAGGCTATGTATTTTTTAAAATTCAGTTTCACCAAATAGATTACCATTTACCTTACCAATGTACACACGCAATATATGTATTTAAGCACGTCCTACTGGTAGGTATTTTATGACGGCTCTTGCAGAGCTGGGGCCGTGACAAGCCCGCAGAGCCGCACACATTTATCATCTGCCGGAGCTGAAGCGCGTCCGACGCCGTTCACCTTAGCGGGCTGTTCAGCGCAGATCCCGAAGCGTGTTGTCCAAAAGGGGATGAAGCGTGCGAGAAGCCCCGCGGGCGGCGCGGGGGAGGATGCCGGGCCGTGCCGTGCCGGGGAGCTCGCTCAGGGCTGCCGGGTTGCTACAGCAACCGGGGCTTTGTTTGTACATAGCGGGAGCAGCTGCCTCCCTCCCGCCCGCCCCGCTCGGCTGCGGCAGGGCCGGGCCGGCCGCTCCCTCCGCCGCGGGGCTCCGCGGCCACGGCGCCGCCTTCGCGCGGGGCGTTCTCTGGCAGGGCAGTTGCGCAGCGGGAGATTAGACCGTAAGGATACGTCCGGTGCTTGGAGAGATCAAGTGCTACTGAAAGAAAAAGGCTGCCATCTGAAACAGTAGCACTCTCTCTGGTATTGTGCTATCTGTGTATTCGGTTTTTTGTATTTGTAATTTGTTTGGGTATTTGTGTACCAGAAGGTTTGGGTTAGTGGCCCATCCCATTTCAAGGCAGAGAATGTAACTAAAACTTATGCCTGAGGACCAGCAGTATTACAGGCTAACAGCAGAATGTAATAGGAAATTTCCTCATTCTGGAAGCATCTTTGAAGATACTGTCTTTAATTCAGTCCTTTTCACCCTACCATTCACATAATTTAAGAACAGATCAATAGAAAGCAAAACCCACTAATATTTGTTCATGAAAGATGAAAATTCATCACAATTTTATTGGTGTAGGCCTTGGAGAGCTATTTTTCAAAACAGATTTGAAGATGGTCATCACAAAGTTGAGTGCCCTTTCATAACATGCAAACCTGTATCGGTGGCCAGAACATTCTTTTCAGAAAATGTGACTGGATAAACATATATTTGAAGGAGCAAAAAAGCTCATAGCAAATTAGTTCTCAGACAACACTGTCTTTTTCATGTAACAATTGTTTTAAGTCAGAGACAGTAGGGTTAGTTCAGCAGCCCTCAAAGGGCTGACAATAATTGAATAACCAGATCGAAAATTTGTTGACTGTTTGCATGCACAAGATTTGCATGCACAGTATTTGCACACCTTTAGCAAGAGTTCCCTTGGAGACATAACCTTCATGTGACCTTCACATATTTTTACCTTTTCTTCACTGCATGAAGCACCAAAAAAAAGAAGAAGGTTTGTTGATTTTACTCAGTTTTAAGAGCTGGAGACAACAGTGGGAAATTCTGAGGATGTGATACTAAAAGAAATACAGATTATGAGTGTTTCTTTAAATAAAAGGCTTTCAAAGCCATGGTAATTTAGCAATAAATTAAAAGCCTAATGATAACTTCTGGGATTCTTGTAATTTTCAAAAACAAAACTAAACCAAATTAAAATTAAAAGCCTAATGATAACTTCTGGGATTCTTGTAATTTTCAAAAACAAAACTAAACCAAATTAAAATTACATTGAATGTTCCTGATTGTGATTTCATTACAATCATGTATGGAGAGGAGGATAGTGTACCACTCTACTGAAGTGATACTGTTGCAGCTGTAACAATGCTTGTCACCTCACAGACGTGAAGGTAACAGCATAGCAAAGGATGGTAATTTAGCTGAGGTTTCACTTGAAAATCCCAACTTTTATGAGTAACACATTACTCAGATACCTAGTCTAGTCACAAATGAGATCATTTGAGCCTTAAACTCTAGCCAGCTGAGACTGGCTGAGAAAGATGCTTAAAATGTATTGAGGATCTCATAGTGAACCCTGTCTCAAGAGAAGGAACTGAGACTGTGAAAGTCAAAACTAGTAAGCTACCACTCAGATGTATCTGGCTCCTGTCTTGCTCTCAGTTCTTTGATGGTGCTTGCTGCCACTTTGAGATTACTGGTTTCCCTGAACCTGACTGACCAATTTTTTTTTTTTTTTTTTGCATAGAGGATGCAGACTTCAATAGTGCAAGATTTATATCTATTTACCCTCACAAGAGGCAAGTAAAAGATTATATATTTTTAAAATAAAAGTGTTGAAAACTGTCTGATTATACTCACTTCACTTGTTTTATCAACCTGTTCTTACCATATTTGTGATATCCTACAGTGATTTTCTGTATCTTTCTAAAGATATGCGTGAATAGCTGATGACAATATAGCTAAAGGTGACATTGTCACAAATTTTTATTTGTTTCTGTGAAAAATCCTTGAAGTGTAAGGATGATATATCAGGGGTTTTGTCTCAATAGTGTTGCTTTGTCTATGAGAATGGAAACCCTAGTCAACTAATCTGGGCAGAAAGTGGATAGAATCAACAGGCTTGTAATTTTACTTGCACAAGAATTTGCTCCTAAGAGACAATCTTTTCCTATGAACATTTATAGTGAAATATTAATGATATTTTTAGTACTGTCATGGCCATGGCTAAAGAAAGAAACAGTGAACAGTCAATCAGGAGAAGATAGGTTTGAGGAGTAAAAGCTGTCTTTTCCTGCAGACATTCTATGGGGTTTAAATTATTTTCCTGTATTACTTCTTTTATTTTAATTATTACTATACTTGGCTTCATTTTTTAGAAATTGACATTTAAATTTTGTTGACTGTGTCCTTGATGTTGAAAACCAGTTAGAGAGAAAAAAGAGCATTTCATTTAAAACTGGAGAAAATGCATTTTTCATTAGAAATTCACCCTTTAGCAGCTCACTTCATGTTTTGGCAAGGAGAGCAGAGAATTCTCAAGGCAAATCTACTGGCCCCATCCTAACAAAGAGATATTAGCCCAGGACATAAATTACAATGAGGTTTCACGTTATTATTACCTCATTATTTTTTAGCAAAGGTATCATAGAACAGCTACATCTATGATCTGCAATATTTTAAATTATTAAAACCCAACAACAAGTACTATGGTAAGTGAACTAAGTTCACATCATCATTCATTATTCTTTGGTTTTAATCACACAGGTGAAACTCACTACCCTGTGAAGGGAAACACAAAGCTTGCTTCAGTGGTGTACAACTGAAATGGAACTTAATCTGTGCATTAGTGGTGGTTTCTTTGGGCCATCAACCTACATCAAAGTGAACTTGAAATAATTTGTTAGTTTATGGTATTCTGTAATTCCTGGGGGTGTGGGGAGACAGGTTATTTTAGTCAGTTCTAGTGAGAATAACTAAATTCTTATATTAGAAGCTGTAGTTTGTGTGTGCTTTAGACTGAAGGAGAAGCCTCTTTAACGAAATATGGATTCTGGTGCTCAGCCTTGTTTTTAAACCCCATTCCCTGTATTAATTATTAAGTAGCCATACTGAAGTGAATGCAGTTATATTTAGATTGCAGCTGCCAGTAACCAAATTTCAAGTGGTTTTCTGGTTTCATATTTTTGTAGGATAAAATGTTGCACTCAGAGGGGTGGAAAAAAAGTAAAACACCCCCACCCCACATAAAAGTAATTCCTGTACTGAAATATTAAAGCAGAAAACTGGTACAGTGAGTGTCTGAATCCCTCTTCACCTCTGAGAGAGAAATGAAGGGAACACGGGGAGTTCTCAACCCTCTTATCGGGAAAGGGGAAACAAAGAAAAAAAACCAAACCACCCATTGCTCTTAGGAAGAGAAAAGAATCGTCATCATGAGTAAGAATAGCAAAGGGATTCCCTCCCTGCTCATAGAGAAGACAGAAGGGGAAGGGAATTCCCTCTCTCCATTGGGAAAGAACAGAAGGGAAGGGAATTCCCTTTGTTGCATTTATACTTTGAGCTCTAATTAATCTTGAATGTTTTGTACTCCTGCTAACATCAAAGCAGTTCTGTACATCAGGCAAAACTTGCTTTTTGTGAGCTCAAGAAAGTCAGTCTTGAAATACTCATGGAATGTATGGATTTATGTCATTGCTGTCATGTGGCCAGATGCAGTCCGTAACTTTTAAATACAATCTAAAATGGGTCTTGGTTGCTTTAGCCTCAGGCTTGGAGAGATTTCTGTTACAGCTTAAGATTTGTTTTTCTATGATTTAATTGTCACTTCAGTTAAAGGGCAAGCAGCAGAGGTGCCAATAGAGCAGCAAAAAGCGCCAGGAGCAACATATGGGACTGAAATTCCTTATAAAGGAAGGATTTCATGAACACAGTTGCCTGCAGGGGGAAGGTTGCATAAACAAATATTGAACAAGGAAAACCAGTGAGGTCTTTGCAGTAATCATACAAATATCCGAAAATAGATAATGAGGACGTATAAAGCACACAGTTTCCCTGGCGTGCTGCAGCCCATGCGACATGCTTGAGATAGCCTTGATAATGCCTCTGTTGTAAAGAGGTTTTGAGCTTTGCAGTTCTAGTTTAGGATGAGGAGGGGGCAGTGCTGGGTACTGTGTCCACTTGGCGTCCCCACTTCTAAGCAAGGTTAGCTCTAATTTTCTGAATGGTTTGATGACTGGAAAAAGTACCAACTGATCAGATGCCATTGTGATCATGTCGCAAGGAAAGGTTACAATGTTCAAAGACTGTTTTATACATATTTCATTGGTTAAAAGGTTGAATTTCTTATCCTGAAGGAACATCAGGACTTTCTTATTTCTCTTGCCTTTATCTCCTTACTTTATGTGCAAAGGTAATGCTAATTAATGCCTTGATGGAAAAATCAGATAGTGTATCACCATAGAGAAAAGAAAACGTGCACTGGCAATTTCTCAATTTTCTGCCCAATTTTGACTTTAAATATGTGGATGCCACAATCACCAGTCAATTTGGGACTTGTTACAGTGAGCTGGGGACCCAAGCAATTTCAGATGTACATAATTTGCTGTACAATTCCCAAGAGACACAGGCGTTATCTCCACCCACAACGGACAATATCTTAAATAACACTTAGCATAGGCAGAAGAGTTTGTTTTACACAGCTGGCTGTAACTAGGCTGTTGTCTTAGCAATCCTTATAAAAGGACAGTAGGGGATGGAGACTAAGTGTTTGCTTGGAAAAAACAAACTTCTAGTGTAGGTAGATGTGCATAGTGTAAGTGTTTTGACCTATTTTAATTTGTTTCACCTGTGTTTGAAGTAATATGGGGAAACCACCTGCTCACGTGGCCTTTCCTCAAAGTGAAGACTTCAGATAAGAATGCCAAATATATCACCCTTCTATAATTTGTCAAAATGCCTTTTTTTTTTTTTTTCCTGATTCTGCCTGCAGAGCAACCTCTGTCTGAAAAGCTGTTGCCAGGGTAAATAAGGAAATGCATGAAAAAAATCTGGGGGAGTTACCAAGTCTGATCTTATCTTTTGTGTCACTATGTTTTAAGGCACTGAAGTTGTAGAGAAGAAAACACTTGAAAACCAAACTGTAACATTGTTTTTCTCCCCTTGACATATAACAGACATAGATGTGTTCGGGGTTTTTCACATGACAATTTGCTGGTTGTTTATACCCAATCCTAGTTGTAGAGTGTGACAAGATCACTGAAAGAACTCTTTTTTTTATTTTGTCAAACACAAACTCAAATACATAAGAAAGAGCTTTCAGGAGTTTCATTAAATATTTGTAAGTGCTACAGCAATTGTCTGAATTAAATTTATTTTTACACAGGGAAGTATATTTCACTGCAGTATTTGTAAAATAAACTAGTGGCCCATTGAAAAGATCATATCTTACATATTTTAAACAGTACTCCTCCTACTCTTCTAATTTCCACTTGGCTCAAAACAAATGCACTGAAAATTGAGCTAAAACAGGGAAATGGCTGACACTATTACTGCAGGTTCAGGGAAGAATAGATGGGTCAGGGAGGGAGAAAATAACCTCTGTGACCAAAAATAGCATCCACTAATGCTGAAGTTGGGGATAAGTAAGCATGCAAAACTTTTCTAAATGCCACCCAAGTGAGCCTTCCTAGTTAGTTTAACCATTGATATGATCAGTCAAGAATTTAAGTTTTGCAATTAAGGCAAGGTAATATTGAGACCATGGGAGGAATACCTATAACCCTGCTAGGGGAAAATGGGTGATAGGGAAAAACGAAGAGTAATGCTGGAGCAACAAACACATCGAAGAAATTTTAGGAAGAGCAACACAGTTTCAAAATGCACCTTCCACAGGAAAGCAATGACAAGCAGTGCACCATAGGAATAGCTCTTCTGCCACTTCATTTATGGAAAGCCACTTGCTGTGAAGTAGTTGGGATCTGAGAGGTGAAGTTTGCTACACGTAGATACCAAAAAGCTGTCTGCAAGGAAACAGTATGGCACAGCAGCCTGGAACCAATCTTCTCACGCCCACCCTAAAGTGCTATTTACAAGCAATTCACCCACTGCAATATGGTTATTTGAATGCAACAGAGGACATGGGAAATGTGTATTTTGCTAGAGAAAACTAGCAGACATTGCCAGGTCGCATTAAAAATCTGTTAATAGTACAGAAGGTAGGTCAGAGCAGCCTTTTGAACTGAGTGAAAATACTCTAAACTCAGAACAATCCAACCTGCTGGCCCAACATTGTTCCAAGAAGTCATAGTAACCATTGGTGCTGGCACAGCTCAAATCTTTCATTAACACCTGTTGGTATCTCAGTTGACTGTATCATAGACCAAGTTCTTGGGAAGGTGGACTGTGACACAAGACAGCTGCTACTCAGGATGAAGGTGGTAGATGGGCTGAATTCATCAGTGTTAAACTATGTATTATGGGAAAAGGCAAATTATCTCATGGAACTATACACAGATGAAAGGGGAAAGCACTGCAGACACAGTATATGATTACCAACATTCATCAGCTGTTACTGAGAAAATGCATTTGGTTAACTTATTGTCCAGTAACTTTTGGAAATAAAGTTAGATTTTGCATTCCTGAGTTTCCTTGTGTTTATACAGCCACAAATTGTGGCTTACCTCCCAGGTTGTCTGTCTTGAGCTTATTATTATTATTGATGCTGGTGTCGAAAAAGAAAATTGTCATGCCTGTTCATTAAAAATGTTCTCAGTGACTGTAGCAAAGACCACAGGCTGTTATGTCAGTTGTTAAATGTAGAGCTCTTCACCCCTTTTTCAATCATTTATTAAAGCTCCATTATCAAGAGAAGAGAGAGGAAAAAAAGAGGGAGAAAATTTTTGAAAGCACATAGATTTAAGGAAAGATCTTTACTTCACATTGCTGGAAAGAGAAGTTTTATGCGTGCAAAGCTACTGCTGGATAATCAGGAAATATCATTAATACTTGGTTAAGGGAGAAAACTGTTTCAAGAGTAAGAATACTTCGGTTATATTTTTCCATCTGGTTAAGAGGAGTCAGATAAATCAGGCTAATATACAAAAGTTAACCAAGATTCTTGGATGGCAGGTATCAAGCAAAGTTCAATACACATGCTACAGTTACTACTCTTTATGCTTCTGGATTCTTTTAGAGAGTTTGTCCTGAGGCCCTTTCCACATGAGGTCAAATGTGCTAAAATCTGTCAGACTTTTCCTTCCAATTTTGTATATATAACTTCACCATTACATAGAGGGCTGATGAGGTGAATGATGTACTACTGTGATACAGTCCTACAATTTTTATATTGTTCTTTGATTTTAAGAGTCAACCTCCCAAAAGATCAGGAAAATACAAATGTGCTTTTATTTCTAATTTCTCCTCAGCTTATCCTAGTGCTTGGCTATGCCCAACCATACCCTGAAGCAAAAGCTGAGAAAAGAATTCCTGTACTAAAGAAACCATGTTCCTTGACACAGACAGAAATGGCTTGTAAGAATCATTTAGATACGTCTTAAATACCCAGGCACAGAAATATTGGCAACATTGCCATATTATGAAACATACATACAGGTAGTAATCTGCTTTTTACATAATTTTTTATGTGGCATAGAAGCAGTAATCCTCTGGCTGTAATAGAGTATTTGGTGCCTATTGTGCTTGGTGTTGCATAATGTGAAAGGGAAAATATAAAAGATCTGAATATAGCCAAGATTAAGGTAAGTGAGAATAATGTTTCAGAGCCTAGACCTCAAAAAGAGAATGAAAATAAGCTGTTGTATCTAAGTTGGCAAATGAGGAAAACATGGTTAAAAGTAAGTCTTATGTATAAGTTGACTGAATTAAATACTGCTTGAGAGTTAGAGGAATCATTTTTTAAAAAAATTAAAGAATATTCTCCTTATTCCCTGACTCAAGTGTTTTCAGTCCTTTCCAAATGGCTTAAGGAAGACTGCCAGGGAGAAACAAAAATTGTCATTGAAGTCTAACAGGGAAGGTTCACTCCCTTTATTCAGTCCACTTCAAGGGGCCTCATGATAAACAGTAAAAAATTATAATAATTAATGTAATTCTAGAGGGACAGGTCATAGATAGTTTGATACTGCAGTTCACAGCAAGATTTTAGCCAAAAGTAAATTTCATAGTTATGGAAATGTCTTTCAAATGTAGCTTGGAATTTAAAAAAAAAATTAGGCGTACTGAAATGAAAAAACAAAATATATTATCCAACAGCAAGTTATAGTTTAAAATATATAAGTAGAATCTATATATATATCAACATGGTTTTTAGTCAAAGACTTAAGAAAAAACATTCATTATAGTCCCTTCCTGTTAATGCTATTGATGATGAGAGTGGCACAGATGAGAAATTTTTTGGCAATATCTTTGTGAGACAACAGAGAACCCTCTAAACATGCCTGTTGTGATAAATCACTAATTAGGTAACACCAAATTTCTAACTTGCCACTTTTCCAGACATGATGTTTTATTTTAAATCAGTCTGCTTTTTTGTTTTGGTTTTTGGTTTTGATGTTGTTAGGTTTTGTTGGTTTGTTGTTTTTCTTTTGGTTGGGTTTTCTTCCTTTCCAGGTATCTGACATTTTGACTAAGTTCTAGAAAAAAAGTCAACATCCTAAGTAACCTCTGGATGGGGATGATCTGGCACTGCAGTCCGCAAGGAGAAGCAAAAAAGTGACTAAGCAAATAATGGCTCTTTTAATCTTGTGTGTGCCCTGCTGTTCACGGCTGAGAGGTTCTACCCCATTTCCCCATGTCATTATAATTCACTATCAGCCGTCTCTAACTTATCCTGTGCTGCACGCCAGTAATGGCAGCTGAGAGCAGCTCTGTCTGGGACTCCGGTTGTGTTCAATTGTTTGCTGCATTTTGTTTTACTAATAGATTTCTTTCCTGATAAATTTGCCCGTGGCTTTAAATGTGAAAGTTCCACAGAAACTATGTATGGAAAAGGCTTTTATTGTGGTTTGTGCTTGCTAGTCAGTAATCCATGCATTCCCTGTAACAGATCCTCACCAATGCCTCCCTGTCTGGGTTTTTTTCAGATAGACTCAATTTCGTATCTGAGTTTCCTCACTGCATTTATTTTAGTTTTGGTACTTAAAATGATCTAAAGTTAAACAGAACACAAATTAGGAAAAGAGAATCACATTTGAAGTCAAAACAGAGTGAAAACTGTGTTCTGCCTGCACATTCCCATTAAAGTCAAGGACACTGCATAAGCAGAAGACAGTTCAGAACAAGCTTAGGTCCATAACTACTGCTGTTGTGCAAGGGGATTTACAACTCTTTTAGCTGCTTGGTGTAAGGACACATGACACTTGCTTCAGTGGGAGATATCTGGTTCATTAAACTTAACAATTAGCCTCAAGAAAATCTATACATTGGATTAGTTAAATCATCTTTTGCAGATACAGAAGTGCTCATTAATTAGTAGCAGGAATAATTTGAGCTTTACTGCAATATCAATCAGGATTAAACGTGTTATATAATTTATTCATTAGGCAACGCAATTACTCTGCAGTTTAAAAAAAAAAAATTCTGTAACCGAGCAACATAAAGGAAAATATACAGCTATTCTTTTTACAACAGCAGAAGAAATTATTACAGATGATACAACTAGAAACTTATGCCATTAAAAGGGAAGGTGCGTTAGGGCTTTCTTGCTACAATTTCGTTGAATTGAAGCTGTCTTGAATACTTGAGTATCTCCATCAATGTGTTTCTTTTCTTCCATAGTTGCAGGTGCTAAAAGTTTACTGTAGCAATTTATTTTCATTGCCCCCAAATCCTTCACTGCAATGTAAAGCACAATTCTTTTAAAAACCAGAAAATATTTCAACGGTGCACTATACTGCAAACTTACACGAGGATACAAGTAAGGACTAACCTAGTTAAAGATCATCCAGCAACATCAGCAAAGTAAAGCAGCTTTGATACCATAAGAGGGTGAGGTACATTTTGATCTTCACCTCACTAGTAAGCAAAAGCAAATAGGCCAATTCCAAAGCTAAGCATCTCTTTCATTTTTCTAATGCCAAAGTTAAAAGCAAGGAAGAAACGCATCAGTGTCAGTTCTGACAAGCCCTCTCCTGGTCTGTCTTTTTGATTTTTAAATACCAATCCAAGTTAGCTTAATATGTACTTGCATGCAGTTTTTAAGCCCAGTTCTAAATCCAGTTAAACCGATGCACACATATGAGACAAGTTTAGTTAAGTGGAGTTTCTGCAAAGACACATTCAAATCAGAGAAATGTTGACTGAAAAAGGCCAAACGAAATTTGGATATCTTTAGTTTTGGGGTTAGATTGCAGAATAATATTTTAAAATACATTCTACTATTGCATTAAAGGGATCAGAACTTTGCAGGCTTTGATTGGAACTGCTAGAAAGTGCTTTTGAGCTCTTGCCTAACAGCTTGAATGGCATTAAGTTTTATTCTCAGTTTATCCTGTCACAGTAAAAGGCCTAAGTGACTTCAATCTGTGTTGTATGAGACTAATCCTTTCATTAGGCCTCAGTTACACATTTCTGCACCTAACAAAGTCTGTTATGAAACAGTTTTTCTAGGAAATTTGAAAGAAGAAATGTGAATAGATTTGTTCAAGACAAGTAATTTCAATCACAGTTGTAGTTAATTAGTAAGGAACCAAACTTCTCTGTGGATGTGGGTTTTGCTGTTTGTTATTCCTCTGATCTTCCTGACTGCCTGCTGGCATAGCATCCCGAACATTTTGTGTTTATAATCCTCATATCTAAAGACCTACTTAAAAAGTATTGATATGGATTAGCAAGAAAACAAAGACAGTTAAGTCAGGAATTGAACTACTTGTTTTTGTGCATGTGTACAAATGTGTTATACCTACAGACCTTTGAAGCACAGCTTTAATCTTGTATCAGGGCTATATCAGAGACTGCTCTGACACTCAAGAGCTGCGAGAAACCTGGCATCCAGCTGTACAAACTCTTTCCACCTCCTCTTTTGGCCAGCACTTTCTACAAGCATAATACAAGGTGCTTATAGAGAATCTAGCCAGCTTTGTTGTCCTAAGGGATCCTGTCAATTATAACAGCATTATAAATGGCTTTATAATTTTATTTTTTACCAACTACATTGGAGGAGAAGGCAATTGCCTTAATTTTTTGTTGCACAGAGACCTTCAAAAGCAGGAATACTATTAGGCTCTTTGTTTTGGTATTATTGTGTGTACATACATATATAAATATATATATATTATTACTAAGAATGATGATATATATCACTTAAGCCAAAAATGCTTCTAAAGTTCAATGTAAGAAGCTTTTAAATTTAATTTGTGACATTTATTATTTTAAACAAAAATGAATAGTAAATGCAGAACAAACCCAGAAACTATTTATGACTTTGCATTGATTTGGGGAAATTTTCAGCCAAAGAAAGTGGATGTGAATTTTAAAAGGTGAGGACATTTTCTTGAGACAGCTTCATGGTATGCAATTGTAAATTGCACCATTGATGAAACCTTTTGTGGCTAAAAAGGTTCTTTTTGCCAACTTTTCCACCTTGTAGCAGAAGTTCTGGATCTTTTTTGTCTCACTGACTTTACCTTTCCTTGTCACTCACTATCTCTTTCTCCCAGCCCAACTCTGCTCTTTCGTTTGACTCAGCTTTTTTTTCTCTCCAGTTTTCAGTTCACCAAATAAAAGAACCACCAAATAGTGGTTCACATCACTCTCATTCATAACATGAATAGCTCACACTCATCCATTCCCAACCTGAGTGGTTAACATTTTACTGGGATCCAGAGGTTCTAGGGTGTTTCTCTCTGAGTAATGCTGTGTGTATCAGGGAGTTTTTGTCTGTGGCTTCTACTTCTGGGGCAGCTTTCAAAAAAGAATGATGATGAGAGTTGCCAGTGGTAGCTTTTGATAGAAACAACACTAATTATGGCTGCTCCCTGTATGTTCTAACACTGTGGTGAAATAAGCCATTATGGTATCTGTACCCTTAGTAAAAATTTCATTCCTCAGTTGTCTTTCTTATTTGCATTTGTGTGCTGGGATGCAGAGCTAAATTGTACCTCTGGATTTAGGTAGCTGTTAGCAGTCATAACAATCGCAGTAGAATTTAAAAGTAGTCACCTTTACTACAAATAGAGTACTACAAATAAGCCACATGCTACAAGTCCTAAGATAACATATTAGTTGTGCCATCCACATGAATATTTAGCTCTTGAAGGAGCTAAATTTTAAAAGAAGCATTAAATTAAATATTAGTAATGCAATTTCAGTAAGATGATTAGCTTAATGGGTCTAGTCCTATTTCTGCAATAGGCTGGAAGAAATTTCTCAAGTGATGTAACAACACTGTGCACTGTAATTTAGCATCTATTTACCCTATTGCAGCAATACGACAAATATTTCTAAGAGAAACAATAATACTTAGTGCAGTACATCTTAGTCTTTAAATTGCCTTTCTGTAATATTTAGGCCCTTGTTTACTTTTATTTTTTATTACTATTTCTATAAAATGTCAATCATTTGTATCAGATTCCTACTATTTGTGCTACAACAGTAAGTATTTTGTTGCATAATTCAAAGTAGGGTGAACGCCTTTATGGTTGAGCTCACAGTAGGTTTTTTAACCTGGCCAGAAAACCAGGAGTTCAAGTCCCACATCAAGACTTGGACAGAAACCCAGAAGTGATACCGCAATGCAGTATTAGAGATAATACTGCATTTGATGGTCGTTCTTTAGGATGAAAGCTAAGTTTGTGTTTGCTTCATTAACCTTGAGCAGTGGTTTTGTGGAAATGTTTCAAAATGATGCTTTTGAAAAAGAACATATAATAACCCTATTTCCTGGTCAACTGTCATTTCTCCTCCTACTCAGTATTCAAAAATTCTCTTACAAGCTGTTAGTGAGCACACAGTAGTTGTTCTTTTACACATCTGATAGGTATGTCCCTATTTTGGGAAGTACTCAGAGATGAGGATAAATGTATCAGGTCACATTCTGGTTTTGCACTTCCAACACTTTCTCTGGGCTGTAGTGTTTTTAAGGAAAACTGTGCACTGAAGTGACTGTTTGAAGAGTTTGGTGATCTGGGGCATGGCAGTAAAAGTCCTGCCATCTTTGAAATTGGTAAAAAATGTAGCACTGTGTTGATAAATAGGCAAGCTTGTATTACCATCCACCAACTCTTGCATAAGGATACAAAGGATAAAGATTCTTGAATTTTCCATCTACTCATTTTACATGAGTGGAAGACTGGAAAATCAATTAACATATATATGGGTACCTAGTTAGATTTCGTCCTTGTCCCTAAAGTATCTGAATGCTTCATGCAGATCTTGTCCTTAATCTGTTGTCTGCTCAACTTCCCCCACCTGTTTATTTCCCTAAGTATGGCATGGAATACTTTTAGTCAGTGAAATAATTTAAGACATAATGGATAGATTATTTCTAAGGAAATTTATATTTGGAACTACAATTTACCTTGTTTTAGTTGTTAGTGAAAAATTGTGTCTGAAATTTTGTATTAGGAAGAATATGTAAAAACAGTGGCTATTTTATGTTTTCCAAAAAGTGACGGTTCTTGTAAGTTCTGATGAAAAGCTTCTCCATAGGAATATGTGCTCAGTCTTTGGTTTCTGTATATAACCTTGAAATAAGTACTACAGCTGATCATGACTTAATTTTTAGTCTTGACCTGTTCTGTTTCTGCAGCTCACTCATAAAAGCTCTGCAATGACCAATTGATGTGTTCAGTATCTATTAAAAGGTCAGAGATTTGTCTTGAGATGATGTTTCCCTTATAGACTAATGTATACTGCACCTGGGAGCATAGAGTTCAGGGGCAGTGGCAGAAATAGTGCTTTAAGCAATAAAACCTAATTTTTTAATGGGAATTGTAATCCAGTTTTCCATGAAACTATCAAATATCTATTTGCCTGTATGGCTCTATAATTAGGAAAATCTTGTTTTTTCTGGCTGGATTAAATTGAAGGGCAACTAAACAAATTACAAGAATAAGTGATAGGTTGGAGAGGAGAGCATTAAACTGAGAGAGGGAACTAGGAAAGGTAGTTGGAAATTGGTCTCCTGTTTGCAGCACAAACAATATCTTTAGATATATTAGGTATCAGTACCTTCACTTAGATAAACAGAAATTTAAAGTATGGCCTAGACATTGAGGTATTACAAAAACAGAATGGTGTCTCTGGTAAACAGTGCAGACATTTAAGTTTTCTGAAATTTTCAAAAAGTAGTTATAAATTTTTTAGAATTATATCATAAAATAATGATGGATAGCTAAAGAATAATTTTTTAATTTTTCTGCCCACTTTATAAATATATATATATTAAATAAAAACACCATAGACTGTTTTTTCTTGATTTCTTTGTAATACAAAGGATACTACAGGATCTTACAATAAGTATGTCATAGATCTATTTTTGTAAGTATTTTTAATATTCCCTGTAAGATATATTAAAAATCATATGAAGATACTACATTGTGTGTAAAAAATAAAGATCAAAAATGCAAATTTTATCTCTAATTATATATCAGCCATTATAATTTACTGAATTTCAGAGAATCTGAAGCTAAACATTTTAGGTCAAAAGCTTTTTTTACCAGTTTTCATCAGTCACTCACAAAAATGCTTCAATTGCTTTAGAGTGAACATTTTAAGAATATAATGTAGATCTTAAGGAGAACTCACTTTCAACAACATTTCAGATTTCAAAGCTATTGTAAGTTTGAAACTTGAGATTTTTAAAGAATGTTTTGTTAAAGAAACTCAATGCCCATTTTTTTTGATTACAGGATGTTTGGGATCAGTGTTTGAGTTATTTACACTCCTCTTTGAACATTTTATAAAGCCTTATTAATTGTTGATATTAATGAGACATACAATGGGACTAGTCACATTTTTTCATTAATAGTTAATGAAATTAAAGTAATATTTTAATAATATATATGTCCGTCTTTCTCCATTGTTTGTTTGATTGTTTTTTTTCCTGCCCACAAGATCAAAGTTTAAGTAAAAGCTTTCATCCTAAGTTTTTAAAATTTCAATCATATTCAATTTTGTTTTGGCAGTTTGAAGCCAAGCTTTTTGGCTCAGTAGATATCGCAACCTTCTCTGTGTCTTGAAATAATGCTCACTTTTTCCCAAGCTTTCACAGAGAAATTCAGCATTTGCAAAAATGATTGAGTTGAATCATGACCTGAAAAGTTAGTAGGGTAGAGCTTGATAAAAATTAATTCTGTTGTGTTTATTCCCCAGTTTGGCCAAGAACCAAAATATTTCATGCTGTCTTGTACAGTCATTTATGCACAAGTTTTCTTATTGTGCTTATATGTTTCTTACAGAACCTAGATTTGCTTTCTTTCCTTTTGGAGTGGCCTGTAATATACAGCTTCTCCAGAGGATCCTCATTCCTGAAGTCTGAACAGGGCTCCACTTCAAGGAGTACATCAAGCTTTCTGTTTGACTTTTTCACTTTAATACAGAGCAAAGCCAATTTAATATGTAATATTGACTATATCTCTGATAAACAGTGTTAGGCATCCAATTATATAATTACAAGTGATTACAACCACCATAGTAAATATATCTGAAGCTATTTACTGTATATCCCATAAACTGTATTGAAGCTAAAAATCAACATTGGTACCAAAACCAATGAATATTCACTGCTGGATTTTGCTAGTTTCTCTGAAGGAAAAATGTGTGGAACAGTAGTGAATTTGTAATTTGCCCCTTCTGTGTCCCATACTCTGATATTTATTTTAGAAGATAGATCCTCTATGATATAATAAGAAAACCATCAGTGAGCTATTAAACAAATCAGAGTTATCACTTTCCTAAATTTGTAGCCCAGACTAGATTTTCAGAAAGGTTCTTATTTAGGGACAGAATGCAGGCCATAATTTCACACCCAATAAATAATCAAAATCCTCACAAATAACTGAATCAGTACACTTTTCTTGAAAATCTGAAGGAAAGGTGAAGATATCTTATAATTTGAAAAAAAAATTAGAGGGTTAAAACTATGGGCACCTTTGTAAAGAAAGACTGGGATTCTTGCTAACTGTCAAACCACAGAACTGAGTAAACAGCTACTTGCTAGGTGTGCTCATCTGATTCATGTTCAGCATGTGACCGTACCAGATGCTTTACTTGAGTTGAAGGATAATTTCAATAGGAGAAAAAATGTAATTCTAGGTACTCTTGAGAATTCACATTTCCCTTCTTCTCCCCACTGAAAGTTACAGTAATATCAAAGGTGAAATGAGCTTTATGCATGGAGCTAATGGGACACCTCTTCAGCAGGTTTTTGCATGCTTGTCTCTCACTTGCTTAAACTCAGACTTCTCAGTGACCCTAGGACTGCAGCCCTGAGAGTCTAAAATTTCTCAAAATAGTTTTGATTTGACCATCACTGATTGAAGACTGATACACTTGGCACAACTAAAACAGATTTTAACTTGATTCAATCCTAGCAAAGTTTTCCTTTGTACACTGCTGTTGCGTAAGAATATTATCAGTTTGCTCAAAGTATTGGTAGTACAGGACAGACTCCAAAACCTTTCATTTTGTTTTTGGGTTTTGGTTTTTTGCTTGTTTGATTGTTTGGCTTTTCTTTAGTAATTTTTTTTTTTTTTTCTTTTACAATATATAGATGATATGTCCACAACAGGTAATAATGAACTTTCTTTACAATTCTTCAATCCCTTTTGGAAAGTCTCCTTTACAGATAATATCTCAGAGATAGAATGTTAACTTCGATTGCTGATCTCAGTTCAGCATCACATACATTTCTGGTATTTTATTCCTGTAAAATGTAAAACGCTATCAAACTCCAACAAAGATATGCATGAAGGCCTCTATACTGCCTAAAATATTGAAAGGAAAGCTGAATTTACCACTGCAGGCTTTAGAAAAAGCAGTTTGAGGTGATGCAAGGTACCTCTTTAGACAGAGGTTCTGCTTACCCTTTTTGTTGCACTTCAGAAAGGCTGTTAAGGTAGACTTAATGGAATTGTCAATCCTGTACTCAAAAAAGGCTTCTATTTAGCTTTAACACTTTAAAAGTGTTTAGCTTTAATACTTTTTTAAAATAAGACCCTTTTTTTTCCCCAGCCAATAGATCTGGGGAGTTCGGTGGTTGAACTCACTGCCCTGATCTCTAAAATTTCCTATGATTATTTTGGGTACCAGGATTAAAAATGTAATTTCAAAGAATAAATATGCCATAACCCTACATATTAGAGTTGAAGTTAGTATGAAAATACTTCAGTTTTAAAATACCTGTATGCTATTTTGCTCTCACAATTGATTGCAAACTGTACATTATAATATATTGTGTATCTAAAAAACAATGCCTTGCTGATCATTAAAAAGGTGATCTGTTCAAAAGAGTTGCAAAAAAGCATATATTTGTAAAGCCTTTATCCAATATGTAACTAGTGAATATTTTCAAGCATTTCAAATCCAGATAAAAAAATAAAAGCTTTTCAGTTATTCAAAAACCTTAGAAATGAAACTCAATTTCTTTGGAAGGTTTTGTTTACATTTCTTTTGTTTCTAGATAAAGATCATAAATAAATGGGATGTAAACAGAGTTTTGAAAGTTATGTTATTCACAAAGTAAAGCTGTTTTGTAATACCTGTGTGTAAAGATAACTGTGTTTCTCTGAAAAACACAGTATCAGAAACAAGGATAGAAAAGCCATCCTTTTGGCTCTTGCTCACATTCTGACTTTAGTCGAGCCTTGTAGGGCCAAGTATCTTTAACCGTTCTTGACAAAAACAAGTCAACATTTGCAATTGGCTTGTCATGGGCAATCTGACAAGGAATATTTGGTCCAGTCCAAGAATGAGAAATTATTTGTATAATCTCATTCCTTTAAATTAAAAATAAGGCACACGTCCCAGTACTATGCACACTAAATTAACCCTGTGCAGAAATAAAGCACATACAAGTAGCTACCCTGAACACTGGACTGTATCGTTTACAAGCAGAAATGGGTGCAAATAAAACATCAGTCTGTAAATCCCTCACCGACTGCCTTAGACATAGGAATGGCTTTGCATCTGAGCTGAAATAAAACCACACTTAAATAAAAAGTTACAAATTGAAAAACCCTTGCCTAATACTATATTTTAATGCATATTTTAGATGTGTTCTCTCCTGCATCAACAAATTAACTGATGTAGGGGCAACCAGCCAGCATTCCAAATGTAATGCCAGGAACTGCTGCTGTATACCCTCAAGATGCTTTTATCTGTCGCATGGGAAGAGAGTAAAAGACAGTTCCTATTTAGGCAGTTAGTAAAGCAGGTTTGATGAACTTTTAAACATCACATTAGTATGATTAAAAACAAAATCCAGCATGAAACAGAGAGATCTGCAAGTGTTAAATATGTATGCAATATGGAGAAAAATTATTTTAGTAATAAAATTAAAAATATTGTCAGTGCTGGTTTAGTCAGTGGAAGTATATTTGATGAAGCTTATCAGCACCCTCAAGCAGCAATTGAATTCATCATTAATAATATTCATTAAATATGCTTTGTCACATTGTGCTTGTTTAACAGTCCTTGTCTATAGATAAAGAAAATATGAAATGGGTTACAAATCGCAATAGGCTGTCAGGGTCCCCAGCTGGGGTGACTTAAACAAGTACGATTATGTCTCAGTTATCTTTTTTAATATCCTCAGATGGAATCACATCCCTAAATGATGGGTATTTGAAGAGGTACTGCTTAAACCCATGGGTCTGACATCCCTGCAGTGACACACAAAGTGTAGGATTCCCGATGTTCTGCTGCTGTGCTCTGTGTTAGGGGCCAGCTCAAGCAGGACGCTGGGTGCCATCAGTGCCAGCACGCAGATGTGCTGAGCTCCTGAGGAGGTAACACACTTCCATACTGATTGTGGTGTTCCACAGGGTAGGAGAAGGGTAGCTGGCATTGTCCTAAAGGAAAAAGCCAGCATTAACCCTTGAAGAAAACAGCAGACTTCTATCTCCCTTAGTCACTAACCTGGCAGAAAGAGTATAGGACAAATCTATCATTTTTGGAAGAAAATGTGAAATTAAAAGTCGCAGAAATAGAAATGGAGAAGAAAATGTCTTTTGCAGGACCTAGACAAGGAAATGTTAGCAACAAACTTTTTCTTCTGAGATAAGACAGTTTTTTAATAATGTAACCTCACTACTTAAAGTCCCTGAAATTAGACAGTGTGAAAAATATGTCTCTCTCAGAAGATCTGATTTTTGCATATCTTTAATGATGAGCATAAAGTGCTCAATAATGTGTACCAGGGACACTGGTTAGTTGCCAGTGCAGTTGCATTTATCTCCTAGAGTAAGACAATTGATCAGCTGCTTCTAAAACTTAGAAGTACTCCATCGCAACTTTCTTTAGCATTAAGCTGGTTTGGATGACCGTACTCCACAGCAAAATAAGCATCAGGATGTTTGTTTTCTTCTAAACTCAAACACTTTTCTATAAAAAATCTGCCAAAGAAAACCAGGCAACTGCCTAACAGCCAGGCAAACTGGCCTCTGTTACAGGAAAATACTGAGTTCTTCATAACAAAATGTGTACCAACATGGAATTTATACCATGTAGCACATCAGTTATGATATTACAAAAGGTCTTCCATCAAAAAATACCTAGGTAGCAATTTCAACCATCTTTAATGTGTAAGGTAAAATCATTTCCTAATGCATGAATAAGTGTATATAAGTTATGTAAAATTTAATGTCTAAAACTTCACATGATACTGAACCATTGAAGAAAAAGTAAGAGTAATGTATATAAGTATCACAGATGGCACTTAGTATAATAAAATATACGTAAAACATATGGGCTACTGAATTGAGAGGAAAAATGAAAGAAGTATGTTGTCTAATTCATTAGTTCTTCAAGCATCACAGAGGGTATAGCTCAAATGCTTTCTCAAGCATCATAGCAGTCCATTCAAATACTCTGAAAAATTAGTAAATGTATTCAAATACCAGTTGGCTCAGCAGAGAACTCATTACTGAGCTCCAGTGAAAAAAAATAACAACAAGCACCCCCAACAAAAATTGTACTTCAAAGAGGTGGGAGCAAGGGCAGGCTACAGGAGAGGAATACTGAAACACTGCCCAGGTGTGCTGGGATCATTTCGGAAAAGGAAAAGCTGAGCTAGATTTGAAACTCCTGGGATATCAAGGGCAAGAAGAAGAGCTTGTGTTTCTAGTATGTTAGCAGTAACAGAATGAACAAGTATAACTTGAGTCTGCTGATGAGTGGGGAGGGTGACTTAGCGGCAGTGGATGCAGATAAGCTGATGTACCTTAAACATTAACCACCTCAGTCTGGGAAAGGTTTGAATCTTGAGGTAGTGGAAGAGGACTGAGACAGTGATCTGTTGAGAAATTTGAGTCCAGCTGTGTCCAGGATAAAGCATACCAGGTTGTACCATCAGGAGCTTTGCCAGTAGACTGAGGAAAGTGATACTTCCCCTTTACTCAGTACTCAGTTGATCACACCTGGAATAATTAATCCAGCTTTGGAACCCTAGTACAAGAGAAATGCTAATAAACTCAAATGAGGCTAGCAGAGGCCACCAAGATCGATGTGGACTTAGTGCACATGTCCTTTGAGGAGAGGTTGAGAAAACTGGCCTTGGCTGTGACCCTAGAGTAGAGACAGCTCTGAGGGACTTAATAACAGTCTTTCAATAGATGTGAGGAAATTACCAGGAGATGGAGGCAGGTTTTTATTGAGGCACATAGCAAAAGAATAATAGACAATGCTTTAAATTGGTGTAAAGAAAAACCAGTTTCAATATGAGGGTACTGGGACAGGTTGCCCAGAGAGACTCCATCCTGGCATCCAATCGGACAAGTCCTAAGCAATCTACTCTGAATTCTGGGTTGCCCCTGCTTTTGGCAGGAGACTGGACGACTTCCCAGGTTTCCTCCTGACCTAAATGCTTTGGGATTCTATGAAAATATGATGGTTATAAAAGACCAATCTAAGAAAAGGATTCTCTGCTATACTGGAGTGGTAAAATGCTACATATTAGAGTATGTGCCATGCTAACAGAATGCCTTCGGAAAGCAAATACATCTGAGTGATTGCTATTTAATGATTCCCATGTGAAACAAAGCATTAATTGTCATACAGACTGTGCCACTTTCTAAAAAACAAGGTACAAACAAAGACTGAAGTCCAGGAGACGAAAAAGTTACAATCTAAACTAGGTTATGAGGATATCCCTGGTCAATAATAAATTTTAGAGAGATGTCAGTTGAATCTAAACAGATGTATTATATCCTGCAGAAATGTAATTTTTTCCATTGGTAACTTTATGTAGATCTCACAAGTATTCAGGATCATGAAGATCAGAATCCATTATAGACACCTAAAAGCTGAATCAAGCTAGAGTCTGATAAAATTTCAATTCTTTGATTGTTTGAAAAGTGGAAGTTTTTTGTTTTGAGGAGGAAATAAAGCCCTGCCTGTTGCATAATACATGCAGCAACAGTAAAAGACAAATAATACTTAGGTAAATTTTGCTTTTTTTGAAATAATAATGTACAGTCTCTGTATGACTGATTTGTGGTAGCACTTGAATAAGTGCTATGATTATCACAACAAAGTTCAATGTGAAACAGGGAAATGGTAATTTTTTTCTGTTTGAAAAAAGCATGAGCTTAGCAGCCACTGGACTTTCTTAACCATGCCTCCTGCATTTTCTCTTTGTCATTTATTTGGCAGTTCTATTTTCTGTATCAGATTTGGAAAAGTTGAGGGCTGAAGCTGACAGAGGACTTGATTCCACCTTTGTGTTCTTTTAACCCTATGTCAAGAGAAGGACACCATTTGGACACCTTTGCCATTCAGTACAACCCCCAGCTGTCTCTAACCCCATTCTGGCACTTCAGGGTCATGTGTGTCCCCTCTACAAGAAGAAGTTATTTCTCTGGAAATTATTGTTTATTATGACAGGACAGACATGTACCCAACTGCACTATCTAGGGTGTTGTCTTGGACCTGACCTGTAGTCTGAGAGGCTCATATAAGAATAATCCCTATTAAATGCAATTCCTATTAAAGGTAGCTTTACAGAACTATCCTATCCCCTGTTGAATACAATTTTATACTTTCATTCTGTTATCCATTTTTTAAACTTGATCATTTTGGTGCTTTTCTGTGTCATTTTTATATATATGTACACTGGGAAATGTTACAATGCAGCTTTGGTGTACTGTATTGGAAAAGAGAAGAGGTTAGGGCAAAAATGCAGTAGAGAAGGATGGTTTGGAACTGTGAGCTTTTCCAGAATAATACATCTTTTGAGGTAAAAGACTACATTAGTCAGTCAGCTCATTAGGAGCCACTTTAATTTGCTGTTCAGTTCAAACTTCCTGTGATTGAATGTATTTAAGAAGAAAATGCTTTATTAGCAAAACTGTTGTGAACTATAGAATATCAGTTTGTATTCTATGATGGGGTAGGAGGTAATTTTGGCAGCTCCTCCAAGTGATTTTCAAACCTTTTGAGAAGAAGAAATGCACTTCTATAGTATATATTATAATATATACAAATAATTGAAAATCTAGTCCTAAATTTGATTTTCCATGTAAAACTTCAGGTCAGTGATTTCTCTTGCAGTAACTGAACCTCAGTGTGCTCTTCATAGCTACAATAACTTAGCTATATCTGATATTTTAGTGCCTGTGAGATCTAAGGGGCAATTGGCCACCCCCCCCCCCCAACATTTAGATAATCTACTTTCCAGGTAACAGTTGAGATTAAATGTGTAGAATTGTTTCTCCATAATTTCAAAAATGAGTTGACATCTTTTCTTCAGATATTCCTCAGAAAGAAAAAAATCCTTTTTTTTTTTTTTATTTACAGGAAAATGATCCCAAGGTGAAAAAGGATTAAGAATTAAATATTATTTAAAAGGGAAGCAATTCAATCTATTCCCACAAAGCAGGGACAAATGCTCTTGCACATTCAGATGTTAAAGAGATTATGTTTGAAATGCAAGCAGCCACACACAATGTATTTGTTGGGCTAATAATTATGTTTTGCAAATGTCAAGTTCTGCAGAGACAGTGATGCTACTGGTAATTCTGCTACTGCAGGATCTGGTTTTTTACAAATGAGGTCAAAAGACAACCACAAATGCATGTAAATAGATCTGCATGGTCTATGGAATGGCTCCCTTAGCTATAATGTTCTTAGTTTGTGTAGCTGTTTCTATAAAATAGCCTTGCATACCCATCAGCTAGGAAGAAGAGTTGTCTGTGAAACATGCATTCCTTCCTCTTTTCCCCTCTTTAAGTTACCGTGAACATAGGAGGGGGAAGCCACGTGCACCCAGCTCCTGATCTACAAACATCACACAAATCAGACACTAATTCTGCTTGTAGCTGCAGTAGCAGTGAGTAGTTTTTAATTAACTTTTTAGGCATTTGGGAGCATTGTTAGATCCTACTTCTAATCCTGACATGAGAAGTGATTTGCAAGTTTCAGGATAAAGAGGAACACGGTTTTATTAAGTTTTGTGGTTATCCACAAACAGTACTCAAACTCTTCTTTATCCCTCTACAAAACTTTTCTTTAAAACTCTGTGAGTAAAACACTAAAGATGCTTCTGTGCATTATGTACCCACATT
Source organism: Aphelocoma coerulescens (assembly GCF_041296385.1). Taxonomy (NCBI): domain Eukaryota; kingdom Metazoa; phylum Chordata; class Aves; order Passeriformes; family Corvidae; genus Aphelocoma; species Aphelocoma coerulescens. The sequence goes on along the minus strand of NC_091021.1, from coordinate 22,219,002 downwards.
TTTGTTGCCATAAACAGTGTAACTTACAGAAAGACTAAGGATGCTCTGAATGGTGAACCAGCATGGCCTGGCTCAGGACGGACATTATACATAGGCTTTCATACCAGTTTGTGACCTGCTCCATTAATCCACACAGAAGGCTAAGATGTTGATTTATAGATAGTTTTGTACTTCAAGGCTGCTACTACTCTGTCACATAATCTGGTTATGTTGTCCATGACTCTGGAAATAGTCCTTCTGGGAAGTGTTGTTTTTCCTGTTGGATAGACTTTGGTGTTAAATTGATTCCTGGTATATTTTATCAAGCAAAAATAACACTGGGCACTTAAAATGAAAAAAATTGAACACATTTTCCTTTCTTTTATTTTCACTATTTAAAATGACATGGACTTTAGGTTTTCTTTCTTTCTTTCTGAATTGGAAGACATTTTTAAAGCAAGTAGACAGAATTGCAACAGTATTTTACCTTAAATACCATGACAATAGGATTTATGGACTACCGAGTTTCATGTTCTTTTGAAAGTATAAAAAGAAATGCCATAAACACAAAATACTAATGAGATTATCTGGCATTTTTTCCCAGAGAGGAAGGAGTAAAGCAGATTGGCATAAATGAGTTTTGAAAGGAGGAAATTTGCAAGCTATTTTCAGAGATACACTTGCATTGATTTGAATGAAAATCAGCAAATAATGCTCAAAGAAATAATCTCAAAAGGGCACAGACGCCAAAGTCTGAGAACAGCTGGGAGTAAGTGCTTTAGCACATGCATGTTAGTGATGAAACACATTTATGTGATGATTAGCAGCTTTTCAAGCAGCCTAGGTATAAGACCTTGTTCGGAAGTTCTCTCTGCCTGTCTATCGTGTGGATAAAAATGGAGGAAAGTTTTGTCTGTGTTTTGCATGTTTTCTTCATAATTTGTTGTCTTTTTATGCAGCAACAGAGATCCAGCTAAAACTAATTAGCAAAGATATACTCTGTGTCTGTACGAGCAGTGCTCCAATGCCTAAAGATCAGGATTCCTTAGTGTTACAAAACTTAAACTCTGCAATTTAATTCTATGAAGGCTGTTGGTGTACAAGCTAAGTCCTGTGTCAGTAGGTATTGATATCTTGCTGTCAGACCTTTAGGAGTATTTCTGGCCACAGAAGCAATCAGTTGCCATATAGTCCTGTGCATTTGCTCAAAAAAGGGCCAAGATTTCATAAGCTGGTACTGCCAAGGATCAGTATTCAGATTTTGGGATAGATCTAATTTCCTAGTATTTGAGGAAAACTGGTTGTTGTGCTTCTCTGAACTGACCATTTAGGCAAGACCTTCTGGTTTCCGCTGCAGTCTAATTTGACAAATCAGAGATTTAAATGAGGTCATGGCAAAATGTAAGAGAAAGTATTTTTATTGACTGTGCTATTATGGAGGAACAAGGACAGGAAAACAAGAAATTTCAACACGTAGGCAAGTACTGAATGCAGCTGTGATTTTTGGCCTATGTTTTCTTCTATGTTTTCCACTCACTATCAGTAATGAAATAGTTAATAATGTTGACACTTAAATACCATCTTTAGGTTTTCATGATATGATGGCTCTTTGCTAACAGATAAGCTGGACTATATTCTTTGTGTGGATAACATTTCAATGCTGTAATTGAAGGCAGTATCAAAACTAGGTATAATAAGATCTATAACTGGAATCCAGTTAATGAAACAGAAAAAGACAAGACCATCCCTTTTTACACTGTTTACTCTGAATTTTTTTCAGATTGAATTTTGGTATCCTTTGTGGTGATCGTTCCTGATGAGATTTAACTGTGGTTTTAGTATTAAAGAATTAAGGAAATTAGGAATGAAAAGACTATATTGAGAAAGTTGGTGAGGAAGCTTAAAACTGAGTATCTGTGGAAATTCTGGAGGTCAAAAAGCATTTTTAACTAGTTATGGCTATAATTCTGCTTTCAAAATGAAATTTCAGTTTAATATCCAAGAAATTTTTCAAATATGTATGTTACTTCCTTTAAAAAAAACCCAGTATACCAGACTAAAAAGTTCAGGCTGTACAAAATCATAAGACAAATAGTTCCCACCTCAGACATGTGAACTTTCAGAGTTGCAGACAATGTGAAACGAGCTAGTAACTATAGAGTCACAATACCCCACTGTCATTGTCATTTATCCGCTCTGCCTGGACTGAGGTTCACAGCTACAGTTCTGATTGCTTTTGAGATATGCGGTTTCCAGAGTCAATTAGCAATTTCCATAGTCAGCTTTGTCTTGCTACTCTGAATCCTATATTGCCTGATTAAGCTTTTTCCATACTAGGGAAGAGTTACCTAGCACATAGACTGAGTCATACGCTAAGTCACATATGTGGGAAACACTTTAAAACTGGACTTGAAACCACTAACATAAAATCTAACCCACACCACTGTCCTCTTTCCACTGCTTGGAACCAGTGGGAACAGCACTGATGTCAACACTGGTGTTACTCGAAGTGCCAAGTTTGGAAATTTGTTTCATATCAAATATGCAAAAGGCTGCTATTAGAAAAGCAGTGGCTCTTCCCCCGTGTCTACTGTAAGGTATGATGTCTGATTTTCTCTCTGCATCTCTTTTTGATATATGGGCCAATTCAGTGGCGAAGGGAAAGAACCAATCAATAACATGAATTAGGAGTATGCAATAACTCTCTTCTCATAATGTAACATTAGAAAGGATGCACGATGAAGATGGAAAGAGGACACAATAAATCATGTGAAACCACACCAAAAATAGACTGACAGCATCTGTTCTTTTTGTCTCATAACCCAAAACCAAAATAGCTTTCACTACAACTAAAAGGAGCATATTCAAATCAGATAAAAAATTTTGTCGGGAATGCCTAATTAAAAAATGAAACTCTTTTGAGTATGTGTATCATATCGTAACCTTATAGTACCATTTCACTCTAGAATGTGTCCCCTTTCTTACTACTACAGCACACTTTTTGAAAGTCAGCAATCATTTTTTTCTTTTTAGCTCAGACTAGGGAAATTTGGGCCCCTTGACTGGTATAGGTTGGCCCTGTGACATTCTGAATCCTGCTATTAAATTGTGCTATGGAAGTCCAGTGGAAGAAGAGTTCCGTCTTAACACTGTACTGAAATGAAAGACTCCTGATCCACTAGCCTGCAGGTTTTTTATTTGTGCCATGGAGGAACTCAAAACTGTCAGAATGTATTTTTCCAAATTAAGATTTTTTTTCTGTTAAAGATGCAGTACCTATAATAATAGCAATTGTATTCTTCATTACTTATTAAAATTATATGTATCTACTCATACCTTTTTGACCCTAAACACTGACAAAGAGAGTAATTTAGAAGTCAATTTAATTGCCCTATTTATTCAGATACTATCTCTCATTACAAAAGTCCCCTCCTTATTTAAAATCAATTCATCTTCACCTGGGAAGAAAAAGGAATATATTAGAAAGTCAAGGAGTTGAAAAATAGGAGTGAAATTGACCCATAAATAAGCTTTCTTAGGATATCTAAGAGGTTCTTTATCATAATCATTAGGTATCCTACATGAAATGTGAATAAGAAGTGACCCACAGTTCTGGGCAGACACAGGAGCCATATGAGATTGGGGATGGGTAAATGAGATTGCTGAGGTATTATCTCACTGCTGACGGTTCTCCTTGCTGCAAAATCAGCACTACTGAATGGGGCAAGGGATGGTGTTTTCTCGACAAGTACTAAAGCCTAAGGTAGAAACACTGCACTACAGACATAAGAATGGATGTCCTCATTCATTTCCAATAGTTCAACACCTTCAGTAACATTCTGGATTTCCTCCAAGGGCTATTTTAAGAATGCCTGGAAAAAAACCCTGCATTAAGAAAGGGGTTTTTGACAGGTTTTTTTGGGGGGGGGTAACACTTTCTTTATCAAAATGCAGTCAGACAGTATTTCCTATATCAAGGAGTCCTACACCAGTAGGGTATCAGACAGATTTGATTCATTGACCTTTCTTAACAGCTCTAGATAAGGCACTGAAATTATGGTCAAGGCTGCAGTTGCTGACCGTCATGCTAGAGCAGACCTAAGGGGACTTGACACACATGTAAGCAGCTTTCTTTTTAGCTGTATTTTTTACTGACTGGTAGGTTCACACAAACAGGTGGTAAAACGCCTGTGCTGACTGAAGTCTAAATGAACTCCTGATCTTTCTATTTAAGAACACTTTAATACCATTTTCACTTTATTTTGTCAGTATGATTGCACAATTTTTATTTTCTTATCTTCAAAAAAGAGCAGAAAAGGCCTTAAAATATTTGTTTGGAAATGTGCTTTGAAAATGCAAATATGTTTAATTTGCAGTCAGTTGTAGCAAATTATTTTTTTGAAACTGGGTAAACGGCAAGTAGTTTGTGAGGTTTGTACACACTCTGCAAGTAAATGCTTGATTTTATCTTTGCTCAAAGCTGTACTCCACCACAGTTCTTCTCAACCCTAGAATATCTGATGCATATATAGGCTAAGCTTAAATGATCCTACTTTCCTTTAACAGGTATCATCTGCAAGCTTATCCATATCCCATCATTGCCCACAAAGCATACAGTAAGAAGTAAAAATGTGTGCTGTATAGTACAATACTTCCTGATTATTATATATCCATTCTCAATCCCAAAATAATTATACTTTTTATATCAAAAGTTTTACAGCTTTACCACCTCAAGCAATATTTTACATCTGTCAAGAATGATTTATACAATAATGGCTTAAACTGCAAAATGGAGTCCTCAAAGGAAGAGCTGTCAAATATTTTCACCATAAATAACTTTATTAAAATAAGAACTGATATCCTGTATAAACAATATCTTGCCTTCAAGTATAATTCAGATCATATAGCTATAAGATTAGTGAAAAAAGAATTGTGAGATAGTAAGGAATATATGATATTGCTGCTTTGATATCAAAGTATAACTTTTTAATTAAGCAGATGCTAATGCCTAATGGGCAATCCTCAGAAAAAAATCTGTTAAAAAACAATAGTTCTTGTGACTTGTGTGTGTTTATCTACTCCTCTTTTTTAAAAGGGATATTTACATAAAAAAAGAAATTTACTGTGTCTTTAGTCCCTGAGTACATCCAGTGACAATTGTGGAGCTACTTGTGCTATGAGAACCTGTAAACTTGGACCTTTAGTTTTGGCACCATCTGTTCACATTAACCATTTTTCTCAGTAATTAATTCTTTTGGTAGCTATGTAATTGCCTACTGTGACACTATTTAAACAGGACAGAGAACTAGAACTTTGCTTGGATTGCATAGATACCCTTCTAGAAGGAAAAAGAGTAAGAAGAAATTTAAACCAAAAATAAGCTATATTAACAGTCTTATTCTGATAGAAATACTCCAAGAGTAGCTAGTAAGGCTTTTAGGTGCAGATACTAAAAACTGCTGTGGAGACAGCCTTGGTGTCGTTGGGATAGGGCCTACTGGGTGCCCAAGTGCAGGCCATCTAAACAGTTACACAAAGCTATCACAAGCATTCAATGCTGCTTTGCACCCTCCCCACACTGCACAGGGAAAAGGGCAACAGGCTCCATCCTGGTTACTCCTTTATAAAACCACCATGCGGAGCATTTTTTTCTCCTTTGACCACTCTATCTTCTGTCTGTCATGTTTAAGGCAGTGTAAATTCAAGCAGTTGCCATTTTCTGAATATCAACTTCCTACAAAATTTTTTCCCATCCTTCTGTCCCATCTTCTTGGAGTGTGTAATTTGGCCAAAAGATTAAAGCAGTGAACAAACAGCAGCTTTCAGTCTTGCATCATCAAGATGTTTAAAACTCAAGATCTTGCACTTTCATGGAGAAAAGTAGACTACAGAGCAGTAAAGAACATCAGAATCCTAATTCCCATGTATGTGTGCAACACCATTTTTCTATAGCAAGAATTTTCTTTTAAGCTGAACTTCAAAGCTGGGACATTTTAAAATTATATGAGGTGGTATTTAGAATCAAAAAGAAAAAGCATTATTTATAGAGTGATTTCCTTTCTGATATCTGCATTGCTGGAATTCTGATGACAGGTTAGCTTTATAAGTGATCCCACTGACCTTTGCTTTACTTCAAAATAGTAAAATAATTTTTAATATGATCAGTGGCTTATGTAGAGTAAATGATAGTGTGATGTGGAGTAAGGTTTTATTTGCAATTCACTGGGCATTTAGTCAGGAGTGTGTAATATGGTCTTCAGAACCTCCTATCAGTGGAACCTCAAGAAATTCACACCTTCTTGAGGTGTCTTCCTCCTCCATATGCTTATTATCACGTTAAATATTATACAATGGCTTGCTATGAAATAAAGTGTCAAATCAAACTTTTAAGCAGTGGATAGTTCATTGGAGTAACTTGGGTTACTCACATGGAGGAAGTTACATTTCTGACTGTGCTAGAATTCACCTCTAAAATTGAAAATTGCTGAAATTTACCTCAAGTCTCATACTTAGTCACAGAACACATACAAAATAAGCCACTAACCAGGCACTAGACTCTCACATTTTTAGAAAGCTGTTGATATTTACTTTGTTCCACAACTTGGAGGAAGTCCTTGTTAAGGTATCACTATTCTGTATATTGTTATAATACACAGACTATATATATATAGCTATATGTATATATGCTATGTATTGAAAAATCAAATTTGAAAATTTGCAAAAGTGAAGATGAAAAGTGAGATATATAATTTTGAGTTATTTAGAATAACTATAGAATATGTTCACTAACATTCATTACATTCATCATAGGGGTAGTTTCAATTTCATAACACCAAACAGACTTCAGATTTTCTATCACATTTTGAAAATAAATTGAACAGTAGGTGGAGCAAACAAAAAAAATCTATATATACAAACAATCAAGTTGACAGATAGCCATGCATTTGAATGTCAGACCTATCTTTTATTTTGACAATTTTTTCCTGGTTCACCTGTGTTTGTTTAAATTTAGCAGATCATACAGTGCACATGGCAAATCCTGTTCACATTTAGACAAGTAAAATATTGAGGCAAATAAAGAAACTACTCACAGAAGTGAAGTTACTGAAAACTCTTATGTATAAGATTGTTCACATTGAATAATCTGTAACTCAGCATTCTAAACTATGAAAGATACAGCAATTTTTGATGTCAGAATTCAGCATTTTAGAAAAGGACCTCTCTCTCTCTCTCTGGTAATTGACAGATAAGCAGTATTTTTAAATGCCATTCCCTCCCTCCTAATATTTTGGGAGACTTTAGGACTTTTAAACTACCACATCCCGAAACAGTGCTCCAGGCCGATGGCTGTGAAAGTTAGCAATGACATTCTCCTTTTGCAGTATTATTTTTAACACATGCCAAGTTAATACAAACACAGGATAGATGTGTAAAAGACACACAGTGTCCTGAGAAATCTACGTCCAAGGCACAGTTACAACAACAAATCTTGACCAAAATCTGCTCCAGACCACCAAACCAGATCTAAGAATAAAGGACTCTACTGAGAATCTGCTACGAAGAGTATGCTTAAATATTGGTAGCGTGGGTAGAATGGTTGGCCCGAGTCCTATCTGAATTATACCAGCCTAAGCTAAAAATAATATTACTTAAGTCACTCCAAGATAACAAGAGAATTATTGAGAACAGGATTTAACTCTGTGACTTTAAAATGAGAGAGCACATTGCATGTGATTCTAAAATTGATGTAAACAACACACTGGCACTTCTCCAGAACTAATTTAAGCTCAGCATTTGAATATGAATTTCCTTTTCCTTCTCCCAAGAGTGTACACAGCAAGAGACAAAACAAGGTACACCACAATTATCAATTACTTGAATTCATTTGAAAGATGGGTGTTTCTGTAAATATCTCTGGGCAATTAAAAAAACAAACCAACCAACAACAAAACACTACATATCACTATTATGTATCCTAATTACTTCTCATGCGTATGCATCTTTAAATCTGCAAATACATTTATTCATTCTGTGGTCTGAACAGGAAAAAAAGTGTCAGCAGATTCAGCCATTCTGCATGTATTGAGTCTTTACTGAATACCAGGGAAACTGTTCATAGTCTAGGCAACCTTGAATTTTGACTCTGCCAATACTAGGAAAATACTGGTAGTTCAATTGCAAGTACTTCACAATATCTCAGCTCTGAAAAAGACTTGTCCCTTTCTTTATAAGCAAATGCTTTCTTTATGATAGGCTGTTTTTTTTCTACTTTTAACTTTGTGGTAAAATACTGCATTTAAAGCAAGTTAGGCTTTCTCTATGCTGATTACTTTACATGATTTACATCTTTAAACCAACCAAGAGGAGAACTTCTATTCCAGAGTTGCAAACACTGTGCTGGCTTCATTCAGCTGGTAGAGTAAGCGTACAGTGATATACTCCATACACCCACTACTCTCAGGGCAGATTCCCCTACTGATACACACAAATGTATTTTACTGGACTTCAGAGAAATTACAACACCTCCAGCAAAGGGGCTGGCCAGCACAACATACGCACTTCTTTTACCAATCAACTGCTAACCAAACACAAAAAGTTTTGAAAATAAAACCAGACATTACCATCTTTGTGATAATAGGTGACTTCTACTTTCCTCTCCTCTGACCCCAGCAGGGCTTGAGCAATTTGGGCAATATGATGTCTTTTGGTCTCTGGCCCATGAAGAAAATCACAGGTGCAAGGTTTCTGCATGACATCTGGCCTGGAGAACCCGGTCATCTCACAGAACCCATCATTGCAGTAGATGATAGCACAATTCTGCACTCTAGCATTAGCAATGATGAATTTTTTATCTGCAATAAAAGAAAGTGATGCATTTTTTAGTACTCTTTCAACATTTCTTATAGGGTCGATTGAAGGGATGAATGCTGAACAACCCTTCTTTTCATGAGAATGCCTGAAATACAGAGATTTTCAGTCATTTAATAAAGATAAGTTGATCCATAGCTTTTAAAGAAACTTGAATTAATTTAGAATACATTAAAGATGAATATAGATTTTTTTTAGGAAATAAAACCACATTCAGCAAGTCTCTGTAAATCTCTTTTTGACTTCAAAATTTTGTCTGTGTCAGGCTTCACTGAAGCCCAAGTGATGAGCACCATCCTGTCAGTTGTAACTCCAGGAAAGTCCTTGAAAAGTTAGTAGCTTCTTTTGGGGAGATGAAGAGCCTCAGGGCAGGGGGTTCTACTCAAGTGAAGGACTTCCTAGTGTAAGGTCCAATCATCTCAATCTACTATGTATGGATTTTTGTTGAGGTGAATGACAGGAAATTTATAGTCAGTATTTTTAAACATCTATCTAGAAAATAACAGAAGAAAAAGAAGTTCCTAGAAACAAAAAAAGGGGGCACAGGAAATGATTGTTATGTTGGAAACATTTTGCACATTTCACTGAACTTCTGTGCTTTCATCCATCCTCCTTTCCCAAACTCTCATCTCAAAAAGTTTCAAAAGTTTTCAACTCTTATTGGTTTGTTTCTGTTTACCTTTACAACACACTATTCTCATTGTAGTTATAAACGTGCAATTTTGATACACTTACTGCTAATAACATTAATTTTTACTTACTTACATGCACTAGGAGGTTGCTTGCTTTATAAAAGATTTCTTATATGACACCAAGTAAACAGTGCAAGTCTTCAAAATTTTAAATATGGTCTGTCTTTGAACACAGTGACATATTTGGAGATTTCATTCTTACTTTTTCTGCTGTCTTTCAGTCATGCTGAACTTTCACTATCACTTGCCTATTTAGTACCTGGTGTTTTATTACCGTCAAAAAATATACACTTCACTGGATAAAAACTTTGAGTAGCAATACTGACTTAGCATATAGAGCAGCACTATCTTTATTTTTTTTCTCAAATAATATAAATATTACAAATGCTAATATGGGTTTAAGTATAAGGAAGTATATGAACTGGAATTAGCTGTAAGCGTTCATACCAGGCTGATACTAAAATTATGCTAAATATTTAAATCAATGTACATATATCAAACTACTGCTTCTAAATGAAATTCATTTTAAGCATCAAGTGTTCCTTCTTACAGCTAATAGGAAACTAGAATTCTGGCCAGGAAAAAACACTTCAGCTTCAGCCTCCTCGACAGGTAGTAAACTGCTGCATTGGAAAAGATCTCACAGACTCTCCCTGAGGATGCATTTGCACTGGTTTGATAGATATTTTAGACTTACATAAACAAAAGAGAGAAATTTGACAGCTATATTAAAATGCAGTCATGACAACAAGGTAAGAGAGTATTTCCTCTTTAATAACTCTTCTGCATATTTTCTGTTTCCTCTAAATCAAAGTCTGAAGTTCTGCTTTAATTTGAAAAGGCAATTATAATTAACAGCATTAACAATCATCATCATAATAAATCTAGCTTATTTTTTAGATATTGCACAGACAGCAAGATCCCACATTCTGCTTTTAGAGCCATCTCACTGGTTCAGAAGAAGGTAAGAGATGTAACTTCTATAGCTATATAATATGGATACAGTCAATGATAAAAACTATTCCTTGAAACAGTGTGGGAAAATAGCCCCAACCCCTCCCGTCCCCCTCCCAAGTCTCCCCCGGCCCCAAGCCCACAAGCCAATAATTCAAGTTGGTAATCTGTATTCTAGATCAAAAACATTGCTACTTCTGCCAGGGATCCCCTCCTTACCTCCGGGGTTTTCTTTACAAGCTACAAACTTAAAAATAGTCTGGAGCTGCTGTCCATTTAGTCACAAGCAGAATAAAACTACTATAGCAAAATAGATAGAAAGCGAGAACTTACTTTGCCCTTCAAATTTTCGTATGATTGTACCCAAAAATGTATTTTGTGGTGCCACATGACCTCTGCGAACAGGCATGTTTGTACAAGTCTTCGGTTTTCTGTGCACAATGACTTCTCCAAGGATCTCCTACACGGCTCCAGCCCAAAGCACCGAGCCAGCTACCCTTTGTGACAAATCATCGTCCTCTGGAGCTCGGAAATCTCTTCCCATTAGCACCACTTCTAGAGACACGCTTTTCCTATTGGAGTCAGATTCATCCCCCAGTTTCTTTCTTTCTCTCCTTGCTTTCTTTTCTATTTTTTTTTTTTCCTGGAGGAGCTCGGACGCTATTGTCTGGGGCGGGTAGGGGTGGGGTAAGCAGGAGGAGGTGGCGGGTGGGGAAAGATTACAAGGGTAATCAATCTCTAGCACCAAACATCGCCAATTTTCCAAAGCAAATGGCTGTGACCCGGCAGTTTCCGACGCTGTAGTGGTGGTTTGAGGGCTGGAAGACTAATGTTGCTCCGCTGCCAGAGGGAGTGACGTTCCCCCCCTCCGGGCTTCACCACGGCGCGCAGCAGCTCGGATTACTCAAGCGTGGTTTAGCAAGAGCCAGCCAATAAATCTCTTCAAAACTCAGCGACAAACAGCGACATCAGGAATGAGCTACACCCCAGCAGCACCGCGACGTGCCACGTCCCCCGCCGCGGCGGCTGCAGGGGTCAGCGGGGACCGAGGGCGCTGGCGGCGGGGGGGCCCCGCCACCTCCGGTAGCCCCGGCGAACCCGCCCTCCCGGCACCGCCAGCCCTTTCGCGGCCCCTGAGCGTGGCCCGCCGGGGAGCCCCAGGCGCTGGCAGGGCCGGGGGAGGGAGGGAAGTTGGTACACGCCCCGTCTGGGGCGGGGGGCGGCGCGAGTAGGGGTCGATGTTGAGCGATGGGGAAGCGGGGGAAGGGACCACCGGAGCCCTCGGCATCCTTCCTCTCCCCGGTGGAAGGGATTGCCCCCTCCTACCGCAGTGTGACCGAGGCGAGGGCTTTCCCTCGCCGCACGACCCCCTCCTGGGAGGAAGCGGGATTCCCCCGGCGCCGAAGGCTGCCCCCCGCCTTGCCGAGCAGGTGCAAGCCTCCGCTCGGGGCCGAGCGAGCAGCGCGGAGGGCGCGCCGGGTCCCGCGGGTGCGGGGGCTGAGCGCGGCAGGGAGCCCTCGCCCGGCCCGCGGCGGCACCGAGCGGGTGCCGAGGCCGCCCCGTCGCTGAGCCGCTGCCCGGGACCGCGCTCCGCCCCGGGGCCGGGGCCGGGGCCGCGTCGGGGCGCGACGCCCGCTCGGAGCTGGCCGTGGTGCTGGGGCCGCCTCGCCGGCGCGCACGGAGGCGCCGCTGCCCGCGCTCGGGCCCCGGGAGCGCCAGCCTTCCCCACCTGGCTCCTCTCGGCTTCTCCCATCCCAAAGGAATAGCTGGGGAGGCTCCCGGGGGGAGCGGGTATTATTTTCAGGCTGTAATTAAGGCTTCCTGCGCTACCCAGCAGGCAGAACGGTGTGCGTTCAGCACAGCTCGGCGAGGTGACATGGGGAAGGAGCTGGGGGGCAGCCATGCGATGCTGGAAAGGCATCTTTAGGGTAGTGCAAAGCACCGCCGGCTTCTTAATAAACTCATAGGGCAAAAAAAGAGAGGCACCTGAGCACCGGTCTTTGTAATCACAAGCACAGGATATTGAGCCGGCAAACCACCGCTTCCCACCTGTTCTTCCACGGCATAAACAGGTGTTTCCTTATTCCCGTGAGCTTTTCTCAGGTGTGGCCTTTGTTTCACTGTTACCGTGTGTCATTCTCTATATTTATCAGAGGTGGGGCACAGTCTATTGAGTATGAAGGTGCATTTCTGGACTAGTTTAATTTAATCTCAGTGGAATCATCCTGTATCACAACTGTGAATGATGTCTGAAAATATAATTTATGTATACATAAACTGTATTTATGCTTCATACACTAATGGCTCTATACTAATTACAAAGCCTCAGCTACATTAAGTGATATGTAATGAGATACATAACCAATCTTAGGAAGTGAACATTGCTTATTTCCAGAAGCAAATGTTTAAATCTCTATATTCAGAGGTATGAATCAAAGGAAAAACAGCCACGTACTTTTTTTGCAACAATATTTGGAAGTCATTTTTTTTGATTCTGATAAACACTAGAGAAAAAAACCTCTTAAAATATTTTAAATACTTTTCCTGTGGACAGTGGATGAGTCTTCGACTTTTTCTCGTATTGCTCTTTGTCTTAATGAAGAACATATATTTATATGAAAATGTACTCAAGTTCCCAAAGACAGTAGTAGAAAGAGAAAAGAGGACCATATTTATTCTAACTTTCTATAACACCTAGCATCTCGTCAAGTCATAATGGCCAGCAGTGATGTCATTCTCATTTTTACAGTAAAAATGTCACTTTGATACTTCTATAACAGCAATAGAAATAATCACAATAAAACGGTGACCTTTACTGAACAATCAGTGTTTGCTTCTAGTATTTAACAGTTAGCAAACTAGATCAAGTACAGGCCAGTAGAGTCCAGAGTCCAGTGGGTTAGATGCCTGTCTGGAAAGAAAACAAGAAATAAAAAATATAAAATGCTTTTAAGAATTCAAATTTCACTGAAGCCCCATCTTTTCATGTTAAATTTGAGAGGCACACTATGCTTGCCTGAAAACTGAAGGCACCAGAACTCCATGATTCTGGAGAACCCTTTTTGTTCTGTCTCCCTATGGTAGCTTGAACTTTGGTGTTGATTATGTGAATGCATATTAGAGTCTTCTTTTTTTCCCCTTTTTATCCACCTTGGTTGGTTGGTTGTTTTGGAACTGATCAAGATAACCCCAGTCAAAGCAAGATAACTGCTGCTGAAAGACAAGATCTGAGATGTGGTTTTTAGCAGGGAATGAATTCACAAAAATGATGGGTTGTAATAACTACAGGAGCAATAGGTGACATCAGAAAATCTTTCATTGTGGTGATTTACACTCCTGCAGTCTTGTAGATGATCTATTGCCCTTGGAGTGCTTAATACTCATAGTGCATATTGCTTGATAATTTTATGCAGCAAGCCAATAGTGAGAAAAGTGTGAGAGGAAAATATATTAAAATTGGACAGCTAACAACAAACACAGAGAAAGTAATGTGGAAGAATTTGCATTTGATTGGAAAAATATGCAGGCAAGTGGGGAAGTTTGAATTCATTATAAATATGCGTCTCCAGTGTGATTAAAGAAATGGAGAATGCCATAGAGATATATGTTTTATCTGTAAAGTTGTACAGTTGCTAACTTTACAAGAGACCAAAATACCGAGGGAGAGTGTCTGCGGAGCTCAAGTCCATCCGGCTTGGCCGATCCCGTGTCCTCTGCCCCCTTGTGGCATTGGCCCTTGTGGCACCACCCTCGCCGCAGCCCAAGGATAGCTCCCCAGCGAGCGCTGCTGCTCCTCAGCAGAACTATATATGGAATTTCCTGGCCTCAAGGAGAGCAGCTGATTCTGAAATAGTGGTTACAAGGTTTTCACTTTTAACTGCTTCCTTCTCAAGTTCCTTAAGAGAATTTAGACGAGTATATGCCTAAAGACGTGTTACTGATCTCTTTCAACATCTTGGCAGTTAGCAATTAAACCTGGTACTGTCAGGAAAAGATAGCTTTGGGCAAACGGCTCTTCCTTCCTTCCTTCCTTCCTTCCTTCCTTCCTTCCTTCCTTCCTTCCTTCCTTCCTTCCTTCCTTCCTTCCTTCCTTCCTTCCTTCCTTCCTTCCTTCCTTCCTTCCTTCCTTCCTTCCTTCCTTCCTTCCTTCCTTCCGCCCTTCCTTCCGCCCTTCCTTCCTTCCTTCCGCCCTTCCTTCCTTCCTTCCGCCCTTCCTTCCTTCCGCCCTTCCTTCCGCCCTTCCTTCCGCCCTTCCTTCCGCCCTTCCTTCCGCCCTTCCTTCCGCCCTTCCTTCCTTCCGCCCTTCCTTCCGCCCTTCCTTCCGCCCTTCCTTCCTTCCGCCCTTCCGCCCTTCCTTCCGCCCTTCCTTCCTTCCGCCCTTCCGCCCTTCCGCCCTTCCTTCCGCCCTTCCTTCCTTCCTTCCTTCCTTCCTTCCGCCCTTCCGCCCTTCCGCCCTTCCGCCCTTCCGCCCTGCCCTGCCCTGCCATTGTTCCAGATGGCATAGGATATTTGTGTTGCTTTTACCATGTATATCCTGCATGCCCCTGTAATTTATTCATCCATCTATGTTACATATACTCACAATTTTAAATAAGGCTGGAATTGTCTTCAGAGCTGTCAAGAGAAATACCAAAACTTTATTTTTAATCCCATTTTGTGCTAAGATGGCCTTTGTGACTCCCTGACAGGTTGATGTCTCTTATCATCTCCTTTAGTTTTTATCAGTCTTGCTTTCTCATCTCTTTAATGTCTCTCCAGAATTTCAAGTTATAGCACTAGATTTTGTTTTAATCCTTCACAATAATATGACCATCATTTAGATTATGACTGTCTGCACTTCAGGCACAGGAAAAGTATGCAGTTGCCTGGGACAACAGACTGCCAAATTACTTCTGTTGGAGAAGATAGAAATCAGCTTCTTGAACATCATGAACATCCAAACAGCAAAGCTCTGTTGATGCTGCTGAGAAAGGCACAAGGTGAGTGTGGTGGCAATTGCTGCCAGAGCTGGCTCCTTCAAGCAGTACTTTGTCTTTGCTTGCGCTGTGCTGATGCCCCAGGACACCAGGTCATTCTTAATTCTAAAGCCACATGATCTAGACAGCTACCTACATAGGAAAATGGGAATGCTTTATTATTGGTGTTACAAAATTCACCTTGAATTAGGTCTGATTATGGTTATTTTGTGTTTCACTTTTTCTATCTAAGAAAAAAAGGGTCCTATTCCTGGCAAGACCCCTAATGTCAATGAGATTGCACAGAGGCAATTATTGTATTTGGCCTTAAAGCATACGTCATCATTGTGTCTGCATATGGGTCTTATTAGTATTCAGGACATCAGATATATACATGGGAGAAAGATTGTCAGATTTTTAGGATGACAAAAGAAGTGTCTGCACAAAATTACAGTCTAAAAAGTGAATAAAAATTTCTATTTAATCTTACAGCTAGTTTAATCAGTAATAAAAAAGTTATTTTTTGGATTTCATTCACTGTATATTTTACATGTAATTCACTATGAGAGACAGGAATTTAATGACAAGAATATGAATTATAAATGCAAAATCCATAAGAGCAGAACTTCTGTAAGCTGAATTTCCTAGTCTATTAAAGATAACATCACACGTGAAAACAGTATGACAGCAAGCAACTTAACTTTTTCTGTAAGGATTCACAAGAAGTTGTTAGTTATTCTACAGTATCCATTGCTATTATTATGTGCTATATGAGAATGCCTAGGGATTCAGAACTTCATGACTTAGGATCATTTTGGATTTAGCAGGTAGGGTATGAAAAGAGAATTACAAAAACCATCAACATATCCATCTACTCAATGCCCTGCCAGTGGATCGTTCCCTTTAGTATATTTGCATTTGTATTATTCATTTAGGATTTAAATTATTAAAGCAATGAGGTTTGCACTTCTTCCTCTGAGAGACTCTTTCAGTATCTCTCTGTCTCACCACAGGGCTTCATTCCCTCATATTAAGCCACAATTTTGGTGTGGGCTCTTGCCTTGGGGGTTTACAGCATTTAGATGCACCCTGTGTTTTCCTGGCTTCTTGGCCTGCAATGGGTGCTTCAGGCTACTCTGTGCTGACCTTCTCTGGCCAGTGTAGAGCATCAGAAATGACCCTAGCATGTGCTGATCCTCTTCAAGAGTTTCTAGTTGGATTACAGTGCTATGACTCTATGATTCTGACAGCTGTCAGTCCAGAAAGAACGTTGATTGTAATTAGGCTAGACATGAAACATACTTCTATTAATTTATTTGTTTCCTCCTACTATATATAGAAGAATTTTAATGGTATACAAAGACAGTACACTGCTCCATATATTTGTGAGTAATTCTGTACCACAGGAAATGTACTTGAAGATAAATATATGCATTCTCCATAATCTGTCTTCCATCATAACATAAATTCAGGTATGATATTTTATAATAATACTTCATGCAAACTCATGTAAGAACTATCATGCTTAGTATTATATCACAAATCTTAAGTTTTAATCTCTTCAGAAGTATATGCCTGGAAAATATCAAATGAGCTGGGGAAAGGGAAAAAATTAATTGCTAAAGCATAAAAAAATTAAGTTATTATCTGTAAGTTACTAATTGAGCTAGATCCATTTCTAAGATTAATTATCTTTGTACTCAAATTCCCATTGCCTTCTCCACAGTGTATTCAAATATTAAGTGTTAGGACTGCCATCTGTCAGGTGAGGCTCATTCCTTTTCTTAGCTTCTCACTTGAATAAACTGCGGTTAGAATTCCTTCTTCTACATCTGCATGTTCTGAATGTGTTTTTATCAATAATAATAAAAGACTGCACCTTGCATTTAGAGCAGATTTGTGGTGATTTCTGGCTCTCACCCTGATGCCAATGAAAAGTACAGCAATGGCCTAGACCTTCCTGAGGTTACAAGGTTTCTGGTTTTGCCTGAAGTTCCTCCTAGCTCAGTTGCAGCAAGGTTCTGGTGTGTGCGTCCTCAGGGAAAGGTAGCCTGGACCAGGACTGTCAGAGTGAGTAGCCCCTGCACATTCTCTGCTGGCCCAATTTCCTTTCACAAATTTCAAACAGTTTAGTTTCTAAGCAATAATAAATAAAAATGTGCTGTATCAAAATCTTTCACAAAATGAAATTACTGTTCCCAAGCAGTTTTGTAGATGCCCCTCTCTACTGGCAGGGTTAGCTTCAGAGAGGTCACAAGATGAAGAAGATTATTTCTGTTCTTCAGCCTTTTTCCTCAGATCAGCATATAGAAGCTGAATTTCTCCTTGGATAATGTTTCCATATGCTGCTCGTTTAGCAAGCAGTAGATAGCCAGAACTCCAGTTTTCCCTTCCTCTGCCCTGAAGCAATTGGCAGCGAGGCATTGCTGAGCAGCTGTAGGGGCGAAAAAGGACAGCAGCTGCTCTGAACTTGGTTCATGGTAACACTTTTCCTGAGAGTGACCAAGAGGCAGTGAGACCTTTTATCTCGTTTGGACAATATCAAATTGGATGTGCTTTCAACCAGTAATCATGTACAAATTTCTTTCCAGTAAAGATAAACTTTAAGGTCAATAAAATACAGATTTGAAGCATGTAAGTGGTTCCTTTTGGACACCGGTGTCCTGGTAGTACAAATAATCTAAGCAGATTGAAAAAAAAAATTATTTTAATAGATAAATATGGGGGTTTTTTGTTCCCTTTTCTTGGGCTGATCTGCTATGATATGGTTTTGCATAAATTTTGTTCCCTTTTGCCTTTTGTGTCATGTTTCCCCTTGGTTTCAAATTTCTGTCTTCACTGCTTGACTACTATCAATACTACTACTCTACCTACTAGTTATAGTCAGTTATTTGTGGTTTTCAGCCTCAAAGGCAGAGGAATAGAGGGAACAGGGAGATGGAAGTATAGATGACCAGAAACTAACCTGAAACTGGTCTGGAATTATAACATGCACTGAAATTTAGTAGTCAAAATTTAATATAAATTCAATCAGTTTAGGGGGAAAAAATAACTTCCATCAACTCTAAATGCAGTTTCAGATGTTTATTCCAGCTTCAGAATGTTTTTTCTATTTGTGAGGATGTTTGTTATATATCCCCAAAGACCCTGTAGACCTCAGTCAGAGCGCAGTAAGCTTGAGAAATCTGGATATGTGTTCCAGAACACAGCGTAGCAAATTCCTATTTCACTCATAAGAAATAAACCACACCAAAATAGTACAAGGCTTTAGTGTCGATGGTTCCATACAGTCTTGATGAAGGCGAATTTATTTTTCCTAAATATCTCAGTAGTAGTATATTGTGTTTCTATGTTAATTAGAAAGCCCCTGCAATCAGAGTTTGGTTTTTCATTTTTAGTGTTCCATACCTTCTTTGCTCTTTCTGCATTCTGTTAACATACTTTACACAGTCACTTCATCTAAATAAGGTAACTGCAGTTTCTACACTGTGCTCACTTAGTCATTAACGATTTTATTATTAGCATATTCTAACACTCAGTTCTGTAGGCGAAGCTTTCTCCACCTGGCATGTATATTTTCTCCCTACAACTGTATTTTTCCACATTTATTTTTTCAGTGTTATTCTCACAGTAATAATATTTTTCTGTAACTGTGTAGAGTCCAGAATCATGTAGACTAATTCTTCCTGACACTGTACTTACCAGTGCTTTTGTTCACATTGCTGTCAAAAATAATCTGCAAATATCCAGTTCCCATATTTCTTTTTCAATATTTCCACTCTTCTTTCATAATATCATAGCATGAGATCATGTCTAATTATATGAAAAAAATCAGCATTTGTCTAATTCATTTGAAGAGATACCCATATCCTGAAACAGCATTTTCCTCTGCAAAGGTAGTCAGCTGATCTGCTGTCTGTGCAGCTAAAATACATGTAGTATGGGCTACATTTCCAAACCCAGGTGCCTGTCTGGAGCTAACGTCTCCAGAGTTGTATTGATACAGCTGCAATTGAGTTGGGAGATTTTTCATCAGTGCTAAATACTGTATTTAATAACCCTGCTGAAGCCAATATGAATGGCAGTTCTTTGGCAAGTGAGCGTTTTGCTCATGATCTGTGATGAGAGAGAGAGATAATTGATGACGTATGTTGTTTTGTGAAAGTCTTCTGCTGCCTAACACAGAATTTATTTAAATAACCTCTCCTGTATTTCCCATCTCTGCCATTATGTCTATTTGATTGCAATACAAGTCAGATGTATATTTTCAGTCTAGTTTTTCTAGCTCTTGTCTTTCATCCAGTTCAATTTATTCATCAGCAGAATAATAATTTCAGATGAAAGTCAACTTTTCTGCTGGTAAAGAGTAATAAGAGTACCGCTATACTAAAATATATATTCAGAAAGAGCAAGATTATCTCATTATTACACATTCATTTATTTTTTATTTTTCTTTTTATTGTTCTTTTTTAAGTTATTTAAGATAGATGTATCACAGTAGAGACATTAATTCTGTTGATGATTATGATAATTTTAACTATTTTTACTCTTTATACTTATTTTCACAGTGTAATAGCCAAACTATCCAGATATGTTTTTTGAAAGAGGAGTTCCTCTGTACATGCTGTAGCACCTGAAGCAATCACTCAGAAACTGTCCTTTAGCTCAGTTAATCAGGTGATCACAGGTGATTTTGAAAGTCTGGTTTCACAATTGTTGAAAAAAAATCGATATAGACAGACATTAATTTTTATGTGATTAGAGCTAGATATTAATTTACTCGTTTTCCTCATATGCTGTGTCAATAGCGGGAAAGAAAGCACAGCCAGGATTTTAAAAACCACCATGTTTTTGTGTCAGGTTAGGACAATAATGCACAATTCAGATGACTTCCTATCCAAACTTGCCTCCAGACTTCCACATCCTGACAGATCCATGGGCAGATTCAGACACAGAACTGTACTGCTGAAAACATAGGCCTTGTTTTTATTCCAATTCATCATGAAAAAAATAAATTCATGAAGTCATATTGAATATTGAGAGAAAATATTTCCTAAAGGCATTTTTAGTTTTTCTCAGGAAAAGATTATTTTTATCCCCAGGAAATACTGATATTATGGGAAGTGAACATTCCAAATCAGAGGACTGTTCTGAGGGAGAATTTGTGATAATCTCAAATAGTGATTTCATTGTACTGGCACCTGAAAAGTCAAGACTGCTATGGTTCACCTGAAAGTGAATATCAGTTTTCAGACCTTGTAAAGTATCCCAGTCTAGGGCTATACATCCTTTGAGGCTAAGGGGTACTAAATACATCTTCAGTTTAGGACAAAAATCTAATCCCATTTAGTGCTTCAATAGTCCTTTCTCTTCTAATCTCACATACTCATGATGATTGCCCAAAGAAGCCATGCATTCCCCTTCCTTGGACATTCTCAAGACTGAGCTGTATAAACTCCTAAACCACCAGGTCTCACAGTTTCCCTGACACTGTTTTGGGCAGGAAATTGAACCTTCTGAGGTTGTTCACAACTGTATTGTCATATGATTCCATGATGGTATGTTTGATATTTTCAGATATACTGAGATTTGGTTTCTGGTTATTCAGAATGTGCAGATGAGGTTTTAATTATGCCACTTCTTTCTCTCTCTAATATCTATGTGCTGACCTCATATGGCTCCCTGAAGTCCATGGTTCCATTTCTACCATTAGCTGAAATCATCAATGGTATGAATAGCATTCCCCAGGCTTGAGATGTTCCATAAGTGATACATAATTGATTTACATTTTAAAAGGCTGTCATACACATGTATGCTAGCGGGATACTTGTTGGTGATACCTGAAACCTTTTCAGACTAAACATTAAATATAAATCCAGAGTACTTACTTGTACCCTTTATTCTTCTTTCTTAACTATCTAGACAAAAGCGACATTTCTCATAACTCTCACAGTTCCTTTGCATTAGTACTGCTTTTCTCTCATGAGAGTTAGATGTCTTTTAGTAATATTTGTTAATCTACCATAAAATACTTCCAGTTCTATAATTCTTTTTTTACGTTCAGGGATAAGACATTTATTTCTTCCACTTCTCCCTTGTGCTGGCATAGCACAGGAACTTTGCTGATCCTTCTCACAGATGGAAGCTCATGACTACATTGCTTGGTTACCAGATTTCCCTCTATTGTGTCTCTCTATCCTCAGCACTGACATGTTTGCCTTTTCAGTAGTCAAGTGAGCAGGGTAATTTGAATAACTGCTGTAGAGGTAAAGACACAAGGGGTTTGATTTAATTTTGTTTAAATGTTAGTAAATGAAATGTAATCTGATAGTGAGTACTAGAATCACCGTGCAGATGACAAGTGTTAGGCAGATCTTATTACCTGGAATAATTGAAAACTGTCTGCTTTCTATAGCTTTACTCAGCCTTCTCCATCTTAGAGTTAAAAAAATACGTGATGCTCTTGATGAATTCTGAAAAAGGATCATAAACTAACTTAGTTCTAGTTCAGTTTCCATGAGAAGTAGTGAAGGCGGGTGCACCAGCCAGCGCTCAAAGGAGATGGGTGTGTGGACAAGCAAGAGCCAAAGTGTGCACGTCAGAATAATTTGGATTGGAATAGTCATGTTCAAAAAACTAAATAGTCATAAGAGAACAATTTATTAATCTCAGTTCTCAAAAACTAACTTGTGATCCATGTTTTGTCACCCAGAAGATTCCAGGATGGGTGTCCCATTTGTGTAATTTACTTTAGGTATGAATAACCTCAGGACTCTGTTTCATATGTTTTAATCTTTCCTGTTGATCTTCTAAGTGAATATTTTACTGCCAGAAAGAATTCCTGAAAGTGAAAAAGGAAAATAAATTATCAATATTCTGTTTTATATCAATAGAATTACATCTCCTGCTGCTTGAACACACACACATTCATGGGTGAATTTCAGACAAGCCAGTAGGTATCAGCAGGTAGAACATACCTGATAAGCCAAAAATATTGCATGTATTTTTAACCCACAAGGACGTGAACAGCTCTGGGTCTTGGAACACTTTATCAATTTATGAATCTAAGAATCTATAGAGCATTGAAATCCTTCCAAAATAGTTCACACTTGAGACAGATCATGGCATATGATAATATGGTAGTGGAACCCTGGCTATAATGCCATCTGCTTTTCCTGTGTGAAAATACCTCAGGAAGGATGGCAACATTATAGTGATACGTGACAATCACTGCTTAACAGCACATCTCGTTCAAGCCAAATTAGCTTATTTGAGAACATGAAAGGAAGTTAGATTAAGGGGGAAAATAATAATTATTTTTGCCTAAAAATATATAGAATTAAAAATGTCTAGCATTATATGTAATCAATTATGTCAATAATTGTATTTTACACCTTATTTAGTTTTAAAACTTTTAATATTTCTGGATAAATAAATTGTCAATAACTTGTGTGTTTAGTGATTACAAGACGTTTTTAGCATCTGCTGTCTTTTACAACTACTAGCCAATTCATTTTACCTTAGTTTTGCTCTCTGTGCTATATAATGTCTCTGTATTGTTGCTATATTTCCAGTGTTTGATTGGATATCTGAGATTCAGATATAAATATTTAGGATATTCTTCAATAGTAAGAAATTTCTGAAAGGTAGCAAGGGATTCAATCTTTAAAGATGATTTTTTTTTTCCTTTGTTTCTGTTAGGCAAATTACTTCAAGAGTGATTCAGTAAAACAAAAGGAAATTATAGGGCTTGGATTTTTATAAAAGAAGAGGAAAGATGTACTTTTTTTCAGGGGATCCTAAGCTACTATAAATGTCTCCAGAACTCAGCTTTTCACAGACAAGTATCCCTCCTCTCCCCCTCTTCCCACAGGTTGATGCATCAGTCAGATTCTAATAGGCACTTTTCCAGCTTGTGTTCATGAAACATTTTGCAGTCTGTGTTTATTTTTAGATGGGAGGTACTTACATGATTTTCTTGATATCAAATTTTTCTCATTCTTTTTATTAAACGCTATCCTGTTTTTTATATATATATTAGTAACTTATACTTCCCTAGTAACAAAATCCCCAGCAAGTATGCATTTAAGCAGAATAATGCCAAAAACAGGCAGCACATGACAATAGACTTCCCTGCAACCTACTGCTACTAAAACATTTCAATATAGAAAAACAGCTACTTTAAGGCTCGTATTACTCTCCCATTTCTAATAATTTTAAGGGATCTAATTATACTGTTTTTCTCCAGAGAGTTCTGTGAATTAAGTTATTCCACTGAAGTCAGTACTGCCATGTAGTACAGAATTAGAGTCATAAAGGGGACCAGTTGTTTCCTGATCCTCTGGTGAAAAGGTTCTATGGGATTAGAAATTAACTGGTTTATGCATACCCAAGTTAATAAAAAGATACCAAAACCGTTTTCTTTTAATCTACAGCTGTAATTAGGCAGCTAAGTTTACAAAAAGTGAGTTTTTCTGATATCTGTTAGACCAGTTTCTAAAACTTTGCCCTTTAAAGGTAAAGCACCAGACAGTTTTGTACAGGATCTTGGTAGCTGAGTTTAGATACCTCTTAAGTGTTGAGCAAAGGAAGCAAAATCAATTTGAATACTATTTCTATCTTTAAAATTAGAATTTCCAAGGGAATTCTATTTCTTTAATATGAGATGGAGGAAACAGTGAAAGAATCCAGTAAGAGGCTCATTAAAATGCCTAATTCTAATTTTTTCTTATAAATTAGGTACCCGTTCCACTTGCTGCTATTGTGATATTTTCTTTTACAAATACTTAAAACAAATAAGTAGGTTATTAAGAGCAGGGGTGATCCTCTACCTTCACAGCCCAAACATTTAACCTTATAATTAGATACAGATATCTGCCTCAAGGACAGTATTTTTTTGTGAAAATTCTGCCTACTTTTGGACATAGAAACACATGGCTCTTCAATGTCCCTGTGATCACAATGTCACTATTATATTTGTATTTTCTTCCAAGCTAACTATATTATAAAAGCAAAAAACCTGCAAGTTACACTGTAATTAATCCTTGAAAGACAGTGTGCCTATAATTATGATCACAGGAACAAGCAATCTACAAGAGTGTATTTACTCTGGGCTGTGTTCATCAGAAATCATCCATGAAGGCCCATGGCAGGTACTGAAGGTCACGGATCATGGCTCTGCCAGGCTATTTGTTTGAGCTTAATCTCTTAAAATAGTGTGAAGGCTGCATTGTTTAAATCAATCAGTCAAGAATGTCAGGAAGCAGAATATGAACTTTTGTCAGAGAAATTAAATTGCACTCCAGCATGTTTTATGATAGTAATTGCACTTTATATGTATTTTATGGTAAGTCTCCATTTCACAACTTAATAACTGTAGCAGGTTTCTGTATTCTCGCACTGAGAAGCAGCAGCAAACTGCGTAATAGCATTAGCCAGGTGTGATGGTAGCATTTTGGGATTCATACAGTCTTTCTTTAGTTTCATTGGATGAAAATTTACTTTCTCATAAGAAGAGAAAATTTCCTTCACTTTCTGGTTTTGATACTAACTCACGCTTGACTAATTTGTGGTAATACTGTTATCTATGTGGCCATACCTGTTAAACAGTTTAACTGAGCTGTTTTTTTTTTTTTTTTTAACAGAGAACACAAGGACAAAGTGGGAGAATAAGAAAATGGGAAAGAGAAGAGAGGCAAAAGAAGTTTGATAGCAACAATACCAGAATGCCTTCCAGGAATATCTAGGGTTCAAGCAAACTCAATGGAGGCAGAAGCTTTATGTGAATCCTTCTTTTTTCGTCTACTTTTGTTAGATTTTTGATGACTCAAGCTCAACAGTGTCATGGAAGATCCTTGTATTCTCAAGGTATGGTGGGGATGACCCTCTCCTTGGATACCGGTTAAACCAGCAGTGGTGGTGCCAACAGCATTCCTGTAGACAAGTAATATAGTCAGAGAGTAAAGCTGGCTTTAAGTGAAGATATGCACTCACATCTGCAGAGCAAAAGACTTTTAAATGAAAAGACTTAGTGCCAGGTCTTCCTTGAATTTTAAACTTGTCCTTACTAAATTAACAGAAGGGGTGAATTATGTACAGGTACACTGACTCCCCTTAGGAGAGAGCATGTATCTTCAATACTGATTTTGAATCCTCGTCTTTAAATAGAAATGCTATTGATGGAGGGAAAAGCTGCTGTCAGATTGCTATGCTCTGTCTATAGTCTATTTGCTGTAAAATGGAAAATGACCCAGGGAAATAAATGTGCTATGCAAGTCTGAGTAAGAAAGCTCTGATAGAAAATATTTATTTAAAGAGAAACAGTTTACCTGCATATGTGTTACAGATTTTAAAAGATCTAAACACCTGGAGCTGGTAGTTGTCTGTGCTGTCCTTGCTAATGTGAGAGGAATCCCAAACAGTGTGTTGACTAAAATCCTTACATGTTTACATCATGTCTGCGGGGTGTTTACATTCTTAAATGGCATGTACCCAGGAATCTGAAAAGAAACCAAGCAGTGATAATTTAGCACTTTGGAATGAAGTACATAAGATATACACTTTAAAGCAAGGCTATTGCCAATCAAGTCAGTCACCAACCAAAGGCATTAGAAATAAACAAGAATAAATAAATAGCAAATGTGAAGAATTTTAATTTTAAATTAATTTTAAAGTCATAGAATCATTTAGTTTGGAAAAAACCTTTAAGATCATAGAGTCCAGCTGTTAACCTATCAAGTTCATGACTAAATCATGTCCCCAAGTGCTACAACCACATGTCCTTTAAATGACTCCAGGGATGGTGACTCAACACTTCCCTGGGCAGCCAATTTCAATGCCTGACAGCCCATCAGTGAAGAGATTTTTCCCAATATCCAACCTTAACCTCTTCTGGAGCAACTTGTGTCCATTTCCTCTCATCCTATCTTTGGTTACCTGGGAGAAAAGGCTGACCCCCACCTCGCTACAACCTCCTTTCAGGGAGTTGCAGAGAGCAATGAAGCCCCCGAACCTGTATTTTTTTTTCCAGGCTAAACAACTCCAGCTCCCTCAGCTGTACCTCATGAGACTTGTGCTCCAGTCACTTCACCAGCTTCTGGACAAGTTCCAGCATCTCAGTGTCTTTCTAGGAGAGAGGGGCCTAAAACTGGCTCAGGATTTGAGGTGTGGCCTCACCAGTTCTGAGTACAGAGGGACAGCCATAGTCCTGTTGGCTACACTGTTTCTGATACCTTGCTTGGAAGAGACTCGGGTTCTTCACCCAGAGGGTGCCTGGGCACTGGAACAGGCTCCCTAGGAAGTTGTCACAGCAGCAAGCCTGAGAGAGTTCAGGAAGCATTTGGACAATGCTCTCAGGCACATGGTGTGACTCTTGGGAATGACCCTGTGCAGGGCAGGGAGTTGGACTCGATGATGCTTGTGGGTCCCTTCCAAATCAGCATGTTCTGTGATTCTCTGAAATGGCAGCAAGAAAAAGGGTGTGGCTTTGTAGGATGTGTACAGTTTAGATTTCATGTCATTATTTTCATTATGTAAACTGCCAACAGAAAAAAACCAGCAAGGGATAGCCAGATTATTTCTACTATTTACTTGGATGAACATAAATTAAATTTTTCAGATACTTGTGGCCATATGTTTATGTATGACCCAGATTTCTTCTCTTTATGTTAGTACTGCTTTTGTTCTTGATTCACATTATCATAGAGCAAACTAGAAAATAATTCTTCTCCTTTTTAAAAATTTATTTCTGAATAAACAAATAATTTGGTATTTAAATAGGCAAGAACTTGGAAATTATTTCTGAGGTATGGTTACACATTGCTAGGTAGAGTACCATTACATCTATGAAAATTATATTCTGTGACATTGATCATGCTTTATTTTTAAAGAAATGGATCAATTTCAGTTAGATAACTAAGAGTTCACAGAGCTGCCAGTTAAATCATGCCAAGCACTATGAAAATACTATGGCAAATAGCAAAGTAGAATATAAATATGACACTCCTTATAAATGCCTATTCCCTAATTATCATCTGAACTTTGTCACAGTGAGACAGCATTAAACAGGAAAGTTTTACCTGACCTGTAGAGTTAAATATTAGCTAGCTTTAGATTAAAATATAGGCAAGATGAATAGACTTCAACTTTGATCACAAAATGGGGCAATTGAATAAGTGAAATCGAAACTGTGCAATTATAGCATTTCACACAGAGGAAGCATAGAAACAATGGATAACAACAGACAAAATGATAATTCCCTGGATACATGAAAAGAATATGGGGGAAAAAAGAGTAAAAATTGCTAGAAGAAACTTCATGTACATGGGCAGGTAAGAAAATAAATGAATTTTTGTATCAGCTTGGCATAACTTCTGAACAATTCAGTGTTATTCAGTGGTGTCAGATATTGCTGAAACATCCAAGAATATAACATCAATTGAAAACTGTGACCAGTTAGGGATATGAAGGGATTATAAGCATTATTCATGCTTTTTTTTCTTCAGTGGCCACCAGTATGATGGAAAATCTATTTCCTTCTACATTAAATCCCTAAATGTCACAAGATAGTTAAAGAATATTTTTACAAAGTGCATCCTTCTCTGGAATAAATGACCACGGATGTGCTGATTTCATCAGAGCTGTGCCATTTTATGTTATTCAGATACCTGGCCGAATTCTTTAATGTTTATTGAAAAATAAAACTTTGGAAATATGACCACATGAAAGCTCATGTTGACCTTCAGAAAGACACTAAAAAAAGTCGGTGGACTAAGATACCCCTCATATAAAGCATCAGAAGATAGAAATCTATGACTCTGTATTAACACTGAAACACAGCAGTTTCAGTGTTGGTTGGGCTCAATGAACTTAGCAGTTTTTTCCAACCTTAATGATTATGATTCTATAAGTGATTCCACTCAGATCATTAGAACAGTCACTTTATAATATCCAGCTTTGGATTAAGGCAAAACAATTTTAGATTTTTTGCATGGCCATCAGATTTTGGAATTATCTAACGGGACTTAAGTGCCTTGTCCTTCATAAATCAACATAAATATTACTTTGTCATGATAGCTAAACAAATCTCGGTTATTGAGTTTGTTGACATCTTACCTAGTAGGTCTAAGAGAGATGATTCCAGGGCACCGCTGTCTTGGGGTGCTGACTTTAACATCATGGCTTTAGAAGCTGGCACTAATTATGTATGTTTCCAAAAAATCTATCCTTTCCCATCTCTGTCTTCTTGTTTTGCTCCTGTGCCGCCTACTCCCGTATGCCAGAACAAGTGTTCATGTACTCACAGTTCAGGTTGAAATCAACCTAGAAAAAGAATTGGTGGAGGACAAAACTTTCTCTTTTAGCAGGAACCCCAAGTTATGTATGCTTAAACCAGTGATGCTACTTAAGAAATGTGATTAAGGCACTGGGGGAACTCTGCTATTACCAGCCCAACAGAGGGTCCTCTCTGCTGTATTTCAAGAACAGGAACTGTCTCATCACCTGTCCTCCTGTTTCTCTGAGCCCATGAGCTGCTGTAGCTGCTTAGGCTAAGTGTTGGAACTAGAAACACTCATTTCTTCTCCCAGTTACTTAAAAAAGAAGGTTTCATATTCTTTTAGAAGCAATAAAAATACCTATGTATTTATGGGAAACGATGAAGTCTTTCTGCCTTTATCACTTCAATAGGGCAAAGAGATGCTGCCAAGGCTAGGAGTTGGAAATATCCTGAGCTAACTCGACCCAGCCCTGATTGTCTTAGACTTGAAAATAGATTTTAGGATATTCTCTTTAAAGATCAGCATATAAGATACCCATACTGCTGGTTGGAAAACACATTTAAACACTTTTGAGCAGAGAAAGTGAATAACCCATCAGACAGAAAGTAATTAACCAGATCGGGCTTCTGGCCTTTTTGTTTGCCTTGCAAGGTATTTATACAACAGTATTTTTAATCCAAGTGAAGCTGGAAGAGAGCTAAGGAAAGAACAAAAAGTGTTTTTTGGTCATGGTTGGAGAAACTTTATTTGGATGACCATAAAGACCTGTGACTGGACGTCATTTACTCTGAACTGGTACCTGACCACAGGTAAGAAAGTGACATTAAAATCATGTTGCTGTGGCACACAGGAAAAAAGGTGTGTAACCAGATATTAATTAACTTAGGAAAGGAGTCAGGGAAATACTTAACGTCTGCTTGGAGACATGACAAGTGATAAGGTTGGTTAATTAAACAAATATTTATGGATAATTTATCTGAGATTTTCAGAAAAAGATTCTATTTTTGTTTGGTGACTATTATGTCCAGAAAATTTGTGGAACAAGGACAAAAGTTGAATAGTTCGCTTGGTGATTGATGTGGGATATAATTACTGATTATATTAATGGACATTTTTATTTGACTAGTTCTGAGAGATAATGAATAATCATTCAGTGGTCTTGGTTATCAATAACATAGAATTAACCACTTGTAGCCTTGAAAACAAAAATAAAAACATGTATTCAGGTGTAAACCTCAAATGTTGGGTTTTAATATAAAGAAGCCTGTGACTGCCTCTTTCTCCACAGGGCAGTAGTTCAAATAATGTATATTTTAGGCAGAATATTATATCTGTCATGAGATGTGTGATAATACAGTGAATAGAAAGCCCTAAGATTTCCCAGAGTTCGTGTAAATGTATGTAATATATTCAAAACTGTTTAGGAATTACATTTATTCCGCAGTAAAGAGCATGAACAAGTCATGTGCTTTTGATTACAACAGTCCTCTAGAAGACATAAATTGTTCTCCTGGTGGAATTTTATGTTTTCATTGCCTGGGACTTTTCTAATTCCAGCTCCCTTGGGCCTCTGAGCACAGAAGCACCTGAGCAGAAGTTCTGCAGCCATACATGTTCTGCCAGCTCATAACGAGCTTGCTATATTTTATTGGGTTTTAAGAATGAAGAAGGGATAATGTAAATTTATCTATACCACCCATTTGCCATCTAATATTTTGTTGGGAAATTGTTGTTTCTGAATAGCATGGCAGATCAGAAAACAACACTGTAGGCACAGTGCTCCTCTCAGTCCTTCTCCTGAAAAAGAAATGTTATGAAGACAAGAAACAGGCTGAGTTCATTCCTTTATATATAACTCGTGTATTTACTGTGAGGTCTGCCTTTGTGTCAAATGCTCTTCTGCCTCTACAGAGCAGGAGACTGCTTAGGATAGCCACTGCCTTCAGAAGGAGAAAGGTGGTGTGGCATGGGTGAAGAAGATGCAGCCCTCATACCTAAAATTTTCCAACAGAGCTCACAACATGAAATGTGGGGGGAGAGGCTGTGCTGCTGTGCATCCTCGCACTTGCATTGCAGCTTTGTCCTGGCCTTTTAGGATGTGGCTTGGATTTGACAGAAGTGTACTTGGCAGTCTGCAGCCAATGCAGCCAAAGGCCAGTTATGTTCCTGTGAGTCTCTATTTCCTATTAATAAAATAAATGTATTTAAAAAGTAAGGAGTCATCCAGATATCCTTGTTAAAAAGGCTGTGCAAATCCTGGAGATTATTTGAATATTTTCCTAAAAGCTTGGTAATTACTTGGAAAATTAATGAAGTATCTTTAAAGGGAAATATTCCCTGTCTGATAGTGAATGTGTATTGCCTTCAGGAAGTTATTCTGATGTTTTATAGTGGGCTCTACAAAGAAAATACCTCCCTTTATACTGCTTAGTAAACCATTAATATAATAAATATAGAAGGACAGAGAATCAACATTTTTGACTCTTATTATTCAATGTTTTTAAAAGCCTTTGCTGTGAATAAATAGAGACTTTAAAATGCTCCTGAGTAGGCTTATATTCACAGATTCCTAAGATCTCCTGGAAATGGAAGTAATTTTCATTTAAATAATTTATTATCAGACTCACAGTGCACTCTACATCTTAAATGCAAACTGATTACAGCTTGCCCATCTCCAAGCATTTAAAGCTACTAAGTCAGGATGCAAAAAAAGGTAAGCTTGGCTTAAAAAAAGAGAAATGTTTCTTTTGTTTACTAATCTTTTCAGAAGCCTGTAGAGTGAACTTTTCACTATTGATATGGTTAACTACATTTACCTGTCAAAATGCATCTG
This sequence comes from Aphelocoma coerulescens, assembly GCF_041296385.1. Taxonomy (NCBI): domain Eukaryota; kingdom Metazoa; phylum Chordata; class Aves; order Passeriformes; family Corvidae; genus Aphelocoma; species Aphelocoma coerulescens. Next base: position 22,187,444 of record NC_091021.1, on the reverse strand, counting down.
ATGTTCTGACGTTTTAAAGCTCTTTCCATCCAATGGAGTTCAAGATTGACCTATTTCCCATTTTTCTTTCCAGTTTATATTTTATCAATATGAAATTCACATTTTTAATTTTCATTTTATGAAAATTCATGTATTTCAGTAAAAAGATAAGACTTTAATAAATAAAAATTTTAAACATATGTAGAAAAAATGTGAAGTGGAAAAGTGTTAATAATAGGAAAAACTTCATTTTTTTTTTTAATAAAAATGTTATTTGTTAGGAAATATATTTTCAGTGAAATAAGTTAACCAAGTTTGTGTATAACGCCTGCCAATTATGTGTTTGCTTAAATTATTGTTAATATTTGTATTGAAATATATGAATATATTTTTCTAAAAGTTGTTTGCTTTGCTGGACAAACTGGCCAATGGATAACTCCCTTAACCAAAGAAGTTACCCTGAAGAAAAGACTTTGTATCTCCAGAGGTCAGTGACTTTCTCTAATTGCACGATAGTTTTTCTGTCCTGTGTTTCACAGAGCCATAGAGGCATAGAATGCTTTGGGTTGGAAGGGACCTTAAAAATCATCCAGTTTCAACCCCTCTTCCATGGACAGGGACATCTTCTGCTAGGCCAGGTTACTCAGAGCCCAGTCCAACCTGGCCTTGAACACTTCCAGGGATGGGGCATCCACAGCTGCTCTGGGCAACCTCTTTCAGTGACTCGTCACCCTCTGAATAAAGAATTCCTTCCTAATATATGACCTAAACCTACCTTCCTTCAGTTTGAACTCATCCTCCTTCATCCTATTATCACATGCCCTTGAAAAAGTCACTCTCCATCTTTCTTGTTGGTTCCCTTCAGGTACTGGAAGGTGCAATAAGGTCTGCCCAGACCCTTGTCTTCTCCAGGCTGAAAATTCCCAATTCTCTCAGCCTGTCTTCACAGGAGAGGTGTTCTAGAGCCCTGCTCATTTTCATGGCCTCCTGTGGACTTGCTCCCACACTTCCATGTCCTTCTTATGTTGGGGACCCAAGAGCTGTATGCTGTGCTCCAGGTGGGGTCTCACCAGAGCAGGTTAGAGGGGCAGAATCACCTCCCTTGATCTACAGCCCATGATGCTTTAGATGCAGCCCAGGATATGGCTGGCTTTTGGGGCCAACCCAATCATGTTACAAAGAAGTAAGGAAAATGAGATTCCATAGTGGCCCAGACTTCGGTGATTTTCATTTCATGAGGTGTGGCTCTGATCCTGACCTTCTGAGCAAAGATGAGTTCTCGGAGTTTAGTGCTTGTTGGTCAACCTTCTGTACTGTAAAATGTTCCCAAAGTATGGAGAAATGTATCTGGAGAATAATGGAGTTCAACATTTCCTCTCCCTTGGATCTTAAGACAGGATAATGGATGTTCCCTTTTTAAAGCATTATGCTATTGATTGTGTAATAGGTTTTATCACTTCTACAAAAAGTGTTACCTCACCTAGTTCTATGTTCATTACTTTATTTACTTCTGAGAAAAATATGATCTTCAGAAGGTCCCAGGCATGGATTTACTGCCCTGGATCAAATGAGTAAAACCTGATAATTCAGAAGTCGTTGGCAAGAGAACAGCAGCCAGGTCATGTTCCCACAGGTTTCTCTGATAATCACTAATTGCTTCAAAATCACATATTCAAAATGGAAAAGAGAGCTGATTCTATCCAGTCACATCATTAAGAAGAGATGACACACAACATCAGCTGCCTAGCAATACCATGTTCCTTCTACTTATCAGTGATATGTTTATTCTCTTTTTAAATAGTAGAAATGCTGAAGTTTCTGCTATTTTTTAAAGTCCACAGTAGTTCCTCATCTGAATACAGTTAATTCTCATTAATTCCTACACACATGAATTTTCTTCTGATTTTCATATTCTTGTACTAAACTAAATAATTGCTTTTCCCTCCTTGTTAAAGCCCTTCAATATCTTTAAGCATTTATAATGTGTCCAATTAGTTGTATAATGGCAAGCTATACAAATGCTGGGGGAGGATCTTCGAAATGAAAGTATGGTAGTTCAGCATTGATTTTCCGTAAAAGCAGAGCACTTAACAGCACAGTGCTCTGCTCTCTCCTGGTCCAGTTCCAGGAAAGGATTTAGGCACCTAAGACAACAGCTGAGTAGATACAAATTATCTAAATCTATTCAGCCACTATTTAACCTTTGTGGAGCCTACATTCAATAAGGAACTGCCTGTTCCATCTTAAAATCCCTAAGCACATAGGCTTGTGCTTCTGTAGATACCCAGAGCAGATGATGTCTATGTAGCCATCTTATTACTTATTTTCCTTCTAAATGTGACTGGAACCCCAGAAGCAGACATTCCTTCACTTTAATTGACTCTGAGACTTAACGTAAGAAGTTTCTTTGCAGAGTGCCAAAAGCATATCTGCAAAAACAGGCTGCATTTTTCTGCAGTCTCCCTTTCTTTAAGTTAATGAAGAAAATGATGGAGCTGTTCACCTTTTGTGTCAGATTCTAGAGTTCATCAGTTCACAAATTAGGATGTGAGTTCAGTTTCTTCCTCAGAAAGCAGTAAACATTCAGATTGTGTCTCAAAGGAAAGTGCCTTCACCACTAATCATGATTTCAGCTGCATTTTTGAAAAAGAGAGGAGAAGACCTTTACACCTTTGGTTCCATCTGTGCTGCTCTGTGGTAGGGAGTGCCAGGGTCTCTGGACACAGAGGTCCTGCCACGCTGCAGCCTGCAGTGTTCCAGATAAAGCATCTACAAATCACCCTGACCTGATAAGTGCAGAAGTCAAGGGATGCAATATGTGGATTTGGGGGTTCATTATTAGTTTTAGGTACTCAAAATGTATATTTGATACCCATGTGGTCAGTCTCTGCACTCATATTAGTCTATTTCCTTTCCCATACTTACTTTACTTCTGCTCTGGAAATATCTCAGATTTTAAGAAGGTATTTTTAAGTCTGGGGGAAATTCATATGAGAAACGTTCTTTTCTTTTTAATTCTTCGCTGCATTTATTTTTTTCCCCTGAACATTGCAGTTAGCATTACACGTTGGTTATTTCTTTTTGAGCCTTTGATCATGGTAGGGATCTTTTTCTGGGCCATTTCTTGTCTTTGTACATCTATCTGGTATTGAGTTTTTACATTGCTTGAAAAATGGAGCAACATGCAGCTGTTTAATTTGTCCTTATATTACACTGAATATTTACATTTGAATTGTTGCTCACTTTTGTCACAGATGTCTGTTCTCACAGATTTTTTCGTTTTCTTACTTATATGTATATATTAAATGGTTTTCTTGAAGCTATGATCTTTAAATTTTTTTGTTTCATCATACTTGTTTTCTTATTAATGATTTCTATTTCTGGCTAGCCTCTTACACTATTCTGATGCATTTACACATATTGATATCCCTCATTTATGACTTTAATCTATCAAAATAATTTCATGCAAGCTCTTTAAAGTTTAATTTTGAAATTTAAACATAAATACATCATAAATTTAAATATATTAAATCTACTGTCTCACTTTCCCCTATTGATTTTGTAGTTCTATTAAGAAAATAATCAATGTTGATAAAAGCTGTTGTTTGCAAACACATGATTAATATGGCTTATAACATAGATCCTTGTTAAGCTAATATGTGTTTTGAAAGAAATGTATTGAATATCTGGTATTAGACCTATGCACTGGAGCTCTGCTGGATAGAGCAGAATATTAGCTAAGTTACAAGGCTTAATTCTGAGTTTACAATACTGCTTTTTTTCCAGAAGACGGTATTATTAATTTTTCTGGGCTAATAAAAATATATCTTTGGAATAAAATAGAGTGTCTGGGTTATTTCCAAAAATAAGTTTGACTATCTGTCAACTCATGATTGTATCTATCAACTCACATTGTAACTTTATATATACTCATTTATATAAAGCAGGAGGCTTTTTTTTTTTCCTTGTGGAGAAAATTTCAGAAGTTAAGCTCAATACCAGCAGATACCACCATTATACCATAATGTCTATTTCCTTAGGACTACCTTTATGCACTATATTCTAGGAAGGATATTTTGCGGGCACTTCCGAAGGAGCTGAGAATCAGCGGTGTGCTTTCAGACCCCAGACAGTATGCTGAGGATTAAGAAATGTTATTATTGTGAGATTGAATTGTTGAATGTTTTGTTCTTTATGGCAAAAAAACCCCTGTGGTGACTGCTTGCTAAATTATTATTTTTCAGTAGATAGCAGCAAATTGACATCTCCATTCCAACATAGGCAGAAATTAAGCTTATAATAGGGGAGGATTTAATATTTATTGGATTTTTTTCACACTGAATGCGTTCACTACTTGTGCTGCTTTTTGTCCTTTTTCAGCCATTTTTGTTTCCATCTTAAGAATCATGACCCTGCTCCAGCAGGGGTCAATGAAATCTCGCCATTAACCATGAAGAAAATGAAAAACTATCCCCTCAGAAATCATTGCAGCCTATTCTTTTTTTCTCCTGCTGCTTCAGTCTATGGCTTTTATCTTTCATAACTCTTTTGTTTATTGTTACAGTTTGCAACTGTTCCCTCATGTTTTGGCTCATTGATTTTGTTTCCTTGGTTCTCACAGTAGCTTTACTACTCAAACACTGTTTTCCCTTCTACAAAGGAAATAGGTTATTTGCTATACAAACAGATTGGCTGTTGGATTTGATGCCACAGCAATAGTCAGCTCTCCATTCAGAAAGGTTAATGTCCTGTGAACCCCAGCTTTAGTCTGCTGTCATTCTCTCTCATGTTCGTGGCTTATGAGGGGATCACATTTTATTTGCTGGACTTATCACTGTTTTTTTCTTCTTGTGGTAATTGCCTGACCTGTTATGATTGTCGTTTGCAGTATTTACTGACTCACAGATCTTTCTGTCCACTTTATCTCTGCTTGTTCTTATCAGTAGAGGCTCATTGGCATTTTGTTTGGTCAGTGCCCACACACAGACTGCTCAGTAAAAGTTCCCATATTCTAATGATGTGCACTTTGAAATCTGAAATATTTATGTAGCATTCAGGGGTATAAACCCTCTAAAATTAATGGTATGTTTTATGTGATAGTGTACTAGTTTTTATTAAGTATTTAAAAGAGAAAACATTTACTTTCTTTTATAACCCATGACAATCATATGTTTTTGCTACAAAAAAATCCCAAACCAACCAAACAAAATTCCCCAAACCCCCCAGCTGAACTAATTTTAAAACATAAAAAAATTTAAAAATTTGCTTGGGAAGACCTCTTCCCCCAAATTGGAATTTGGTTTCAGAATATATTTTTGTTTATCCTTGTCCTGCAAAATGCAAAGCAAATGCCATTAGTGCCTTTACACACTGTGCTCTGTGGAATTTATGCTGAGCAACAACAGACTCCAGCAGTAAGTGGCCACATAGTGAGATGAACAGTTACATAACCACAGACAGTAATTGGATGCTATTAATGAGAATTTGGGATAACACCATTTTTTAGCCCCAGATGCAGTTAGCTTTTTATAATCTCGATTAATGTCATATACACTCTTTTTTTACAGTGAATAATTATTTTCCTAATCTCCAGTTGTGCTCTGCAGAGTCACTGAAACAAGGAACTCCGCATTAACCTGATTTGTCCAGGTGCCTCAGATTATGTAGCACAAGGATGGATTTGTAGAAGGTGCCTCTGCATATGGAGAGGTGGAAAGTTGTGTCACCTTGTAGGCATCTCTAAGAAACTGCACTTTCCAGAGTCCTAATTCTTTTACCTTTTTCATCACAGTTCTCTTGTTCCTGTGAATAAATATCTACCTTTAGAAAGCAGCAGCTGCTTGTATTACACCTTTTCAGATAGTCTGGCCAGAATCCAGAGCAGGGCAGAAGCATGTGTCTGTTCATTATTTATTTTTCCTGGCTATTGGCATACAGAATGGAATAAATGGGGAGCTGGGGCTAGGTCCTGCACCAGACCCCTATTTTTAAGGTACTTTCCAGCATGACAACCCTTGCTCTTTAAATAGACATGCTTGGAAACAGATCTGGGATGTTGGCAGCTTAAATGGACGGGGCTCCAGCATCTGCTGTGGAAAAATAGACACTTCTTAGTAGAAGGTGTAGCAAAATAAAAAAATGCCTTAGTCTTCAAAATGTATAGTTTTCCACTGAAACCTGGGGCCTTGCCACGTGAGTACAAGTGTGCTCTGACCTGATTTCCTGGGTAACTGTGGTTACTGTGAAAGTGAAGCCACTGGGAGCTGCAGGTGCTCAGCATTTTGGAAAATCAGGTATCAAGTAATAAAGCTGAACTTGCAAAGAATGGTTTTTAAGAAGAGTACCAGTTGATCAATAATCAGTTAAACACCTCAAATTGTGCTGTATGGGATATTTAAAGGAAGTCCTACCTAAAAGCAGTCTAATAGAGCACTGAAATGGAAAGAATTAAATTCAAGGTATTATTTTTTACTGTTTTTTTCTCATTTTCTGCTTAGAGTCACTGAACTCTATCCAATTGACTGACCTTTTATCTTTAACCAAATTCTGTGGTCACAGAAATTAGTTTTTGCAGGTATGTTATTACTAGGTTGAAAAGCCTAGAATTTTGGATAAAATGCTTTGAATTAGGGCCCTATGGAAAGTGATGATGGTGATCCTATGAGGATTCTGAAAGAATCTTGTTTTACGTAGTTTAATATTATCAAGCTTTCTAGCCCAGGACACCTTCTCTAAGTAAGCATCCTCACTTTTCTTGTGATTCAGCACATTTCAAAAAGGTTGGCAAGTTCACTAGCACTCCACCTCCATGAGCATTTTAAATGAAGTGTGAATTTGAACAAAACAATTAAAAGTATGGCTAAAAGCCTGCTTCTTTGCAGATGGTTTTGTGCAGTTGCCATCCTTAGAGGGTGTCAAAATCAGACTGCATAAAGCCCTGAGCAAGATTCTTGCTTTTAAAAGTCCTTGTGCATTTGGAATGACAGCAGGATTTGGTGGGAAGTGCTTCTCTTGCTGGGTTCTTCCTCATGTGCCAAAGAGGTCTGGATTCAGAAGTTCCAGTTTTACAAGAGGCAGGATTCCCTCGGTTTTGAATTTATTAAGCCAGGCAAGATGCTGGGCAAGATGCAAGACCTAAGCTATAAGAAGTTACATAAGACTTTTAGGACTATTAGTATACTAACCCTAGAATTTCTTCTTATTTCAGGTGTCTGTAACATATGTCAACACTCTGTGTTAACACTAAATTTATTTTTCAAGAAAAATATCTCATACTGTCACTCTTGAAATCAGAACTAACTGAAAAGTGTGTAACAGCTTGTCGAGGAGTGGGATTGCAGAAGAAAATACAAGAACATTACATTACATTTTTTAAAACACTGGTCACTTTTTGAACTAAGACTTTCAGAATTAAGATGACTAAATGCTTCTCTACATTAAAAGTTACTGTGAAGAAAAAAATGGAAGTGTGAATTTAAGCTCATAAACTACTCCACACTAACTCCTTTTGCAAATTCTCTTAGCTAGCAATGTGTGAAGTAATTTACTCCACTTCCGAAAAGCATCAGTAAGTTCACACCTTATCTTTGAGAAGGAGGAGGTTATCTCATATTCACTGTGCATTTCATGCCTTACATGAATTCCTTGTGCATTGCAAATCCAAAACCTCTGATCAGAGTTACTGCATGAAAACCCCTCATACATTTTTGAATATTCAGACATGATCAAGGCCAAGGTAAAGGAATGACCAGATGTCTCAAATATATTCCAGTGGTTGTTCCTGGGTCATGAAGAAAGTCCTCCTGACATTCATTATTGCTCCTGCTTCAAGACATCAGTGACCCCACTGATGTCTTGAACAAACTTGTGCAGAGAAACAACAGGAAATTGGGAAATTTTAGTCATTTGGCATCTAACCCTAGTCCTTCATGGCTTCTAGTACGTGTTTTTTTTCCATCCCATGGCTCTGTTAAAGGAACAGTTCTGGTGTTACAGATTGCTTCTTTGCAACCTGCCACAGAATGTGTGGTAAATGCAGCCCCCTAGGTCCTAGGCTATGGCTGGCAGAGTGCAGCCTGACCACTCTGGCAGCCTCTGCCTCCTCAAGAGCTGCAGAGTCTGGAGCTCCTGCCGTGCGTGGGAAACATCTCAAATTGTTGACGATCTCCTGTGTCATTCTAGGAGCTTCTTAATAAGATAAACAATGAAGAGCTAACAAAAACGGCAATGGCGGGGTTCAGTCATCAACATGCATATTTTCTGTGTTTTCATATTTACCCAATAGCAATGGTCACCAGGGGCAGGTTTAGGCTGTAGGCTATCTCTTTGTGAATATATATGAAGTGCCCCCCTGAATATTAAAAGCAATCCCACATGAGACAATATTCAATCAATTTACCAAATTAATCAGCAAAATTCTGATTATTTATGGCATCAGTTGTGTTTGAAAATCTTCCCCAAACCTCCAGTGCTTAATCGGCCTTTTTGATCTAAAAGCTGAGTGGTAATTCTCACTATGGCTTCTCTTCTTACACAATTTCCAGCACTTTCTGTCCCTCACTGAGGTGAAAGTATTGAGGAAATAGTCTTTTTTTGTGGCATTTTGGCACTTGTAGTCCCTATTGGAACTGCAGTGTGCATAAAGCATAAAAACTCTAGCAAAAAGCTAGCTATGCTTTATGAATTTCTAAAAATAAAGTCTTTTTTCAGGTGAAGTGATGATTGTCTCCATAAAACGACTTGTCCTTTCCAATTTCAAAATCATGTGGTGGCTTGGCTAGAAGAAAGAGATGCTATAACATTTCTTGAGAATTTAATGTTGATACTCTTTTTAAATTTATGCATATGTCAGAATGTGTGAAAAAGCATGATCTTTGTAATGAGCTTACAAACGAAAACTTCAGTCTCGTTCAAGTCAATGAAGTATTTTAGTAGAGTTAATTCCAATTGTAAATCATCTAGAACAGAATATGCCAAAATCATTAGAATGGCTGAAAAGTCAGGAAAAAATTAAAAACAAGAAAAGGTGATTTTTCTCTCTATGAATTCAGATTTTTGAATATTCTTCTTTAAATTTTAGAGTTTCTCTTCAAATGAATACTGGAACTCTCACATAATCACACAACTTCAGGATTAAGAGCTTTCAAAGACACGGGCATAGTAACATTAGAAGAGATAAAACGTTGCATATCCTTTATAGCCAGGTAAATGCATACCTAAGATTTTACAAGATGGAGACCTGCCTCTGACTAACTATGGCTCAGCCTGTACTGCACCAGTGAAGAAGTGCAGACAACAAATTTGTTGTGAGTGGTGGTTGGTCTGGAACGGGAAGCAATCTGTCTGAGCTCATATGAAGCTGAGACAGGATTTATTAGCTGAGATGTAGCAGATGGTGGGACTCCATGTGCAAAAGCACTGTATTATTTGATCTTTCTAAATCTGTTATCAAGACAACTCTATGTACCACACTGTGGTCATGTATACATGTTCTGTATGACTCAAATATAGATGCTTCCCCAATACTGGACACCTTTTGCAACACTGGGCACTTCGAACATGCAGCTGAACAGAGTGCAGAACCATCTTGTCTTGACTAAGCTTTTGCCAAGAAAGACTGCACCAGTTTATCCTTAAGGTCCCTTCCAACCTGGTGCTTAATGAGTCTGTGACAGTCAAATTTCAGATGTAGTGCCTGAAATGTTTTTCAGTGTTTAATTCTGAAATATTTTGTTTTTGAATATAGTTTTTCTGTTTCATTTAGCAAAGAGAGCTTCCTGCAAAACAACATCAGAGGAGGTAGACAGCAGTTTCAGGTCTGAGAATCCCCATAAAAGGAAGACATGAAAATGAGAATGGAAGAAGTGTAAGTGAGGAAGGTACTCTAAATATAGAAATGGAGATAAAGGTACTAAAACCTGAGTGCCAATATAGGTTTAAAAGTCCAGAACACAGATGAGGGGAAATTTTAAAAGTGTCTATACAATTATGTCAACAACTATTGAAAAAAAAAATCCATTAATCTATATAACAAAAGCTGTGACACAAATCAGAAATGGTGAGCTAACTATAGTAGTGACATAAATGGTCATCTAGAGTCTTACTATTAAATACATTGGTTAACATCACTGCTATTTATTGTGCTTACTATATTACAGCTAAAGCAAAGAATTTAATATCTATGTGTGAAGATAAAGAGACATTCAGTCAACAGATGGGAAGGGCACAAGCAAACAGTACATGCTGGTCAGTATGGCAGGCACCACTCAAGACATGGGCTATTTCACCTTTGTGACTAACATTTTATAGGTGTCACAGAGGAAAATTTTGCAGGTGATTAACCAGTGAATTTTGTGGGTATTTGTGGATTGGTTACAGGGCAAGTGAGAACAGGATGCTTGGCTGTGCTAGATGGGCAGGCTCTATGAGGGGATGACTGCATGTGCAGTAGGAAGGGGACATCTGTGCACTATGCAGCTTGAGACGAGAGTGCCAGACAGGTTTTCACTGGCACTTTTGAAAACTTACAACCCCCAGCCAATGCAGCCAACGCATCTCAAATGTACAACAGCACCGGGAGAACTTCTCAGGTTGCCCATGTGATTAGTGCTCAGCCTGAACACCCCGTTAACATAATCAACAGCTTCTTGCTGATAAACAGCACTTACATCAACACAACACCACTAATTTTGCAGTCACACAGGGTTACCTCTGTGAACATAATTTTATTTTTTTAATGCATTGGTGTTCCCTGCCCCTCTCTATGAGCTGCACTTGCAGAAGAGTTGCTGTGTCCTTGCGGGAGTGTAAGGAGCCAGAGGTTTCATAGGAATCCCTAGAGTAGATGGATTAATTTCTTCCATTCAGGCAGATTGCAATTTCTTCCAATAGCAACGTAAATATATAATGAAAACTTTTGTGTGGGGTCTATCAAAAGGCTTGGGCTAAAACCAAGAGAAGAGCCTGACTTAACTGAGAAGTATCCTTAGAGGTAAAAGGTATTTTCTCTTTCCTTGTACTCCCCTGCTGGTCTGTTGCCCTTTTGCATATTTCCCTATTCTTTCAAGCTAAATATTTTCTTTCTTGATGTTCCTTTCAGGATTTTTTCTCCCCAGGAAACCACTAGGTCTTCCTATTCCCTCCATCAAGGTACCAGCCTCAAGTTCCCTACTGCCACCTCTGCTGACAGTGTTCCCTCCCTGTCCCTCGATACTGCCTGCTCTGGGGGGTGTCTAGCTGTTAACCTCTTACCATAACCTACATTCCCATGGGCTCTCACCCTGCAGGGCAGCTTAGGAACCTGTAAGCACCAGCTAGTGATATTTGGACAGGCTGGGAAGATGTCGAGTGTGAAGAATGTTAAGTACAGTGCAAGAGTGTATGCACAGTATGGATGCACAGCCCTCAAAAAAAGAAGTCTCCCAACAGATTTTTGTAAATTTACCTTCAACATTTAAAAAAAAAATCAGTGTCAAGGGTGAAAATAGTTGACAGTGAAGATATAATAACTGTCCTTATTGTTTGATTCTAAAGCTATTGAACTTCTAATGAAATTAGAAAATACTTTCAGCTGAAAGCTCCCTTTATCTGGGATTTTAGTAGGGACACATTGTACACTTCAGTTTTTTTCCATTCATTTGCTCCCAGATAAGCAGTATGCTATTACTCTCTAGTGGTGCTGTCTTCAGGGACTATTTCTGTCCGGCACTTGGGAGAATGCATTATGAGATGTCAGCATGTGTGAGCAGAGATAGTATGGCTTGTCATGTACCGATAGGCCATATTCTGCTATAAAATGATGGCTTTGTCTTTTATCACTGTCACAGTCTTACTTAACAAGCTGTGACTCTGTGGTTCATCACAAAGAAAACTGTCATCCCTAGATACGTGCCTTGAATGTCCTTTCATCTTCCATGCAGGTAGGATCTGCTGTGTGACATCAAGCAGAACAGTAACTCCAGATGGACTCTGGTAGCGCAGCAGTATATTAACAAAGGGGTTCACTGGCACAAATCCAGGTTTTGCACCTTAGCTTAGATTACAGGGATAAGGAAAACATATGCAAGCTTTTAAATGAAGCAAGACCTGGTAATATGTCATAAATATAATTAGAAAAGGAAATGTTCGTAATCCATCGTGTTTAAGTGATAATTTATTTATCATGGTGTTATTCCAAGTAACAGATAAATCAATTAGAGTTCCTTTAGAAAGCAAATAAGTAGTGTTGGTTCAATGGGGTGACGACAGATGAAGTGTTTGGAGGAACCCATAAGTTCTGTAGATAGATTTCTCCACATAATTATGTTTAGGATGAAATTTGGAAATCACTGGCCTTCACTAAAGACTGTGATGCTGCTAGCAATTTATCTGGCTCTTAGCAGTTCTGTTCATAAGGTCACTGAACAAAGAAACAGTGTCTGTTGCTAGGATCAGAGGCAGACACCTAAAGAGAAAAGCCTTCAGCATTTCCAGAGGGCACATATATTAAATAGTTATACAGGGTATTTAGTGAGTGCTTTGCACCAGAGCCTGCAGGTCAGAATTTTTCTGGCAGAGGAAAACGGACGTATTCTGCTCACTTCAGCATTTTGTATGGCCATGGGACATATTATACTGCCTGTTGTGATTCTGCAGATCAGATTAAACTACTTTGTCGACATTAAAGTATGAATATTTCATGTGAGCTTTAACAGGGCCGACTTTAAACTAAGATGCTGAAGTACTTCTCCATATTTCTCTTTCCTGGGATTTTGTATTTTAAAACCAGTCCTCCCTTGCACAAAGTTGTTCTTCTGTGTGACTGCATTTTAATTTTGTAAGTGGGAAAGCCAGGTATAGTAACTCTTATGAGGAACAGGCTTCCAATCCCAGTGCAGCAAAAGGAAGAAGGAAGAGATGTCTGTCAGTCAACAAAAGTGTCTTCTGAGGGTGTAAAATTACAGGGAGTGGAAACAGAGTAGTTTCTCCATTGATGGAAAATTGCAGCATTCACATGTAATAGTGCTGTGAGGATTTGAGGGATGCCAAGGAAACCTGTGTGGATGTGTTACCAGTAAAAGTGCCTGTCTGCCTGGTGCTTAAAAATAGAAAACATGGTGTTGAGTACAGAGAAATTGATGTTGAAGAATTTCTGACCTCTTTATTTTGAAAAAGTGTCATCTCACTCTGCCTGACTCTGGGTGTTCTCACCCCTATCAGTGCTCAAAGACTTGAAACAAATTATAACTCCCTGGAAATGAGGTTATGGATAGTCTCTACGTGGATTGTGTTTCTCCACTGATTCTGGGTGCAAGCTTTCTGCCAGTGGTAACTTTTAGCTGTACTGAAAATTGGTACCACTTAGGCACGAGTATAGGTCATGCAGATCATTTGGACTTCTTATCTGTGAGGAAGAGAAATCAAACCACTGGTTTTGTTTCACTTCTAAATCTATGCTTAGGTGTGTATTAATCTTTCCTGCTGCTGGTATTTTGCCAGAGGGATAACTAGTTCCAAGGGTCCCATTAAAATTGCTCTGTGCTTAAGTTAAACCCCACTGTAAATTCTAGGCTTCTCTGCCTCTCCCTATCCCAAAAGCCCATGTTATGTGTGTACAGTAACAGACTCTGAGACTGAGCCCAAAATCATCTCTAGGAAAAACACTTATATCCTGAGATTAGGTAGCATGAAGAATAAGTTTTTTCAACTGCCTCATGGTAAGATTAATTTATCATGGCAGATTCACCCTCTTGGACCTTTCTACTTACTAAGAGTTCTAGCCCTTGGACTTACCTCTTATCAAAAATAGATTTGGTTTTCATTCTGAATGTAATATGTCTCCCATGGACATTACAGTAACGAAAGTATATAGTGGTGCAAGTCCCATTGCAATGGGGACCAAAGGCTGAAATCTCTTGTGTCTTCCCAATAAAAGGCTCAGTTAATGCCCACTGAAGATTTTGCTTTCGTCTTTTATGGTTCGACCAGTGTGGAAGTTGAACATTTTATGTTGTGAGTGACTTGTGTAGCCAAAACTTTCTGATATGAAAATCTGCTACTATGTGCTGGTTATATATGCCTGGGATAGAGTTAATTTTCTTCACAGTATGTAGCATGGGGCTATGTTTTGGATGTTTTTGGAAACAGTATTGGTAATTCTGGACTATTTTCATTATTGCTGAGTCTTTTCTGCTCCTCACATAGTCAAGGCCTTTTCTGCTCCTCACACATCCCACCAGTGAGGAGAATGGGAGTGCACAAGGAGTTAGAAGGGGACACAGCTGGGAGAGCTGCCCCTAGTTGACAACAGGGATATCCCCACACCATATGGTGTCATACTCAGCACACAAACCTGGGGGAAGAAGGAGGAAGGGGGGATGTTTGGAGTGACAGTGTTTGTCTTCCCAAGTGGCCGTTACGTGTGGTAGAGCCCTGGCTGTCCTGCAGATGGCTGAACACCTGCCTGCCCATGGGAACTGGTGGATGAGTGCCTTGTTTGGCTTTGTCGTGTGAGTGGCTTTTCCTTTACCTACTGAACTGCCTTTTTCTCAACCCACAAGTTTTCTCATTTTTACCCTTCTGATTGTCTCCCATCCTGGTGTGGTGGAAATGAGTGAGTTCCTGTGTGGGTCTTAATTACCAGCTGGAGTTAAACCATGACAGACCTCATGAGGTTGGGCCACTACCGAGTTTTGCAACACACAAGTTAGATCATGGAATCATGGAGTCATTAAGGTTGGAAAAGACCTCTAAGATCATTAAGCCTAACCATCAAAGTTAGATACTCATCTTCCCTTTCCACTGCAGAGAAAGACGTGGGATCCACAGAATCCAGCATAGCAAGGAGGAGACCATTTGATGTAGTTCATGGAAAGGAGAGGTAAGACTTAACTCTTTCCCAGCACTCTTATCCCCAGGTTTTCTCCTGGAAGGAGACATTCAGTCCTTTTCCTAATCAGCAGCAAAGCTTTTCAAAACCAGCTGGTGGTACTGCAGCCCATTTCTGTAATAACTCAGTGAGATTTTAATCATTGGGGCACTTGCCATGCCTGCTAATTGTTGTGTTTCGTTTTTCCACCTCAGAGTAGATTGCCTTCTGTGTGCACAAGTATAGGATGGACAAAATGTTAGTGCTGTTGCAATAAATCTTGTGTGTGTGCATTCACACTCATTTAATCTATCTGATTCAATATTGCGCACACTTTGCATCATTCTCTGGGTATTTTTGGAGTAAAAACCAGTGTGCAATATATCAATTATCATTTTTCTCCCCTCCTTTTCATGTGTTGCAGTAAGTCAGTGTACATAATGGCTTTAGACTATGATAATTCAGGCAGAAGAATGTTCATTTCAATCTATCATAAGTTATGGCTCTTAAATGATGAAAATATGTCTTCATATTATAAGAATACTTCCTGAAAGTCTTGGTCTGTAATGTGATTTGCCACACCTTTCTTTGCTTTTGATTTGATCTAAATGTCTGTTTTATTCTGTGAGCATGAACTAAAATTATAAACTGCTTTGTCTCTAGAAAACAAACCTTTATACCTTTATATGCAAATTTTTCATCTCAACACATTATGTAATAGCTCAAATGAGAGCACAAAACAACACAAAAACAGCTGGTGGGAAACTTTATTCAACATTAGGCACTTTCAAGCCTGAACCACTGTTCAGTGTAATGTGCATGGCTTAATGCATCATATGTCTTTACTAATTTAAGCTGATTGTGCAAAAAGGTCTTTGTAGGGACACCAGTGGACAGCTTCTGTTATGGAGTCATGCTGAAGCTAAAGGTTTGCCTACATTTGCTGCATAATGTAGCCAAGGTTATTTTTACTTTCCATTTTGTTTTTAAAAAGTGATGCTAAAAACATAGAGGTGGAAAAATGGAGAACTGGTTTATATTCACAAAATGTCTGTGCAAGTAAAAGCATAGGAGAAGAGTATTATTCTCTTGGTTAGCATTCTGAATATAGACACTAGCATCAGTTTTTGAGTTTTTTGACTTTTAGAGTTTGAACGAACAAGCATCAAGAAATTTGGAGTTGCAATTAGATTTTTTTCTGTAGTGTGCCCTTTTTGAGACCATTTATGTCTCTGCTAATGCTGCTTTTATGATTATTGTGCAATTTAAAGGTTACTGAATAGAGAGTTGCTAAAAATTTTGGCAAAGCTTCCTTGAAATATTGTTTCAATGATCAAGAAAACACCTTGATGTTTGTTCTTAATAACATTAATTTCATGTTGCATTTAATAAAATTCCAGGACAACTAGAATAAGCATGAATGCAACAATGTGTAAACTATGGTTTAGAAAGGAAAAAACATATTTTATTAAAAAGGTGAAGCCTTGAATGGAATTATATGTAACACATGTAATTAAAAGTACTGGTTTAGTATATAAAATGATATGTATTGATTTGAGATGAGAAAGGTCATTTGGGGAAAATAAAGTCATCTGAGTCACTTACTTTCTCCAAAAGCCTGCAGGATAACTATTGATGTATTTTAAATTACATCAGTAACCATAACTTCCATGAGAAATTCTGTCTCCATTTAATTATTACAGCATCCTCCACACTTTGTTCTGGCCATAGATCCAACTGGGTCCCAGCAACAGGTCCCGAACAAGGGACATGGGACAGATCTGCAGAAGTGTTGCAGTTATAATCGTTCGCTCTCCTGGTTGCTACGAATTTTTGTTGGGCAGGTGTCTTGCAGAAATGTACCCCATGCTACACTGGATGTGTTTTGGGGGTTTGCACTGCTTTTCAGGGGAATTTCTAGCTACTCTTCATATGCTGGAAAGGCCTGAGAGTGCACTAGGCACCTCTGCTCTGCACTTGATGTGTTTTCTCAGACTGTAACATCCCTGAGAGACCATCTTTTCCTGTGTTTATTCATTCCCTAGGGTAATAAAAACGCCATGACTCAGCTGGGGTTTGTAGACACAAGTACACAAGTAAATAAAACCTGTCATATACAAATGCTGAACACAAAATAACGATGTTCTCAGAATACTGATCCATTTAGTTGAGTGAATATTAATGATTAAAATTCATTTATAATTTATCTGTTTACTGCCATTTTGGTTTTATATAACTATTATATAAATATCTATTAAAATATCATTCTTTTTAAACAGAAGACAGTTTGGGGTCAGTAAAAACAAAATAAAACTGTGCTGCACATTTCTTAAAACAACAGGTAAAGGTAAGCAATAAAGTTCTTGCTTCCAAAAATAACTTTTTGTTACAGCACAGCAGTGAAAATTCATTTCAAGTAAAGGTAAGGAGTAAAATTCTGTCTTCCAAAAATAACTTTTTCTTACAGCTCAATAGTGAAAAACCAATTCAAAGTGCTGATGGACCAGTCCTCTTCTGGTTGCTCTACTCTTTAGCAGGCTGCCCATTATCTGAATAATAGATAAGACTGCTGCTTCCAGACTGGGAGCAACTCCTGCACAGCAATCTCAGCCCTGTTTCCCTACTCAGCCCAGCACAGGGAGACCTACCAGCAGTGGGGCGAGTCACAGAGCCCACTTGGGAGAGCCAGGCTTACTCGTCAGACTCCAAGCTCTGGGAAGCCCACGCTGCCTGGCCTGCCCATCTCTGCACCCACTGCCCACTTTTCCTGCATCCAAGTCATCCTCCTCTACTCATCTCTGATCATGGAGAACTAAGGAACTTATTTGGTATTGATTGGACTGATTTATTTGGTTTCCAGAAAGTTATTCCATAGCACTTGTGAAAGCTTGGCAAAACTTATGGCTTTTATAAATTATGTGGAGATTAACCTGCTTTGAACATAATGAGAACAAAGTAATTGCTGAGGCATGACTTTGGTGTGTTTTGTTTTCAATTTTTATTCAAACACTCAGAGATATTGGTTTATTTACTTGTTTACTTTCTATGACCATAATGAATTTATTCTACCAGAGAAAATAACTTCCTTCAACCTCCAAACCTGCATCTTATTGGTAAAACCATATAAATAATTTTAGCATTTCCCCTTCCTGTACATGAAACTCGTTATTGTAAAGCCTACACGAGCTATACCTTTCCCCCTGTTCTTCACATGATTTTCAAACAAGCTGAGCTGCCCTGGAAAATAGGTCAAGGCTGTGCTCAGTGCTGTGCCTCTGCTCAGGTGTTAGTCTTTGCAGGGTGCTGATCTGCAGAGCCAGCCTGGTTTAAACAGCAGGTGAAGAATGTGGGCCTTATTAGCTATAACCCCAGTGCCAAAATATGTGTGTGTGTGTCTTGGGCAGAAGCAAGGCAACCTCCAGAGAAAGCATGGGCAAAGGTTTCTGTTTTGTCATGTAAGTAATCAGTAAATGGGCCAGCCCTCCTGCATAGCTAGACCTCTTGTAGATGAGGATCTACATCTGTAGATCTTCTCCTGTGAGTCTTTAATGAACAAATTAAGTTTTTGGCAAATAATTTCTTAATGAAGTTTCTATTGAATATTTTGAGAAGTTAAAAATTCTTTTCCCATTTTTCCTTCCTGTTCTTTATTTAAGCTCCTGAACATAGAGGATTTGTATAAAATTTTGTATCTTGCTTGGACTGAAATGCTTTAATACTTCTACAAGTGGCAAAACTGTATTGTTTTTCCTTTCAAGGCGTTCTAATATACTCATGGTTTTTGTAAAAGATGAAATCTCTTGAAATAAAAAAAATATAAATGTTTCATTTTCAAAACAGTGAAGCCATCTCTCTCCTTTTGTAGAGATAGAATTTTTATTTTTCCTTTTATGGTTTCAGTTTTGTTGTTCTGCTCTAAGGAAAGGCTGAAGTGGTGCTGGAGAGCAGCTGCTGTATGGCCAAGAGCAGCCTGGGGCTGAGGGCTCCCTTTGCAGGCAGTACATGGGAAAGATGAAGCCAGAGTCCCAGGTGTGGTGGAGAGGAATCCACCTGGAGCCATGGCAAGACTTGCTTAGATCCCAACAGTCACTGGAGCTGGAGGAAACATGGTTGAGGGGTGAGGAGTGTCAGACAGGTGTTAGTTGTTATTTTGTCATTGCTCAATAGTTCCTTTTTCTAATGATGAAGTCATTATTAGAGCTCCTGCACTGAAGAACCTGATTCCTTGGTTTCTTTAATTGATTTTAAGCCTCTTGGTCTTATTGGGGAGCTCCTTATAAAGTAGATCAAGAGAGATACTTTGCAACCACTGATAAACTTGTGATCCTCTCATCTGTCTGTAAAAACTGTATAGGAGTAAATTTGTTTTTTTACATATTTGTAGCTGTAAATAAGTACTATATCTTTTGTTTTAAAAAGTGGGAACATTTCAAAATCCTGTCTTACTGGGGATATTTTACAGGTGAAAAAAATCTGATGAATACAACAGAGTACTGCCTGACAGACCTGCATGAGGTAAGAGTCAAGGATTATATCTATGCTTGAGACAAACTATCTTGATTTCTGTCTCACATCATGATGACTTTGTGGCTTGAGCAAAAGAAAAAGTGTGTGTGTCTTGTTACTATAATCAACTTAATAATAAATACTCTGTATGATCTGTAGAAAGTTCTTCCAGGTTTTTTGCAGTTTCTGCAACTGTAGAGAGTGCATAAGGAATACTTCAAATGCTGAGTGCAAATTTGTTGATGCTATTTTAACTTCAGATTGTTGTTTTAGCAGAGTTCTGTGGGTTTATAGAATAAGAAGAAAATTGGCTCAGGGAAGTAAAAAATAGGAAAGAAAGTAAGGGAAAAACAAAAATCACAGATGGATGATACTATAAATGAATGAAACTGTAAGTAATGAAGAACACAATTGCCAGCTATTTACAGACTTACTTAAAATCAATAGAGGACAATGACACTTCAGTACAGACAAATATAGACCAAGGATGGTTTTACAGAGATAGGCACTTGGTAGTGATTGTTTGAAGTGGGGAGGGGAAGAACTAAAAGGTGTAGGTGTGCTAGAACAGATACAGGACTGGAGTAGGTGAGCAAGGTACAGCTTTTCCTGGTTATTTGGCTTCCTCACAGTAAACAAACTTCAAAAACAACATGTTCAGACTCAGCTACCTGCTACAAGCCACCAAGCATCTATTAAAGGAAGGAAGAATTAAAAAAAACACTGTGTGGAAAAACAGCAGTTGAACTTATTTAAATTAGGACCCTTATTTCTGCTTGGATTTTCTGATGGAGGCAGTTTGCCCTGCAGTGTGAACTGTTGTTTACACTTGTCTAAATCTGGCCTAATCTCAGCCTTAGATTGTGGGTCTCTGAATTTAGTGGAGGAAAATAGAGGCTGAAAGTCTGGTTTACTGACCTTGTTATGGATTTTGGCAATAGGAATTATCCTGATGGTGCAGGCTTTCAGAGATACATTGCAGAGACAACAATAAAGTGTCACATATAATACCTCTCCTACCTGACAGCCCAAAGGCTCTGGCTTTCCTTATAAACTCATGGCATGCTGGGGTAACAGGAGTTTTACTGTCTTTTCAGTTTTGCATCTTTCTGTGTTCCTGCTTTAAAAACATGACAAAAATCTTAATTTGTCCCTCTCTTTACTCTGGTATCCAGCAATAAGGGCTGATAAATGCTGCCAATTTCATGGAATAGTGTTTTATACTCACTCTATACAAGTGAGAAAGATCACATGAGATCATGGTTACTGGAGGGAAGGTCAATATCTGAAAGGATTATTAAAGGAAGAACTGAAAGAGCAACAAGTAATGCATTTAGGAGACAGAAACAATAAATTATGAGTACACACTCTGTCTAGAACAACTTTCTGCTGTTGCAGCAGCTGAGCTCAGCAGGATGAAAACTGCTTTCTGTCTCCAAGTCCAAACTCACAGAACAGGGAGACTGCTTTCCCCTTCCTCCCCATCAACACACTGCAGTAGGACACAGATAGTCCCTGCATTTTTCTGGGCTTCATTTTTAGGAGACGACCAAGTGATTAATTTAAAAAATATATTTTACAGGGTGTTGACATTTATGGATGGGAATACCTATGGTCATCTTGTTTCTATTTCATCTGACATCATGATTTAGTGGGGTTTTGGCAATGAACAGTCTTTTTTTTTTGTCCTGTTATCTCTACTTCGTAGTCAGGTCCAGCTATTTCATGACTGGAGAGACTGGGTTTGGAGAAAAGGAGCCCATGAGCTGTGCAGAGCTCTGTTTGCTTGAACTTTCCTTGAAGGAAAGGGTGATCAGCCACTGACTGGAGATTTTTTATAATAATAATAATAATAATTATTATTATTATTATTACTCTCAGAAGCCTTCAAGCATTAAGAATATGTTGCTGTCAATATACTAAGATAATTTTTGAAAACTCTGACTTTCCAGTAGATTCAGGGTATTCATTACCATTAACTGTACAGCACTGTGGAGCCCAACTCCTAAAGCATTGCTGAGTGTCTTCTAAACTGCCACTGAAATTCCATCCTGCAAAAGTATGGAACAATTTCTAACATTGCCTGGTGGATTTGAAAGGCAAACCTATACAGGAAATATTAGTCTAAAATTATCACAAGTATATGTCAGACTTCATTCTTATAAGAGATCAGCAAATCTGTCCACATGGGTCAGTTATATCTTTATAATACCAAGATCAAAGGATGGAGCATTTTAAGTCCCCATGGTATAAACTTGAGTATATGTGGATACTAAAATGTATCAAGGGCATCTGACAATTGAGTATCTCTGCAGAAAAACCCACGTTTGTACAGATAAAAATATCTCTCCAGGAGAGCACCTGGAAAAGAACTCAGGGATCAGTTAGATCACATATACTCCCTTGAGAAGTCTAAACAACTGTAGAAGGAATTTGGATTCAGTGATCTGTCCTTGAGGCTTCTCTGGTGATTTCTCCCAAAGCACTGGTGTTGTGTGGCCCCTATGCCAGAAATAATGTATCAGGATGTAAGAGAGCTTGTCTCACGATAGTCATCAGGACAAACTCTTTTAGAGACGAGGGGGACAAAACCTATTGTAACTGGCAGCCCAAGCAAGCAGCGAGGGATGACTTACAAGAGGCAAGCAAAAGAGTGCCACAAGACCCAGAGGCTGTCCAATTCAGCATCTGGGTCTAGTACCTAAAAACAAATCACAGGCTTAGTGGAGGGTAATCAACAAATAGTAAAAAGAAAACTTGTTTCAGCTGACTGAAATTTCTGCCGGTCTTCAGTGTCCATTAGCAGTATAAATAGTGCACAGACTCAGAGGAGCCATCACAAATATATATTCTCTCCCACTGGGAGGTTTAGTAAGTATTGGTAGCTCCTAAAAATGGCTATAATGTTTATTGATTTAAGGCTTTGAGATTCTACTGAGGAGTAATCTGAGGGTTTCATAATGTAAACTATATGTTTGGCTATATATAGCTTTAAAACACAAAGTTAGTGCTGTAAATCTAGATGCATTATTTGTGTGTATATCCTTGAGGTAGATTTTAATGCCAGTAGTTAGGATTGTGTAGGTTTTGTGTATTCTTCTGTGGGATAAAACTACAGTTCACTCTTAAGTTTATTTTCTTTCAAGTTTGTATATAACCCACCACCTGCATTTAAAAAAAAATGGATGAGTCCCAGGTTTGAAATTTAAGACTATCTTTGTACCATGATCTTCAACCACACAAACTGGTAGTACTGGTTTTTGTGGGGCTTTTTTGTGGTTTTTTTTTGATTTTGAGAGTAAGCATAGCAATGCGATTTTTTTCTGATCTATTTTATTCTCTCAGGGGAATATGTTCCCTGTGGAAAACCAGGGGAAACTCCCAAATTCTGTAGCCAAACTGGGATTTGGATAGTATGCAATGAGTAGCACAGCCCACAGTGGAACAGAAAGAAATGGTCAACAGTGATGACCTGAATAAAGTACTTTGTACTGTAAAAACTGTTGTGAAACCATTCACTCAGAGACTGTATCATAAAGAGAAGCACAAGAATTAAGGTTATGTTGGTAATTTCAGGATTACCAATCTCTCCTTTGGGGCACTGTGGCTCAATATACCTCAGCCTTAATATTCTTTGTTCTGTGTTTGAATAAATGAATGTGTAGCTATAAATTCACCTATATGTTATATGGAAATCTATGGCAAGGTTAATATAGTGTATAATTATTATTACAATGAAATTGTTGGGAGTTTTTTTAGTATGTAAAAGGCTGTCACTTGAAAAATGAACTAGTTACTGTTCCCATAGCTGCCAGGGAAAATTCAGTTCCAGTGTGAACAAATGAGCTGTACTACTGTGTCACTCGATGTGGCCACACATGCTGAGTAGCTGATGAGAGGACTGGTGGAGAGCTCAGCTCTCTCCTCTCATGTCTTAGCAAATCTGCACAAGGTAATCTTAGCCCTTTCCTGTTGTTCATATGACCTGCTTTTATCTTCAGCTACACCCAGCAGCCCTCGGTAAAATCCATTATAGCACTGCAGATCTCTCTGAGCATAGACTGTATGGGCTGAAAGACCTATTAGTCACCTAAGGTTGCATTCTCTTTGTTACCCCACAAAAATGAAATAGATGGGAAACATATGGAGCCTCAAAATAGGAATAGTATCAGGGTTTTTAGAATAAAATAATGGTAATTCTAAAATAAGGGAAAATATGTGTTGCAATAAGTTGCACAAAATACCCTAACTTACCATAATGGGAGAATTCCTCAGAGCTGCATCTGTGTGTTTGTGGCAGTTCTTATCCAGGGGGTGGAATGATCTGTCTTCACCAGAACTTTAAAAACTTCTTTCAAATGCTTCTGTGCTTTTCTGTCTCACCAGTGTTGTGAGGTGGCAAACACCAAGGCAGTGCTGTTCATAGCTGCTCGACTGCAAACCTCCTACAAACTTGTAGCAGTGTACTAAGTCTCTAGAGCTTCAGGGTTTTTTCTTTCTTTTCCTCATAAGAGTTTAAATGAGTTACAGAGTCCTGGTGCACACATGGCCCTTTGCTGTAGCTCGGAGCAGGGATGTGGCTGTCTCTCCCAACTCAGAAAAGTCCAAATTGCAGCTCAGGCTGACTGCAAAGGGAGGGCATAGAGGAGACCATTACAGTTAATAACACAAAGGCTATATTTCCCCCCGCCTCATGAATATATCAGCTAAATGCTGTGACTAGGTGAGAGTGATGCTAGAGTGGATTCAGTTTGAATTACAAATGCTTTTACTGCTTCTAGACCTACTTGGATCTGCTTCATTTTCTCAGTTGTGTGACTTGAAAAAATGTTTGCTCAGCTGCATTATATATCTCTTCTCAGGACACACATCCTTTCAGAGAATCCTGGCTCTAATCCTAGTTACAGACATTCAAGTGCTTGCCATTATACTGGAACTAGTTAGTGTTTAGGCAGAATTAAATTTTCTTTCTGAGTTGACAAACCCTTTAAGCACTTTGTCTTTTAAAATGCTTAAACAACATGGTAAACTTGTTGAATCTTAACACTGCAATGATTGCAAAGATCACACAGAATATCTTGACAAATGGAACAGTAAGTAGCAGAAATACTGTTGAATCGTAATAATCAGTAGCTAATGGAAGTGTGTGTCTGATTATAGAACAATTGAATAATTGCACCTCTTAGCTTTACCAAGGAGTTGCCATCTGGGGTAGGAGTAGTGATGTGCTGGAAGATGGTCTTTACAAGAAGAAACAACCTGCTTTTCATCAATAGCCTGACTGCACTGCTAATTAGAGAAGAGTGAAGAAGGCATAACTCAAGGAGGAATTTCCAAATCTAGATTAGGTTTAAGAGATCCATTAAAATAATTTCAGGGTCAGGGTTTGAAATCGTATTTGTTAATGATGAAAACATAAGTACTTTTTAATGACTTCATAGTCTGAAAAGGACATAGGCCCTTAAAACAAGATCCAAATGGGTTTTAGGTGCCTAATTAAAAATTATGAGAACTCTTGACTCATATTGTCTTCCACATGCTGGAATCTCTCTAAATTCATGATTTTCAGATCCCCATCCCACCCTCACATAACTCAAAAATCTAGAAATGCTGCCTGGAAAGGGACTGGGTGCCTCTCTGCTAGACAAATGCTAATACTCCCAAAACACTGCTAGTAAAGAGGATGCCTGCAGACAACTGGACCTATTGATCACAAAATTCAGCCCTCTCTCAACTCTATTCCTTTTTGCCTCAAAAGGGAGGAGAGGAAAAAATAACTCACCTAAAACCCCAAACCCAGCCAACCAAGCAAAAAAGGCACCATGAGAGAAATAAGGGAAGGATTTGCTTAGCATATGCCTAGTTCTGCAAGTCTCCTCCTGAGTGAAGATATTTTGGTGGATTGTCTTCCTGGTTGGTTGTCAATCTAATTGAGTTGTCGTTCCACCAGAAGCTTTCTCCAAGCAGAAAATAGAGGACTTTGTCAGTTTATTTGGTACCTCCAGAAATTTGGAGTGCCAGTGCAAATGGCTGCTTCTACACGTGAGTGGTTTGTGCTGGCTGGTGTGGATTCACTGTCCTTGTGTAATACAGTGTACTGGTGTACTGAGTTGCCCTTCTAATGCAGGTGGTTCTCTCAGAAATCTTGAACAGAAATACATTGCTCTCTCCATGAACTCTAGAAGGCAAGAAGTTGAAAGCAAAGATTTCAATACTTGATGAGTATACCTCTCACTAATTTTTTTGGTTGGTTGGTTGACTTTTTGTTTGTTTTTTTTCTAAGCTTTATTATATGGCAGACCCTTCAAGATTTTAGGGAAAATAATGAAGAACTAGGCATCTTTCCAACTGAAGTCCTCAAACACATCATCCTTAAAATCTCGAAGATGCAGACAAGAATATTCATTTAAGGTCTGAAAGACATTGGATTTTTCAGAGTGGAGATTTGTGGTCCAGATAAGATGATATTCTTCTCATATATGTGTCTTATCTTTTTACAGATCTTTAGGGAAAGAAAAAAACTAAATAGCACTTTACCTCTCCAAAACTGGACTGGCAGTTGTCTGATAACTTCCTTCTGACAAAATTTCACTGGTTTTATAATTTAACTTTGTGTCAGTCACTCTCACAGAGTTAACTTGAAATAGTTCCTTTTATTTTTCTTCTGATATTAGGAACCAGTCTCTATCTTAAAAAAATAAGGGTTTGTATCCTTTATGAATCTTTAATTTGTCTATGAACTATAAATTCCTTGCTTATTTCAGCACCTCTCCATTATTTGATTCTAAAACCCCATAGGTTATGAGATTCTTTGGAAATTAACTCCATGTATTTGCTTTATTTATTGATAAATAATGTAATGTTCTAAATGTGATAGATACCAATTTTCTGCAACATTAATTAACAGCAGTGCTGATGTTCAACATAAGAAAACTAAATCTTAGTGCTCTATTCTGTTATTTAATGTAAATGCTATTGCTATTTTATGCAAGTGTACTTTTCCTAAATGGAAGTAGTAGTCAAACCTCATAAGCTCCAGAACACGTTTAATGATTCCCACCCTTATCTTCCTGCACCTGGAACAGAAAGTCAAAGGAAAAAGTCAAGGATAAAATACCAAATGTGGAATATGACCTCAGCTAAGAAATGAGAAGCAAATGCTGGCAAAACTAAGGGTTTTCTTTTTATGCAGTTTTGGTTATACAGAAACTAGTAAAATATAGATCCCTGTCCATGTATACTCATTTGCAGAATTGATACAGTATGGGTGATCTGTACAGAGCCTCTAAGAGTAACCTCTGATTTATTTAAACATGTCAGTCTTGTTCATTTACTTTGACACGGCAGTCTGAGAGTTTAATGTATGATGGGCTATGGATAACAGTAATACTTCTAAGGAAAAAAAAGTGTGTGTTTTCATTTTTTTGTATCAGAGTAGATAGAGAATGGAAAATAATAAAATACAAATTTAGAATTTCTCTTCTCTTTTGCCATATCTCAGTAATGGAACAGCTTTGAAAGTGGAGATGCTTTTAACCCATTGTCAAAGCCAATAGTGACTTCATCAGTGGTATTTACTCATCTGCTGTATAGCTAGGGTCTATATAGCCTGGGACATGAATTGATCTCTTTCTGTCTCAATGTTCTTGACCAAGCCTCAATAGAGGTTGCACAGGAAAGTAATCTCAGATGTTTTCCATCTTTGTGTTCTGAAAGTGAGTGGCATTGATTTAATGGGTTGGGAAGGGTTCTTGAATCAGCAACATGGATGGAAAGTTTTGCCAGATTGATTTGGTATATTTTTTTGTTTCTGGTGCTTCCAGTGAGATTTCAAGGATGTTGGGGAGGAAAATACCTTTCTATCAGAAAGATGAATATTATGGGGTTTGTTTTACTCCTTTTTTAAGAGAGAAAAAAACTATTCTTAAGTGTGTGTACTTAACAACATACAGACATGTGCACTCACATAAGTTTTAATCAAAGAACAATCCTAAGAATGCAAAACTGATCTCTGGAAGCATCCTGTGCTGTTTTGATCTGGCCTCTAATTTTATGGGTGTCTGACACCAGCCAGGCCACAGGCAGGATGGTGCCTGTGAAGGCAGCTGCTAAATGGTATTCTGTTTCCTCCCACGCTGCCCACCCTGTGCCGGCATTCTTTGTGAACTCAAACCCTGCTCTGGTGACTGGGTGATTCAATACATTTTAAATACTAGGTCCAAATCCCAGCTGATTCCTCAGTTAAATTCGCCTAAGGAACCTCCTGCAGCCTCTGGAACTCTGGTCCTTTCTCTGGTACCATTTTTTTTGCCCCAATAACTTTCAGTTCTTTTGCACACAAGTGTCTTATCTGATATATCTCTTCTCATGCCTCGTGCTTTTTGCGTTCTTGGTCTTTTCCTCCTTTTTTTCCCAAGGGCTAGCCTCAGTCTGTGTGCAGCACATCAATCTCAATTTTCCTTTTAATGGATTCCAATCCCATTTCTCTGTAGTCTCATCTTCTTTCCCCTTTCTCTTGTCTTTTCTGTATCTGATTATAGCAATGGCTCACTGAGATCCATGGAGACACAGGGCATGTGCTCTTAAATTTCTACATCTGGCCTTAGTGTTGCAGGAGACATCTTCCATGGACAACTTGTACCAAAACTGAAGAAATCTCTACTGAATAGGAGCAGAATTTATGAAGCTTTTTCTTATGAAATTTCAAGTCACTCTTCAAAATCTTGGAGACACCAGAACATTTCTTAGACAAGTACATCAAGCTGGGGGCTGGTGAGTTAATTTTTTAAACATGGACAGAAGAGTTTACCTTGCTTTTTGAGGCAGGGAAATTATTTTGATATTTCTGCAGAGTACTTAGGATGGAAAATTCCAGTTCAGTCTACAGAAAAGCTTCCAAAGTTATAAGCAACTAAAACAAAGACAGGATCTTAAAATAGGAACGGTTAAGCAATCTTGCTAATAGCTGGTATTACCAGCCCCACCTATATAAAATATAAGTATTGCTATTCTAATAGCCTAAATGCACTAAATACCACTAATATAATCTTAGTAATTGCTACCAGAAAGATGTGGCTGCTGTTTTCTTGACTTTATTGATCTGCCAAAATTATAAAGTGGCAGTACTTTATGTAAGCTTTATTTAAAAGCATAAAAGGAGAGTGATGACAGAATAGTTTTATATACTAATGTGGTAAATATAGCTAGAACTCTGTTCAACATGCCAAGGACGGAACAAGCCCCTGAAAATGCTATTTATTTGCTAGAATTAAAGAATTAAAGTGTGAGGATTTAGATGGGATTTTGTTCTGGTTTTAGATGGTGTCCCTTAAAGAAGAAATTTATATTTTAGATATAATAAAGTAGCAAAAAAATAGTTTACTGACTGATCCATAGTGAGTCTTGAACATATTCAGATTAGCCTATGGCACAGGAAAAGCAGGCCAAGAAATAAGGCTTCCTTTTATTTTCTTGAGGGACACAAACAGGCACATTAACATCTTCTCATTTTAATAACTTGCTATCCTTAGTAATTTTCTTTTTCTAACTTTTGGTTAGCAACAAGACTCAGACCACAGTGTTAAAACACTCAGACATAAGGCCACAAGAGAAACATATTTGTGAGTGCTAGATCAACCAGTTCTGTTGATCTTCTTGTATTGATGAATTTCTTTGCAATAAAATTAATAACCTTGAGAAAGGTGTATTTCCATACTGCCTCTCCAAGTTCATCTTTATATCAAAATTCCCCTCCCACATTTTGCACAGAAGATTTTTAGCTGCTGCTATTACACATACGTTGAAAAAAAATTAGGTCACTGTTCAGCTGGAGTTCAGCACTTTATGCTTTTTATTTGTTGCTTTTTTTCTGTAGAGGGTGTTGTTCACAGCATAGCTCTTGTTTCATAGTAGTTGTAGTTTTGTTTTCCTTTGTATTTTGAATGATGTGTATTCTCTAAGCTTTTAAAAAACATCTACTGAATGGAAAAAGCTAAGACTTGATCCTGTGAGATATCACAGGTAATTTTAGACACAATGGTCTCTTCCTTGCTATCTAAATAACAGTTTAGACTATGTAAAAAGAGAGTTTGAGTGATGAGGAATCTTGATATAGGGAAAATAATGCATGGAAATATTGGGAAGCCCACTAAAAATGTCAATATGGTAAGCAGCACCTCATGCCATCAGTACTTAGGTGTATGCTTATGTTTGTTTTCATTCTTCTGCAGTGAAAAATGGGGTTCAGGGACTTGTAAGTTATTGGAGAACTAAAGAAAGGTAAGTGTGTTGAAGAGTGTAGTGGACACCTAGTTTAATTAGGTGTGGAGGACAGTGAAGCTCCATTTACACTTGCATCAGTCATTGACAGTGGTGGTTGGGCTACCGGGTGCAGAGCTGAGCTGTGTCCTCTCCCATTCACAGCAGAAACATACCATGATGTTTTTCAGATATTGCCCATGAGAGTTAGACT
The DNA here is from genome assembly GCF_041296385.1 of Aphelocoma coerulescens. Classification (NCBI taxonomy): domain Eukaryota; kingdom Metazoa; phylum Chordata; class Aves; order Passeriformes; family Corvidae; genus Aphelocoma; species Aphelocoma coerulescens. Next base: position 22,157,643 of record NC_091021.1, on the reverse strand, counting down.
CCTAGCACATGCATAAGGAGCCTATAATGAGAGTGTTAATGACAGTGATTCAAAGCACTGCTGCCTTTTCCCCCATTCCAGTTATCTGTGCAGCTCCTGTTCACTCCAGTAAACCTTCCTTAGTGTTCTGGCTAGCACAAAATTAATGAAGAATTTGAGTTTCAGAACAAAATCTACATAATTACTTGCAATTTATTTATGGATTTTTGTGTGAAATCAGCTCCTGTTAGTGTCCTAATCAGTTGATTTGTGGATCACCTGCTCAAAATAGCACATACGGATTCAACAAAAACAGATTTTCAGGCAATTAAAGAGTTGTGGGATAAGAGGAAAGGTCCTTTTGTGGATTCATTCCCAGTTAAAAGCTAGAAAATAGAGGGTGGGAATAAATGGTTAGTTTTTTTCTAAAAGAAATATTAGATATGTGATCCCGTTGAAAATTTTGTTGCATATTCAGTGTTTTCACACATTCCATTTATAATATGAAAAGAATAAACAGAAGCCTAATAGGAAAGTCTAACTGTAAATTATTGCAGAAAATTCTCATAATTGATGCTAAGCTGATGGGGGAAGATCAGTTTTGATAAATGCAAAGTGAGACACTTGGAAAATAACATTTATGAATGCATATGGGCTCTAACCTGACATTGCAGAAAACATTTCAAAGAACATTAGATCATTGTTCACAGCAGAAAAAAAAAAACCCAAACCAAATTGAATGCTAAGAATTATTAGAAAGGAGACTGATAACAAAATATAAAAGGATTATTATGCAACAAAATAAATCTGTGGTGCTCCCACATATGTATAACTACAAACAATTCTGATCTCCTTATCTGAAAAGGCTAAAACAGAGCTGAATTAAAAAAAAAAAAAAAAAAAAACAGTGTTGATAAAAGATGTGGAATGAAGCCTCTGTAAGGACAGGCTAAATAAGCATATCACCTTTGAAAAGAGAAGATTGAAGGAGAACAGTGGTGTATAAAATTTTGAGTGTCCTAGAGAAGATGGGCGTATGGGAATGAGGCAGGAAATGTTCACTTTTTTTTGACAGAAATAGAATAAAAATATCCAGCAGCAACTTTAAAACTAAGTACTTGTTGGGCAACATAGAATTAAAATGGAATATCCTTTTACAGGAAGCAGTGATAGACAAGAGTGTTAATGGGCTGAGAAAGAATTTGGACAAATTCATAAAGGATATGTCTATTAGTGGCTGCTGAAAGTATGGTTTAGATGCGATCCTTGCATTCAATGTACTGAAGCACTAATTGATTATTTTTACACTTCTTGAGCATCTGCTCCTAGCCAGTAGGAGCAATTAAATTCTCAGCTAGATGGACTTTAAGTCTGACACAGACTGATCATGGTCATGAAGCTTATGGTTTTTCTCTGGGGATGGTAAATCTTGAGGGACAGAGTTCTTTGATGAAGACAGTTTGTAAAGACTTTGTGCATCACTTTATTTTCACTGTCCTTTGATAACTGGAGAGATAAAACATTATGCAAATCATTAGTTAATAAATAATTACTGACTATAACGAGAGAGTGAGAACTGAACCTATTTTGATGTTTCTGCTGCAGCTGAATGCAGATCTATTTAATCAGTTTTTTTATTCTAACAAGTGCAGATACACACTGCCCGGCACTTTGAAAATTTGTTCTTAAAAGTACTGTGTCTTCATGGGAAGTATTCACTTTTTTAGGTGCAATTGCTGTCTTTATTTGACAGTCAAGAATCCTCAGGAAGTTGTTTTGCAGTAGCACTCTACCAGCTCTGTAGTCTCATTTCTATCTGCAGTGAGGAGAAATAGATGTTTACTTTTCTTGTGTTCATGTGCTATGATGATAAACTGAGTATTTTCCCCCAAGACCACCTACTGTGTGACATGTATTTGAAACTGCACCTAGACATTGACCAGGTGCTGGAAGGACTTCAGCAGTTCTCACTTTTGAGACAATGGAGCAGAAACATTTGTACTAAGGAGTCCTTTGTGCTTTTCAAGAAAAATATTTTCAGGCTTTATATTTCTATAATCTGGGATGTCTGGAACATCTTTCAGCATATACAGAGAGGGTATTATTGTAAATATTACTGGTATGTTGGGCTTTTTGGCCCTCCTAGCACCATTCTCCAGTTGGAATTAATTTATTTAATGTATGATCTTACTCTCTTTGCTTGTACTTTTTACTCAGATGGAGAAAGTAATCTCTACCTAATTAGACACTGAATTTGAACCTAGTAACTCACTTAAATACCTTTAAAAGCCACCAGTGTGAGCATTTCTATAAGTAAATGTTAGGTATCATCTGTGGAAAAATGTTTTTGACTTGTAGGAAGAGATGAAAGGAAGGATTTAAACACCCAAGTTAGAGTGCAGCAGACTTCACACAGTATGTGGGGAGAAGCAGGATATGACAGTACAGTCTGGCCCAGGCAGAACTGCCTTCCTAAGCTTGGTTTAGGAGAGAGCACTGCCCTGAGTCTGAGCTATTGCCATATTGCTGCTGCCAGGTTATGTTATCTCAAGCACAGACCACAACAGCTGCCTTGCAGCCAGCACAGCAGTTAGCAAGGAAGGGAGATTTTAGATAACTTTCTGTCTGTGTGAAGTTATAGCACATACCTAGAAATGGAGCCTGCAAATCCTCAGTGTGGAAGACAGCAAGTAGTTAGTTCTAGCCAGTATAAAGATTTGAGCATCCTGGGAATCCTGTCCTGCTCTCCAGCTGAGGGTTATCTTGCTCAGGGTCAGTGTGAAGGATCCTACAAGTATGAACTTTATCTACATTTCTGGAAAGAGCCCTTTGCAACTTCTCACCTGGAATAAAGGGTGGAAGTAGGGGCAGCAGCAGCCTCTGTCAGTTGCTAAAGATGCCAAACTGGGATGAACAACCCTAGTTCATGCAGGAGTATGTGGCCAAACTGAGCATGGAATTAAGGCTCATGAGCAGTGCTCATGATGCCAAAAGCTAAGTCAAGCTTAACCAAGTCTAAAAATCTTAACTGGAAAGCATAAAGGCAGCAAGACTGATGCATCTGAATGTCACATGCAGTGGCCATGGGAACCCACCTTGGGTTTGCAGATAAATGTGCACTATGCAGTGGTTCATAAGGTATGAACTGAAGTTCTCATGGTTTCAGGAAATTCACTGTTGAATCTTTCTAGAACACTGTTCAGACAAAGAAGTGCCAATAACCTCAAGTATGAAATTAAAAGACCTTAATTTCTAGGCATTTAAAAAATGAATTCTTTATCAAGAAAGCTTAAAATGTGGTTAATTTAGTAGAAGGCAACCCCTTGGGATATTCATATTAAATGCATTAACCCCCTTAATGAAGATCTCTGTCTAAACTATTGAATGTAGCAACACTTGCATCTGGGAAGCATAGGACTCTGGTTCATATTGAAAAAATACTCCTCATATTTACACAGCCCTTTTAATTGCAAGATCTTAATGTGCTTTCTCAAACTGCACCTACGCTCTAGGAGGCTACAGAAAACTCCAGAGAATAATGCAACAGCTGCTTTGTGTAATCCCTATGGACTAGAGATTACTTCATTTTAGTTCAGGTTTTTGCAGCTATTTGTCTATGACTTGATCATTGAGACCATGGTGCCTCACAGTTAGCATAAGCCACTGCTGTTGCATCTACTGAACTTGCAATTCGAGAGCTCAGGACAAGATTCAGAGACATTCAGGTCTGTGTAACTTGAGGAATGGGCAAGGTTTAAGCTCCTAAATTACGGGGAGCACTGTAACTGAACCCCAAGAATAGCCTTCCACTGACACAAGAGGTTGCATGAGAAAGAAGAGTGCCTTTTCATCTAGGTCCTTTCACAAATAGGGATCAAACAGATAGTTCTAAGTTCCAGAAGCATCAACCAAATTCCCTGTTTATACCTGTGCCTGTTGGTGGCCTTAGCAATAAGCATGGGAGAGTGGGAGAGAATTTGCTTCTACCTTTATCATAGCCCAGTGGTCAGAGAATGTGCTGAGAAAACAGAAAGCCTGCTTTAACTTGCCCTGAGCTCTGGGCAATAAATATGGAGGAATTTGCATGTGGAAAAACAGTCAAAGTGCAGCAAGGAAGAGAGGGAGCGAGATAAAGGGAACAAACACGTGCCGTTTTACCCTATTGCTTAAAGCATTCTTATTTCACAGGCAGAATACTCCCTCTTCCAAAGTCATCTTCTGGTTTTTATCTGATGAAGATTTACTGTGAAATACGTGTAAAATTTAATATTTCCCAAGGATTGTGGTTGTTCCTTGAATCAGATATAAGCACTTATCAATGCAGGGTGCAGCCAGTCCCAATGGCAGAAGGACAACAGGAAACTGCTGCCTTGGAACCAAAATCTCAAGGACTCATTGCAATGGAAACTGCACCTAAAGAAAATCCATGTAATTTATCTATTTCAGGCTCAAAGTTAGTTAATGGAAGACCTCTGAAGAAGGAGGAAAAGTAAATTGTGCTCTGTAAATCACAAGAGATCTGTAGAGTTCTGCAAAAGTTGGTAGCAGAATTTTTTGCGTCTTTAATCAATGTTGGGTGCACATTTTGAAGTGTTGAAGAATTTGGAATAAACTGCAAAAATGCATTAACTAGGTTTACAGCCTGTACTGTATGTGTCTTCAGATGTGTTTAGAAAGGATTTGGAGCAGAGAGAGAAATACAGCCCAATGCCAACTCCATGCAGGCCGAGAAGGTGTTCCTGTGTATTGTAGCCATTGATTTGCACCAAGTAGTCTGCTAGAACCTCTCCAAATCAGCAAGGTGGTTTCCAAGCTGAGCTGTGGCAGCTCTATTTTGAGTGGTCACATGGCCATGGGAATGTTGCTTTTTCTGACATATCTCATGTAGTTGCATGTTTTTGTTTGTTTTGTCCTGAAAGATGCATGCAATTTTGAACATGAAAATGATGTACTTCTGTCCCTGTTTGCATGGAAATGCACTCAGCTCTAAGGACTCCCTGGGTCAGATTGCCAAGGCTTCTCATTTGACGTTGGGTTGACACATTTTTATGTTTTTTTCATCTGTGCAACAAATTCTGAGTGCTGAAGAACACTTTTCTAATGATCTTTGGGCTCTGCTATACCAACACACAAACAGTCATTATCACTGTGATCTGAGTAATAGTGGAAAATGGCTTAAAGTGTCTAAACTTGACTTGCAGTTGCTCTTGCTCTGCATAGTCTGAGTCTCCAAACCATTAACTTCTTTAGAATATTTGACTCTCAATTCCTTGATGCTCCAGCATTTTTTGGTTGGTCTGTTGGTTGATTTGAGGACTACTGTTCCCACTTGCCGGTCTACTATTTATTTGCTGATAAATCAAAATAAAATTAATAGCACTCATTATAAGACCAAGTGGGAGACATTTGCATTCATTCTTAGGTGGTAGAATCTGCATTCAAGAAAAAAATCAACTTCTAGTGAAATCAAAAGCATCATCAGTAAGGGCATAATAAGCAGATAACAATGAAAATGACCATTTGCTTCAGTAAATCTATAGAAATAGGGTGGAAAAAGATCTAACTTTAGAGATGAGAATAGGGAAGTCTTGAATTAGTCTTCTCTCCTCAAGGCAATGTACAGACTTTGAACCGCTGCCTGCAGTAAGTTAAGGCTTCCTTCGATACACAGACCTGCTGCTGCCTCTTGTGACAAAATTCTGCCTTCGGTATCTTTCTACTCCTGTCAGGTTTGTGTAAAGAATAAATCATTTTCTGTGAAAAGTGTGAGTGATTCTGGCCTAAAGTATGATACTCCTGTTTCGCACACAGCAAATAGCATCAATTATGTGCAATATTTACTGATGATTATTATGAATTACTGCAGCTAAGAACCGCAGATCCCATTACAAATGAAGTTTTGGAAAGAGTGGGCTATCATGCAATGTGTTTCAAATTTATAGCATGGCTGCTCCATTCAATAAGGTACAGATTATGAATTATAAATTAATAATGGGATTATAACATTCAGTTAAAGAGTTCTTTTTCTAATTATCTGCAACTTGTCATCCAGAACGGCTATGATAGCTCATCTGAGCGTGACAGCAACAATTCTGCTGCTCAGCACAGAAAAAGCTGACCCTCCCCCTTCATTTTAATGTGTTAGGACTTAAGTGCTCCTGTCTCTTTTCCACTGACTGAAGGACAAAAAAAATTCTTGAGATTTATAGACCTGGTTTTACCTTTGGTATGAAAATAGCTCTTGAAGATACTGTACCTGAAAATAGGCTGAAATAGACTGTCCCTATTGTTTAGTTCAACTCCTCAACCAAGGCGAAGGGAAATGAGATCTGCATTATGTTCCCAGCTCTTCTGCTGACTCTATTTCTGTCTGGCTCTTATTCTGTCTCTATGCATCTACAAAAGGGCATTCTACAAGCTGAAAGAAACAGAGCAATTTTAATTATGGCTTTGAGAAAAACTGATATTCAGTACTTCTGTTTAGTTCATTATGTCGGGTGACCATCTCTGAGGATAAAAGAAGACAAAAAATAAAAAAGGGAAGGAGTAGAGATGGAAAAAGAATGGTAGCCGTCTTACCTCCAGGGACGTATTTTGGAGGTCTCAAAGAGTACCAAGGGGTGAAGATAAACAGCTGATAAAAATCATTTGTTAAAATAAACTTGCACATACAGCAGAAATACCAAAGAGAGGATGAGAAGGGAAAGTTGAGTGTCAGGAATAATTTTTGTCACTGCATGTCATGGTCTAAGATGTTAGACATGGGCCAATGGTGAACCTCCTGGTTGGTAGAGGGAGAACCCAACTATTTTCCCAAGCTTTTTGTTAGGAAAAAGACTGAGTGATAGTTACTAGGTTCAAAAGGTGGGATTCTTTTTTGAGAAGGGTTAGGATCAGGGTTCTGGGAAGTTTTTTTATTTTTACCAGTGGTTTAGCTGGAATTTTTTGTGTAATTTTAAATGATCTGTATATTTTCCCTAGACCTTTGGAGAGGCACATTTTAAAATCTAAAGAACTAAATAGAATAAATAATAGGATATATGTTAAATTCTTCAACTGGAGGCTTTTTTTGAGAAGCCACTTAACTTATTTTGGTCTGGAAACAGTGATTAAAGGTTAAAATCTGTTGTAATATTACTTTTGTGTTTGCTTGGGTATTTTTAAGATACTAGTTCTCATGCTGCCTGTTATGTCTGTCTTGTGCCTATGCAGCTTGTGACTGAAATTTTGGGGTGATAGTTAATTTCTTATAGACATTCCTATTGTTATGCCACTACTGGCTGTTTGCCAAGAGCTATTTGTCCACTTTGAGACATGTCATTTTGTTCCCATTGATCCATTCCTTTGCATTTCAGTGTGTCCCCTGTGTCACCTCTGTGATGTGAGTGCATCCATCAGTTTTGTGTCATGTGGAACTCATGATGTTGCTTCCTCACAGATAAGATTTTCCATGTTAGACTCCTGAATGTGACATCTAGGTATTCAGATACCGAGGCCATGTTCACAGCATCACCACTCAAATAGAACAAAGTAAGCCTGTTTTTGATGACAGTTACAAATGATGAATTTATATGAATTTTTTTCTTTGATGTATTTTCCTCACAGCTTCTCAAAGTCTTTCAGGTGCTGTTAGGAGTACTTTTTTTCCCAGTTAAACACACATTTTTATCTGATACGAGTTCTACCCAATTAATTCGTGACTGTGTTTTTGCTATGCTTCAGAACCACTGCTGCAAATGCAGGCAGACCTCATGCCGAGAGTCACAAAACAAGATTTTAACCAGAACACTGAGTAACACATCCTTAGTTGTGTGTCTAAGATACCCTTGCTTCAGATACCATGACACTGTGAACCTGTCCCTGGGAAAGTGTCATTTGGGTGAACAGTTTTAAGGGTTGCGTGTTTTTAAGGGAGGACTTTGGGGCAGATCTGAATTGTTTGTGGCTTAGATGGGGCTGTTAAGTGCTTCTCATTGCTGTCTAGGCTGCATGCAGCTATCTTTAAACCTGTTACTGGTGAAGGAGAGATGCAAACCCTGCATAATCTTTTCCTGAATAAACTGGCTCAGGAAGCTTTTTGTGGGCTACTGTGGGTTTTGCTTTTATGTTTGTGTTTGGTGTCTTTTTTCAAAGACTAATGCACCTTTGTCTAAATCTGTCACATTAAGAGATTTCAAGGGCAAATAACTCTGTGTGCTTTCCTTCTATTTCCCTGTTCAGTTTTGACAAGCCAGAGTAATGTTTGTCACCTCAGTACTCTATTTTTCTCTTCTCTAAAAATTACCCTATTTTCTAGAGAATCAGAAAGGATGAGCATGGCAAAATTTGAGAGGTAAAAGGTACGAAGTAGTATATCATCAGTCAACTAAGTAAAAGCCACAAAAAAATCACAAATGTACCTATTGTAAAAGTTTACTTAGAAAAAGGTCAAATTTTTAAAACATGGGGTTGGATTTTTTTGTTTGTTTTGTTTTTGTATGTTGGTGGCTTTTTTTGGGGGGGGGGGGGGGTTAGTTTTGTTTGTGTTCTTTTTACACCTGTAACTTACTGGCACAGCTGATGTCATTTAGGCTCTGATTCAGCAAAGCACTTAACCATGCTACTTAGTCCCGTTGACTTTAATGGGAAGTAATTACATGTTCCAACAAAGCACATACAGAAGTGCTTGGCTGAATCAAGGTTTTAGACGACATAATGATAACCTGATTGGGAGGGAGGGGGAAACTGAATAAATGCTGTGCTCAAAATCAGGCCCATACTCTCCAAAAATATGCAGCAGGAACTCATTTGTGGCAGTGCTTTCCATATGTTGTGGCATACATTGATCTCATTTCAATACAAAAATAAAAAAAAATATAATTCTAATGACTGTATCCATGCTATTGCAGATGAAGTCCACATTTGGATTGTCAGACTGTAGCTGTGCATAGTGATTTAACTCCAAATGATACTGGTTCTTTCTTCCTTTAGCATTTTTCCTCCTTTTTCAGTATTCCATCTCTCTTGCTTTATTTTTCATTTTCTAGTGAGAACAGTATTCTTACCTTGTATTGAATGTACTGCCATTTTGATTATGTTTGTCAGTGCTACTGTTGATGTGAGTTGTATTAAAATAGCAATTTGAAGTAACACTGGCACCAGACAGTCACTGCTCATTAATATCATCTCCAGAAAAATCTTACAACAGATCTACTACCTGCTTTATAGTCCTTGAAGAATAGTGTGGTACAAACTGTCCACATAGTTCCACTGTGGCTTCCAGTCACTCCTGTTACATTACACTGAGTCTGATTTCATCTCCTTGAGAAGACTTTATTACTGAGCATGGAGCAAATCCTGCTTGCTTTGTATCCCCACTGACATTAATGGTCCTTCTCACATAACAGATTTGGCTCAAGGCATGCAAGGGTAACAGTATTGTTTTTCCTTAAATTCTTATGGAAAGATGCTGCTTGAGATATTGTGGCTGAAGTTGCACAGGTGTCTCCTCCTTTTGGGGAGGTAGAGAGTGTTTGTGTTGGTTTGACTTTTGGGGAGGTTTTTGTTTTATTTTTTTTTAGATGCACCTAAATCTGTTGCTAATAAATCAACAAGGGAAAAACATTTCTTTGGTGTGTGTCTGTCTATGTAGATGGTACAGCATACTGTGGCTTAAAAGCCAAGCTGGCTAATTCTTCTACTGTGAATTTAAACAGACTATTTGAGCCAATGGGATAACTAGGGTCTTGAAATGCCACCAAAATTCCATGGAAGAATTCAGTGCAATCCCCATTTACCTGTTTGTTAGTGGGGACCTGTGTAGCCAGATAAGTAGGGGCTACTGCATGTATTTATATAGCTTTGGAATGAAAAAATATTGTTGAGGGAGTCATTCCTAATCAGTGATGTTGTCTGTTAGACCATCCTGTTGAGATAGACACAGTCTTCCTACAAGCCTAAACAGAAAACCAGGTCACAGCCTGGTCCTGTCGTCCCAGCCCTTTAGCACAGAAACAATTTGTGTCAGCCTGTGAGGGCAGACGTGCCCATCAAGGCTGGCCCTGGCCCCGCCATCCCTCGTGGGGAGCTGTGTGGAGGTTGCTCTCACTGGCCCTGCTGCTGCTGAGAAGTGATGGGGACAGCGGGAGGTGTTGGAAGCTGTCACCCATCCCTGCCAGGTGTGTGAGCTCAGAGGGAGCATGGCCCAGTAAAGAGCTCTGGGTGCAGCACCTCCAGCACTGCTGGCTGCTCCCAGGGTGAGGGCCAGAGTCTGGATTGTTCTTTGCTTCTCTGTCAATCTACTGCTCTTTTAACACCCTGCATGTAGTCCCCTACAATACCTTTTGAAGTCTTCCAGGTTTGTTTTTTTGGGTTTTTTTTTAACATGGAGAGGAAGAGTTATGGGTGTGTGACAGTGTGACAGCCACCAGCAGTCCTTTTCTGTTAGTGCAGCAAGGACATCTTCATCTCACTGTGGCCATTTTTCTCAGTGGAAAAGTCCTGGCTTTGTCTTGCAGGGTATACCATGCTCACCTATGGAGTTCTGGGGGCACTGGAGTGGAGCTTGATTTTCCTTGAGCAAAATTGTAAGAGAGTAAACGTGGGATTCATGGATTTTATTGGTGGGATGGGAAAAAAAAATCCCCAACTGCCTGCTTTTGTTTTTAGAAGGGTGTTTGCTTGTTTTTTAAGGATAAAACACCTTGGGCAAAAGAAATTACTAACTTCAAAGGTTTTCAAGAAATCTGGAACTTAGCTGCCTTCCTTACAAGCCTCCAGGACTGAGATATGTCCTGCTTTGCTCAGCTGGGCTGGAATTTGTGGGAAGCTGTGGGCAACTTCATGAAACTGGCGGTATTTTTCAGTAGAGATTTAAGACAGAAAAATAAATCTCAGTGACATTGAAAGAATGACTCTATCAGCGCATTCAGACAATCATGCAGGGCCATCTGTGCTGGGCTTTACATCCTTAGGCAATGCAAGCATGATGGGACAGCACAGGGATTGGGCACAGGGTGTCTGTGCTCTTGTGCAGTTATGGTCTTTCTTTTTATGCTCTCTTCAACCTAAAGTTACCAGGTTCTTGTACCACTTCCAACAAGACAGTGAACAAACAACTCTGCAAGTTATTCTCCTTCATTCCACCAGAAAACATTTTGTTTGATGAAGGGTGTTGTGCACAGCTTCTGCATGATGCTCAGGATAGTGCAGACACTGCTGGTTTGCTAAATGGGCACTGGCTTGTGTTTCTTCATTTCTTCCCTGGTACTTATGGCTCTGCATATGTAAGCATCACTAGGAGCTTGCTGTAGATGCAAGCTTCTCAAAACAAGGATGGTGGCTCTTGATCGTATTTTTAAAGCTGTTAAACACATGATATCCTAGATATTAAGTGATGTGAAAATAAAGGAGTGACATGCTAGCAAGCATATGTGAAGCATCGTTCTTCTGATTTCATCAGTCCTGTTTACAATGTTACTGTTTGGGTTTTTTTTATTATTGGTGCAAAGCTTGAGTCTTTATCTTGATGGGTGTTTGCTGTGGTGTGTGAGAGTTTTGGGTTTTCCCTTTGTGTTAGATACTATTGCCTTGCTGCTGCAATAGATCAGAATCAGAGGACAGGCAGCTGGTGCCCTTCCCTGACTGCTCTGGCTGACATTCCTGAAAGTTGAATTAGGGACAGTGTTATTTACTCTGTCTTTTGCTGCACTGAGAGAATAAATTCCAGAGTCTCTACCATGTGTGTTGTCTTCACATACTGGAAAAAGAGGCTGTGTCCTTCTGAGGCAGATTCTTTACCATTGATGGGAAATTAATGATAGCAAGTAAACTATTGCTTGTTAGGATTAGCTAAAGTGATCAAAGTCTGCAAGATACTTGTTTCCATACTTCTAGTCTGCTATGAGCCCTTGGATATGCAAGTAATTTTTGCTTCAAGAGATCATTTTACAAGGGGAAAATGGTATCACGTTCCACTGCAAAGTACTCTGTTACCTATTGATAAAAAGTACTATTTCAGAATCCATTTGTTTTGCTTACAGTTCTGTATTTGTAGAACCAGTTAGGCTCTGTGATTTGAGGAGGAAATGAAAAACAAGCTCTATCCTCATATACCATTATTTCCCCAGCAATTTAGAATCAAAATCTTTTAATGCTAAATGGCAAAATCCAGCCCTTGCTGTGTTGCAGCCCTGACATGCAAACTTCCTACTTACTTAAATGTTTTGTGTAGCTGCTGAGCATGACAAGGTCTGATGTTTTTTGAAATGCTCACGTGAGAGCTGAGGCTGCTGCAGCACCCATCAGCGGGAGCAGAATCACATCTACTAACAAGGCAAAAATAAACCTCAGTTTAATGAGTTGCAAAAAGGCCTGGTCTCTTCGCCCTCTGAATTAGTCTATTTTAGAATGGCTGTTGGCATTGCCAGGAAGGTACAGTGCAGGAGACTTATATGGTTAAATTTTATAGTAGTCTAATAATGAAAAAAGCATGTGTAAAGCCTCTTGGCAAACAGTCCACAGTTGTGGCAGTATTCCTACAAGTAAAGCTGCAAAAGTGGAGAGAGAGAGATAATTAATGGGGACTTGCTTTATTTGCCAGGAGAGATTATTCTTATACTGGGAGCAAAGGGTATGTGCCTGAGAAAAATGTAGAGAAAGTAGATTTGTTTTGTGATGCCCTAAAATGCAGTTTAATGAAAATGAGAAAATAATGGGAGGAAAGTCTATTCTGTAGTCTCTGGCCAGCTGCCCAAATATGAGTGGAGATGCACTGGCCCTGGGCTGTGCTTCCAGCACAACTCACAGAAAGCTCGTCGTTCTTGCACACATTTGCTCTATTTTCAGACACATGCTATTTGAAACCATGTTTTCTCTTTTGCTCTTTGCTGCTTTCTTGCTCCCAGCTGGTGGTGAATTTCCACCTCAGAATGTTATTTCTTGAAATGGTTTCTCTTTGCAGAACAGTATCTGTTGTTTTCCATTCTCCCTGGGGGGACAGTAGGAGTCTGATGAAGCTTGAAGGTACCTGGAGTTATCTCTGATTTCCTGCTCCTCAGGCGAACCTTGGCAGGGCTTGCCTGAGCTGCAGAGATGCAGCTCTCAGCTGTGTCTCCAGCAACCAAATCATGCCAACCCTCATTTTATTTATCCATACCTTGAAAATATTTGATTCCTTGATCTGCTGTATTGAACTCAGGTTGTCTGTGTGACACCCCTTTCTGCTTTTTCCCTTTTTCATTTGTCCCTCCTGGACATTTGCACAAAGGGGAAGGGACAGTATAAATAGATATTATTGTAGACTATCTCTCTGACCTTCTTCTCCCCATACTATGTGTAGTCATCATCCAAGAATTTTCTCAGAGAAAATGTTCTTATTTTTCAATGGGCATCACTTTCTGGAAAGCTATTTCAGGTGATTCCTGGCCTTTGCTCTTTCAGAATCTGATCTGCCTCTGTCTTTTCCAAAGAATAAGACTGCTGTCTGGAATCAAATTTATGTTATTAATAAGCATATTTCAGGGCATTAATGTTAGAAATAGTGCAAATGTGTTAGACTTTCCCTGCTCCATGGTTAACTGTACTTTAATACCAAGGTTTTCAAGACATTTATTACTGAGACTTTGAATTCACTTACTTTATGTCTTCTTTGCATGTATTGTTCAGGAAAAAAATTATTCATCTTTTGCTTTAGCAATAGAGAAATACCTCCTAGTGTTATTACCTGAATAATGGTACTGCATTAATAGTTATTGGTTCAAGGAGAAATAGCTGTGAAAATATTATGAAGTACCATTGATAAACGTAATAAGTAAAATTTTGCCTGGCATTTCACTGGCTGGGCTTCTACTCAAATTTCTCAAATTTTGAAAATGTTCATAAAGAAAAGATGCAAAATTTTGATGCAAATAATGATAATAAAAAAGAAATAAAGCTAATGGAAATGATAGGAAATAATTGTGTCAAAAATTATTTTTTATTTGTGTGGGGTGAACTGTGCTGTTTCTGAAGAATTGAGCTCTTCAAATGGCAGAGCTACAGAAGACACATCTATGTTAGGTCATACTTCTTGCTCCATCCCCACATGAAACTTCCATGACAGGTAAAGTATTAAATTTGACCTAAAGTAGTCTTAAATATACATAATTAACTATTTTGTACCATAAAATCTAGGATGTGAAGGACCTGTTCAGCCACCTCAGCAAACCAGCTACCATGACAGGGTTCCCCTGAAATCTCAGAAAGTTATCTGGCCCTGTTGCCTGTGGGATGTGGCCTCATGCCCAGCTACTGAGGCAGCACAATTCTACTCAATGTGGATGAACAGTAGTAAAAATCTCATTTTACTGAGTATATGCTTGCACATGTAGGGATTTTCTAATTTAGTTTCCTCTGACCGAGATATGTATGTTCCCATGTCTGTGAATCATTTTGCAAATGAAGCTCTCCTGGGTTTTATGGGCATTTCTTTGTAAGAGACTTGTGTTAGTTCTTTGAAGGACCCAATAGACAGTTCCCTGGGTCCCGTCTGATCCCAGAAAAGGTAATCTAGGAATCAAGATCAGAAGGCTAATGGAAGATATCCAAGAATTGTGTAGCTGAGGGCTGAGAAAGCCTTTATTTAAGGCAATTTATATGATTTATATTAAGAACACAACTTGACCCAAAAGGGGTTTTATCAAGATATCTGGGGCTTTGACTTTAAAAACAGTTACAGCAGTCTTCAGCTTAACTGTGGAGCCATTCTCACTTTATTCTATTTCTGTATATGTTAACAGAGATGTGGAAAGGTTGTTTGGTATTGCCACTGTTTTGTTTAGGTTTTTTTCATGGTTTTCTGCTTTGTGCCATATCGCTGCTGTTCAAAATTGTCAACTTAAATTTTGTTCTGATATAGTTATGCCAAGGTGCAATCTGCACAAGACCAAATTTTCTTTTTATACCCTCTATCTGGGTCATTATGCTTACTTGTTCTAGATGTTCCTAGGAGGGCTTAAAGTTTAGCATACTTTGTCTTTTTTTTTAATGTATTCAAAACTATTGAAAACTAATATATGGTCTAGAGAGGACTGGGTTACATGCTTGTGCAAAGGCATTCAGTCTGAAAGTCACTCTTAACCATAAAATTGAATTATAATAGTTCCCTAACCTAAAAGTAAAACAAAATTCACAAATATTTGCAGTCTGTACCAGCACTAAGGTAACAAAGGACATAAATGCTTCAATGAACAGATGCAAATTGAAAGAGAACATTTACTTCTGACTTGTTTTACATTTGTTTAATTAAAAGTCCAAAGGAACTTCAAAGTCTGTGAGGCAGTATGTGGCCCTCTTGCTGATTCTATTGTCAAAATCTCTGGGATCTCTTCAGGCCACCTGCTGAATAATCTGATATAGAGATTAAAGTGCTCTGTCCCGAGAACTTCTTTTTTGGTTTTATTTTTGAAGGTTCTGCCTCTTTACTTCACTCTGGTAACAGCGCTGTGTTTTGTCATAGCAATGAAGTATTACTGAACTGAGTGCTGCACTTAAAGGTATTCTCAGCAGAGATTCTGTAAGAAATAAGTCTTAGGTGGGTTGCATGAATTCCAATTAATTTGCATTCTGCTTGTGAACACACCAATGAAAAAAATAGGACCCTATTTCCTATGCTTTGATATTTGATAGTCATTGTACTGGACACTTAGGAGAGCTGATTTAATAAGCCATGTTAAGCAGTCACATCATAGCATATGAGTCATTTGAATTCCTACTGTCCATAAGCTTGCTATCTTAGGGAAATGCTAGACATAGGTTTGGCAAACGTCATTAATTTTTGGAAATATTTGAATGTCTCTTTCTGAGTTAGCATTTACTGTTCTTTGGTATGTTCCCCCAATTTGGCTTGTGTGTTTTGTGGGATGTCTTTGTTCTTGGTCATATGCTAACATTGTCATATCTACTACTATTATTATTTGAACTGCAGGCCACAGCTGAGATCATCAGAGTACTTGGCGCTGCACTCATGACAGCAAATGTCAGCAAGTCTTTAGTTCATTGAAGGCAGAAGTTACACTCAAAATGATGAGAGGAAATAGTATATGTTTCACTGGTAGAGCTGAAACTGAAGTAAAGAGCAAAAATTATGCAGAAAGGCTGTATTTTCTGGGTCCTCTCAAGGAGGAGGAGCCTTCATATTAATATTTCTTAATCGGGTATTTTGAATAGGTGACACAGATCCTTAGTCCTTGCATTGTCAAGGATTTATAAAGGAGCCTTTTCACAAAACAAAAACCAAAACACAACAACCTAATAGTGGTTAGGACACACATTTTTGTGACAAAATGTTCCTTGGTTTTAGTAAAAACTATGCAATGAAGAGCAAGATCAGATTGTAAAGAGAAAAAAAGAAATATATCAAACATCATCTTGGTTTTGAATTTGGCTGTTTACAGAAGAAGTTAAAATCCAGTTTGAGCTCCAAGCTGTTTCTACATTAAGTGCTGCACAGAGAAAAGATGCTGGTTTGAAATGAGGTCTAATTAAACCTTAACTTCTTTACTGATACCCACTTTTTAGGTGCAATTCTATGACTTGTGATATGTTTTTCCTCTGGCACTTTTCTATCACTGCTTTGTTTTTGTGAGTGTATGTTCATGCTGTATGTAGTTTTCAAGCAAGCAGTCAAACAGAGTCGTTTATAATTGTGAAAGATAAAAGATGCCACAACAGCTTACTCAGAAGACCTAAGGCAGATAGATATTTAGAAAAGAACAGACAAGGGAAATGAGTAAAAAAAATCTGAAATCCAAACTGCAAAACTCAGAACTCAAAGGTACTTCCATGTGATGAAAGAAAATGCAAAAGTAAATAAATTAATGAGGCCAAGCAGAAAGTGTAAGTTCTGCAAATAGAGCAGGACACTAAGTGCAAGTCAGCTGAACCAGAATTATGGTGGAATTGGTGGATGCCAGGAGAGGGAAGACACATTTTCTTAAGTACCAGGTACTTGAAAGAGTGATAAGATTTTAAGGGTGAAAGTGAGTGTTTCCAGGCCATGTACTCATCATATACATTGGTTGAAATAAGGCAATTTAAAAAAAGGTGTTTGTACATCTATATATAACATTATCTTGACAACCTTTTTCTGGACAATAAACCAGAGAATGAAGCTGGCCAGTTGGTTCTGATAAGTATTCTAAAGCTCAAAAAAGGAAGATAGTAATTTTTAATTCCCTATTTTAGAAATACCCCTTTCTTCCCTAGAGAGTGGAAGAAGATAGGTGTTACCTTTTATGCTGGTGAATAATGGTAGATAAGGCTTAAACACAATGCTAGATATCTTTAGATCCATTGAATTTTAAATTTTCTTTAGTATATTTGTTTTACAGTGAAAACCTTGTCTTAGGAGAGTGGCAATATCAGTTTGATATGCTGCAAAACACTTTCAGGATAACATGAAAACAGGAGGTTACTAAAGGTTTTCCAAGCTGCAGCAATAAATTGTAACAACTAAGACAGAGGAATGGTTTAAGAACAAACTCACAGGAAGACTTTCCTTTAATAGTGGGATGATAAGAGGTAGCACGAGTGCAATTGTTACTTAGGCGTACTTTGTTATTGGGAGACTTTATGAGGAAATGTCCTGTGGAATTTCTATTTGGTCACAATCCTGATTTTGCACATGTTTTTAGGGGAATAGGAATAGGGAATAAGAGAAGTGATCCTTCTCATTTTCTGAATCCCTGAGTCCTCCTCCTGTTGAGACTTAGATTTGTATGGGACAAAACTCTCTTGGCTTAGCCACTTGAAAGGACATCTTCAAATCAGTTCATGCTCTCAATTAACCTAATAGGTAGAGTCTACAGTTGAATCACTTTGTAGTGAAGCTATTTCTTTCATAACTAAATAAGAAGACAGAGAAAATATTTTTATTGATATTTTTATATTTTTATATTATGGAGGCACTTCAGTATTTGCATCTCTCCAGATTAAATAGAGAAAGGACATTTATCAAAATAATAGGAGTAAGAATTTCTGTTCAGATGGAGTCAATTCTATGTGATCAATGGGCAAAGTTTCCAGGCTTGATGCTGCAGAATGGATTAACCCTACCAAGGTGCAGAGGTTCCTTCACGTGGACTACACAGCCCCACTCTGGGCGTCTTTGATCCGGTGTTTGCAAGAGTGGCTCCTCTCCAGACAAACGCAGCCATGTTCACATAGGGTTCTCTGAAGCTCTGAGCCCTCCTGCAGCCTGGATAGCACTGCAGGTCTCAAGCTGTCTCTGCTCTCTGAGGTTTGAAGAATAGTGCTTTGTTCAAACGTACCAATTTCCAAGAATAGTTAGTTCTATCAGTTATACGAGTGCTTAAACTCACCAGTTTCTCCAGAGACCATTTTCACCAACTCTTCCAGTGTATCTAACACAGAGCTTCCCAGGGTGTAGTGCCCCATTTCAAACAAGCTAACTCTGAATCCACAAGCCTAAAGGCTGTGTTAGTAGACATAATGGATTTGGAGACTCATGCTTGATGGCACAGCAGTGGTGGTCTGCTGCTTACAAACTAATGTGTTCAAAGGGAGCTTGTGTTATCCTTAGCACCCAGTCAGAGAGTCATAGAATAATTTGGGAAGGGACATTCAAAAGTCCATTTCTCAGTGTAGATATACCCCTCTTCCTAATTACAGAAAAGACTAATTTCAAGAGAATATTGGTTTATTTAAAATTAAATATATTAACGTAATATCTTTCCACACATTTATGCATATTTTTTTTTATTATAAGTTCCTACACCTCTAGTGATTTAATTGAACTATGGTGGGGTTTGTGGTTTTGTTTGTTTGGTTTTGTTTTGTTTTGTTGAGGGGTTCTTTGTTGGTACTCTCTACCCTCCAGATATGCCAGAGGAAAATTGGTGAGGTTTAAGTGCACCTATTTTGTAAATCAGGTTGATCAAATGCATAAATACGTAGTGGAGAAAGCAGACACTTTAAAGACAGTTTATTTTAAGGAACTTGACATTTTCATTATGGAGGAGGTGTATCCTGAAACAGTAACAGGATTAAACACGAGGGTAAATGTAGAGTAATTTTTTCAGTGCAGTGGTGTTCAGTCTAAGTAGTGGGGATCTGTTTCTCTTTTAAAGGTTCCATAATTCTCAAAAGTTTTATGAATTCAAAAGCAGTCACTGGTGAGAAAAGTAGGTAAAATACAAGGGTATCTGGAGGATAACTGAAAAATTTTTTTCACTTACAAGGTAAAATTTGTAACCAACACGAGAAAATGTTATAATAAAACCAGCTAGCTAGAAACCTAAATCTAAGCCTATCGCTATGGTCAAAAGAACATTGACCTAGCACTGCACACGAGTGTAAACAGCCCTTGCACAAAATAAAGGATATTTAATGCCATCTAGTGGCGCTGTGGAAAAGCGGCAGCAGCAGCTTCGTAAAAGCCAGAACCTGTTGTTCGCCAGTGTACGTTGTGTTTTTAACGCTTCGGCCCATCACTAACGTGGATGTGGAAATCTAACCAGCAGCACTATTTAGGAAACTCCACAGTTTAATTTCCTAAAATTTCTGGCTGAATATGCATGAGATTTTTTCAGTACTTTTGCCTTCTTGACCATTTTGCCCCAGGCCTGCCACAAGTAGTAATAGTTCTAATTTAGGTTATGGTTTATACTCCTAGAAAACCTGCCAAATTTCTAGGTTTAAGAATTATATAAAATTTCAGAAGATGGAAGTACCAAGCAATTTGAAGGTAGAGAATGACTTCTTTAAGCCTAACCACACTTGCTGAAAGATTAAATCTATTACATTTAAACAAATTAGACTAATTAAGTATTAATAATATATAATTGCCTTTTCCAGGATAAAATATTAATAGAATTGTCAAAGAAGGTGACATTTCCAATGTTATCTATGTGATATAATGGTATGAGCCTATTGACAATTTCTGTTCATAAATCATGTACATTCCTTGGAAAAAAGATAGCATCCATTTTTAAAAATTTCTAGTGCAAATTAAATAGTAGTTTTTCCTACAGACAAACGTGAAGGCACCACATACAAACCACCAACCACTGCCAATGCCCAACCCCACATGTGTATGTGTGTATATGGCAGGGAGAGAGTGCTAAAGAATCATTGCACTTTACTGTGTGCTGTTTTAGGGTCTTTATATGGAACTGTCTTTCTAGAGTGCCACAGCCCAGTTTCAAAGGAACCTTATTTCGTTTTTGCCTATGAAATCAGCCTAAAAACCTCCAGACACTGCATTGTTAAAGGGAATAGTGCTAAATCAAGCAGCAATTTCCAAGAGGGACTGCCTCTCTCCTTGCTGAAATATGCCAAATTCCAATTATTTCTAGTCTGACCAACTAGAAGTCAAATAAAAAGAAAATAAAGCAAGCAAACAAAATCTAAGAACCAAAACCAAAAAACCCCAAATTCATGAGGTTTTTCCACCTGAGATTTCAGCTGTCATTTTTCAAATACACAGTATATGAGTATTTTCTAGAGCAAGAAGTGAATTTGAAAGTCTTTTCTTTTTGGGGCTGATGGGCTTGGTTCTAACTTTCTGCTTTGCAGTTCTCTGTGTGAAAGTTGTAGCATAGAAAATGGCAGCAAATAAATACCAAAAGAACATCTTGCTGAATGAGCTTTTTACAGACAGTGTGGTATGAACTTTCTTTGCAGTAGGAAAGGATGAAGCAGCTGATAATGAAGCATCCACATGGACAACTAAAAATTATTAGATGCTTTCCCTAGGATGGGCCAGATCCTGTGCGAAATCCAGAAAAACAGGGAAATTTAATGCCTTGAAAAGGGCAAACTCAAGGAATGTAAGTGGCTAGAGTCCAATTTAAACTGTCAAAGGTACAGGGTTGGTATTGTTTACTGAGTGCTTGTGGACCTTACCATCATTGCTTGTGCAAACATGCCAAGCACTGATTGGAGTGCAAAGTTTGCTGTCTTTGGGTGTGTGTTCCAGCTCCAGGTCACTCTCTCTGTGAACATCTCTTCCATGGGATATTTGGTCATAGGGTGGGTAAACCCTCTGAGGCTGCCCATGTCTGCCTTCTCCTTCCTCCGTTGTGATCCCAGATGTGGTTATGATGTCTCCAAAGTGCAGGAGAACCTCCCAGTGGCAAACATAGACCTATACTCTATATTGCCTACAAAGGTTATGTGCAAAGGTGGAGAGGGAAATCTGCTGAGTTGGGAAATCTGAGGCCATTTCCTGTGACAAGAGTAACTATCCGTTACTTATCCATGACAGAGGTTCCTTGTTTGTTCTGCCCTTAAGTGCTTGTGTGTCTTGAACCACCAGAAATATCCCTGCTCTGAGGAATTCACAAGATGCAGAAGGAAAGTAGATACCAAACTCTGTTGCTTATTCATAGGTAGAGAACTGAGTTACAAAGTGTGAGTAATTCAAAATAGCACAGCGAAGTCACTATCCAAACTGGAAACTGGCCCTGCAGTTTGAGGCTATGGGTTGAGAACATCCAGCATACACGGATGTATTTATTTAGTCATATAGATATTTGACACTTATTCATGAGCACTTCATCTAACAACTGCAGCAATTCACTGCTGCTCCTGCTCAGCTGTAGTATTTGACATCAGGATTTTAGTCACTTTACAGGTTGGGTAAATTGTGTATCTCTGTATGAGTTCCAGGGAGTAAGGATGGATATAGAACATACACGCTACCTAGAAACTAGAAGATGAATTTCACTGGAAGAGAATATGAAGTCAAAATGCATTATCAGTAGTGCGAACAAAGCAGAAAATGGTTTTCAAATGAAGATCTATAGCCTTCCAAAAGTCATCACATGGTATGGTGGCCTTCAGTAGCAATGACTTAATTTATTGGCCAGGATATCCTAAATTGCTAGATAAAACACCAGATGATGATGTGATAGAGTACCCAGATTTCATTACGTGTCAGGAGTGGTCTCTTACTTCTGAATGGCAAACCTGACTCCCATCTCAAAGCCTCACAGTACAGTGCATAATTTAATTTGATGACCCATGTATCTTTAGGGGCGAACTGTTTTATACATTTTTGAGATAGCATAAATTCAAGTTCTCATTTCTCTATGAAGTCAGTTGATTCAGAGGGAGAAAATGCTGCCAACACTAAAGGCCTTAAAAGTCATCCAAGCAGATCCTTGCTCTCTTTCTGGAAGCAGCTCATATAATAACATCCTACCACTCATTTTTTTCAGACTTTCAGTGCTTAAGGTTTTTTGTTTGTTTATTTGTTTTCTCCAATGGTACTAGAAATTCCCTGAGGTGCTATTTTCTGTTAATTGAAAGAGAAGCTAAAGACAGCTCCTTTCAGTGCCAATTACCTTGGATATATCAAGCAATTTATTTGTTTTTCAGGCAGCCAGACTTCTTCCACTGGATACATATCAGGGGAAACAAAACCTTTTTCTCACATACTGCAGATTGCAGGTCAGGTCTGTAGTGGCAACAAGTAAGAATAGTGGAAAAAGAAGTTCCAACAAACACACACACCAAAAAAAAAGCTGATGTATGAGTGCAAAGATAAATGCCACTGATCAACACGAGAAGTGACTTGAGGATAAATTTTTATTGACTTCTACAGGGCAGCTGTAGATGTGCCACACTTTCCTTGAATCCAAATCTAAGTCACTAGAAAGGAACTCATGATCTGCTAATTTTTTGGGGTGTGATTTTAGATTAATCATATCCCTCAAATTTGGTTGAATTACTAGGATTGGGTCAGCCATGGTTCATCTATGTGGGTATGAGAACATAATGTGTGTTCTTATTTTTCTTGTATAGGTTTTTCCTGCTGACTTCTGAGAAACTAGTCTTTTAACCTCTTATCTATCAGGCATGAAATCTCTCTTTATCTCCTATTTTTGTTCACAAAGCTGAATACTAACTTACTGATATCAACCCTTTCTTGCCAATTTCCAAATGCATCCTAGCCTTCAGACTCATTTTCTCCTATCCAAGCCTACTTTTATTGCAGGAAAATTCGAGTGGGCTTAACTGAACATATGTCTGTTAGATCGAGCTGAGACACAAGCCCTAGTAAACCAAGTTACTTAACCACCCAGTGAGTTTCTTGTGGTGATGCCTGTGGCTATGAGAAAAGACTGCAAAGATCTGACTGCCCACAGTGCAAAACACTTCTTTCTAAAAGAGGAAACTGAAAAACTTCCTAGCTTTCACATCTGCCTCTAAGTTACCCTTCTGAGTACTAGGATGAGCAAGGAAAAAAGCCAAGGGTTAATGGACTACTCTCTGTGCAACTTCTGTTGGAGTTTACACCACCAGTTGCAGAAATCTGTTAGCAACTGCTTAGTTACTAGACAAGCAGCTGAAGAGGGTACCTGCTTTTTGACCTAGACATTCCTTACATCCCCTCTGATACATCTCAAGGAGACACTATTGGTACAGAAAAGGACCAGGAAGCAGATCCTTAATACCATCTTCTAAGTGCAATGAGAAAGAGTCCTGAGTTGAACCTAAAGATCCCATAGAGAAACTTGAAAAGAAGAGTAAGGGCTCACTCATTCCAGACTTAATTACCTCTTCATTTCAGTCCATCTCTCAATAATTTGAGAACACATGCAACTCTAAGCAGGATAGCATGACACTGAGACCAGTTTAAGTGTTGGACACGTGACAGAATCAGGCTAGGCAATGAGATACAGGATGCAAATAGGCTCAGGTGTAATAGGAAGCAGTCTGACAGGGATCTTGTCACTAGTGTGACTTAGAGGTGCCTTTTCAGTGCAGTGCATGGCTGCAAGCTGTAGTGTGAGATGTTGTAACTGGAGCTGTCTGAAGATGGGAACTAGTGTCCGCAGTACTAGTCACTGGAGCAAGCACTGATTCCCAAACCTCTCTTCACCTGCATGGTTCTGTGTCTGGTTTGATATTATCCTGAGCCACATGTGCATTGCACAGACTTATCCTGGAAGTGGTGGAGGATGGTGCAGAAATCTAGCTGGCTAGATCCCAGTTCATCAGGGCAAAGAGTTTTCAACATTATAGTGCAAAAAGGCATTTGCTGCCAAATGCTGGCAGTGCAGGACAGGAATGGAAATCCAGGTCTACACACAGCCATGCAAATATAGGGCTGCTGGTTTTGTTCACACTCTGAGAGAAGGGACATGTGAGCTAAAATAATGAGTAATTCCAACTAATGTGCTGAGAATCCTTTCTGAAAATGGGGTGAGAAATATGCATTCTGAGTCTTGGGCATGGAGATAGAAATGTAGCAGATGTAGCAAGCCAACATCTATAAGCATGGGCAAAAATTGTCCTTTTCTGTGTCCCAAAATGGGGCAGAAATTCTCTACTGCAAGTATATGCACTTCCAAACACTTCAAATCAAAGCAAAATGCTTTATAAAATTAAGTGAAAAGGCTTTGACACGCAGATAATATACAGGACCCACTGACTGTACTTTCATGTGATGTTTAACCAGCTATTTTAAATCCCATATATAGGACACATGGCTTATTCATCTGTTTAAAAATAGTTAAACTGTGTTTGGGAAGCAGGATGCTGAGACTAGCTTGAACAGTACATGCTTGAAGCTAGGTTGTATGTTACCTCTCATTTTTAGTGTCTTGAAAGATTTTTGCAGTTGAGGAGATTTTTCTTCGTTATATTTCTGTGGAATAACAATGACATCCAGTGGCTGGCTACTTTAATAATACATATGTATCTTCTGCAGGTATTATAGGCTATGATAAAATTTCTGTGGGGTCTTTTCATTGTGGTAGCGGAGAATTCTTTCTTGGCAAATTTGTCAGCAAGGCTTTTGGGGTAGGGGACCTGAGGGATGTAGGTTGGGCACGAAAAGTCACAGTGCTTTAATAAGGTCCTAGAAAAAGTGAATTCTACTTTACTGGTACCTTAATGCCAGTTTAGCTTCAGGGAACAAGATATTGTAGTTTGTTCATTCCCAAACTCTTCTAAAGAGACTTAAACCCAGATTTCTTTTGTAATAATTGAAACCCACAATGGGCTAGGCAGCTGCTCTATTATATACCCCCTTCTCTTATTTAAAAGTGTAAATCTAAAATATACGTGGTTTGACATCATCATGTTTCACCTGTTTTCAATTTTTTAAATGCTTTTTTGCTGGCCCATCGATGTTCTTTAGGCTGCCCTGAGGCATCCTTAACTTACATACCAACAAAGTGTATTTCTTTTAGGTTTTTTTCCTACTTAATAAGTTACCATAGCAACTACCACTCAAATGGTATTTATTGCCATGGGATTTAGTTGCATTTCCTTTTAATAACAAGAGCCTTAAAACAGTTGCATGTTGTGCAATTTTCTTTTATTTTGTAGCAGAAAATTATATACCTTTATATCGTTCTTGCAGCGACTGCTTCATTTGTGTATTAAAATGTAGTTTGTCTTCTTCCTTTTAAAATAAGTCTTCCAAGGAACTCAACAGGGCAAAGATACAGGGTGGAAAATAATTTTTCAGAGAAACAGGCTTAGGTGAGTGATGGACAAAAGAGAATTGGATGTCTAAGGAGTAGGAACATATTTGAATAGCAAATATGGGGACTTGGTAGTTGATGTAAGATATTTTTGCTCCACTCCCACCTGCTTCCTTTGACTTCCCTGGGGTAAAGCCATGACTCCAGTAAAGCAGAAGCTAAAATGCCCCCCTTTTCATGATAGGCTAGGTAGACTAGTTTTATGAACAGTTCCAGAATTTGAATATGGATGTAGGCTGAAAGAGGGGAGATGAATTTTTAAGTGATCTCCAATATGGTATTTTGCCTACTAATTAGACAATGCAAAAGGAACAGCAGTCTATATAGCCTAACAAAGCATTTCCGTACAAGTACAAAGCTGAGATCTTCTTTGGAGCAAAAACGCTTTTGTCTATTATTAATCCATTTCTTGTCTCATGGAGTTAGTATTGCTTGAGTACAGATCCTAAAAGAAAAGAAAATCAACCTGGTGTAGGCTTATGGCCAGAACCTTCAGCTCTTGCTTGTTCAACAAACATCAGTCTTACTGCAGTCAGGAGATCTAATGATGGAGCTTTTTGCTTGAACAGGTCTAGCTGCTCAGCGAGATGCAGTTATATAGAGACTGCTGCTTCTTTTGCTGCACAAATGGGATTCATTGCATGCAATATGACATGCAATAACCAGTAGCAGTGTAGTGTGCTGAAAATATTCACCGAAATCAAAGAAATTTTGTTTTGAGTAAACAGGAGACATTAGCTAGTCTAATGCTCTTGAGATGAACTAGGATACTTGAGGGCCATTGCTCACAGATAATTTTATAACATTATTGTATAGCTCCCATAACAAGGATGTTACAAACAGTTTGCTCATGTCTGTGTAAGTATAATTTAATGTTGTGCACTAACTAATAGATCTGCAAATTAATCTCATTAAGCCATCAGCCTCAACACTACTTTGTTTACCTGAAGATGGCTGTTACAAGTCCTTCTATCACACCTTGAGTAATCAAAGCTAATCCTTTCAGCCATTCCTCTAACAGTGTATTGTTACTGTTTTCTTGTGGATTATCTCTACCCTCCTTACATTTTCTTTCAAGTGTAG
Organism: Aphelocoma coerulescens; assembly: GCF_041296385.1. Classification (NCBI taxonomy): domain Eukaryota; kingdom Metazoa; phylum Chordata; class Aves; order Passeriformes; family Corvidae; genus Aphelocoma; species Aphelocoma coerulescens. The sequence goes on along the minus strand of NC_091021.1, from coordinate 22,131,103 downwards.
TGTCCAAAACTGGGCACAGGATTCCAGCTGTGACCTCCCAGTGCTGAATAGATTTGAATAATCACCCACTCTGTCTTGTTTCTCACAGTCTGACTAATCCTTCTCCAAATTACATTTTCTTTCCGAGTCTCTATTCATTTTGCGGTCTGCTGCAGTCATTCCATTTATTTTTCTTCACTGCAGCATTTTGCATCAATCTTTACTGAATTATCTTATGCATTTCAAATAATTTCTTCAATTTATCAACATGATCTTTCATTCTAGTTACATCCTCCAAGCACCAACTTGTCCTGTTGGTGTTTCCTTCAATGAGTATTTGCTGAGTGTTATTTGCAAGGATTCCTTGCAGTGGTAGAGACAGGGTAGATGCAGTGATGATAACATTTTAATTTAAGCTTTTCCAACCAGCTGAGGACCCATGTGACAATAATTTCAGTGAGACAGCATTTCCGTGGTGTGTCAAGATGTATCACAGGAGATTCTTCTGTCAGAGCACACTGACTTCATTAAATCAAACTTGTGTCAGCTTACTTTGAAACCTTTGGTAGGAAGTAAGCAGCAGCCACTCAGAATCTACTCAATCACTGCTGGGAGTTCCAATTCTCATAGTATCTTTTTTTCTTTTTAGCTGTCAATCAAGGAAACTTAGAAACCTAGAGTGCTGGGTTGGATTTTTGAAAAAAAAAATTAAAAATAAAAAGGTTTTCAAATTAAGGGAAATTATTTTTTTTTTAAGAGGAGAAATGTAGGAATATTTTAATTCCAAGCCTGACTGAAACATAGAATTTCCCTGAGGTGACAGAATTTCAGGTCTTTACCACTTTATTAATCAGTATTAAAAGAGAACAAAGACTACCAAAATTTTGGTTTTGCAAAATCTGCTAGTCCAGTAAAGGAACAAGTGCCCTCATCAAGAGGAAGTATCCCTGAGATTCTCCATTATGTCTCAGTCTTTCACATTGATTTCTGGCTTGTAGATATCTGAACCATTCTCTTTTTTTTTGAACAATAATTATGTTTATTATCTTCCTTCTCTGTTGCCTCATGCACCCCTGTTATATTTAGCACTGACCTCTGAAGGGGGAAGGTAGGAATACTTCAAGAGATGCCACAGTATGACAGAAATGGCAGTGAAGTACCTCATATATGAGGTGTGTTTGGAGAGCAGTTACAGTAAACATGCAGTTTTGCAGAGGTCTAAAGGATGTCTTTGCGATTTTATGTATCAGACAGTGGAGGATGAATCTGGGGCTTAGAGCGATCATTTGAGTAGAAATTTGGGAAGCTCCAAAAGGAGTGTAGAAAATTGGTGAAAATATGACTAGGGCTTCATTTGAGTAGGAAGAACTGAAAAAAATTGTTTGTATTTATAGTAGTGAGACCACAATTAAGTACTCTTACTGTGACTTGCTTTGGAATAGGTGGACACCAAATACCAGGAGATGTGGAGGTTCCTACTTTTAAAGGAATAAGCTGTGTCCCAGTTCCACTCTTGCTTTGGAGATGAAGTGTTGGATGAAATTTTCAGACCAGAACTTTTTGCCTAGATTTTTCTCTTAGCCAGTGCCTAACCCTATTTCAGCTTTTTTTTACCACTGTTTACTTAAAAAAAATTCTGAAAACTGTTATATCTTATATTTCTGTGATGAAAGATCTTTACATAGAACTTTAAAACCTTTGTCAATGGTTTTCTTTTTACACCAAGACTAATTTTGGCAGTCAGAACCAAGCATTTGTACAGAAAATTTCCTCAGTCATTTAGAGCTATTTGGAAGCCGTCCACCTAAATTCAAAAAATTGAAAGACATTAACTAAAGATGAAGATATAACCAGAACCAGAAGTATTTCTCAGGGATAAACATGATTATCTTATTTAAGCAGAATAAAAGTATCTGTATTTTTGTCCTAAAGTTAAAAAGGATCTGCAGTTATTTTCCATATTCAATTACACAAGTGAAAATACAGAACAAATGTACTGACCCTTGAACAAAATATTCTTGAGGCCAACCCCAAGTGCAAGAGTCCTGTTAGCCTAAGGAAACCCTCAAGGCCATTCAGCTGGTGTTTGGAGGAACATTATTGTACAATTGCATGAGCCAGGGTCTCCCAGTTACTTATCCTGATCCATAAGGTTTGAGGGTCCACACTAGCTTTCATATTTCCAACAAGACTGTTTCTGGGAAGGAACACTGGGGACATTCTCTCCTTTGGCTTCTGACACTTTGTTTGCTGCAGTGGGACATGACTGTACTGTGCAGTGCACACAGAGAAAGGAGCGATGTGTTGTCTGTGTGTGAGGTTCAGTCAGATAATTTGCTAGGTTTTGATTTGTGTTTTTGACTTTCTTATTTACTGGAATAAACAATGTTTGACACAGAAGTTTCAGTGGTGATTCCAACGTTCATTTACTATTACAAATTTGGTTCCATGCTCTTGCTCTCACTGTCTTCCTACTCTCCATGATTTTTTTAATCCCATAACATGGTTACCATAGCAATTGTTCCTGCTCCCTTCAGCTTTTCCAGCTGCATTTGAGAGCATTTATTTTACAGAATGCATTCTAGTTCTCTTTAACTCTCTGGAGAGATAGTAATTAAGTTAAAATCTTGGTGATTAATTTACTTTCTGATATTTTATACAAATTATCACAATGATCTCTGAGGTGTGTGTATATATTTTGTATATATATGTATATATATAATATATATATACACACACGCACACACGGTAGCATTGAAAAGGTGACTTAAATGTAGAGACTTGGAGTGTCCTATAGATGTCACCATACTCCATGCATTTAATTGAGAACAACTACGGCTTGCTGTAAAATGTGAAAGTAGTTTTTCTAACTGACAAAGTCATGACAACTAGTATGTCTTCCAGCACAAACTATCTTGCTGAAAACAGGATTTCAACCTTGAGCCAACTGATCCTCATCATGAATGAGGGAACCAGAAATAGTTATCTGGTAGTAGGTGCATTGATGGCATCAAAAGAGCCTAAGAATTATTAATAGAAATGATAATTTTTAGGGTCATTTGGGTAATCTGTGGCCTTGTTTCATACACCAAAACTCCTGAGAATTTTAGTTGGTTCTGTTGCTTGACTTGAGGAACACAGAATTGAATCCTATATTAATAATTTGCATTGTTCCTTTGACCTCCAATCTAAAATCCTGAAAAAATAAGCTGTTCATTAGAGGAGGAAGGTAAATAGCATCTTTCATCTTGGAAAAATGCAGTTTAGAAGGCTTAATTTTTTACTAAGTTGCACAAAAATATTTCATCATAAGCAGGAAAATATCAAGCTGACACTTTCAGAATGCTTCATTGAATGTTTTCTTTTTTTTCTTATTTTTTTTTTCTGTTTGATTTGGTTTTGAGATATTTTTGTTTGTTTGTTTATTTTTAAATGCATAGGAAGGGTTAAACAGCAACAATTAAAACCGAAGCTTTTCAAACCAGGTCCACATTGACATTTTTAGTCAATCTGAGCTGTATTTTAGAAAGTTTTATTTTACTAGAAACAACACTTCTCCATCTTTGTTCAACACAAAGAATTGCTTTTTGGTTGCCTACTCTGACTATCATCAGTAAATGCTATTGGTTCCACACTTCTGTTGCATCAAAAGCATGCTTCTGAATTATCTGTTTTAGCTGGAACAGTCCTTTTTTCTTCTTTTGATTTCTTTTTAATTCAGATTGTTTTCTCCATCCAAACACTGTCAGATCTAAATCACCTGGAATACGATAATGAACAGTATAAGAAGTTAGCATAGAAAACTTCCAAAAGGTGGTCGTGTCTCCTCTTCAGGCTCTTTGTAGAAACCATTGCAGCCAACAATAACTTTTCCATTTGTTTAGGGAACACCTTAATCCCTTTTCAGAATGCAATAGGCTACATTGCACCAAACTTTCTTGGAAGCCCAGACAGTCATGACAGCCTTCCTTTTTTTTTTTTTTTTTCCACTGTCTGTACACTAGCTTTTATTTGCAAAACTTACACTGTAGCTGAGCCATGAATACAGTTTAGGTAATTCCTAAGGAAAAAGAGCACTGAGGCTTAAGGTCAATGGTTCTCCGTGACTTGCTTTGGACATGAAAATCCAGAACTACGTGTGTTAACCAGATTCTTATAGTGCAAACGTGCTTTCTTAGTTTGACCATTTAAATTTGAACCTTAATATTTTGAATGCTTAAAGAAGGAAAAAGGAGGGCAATGGTATCACAGTGGAAGAGAGCATTGTTATTTTTTATAAGTATTTTTATTAATATTTCCATCACATTTTGCAAGGTGATCACAATTAGAGATTCAAAGGTTTTGCCTTGGCTTCTGTAGCAGCTGAAAATGGCCATGATCTTCTGTGATGTTGTGGACATAGCTGCTGAACTGATTTTTCATCTCCTTTGCAAAAAAGGCCATTTTCCTCATGAGCTGGTAATGTGCTGCAGTTGCATATGGCCATAACCTTTCCCTGAACCCCAGCCCTCTGCAGCAGGTTGCAGAGGCCCAGAGTGGCCAGGTGACATACAGTGCCATCTGCACTGCTATACTGGTCATCTGGCCAGAGCTCTGACCTTTCTGAACATGATACAGCGAAATCCAACTCCTGAAAGCAGCTCGGAGGCAAAATCTGTTCTTCACCGTCAGTTGCACTACTCAGTCACTTAATTGTCCACTGCAACTGATAAAGTAACCATTAGACTCAGGTCATGAACTACAGTTTATCATTCATATGCAATAATACACCCTGGCTAAATCATAGCAACACAGGCTTATTCAATAAAAGAGATTTAAAGTACCTGGAACTTAGTCCTGCACCACAAAGCAACAGCTGACAACAGATTGTTTTGTGCAGGGAGAAGCTGCTGTGATCGATGTGTTCTATGGTTTGCACTGTGTGCCAGATAAAGACTGATACCACTGAACAAAACTGAAAAAAATGTTTTAGATGGACAATAAGGCCTGATTTTACTTGCAGTCTCGCTGCTGTCACTCAGGGTAGCTCTGTGGTGATGATGAGCTGCGTGGGCAGAGGGGTGATGGTGAGAGCAATCTGAGAATGGGACTTTGGAGAAGGGACATGCTCCTGCCAAAATACATTTTCCTGTTTAGTTGTGAATGGGAAATGAAGTTATTCCTGGATCAACTTCTGACCTCTGGTTTTAGAGCTGGTATTACAGAAGTGCAAGCTTCTATCACTCTGTGAGTTATACAAATCCCTTGTCATTTTGAAAAGCCTTTCATCTGAAGATCATAGTTAGCTTCATAAACATTAATTAAGACTTGAGTGAAGTTGAGACTAATTTCCCCATCCTATAGACAGTCAATTTGAATTTTAGAGAGGTACAAAACACCTGAATTCCTCCTTTGTCTGTTCTTTGTCCCTCTGCTCTCCTCCCTTCTTTCTTCCAGCCTCAACTTGCCTGGCCTTCCCAGCACAGGAGCCACATCATCCTTCAGAGCCACAGGGCTGGGAATGCCAAAGAGGCTGCTGTGCAGTTAACAGGCAGGCTGGGACCTTACAAAGGACCCACTAATAGCTATTTATCCACAGTGGGGAGAGTCCTGTCCCTGTTAATCACAGCTTTCCAATAATTTCTGTGAGAACAAGGTCTCATCTACTGCTTCTGGGAGATGGAAGTGAACAAGGTGTCTCTGACATAGCTTTAAAAGATAAAGGATATATTTTATTACTACAGTGAGTGTCACACAGTCTATGGAGAGCAACAACAGTGTTAATTTTTCCCAAAATTCAGTCTTGTATTTTGTAGCACTGGAGCTCTTCCTTTGCAGACATTTAGAGAAAAGGAATGATATTCATAGGTATTGTCACTTCCATTATAAATTCTTCCCTGTGTAAGAAGCTTGCCACGAAATATAGAAATTCAGTTAAAATAAAGAGAAATATAAAATTGTATGTAAAGAGGGATTAGTTAGATCAATTGAAAATTTTTGAGAATTACCTCATGAAATAGGTTAAATGCATAATTTCCTGAAGAAGTGATAGAACAAAATTGCAATAGCAGGAAAACACTATTTCTAGGGAATAAAAAAACCCTCATTAAATAAGAGTAACTAAACTTCAAAAACTTGAACTCTGAAGGTGGCTCATTCCTCATTTTCTGCTCTCCAAGGGAGAAAGTTCCCATCTCTGGCATCTGCTGTGCTGAGCAATAGAAACCTTTATAAATAAATGTCTTAAATGTAAGTTCTTTTGAAGATGTTTGTGAAGTCTTCCTCTGTATGATGCTTTTGGCAAATTCTTCTGTGTGTGCGTGTATATACACACACATGTGGTTGCTCAGAGAATGAAAAGCAGGCTAAGCCTTCAAAGGAATCAATTATATATGACTGAAAATTCTCATAATTTGTGCTCCTCATTAATTGATCCATCATTAAAAATAAAAAAGATTTCTTATATTTTAATTTGGACCTTTTATCACTAATACTGTATCACTTTTGAAAAATATATTTCTAAGAGTTATTGTTGTACTGCTACCAGAATCTAAGAAAAGCCAAAGTGAGTTTTGACATCCTGTGAGCTACCTGGCCAGGAGTTTTATGTCATGATTCCCATCTGTAAAGGCTGTGCTGTGTAAAGACAACAGATCACAGAAACCCACAAGCCTTCATTTAACTTCATGAATTGCTGCTTTGCAACACTGGACACTGATTGGAAATGTATTGTAAAAATCAGTGAAATGCAAGATTTTTAAGGCCTCTTCGAGATCATTTGCATGTCCTTCAGATGAAACTTTTTCAAAGCATTTTTCACATGAATATATGGCAACATCAGATTTTTATTTGTAAATTATTTCTAGATTTTTTTCTGAACATTTCTGTTATCTCATTGTTGTGTTAATCTAATCTATTAATCATATTACTCTGTACAATCACAGGGAATTTAAGATTCTTTCACAGGTCATTGTGAAGGGGATAGTTTTATCTCCCGCAGCAAACTGCTTTCTTTGAGGGAAAACAAAACAAAAAACACACAGGCCAATCTTAAAGAAACAATATCAGATATGGTTAACTTGTTAACTGTCTTAAAAGTGAACATGTCCTCCAAATTACTGATCCTTTCATCATTCAGCACATGAGAAGATGGAAGTGATTGAAATGTGGCCAAGGAGCAAAGTAGATTCAGCAGAGAGACTTTGCCAAATATAAAGCAGACAGAAATTTAAATCTGTATTTTTCCTCACATCAAAGCAGTAACAAAGTCTAAAATGTTTTGGTTTTCTACAAAATCAGGTAAGTGGATTAATTTCTCTACATCTTTTTATCACTGCTTGAGGAACAGCATGTGATTGTTTGTATTTCATCTGTGTGCTCTAAAAAGTATAGCCTCATGTCTATGTATCCATCAGTACAGAACAAATAATGCAGGAACTTCATCTTCTCTGTGTGAGATGTAGTTAGAAAACAAGACAATGTGCTAGAACGATAGCCAAATCTATGTCCCCAGATTCGTGCAAGAGTGATTTATTTGTAGTCTTTCTACACATAATTCTTTAAAATACTTAACTACTTAAACTTTTGACCGTAGGCATTTTATTCACTGTATAGAAGCCTGTATCAACCAAGAAGATTATTTTTTGTTCAACAGCCTCTCTGGAAGTTGCTCAATTTTGTTTCTGTGTCAGGCATCTCTGAGTAAAATCATTACCCTTCATTGTGCAAATTAAGCTGTGACTCACACAGACAGAGCCTCCAACATGATGGGGCTGTGCCCAGGCTGGGTAATTCATGGAGAGGGTTAAAAAACCAGAATCAAATGCTGGCTGTGAGTTAAAGAGAATAGGGGATAAGAGCTTAGGCTTAACCTATAGGGGGACCTAAGGAATAAAGCAAACCAGAGTCCAGTGTGGGGAAGAAAAGAAAAAAAGCAAAAAGGCTAAAAGAGATCAGGCCTAATGAGCCTTTCGAGGAAAATGGGAGACTGGAGCCTCAGAACGAAACAGTGGCCCAGCAAAGCAAGGATAAAATGGATCAGCCACAATGTCACCAAATTGATCCAGAGTTCAAAAACCATCAAATCAACGTATACAATAAAATAAATTAAAAAAGAAGTTCAAACAGTGTCAGGTTCCTTAAAGCTCACTTGCTGACATCAAACATAATAAGAAAAAGACCTGTTTGTAACATAATGTGACTCTTTCCTAATACAGCCTTTGAAATGTATGTACTGGTCTGTCATTTTCTGTTGTATAGTTCTTGCATCATATATTTATATGCCTGGCAGAATTTTTATATGATATGAAAAAGAGAAATAATAATGGAAGAATTAGAGACATATATTTAGACTACAGGGGTTTTATCCTGCTGTGTTGAGGTGCCATGCTACCATCTAGACTGATGGCTTGAGAAATGAGCCAGAGAGTGGAACAGAGGGAAATTCTAGAGTGCAAATTAAACCAAATAAATTCTGTGTATAAAAACACAGTAAATAGCTATAACAAATGCACACTAAAGGAGCAGAAGGTATTAATTCCTATCAAGAGCATTTCTAATGCACCTATTACTCTAATGTGTAAGTGACAAACAAGACAAAGAAAAGACCCTGTGTGTCAAAGCGTATATATCTCTTCATGACGTAAAGAGGTGGTGCTACCCATATTTAGCAGGTTTTATTTAGCCACCTACGCACCTCTGACTTGGTAGACTTATTTTTGATAAGTGGTGCTTAAAAGTGTTGGTATGAAGCATAAGTAGCTAATGCAAATATGTTACCGACCCCTACCAGAGCCAGCAATTATGTAAATTTTCAAAGCCTTCATCTTTTATAATTAGATGTGGCTGGCTTAGAGTGAAGGACTTCCAGTGCTGGCCAGCTCAGTCCTTATTCCAGTATTTCACTAGAAATTATATATTTGAAACCAGAGGAATGTTATATTCTTTACTACGATTTAAGATATAGCTTGGAATAGTTGAAAGACCTTTAGTAATTAATTTCTTGTTTGCTATGCTTGAAAGATGAATAAAAGCATGGAAACACTTGGTGAATAACATCTTGTAACTGATTATAATTAAACATACTTTCAGTTTCTTCTAAGTGTATGAAATGCTAATTACTTTTCACAAAATCCAGAACACAAGTTTTCTTAGCTTAGTTAAAGGGGAAAAGTACAGGTTTATGTACAAGGCTGGAAATCTCTCTGTATGTAAATCCTAGCCATTTCCTCATTAGAAAGATGCTTTCCCTATAGGTCGGTTATTGTCAGATAACTCCAGGGACTGATCCAAAGTACACTGAAGCAAACAGATTATGGTGATTTCAGTTTGGTTTGGATCAGGCCCTAAAGGGCTCCTCAGGCTACAGGGGCAAAAGCACAGTGTAAATCATTGACAAATTTAATTGTCTTAAAGGTTATGGGTTTTTTTCAGAACTTTGTATCTAGGAGTAGCGTTAGGGTACCCCTGTGTCCTTGTGTACCTGTTTTTGCATATTTGTGATTTGCTGTGAGAAGCAGAGGCTCTGGTGGATCTGATGTCTCCTGGTGGCATTAAGGTAGAAATAAGTATTGGTGCCAGCCCCAGTATACAGAGATGGTTTGTGGCTGAATGCCACTTATCAGCTGCCAAGCTATTTGCAAAAACATAGTATTGAAGTACTCAGACCCCTCTGGATATACTCAAACTTGGGGCAGAATGGCAGCACCTCACTGCAATGCTGCACGCCTGGACTTAGAGCTGTCTCCCAGGGCTGCCCTTGGCCCCTCTGCTCACCACCTGCCCACCCACAGTGTTAGGATATATTTCATGAGACCAGAGCAATTCCCCTGAGCTGGTCACTCAAATGGCAGGAACAGAAGGGGGGGAAAAATCCTCTCTAATATTTCCACTGCTTTACCCTTTCATCTAGCCATTATTGCCTCTGCAGAGTGTGAAATCCTGCCATTCAGGCTCAGTAGTGATTTATGCCCATTTTCTAGTGGTTTAAATAACTCCTGCAGGTGCAAGACAGTGAAGAATCAGGCCACTGGGATGCACTAGGCACAAGGGTGTACTTACTGCCTTCTGCAGCAGTGGGATTGTGGAGAACACCATAATGACACTTTACATTCAATCCCAGCTGTACTTAAGTGTGTACGTGTATGAAACAGATTCAGAAGTGTATAGCAAAGAGACTGGAAAGACAAAAAATAATTCAGAAAATTTCTCTAGGTTAATATGCTAAAACTTGCTAGATATACCCTCACAAAAGAAAGTGCTTATTAGAAAACCTCAGTGAAATGCAGGGTAGATGTAGTATAAAGTTGTTCACCTCAGACACTGCAGTTGATCTGAATGGGTACATGCTTGTAGTCACAGCAAAGCAGGCAGGTGTGGGCACATCTTTTCTTCCAGCATTAGGGGAGAATTCAGTATATTAAATCCTGAGGTTGGTGCACAGACAGTTAGGATCTGAATAATTTCTGTTATATTCCGAGGCAGCAGGTTTATTTTCACTGTATTATTTGACACTGATTTTCCCAAACCAAAGGCACCTATGTCTGAACAGGTACCATCTCTGGTTTGCACTAACCTAACTACAGCTGAGGTAGTCTAGGGGCTCGTTTATTCCATTGATGCATGTATTGCACTTGTCCTTTCAATAAAGGGAGGACTTTACTTTCCTGCACTGTCAATGTAACACCATGAACAGCAAATGTGATTAAAAATAAAGCAAAGTAACAAAATCAGAGGTGAGCCACAGCTATGTGCTCAAAAAGGGGAAAAATAGGATTAATAACCAATGCAGTGAGAGAGGTGAAGCATGCTTGTAGGGAGTAGAAGTAGCAAATGTTATAGATGGTACTATATACTGTGAATGAACATCAAAAGCCTTGGAGGCTGGGTTCAGAAGCTTATCAGAAGTTACCTCAGCCTATTTGATTGAGAATTCATGCTGGTGATTTCCAAAGATTGAATTTCCTTGTGAGATCTTTAGTAGTTTCTCATCTGGGTCAGATTAAAGGACAAGAAGAACAGCTCTGCTGGCACTACAGTGTTTCTGCTTGCTAGCCTAGTTAAAGCTAGGAGGTATACAGATATTAGAAACACATAGACATAGAATACTTAAATAAAGCCAGATTTTTTTATGCTTTAGAACAGTGTCGCATACAATATAATCATTTCAAGTACACAAAGAAAATCCAGACACACTCTTTTATCGCTTTACTGATTCCTAAATGGGTCAGGCAGAGGCCCATTTTCATGGAAAGATCCATGCCTTATAAAGCATGTGGCCAAAGTTAGGTATCTAAATTCATAAAACCTAAATAAGTTTCGGTATTTTTATATATGTATGTTGGGAGGTTTTTTTAGCATCAAGGCACTCAGAATGCTCCCAGGAAACACTCAGCACCTTTGCAAACAAGCAAATTAGATAACTGGCTTTTAAATACATCAAATTTCAAGTGTTTGGAAGGTGTGTGGCATTGATCTTTTTTCTGCTGTGCATTTTTGTTACAGAAAGGATACATCTTTCTCAGTTGTCACCTGTATTAAATAGTGGTGGGCTCTCAAACCTTGTCCTCTAAACAGCCTTAAAGGACAATGATAAAAATTCAACTGATCACTGACTGACACACTGAAAGGAATTCTACAAATTCAGGCTTGTCACTTGAGCCAATATCAGTCTGATGACGTAACCAGAGTAATTTAGGGAAAAAGAATACTCACATTGCCTGTCATTTAATTTAAAATAGAAAAAGCCAATCTTTAGGAACCCTTGAGCTCAGTGATAGCAGAGATACGCCCTGCAGCAATCAGTCAGTATTCACTCTTGAAGGCATGGAGATATTTTGGGTTTCTTCCCCAAGGTAGAGAGATGGAGATGCGGCTGCAGTGGAGCCAAATCTTTGCCACCGGCCTCTCACTGCTGGGGATAGATCTGGTCTCGACACAAGATGGCACCAGGGACCAGCCTCTCAGGGAAGCCTTCCAAACCTTTTGCCTCATGGCCTGCAGCAAGCACAGGTGTTACAAATCTGTTCTTTTCTTTGAGTTACCAAAAATAGTTAGTGAGACATATTTTCAGATGAACAAAATTTCTGTCTCAGCGATACTGCCGGCACTGGTTGTGCTTGCGAGCACACTCTGCTGAGAAGGGCTCCTTGTTTTGAACCATGCCACTGGCTCCTCTCTTAAAGAAATGCTCTCAGAGGAAGTCCTGCATCTTACAGCCTCTTTCAACACCAATGTGAGAGCCCTTCCTTTTGCTCTAAACCACAAATCTTTAAAGTATTATTCCCTTTTTTTAACACTTAGAGACTTCCTAGCAAAACAGAGATATTATTTAGGTTTTTGTGCCTCAGTTTGAGGTTAGGATATCTGATTTCTAGTGCAGAGGCCAGGAGTGTATTTTGCTTAAATATGTGCTGTAATGATTGCAGTACTGACAAATGTGAGAATACACAACAGTGTATATAAGACCTCACCATAAAAATAATTTCTCTGTTACTGCCTTTCAGAAATGAAATTAAAATGGAAATGTGGATGTTCTAGCAAGAAGGGCACATATTATTTTAGAAGCTTTGTTCATAATCACTACTCTGTGGAAAAAAAGCATGCAATGGGAAAAAAATGGGCAAGGTTCAACTTCTTAGCTGTCAAAATTCACTTCAGAAAGGGTATTAAAAATCCATAGTTTCCCTAACTAATTTCTTCTATGTGAATAGCTGTTGGAAACAGTGACAAGTGAGTGTAAACAAGACGAATCACAGTTTAAAAATGGTCCCTTCATTAGTCCCTGGCCTTCAGTCCAGGTGTGCTTGGGATCCCCACATAGCTGGCTAGAAGTGTAACCTTGCTGCGGGGCTGTGCGTTCCACAGCAATCACACAATTAAGTAGCAATGACTGGCAACACTATTGCTCAATTAGTCTCATATAGTATGTCAAGCTAGAAGATATTTCACAAATAGATCTTTCAGAGACACTTGCCTCGGCAAATTCACTTTAAGGCAAAGCAGCATAAACAGTACTTTTAACTGAAACATATCATACCTTAGCATCCAATTTTGTTTGTCTGGTGGCTAAAAGCAATGGGTCAAAATCTGCGAGTTACACTGATAAAGACCATAGAAGTTGGTACATTTGGACAGATAAGACTGAGAGAAGCACTGAGCCCTGTCTCACAGTCAGTGTTTATAATAATCTGCAGACGCGGACCATGCAAGAAGGACTATCACCCTACTAGCAGCTTGTCATGAATTGTCATTTGAAATGATAACATAATTGTGCGCATGTACCATCATGAGGTGGCCTGAAGCCAGAGCCTGAAGCAGCCAGATGAGCTGTTAAAGGGAGGTGATGTCTTCCAAGTCTGAGCAGGTGGAAACAAGATACACATCTCACTCTCCCTAGCCCATAAACATGCTACTGTTTTTCTAGGTGCCCTTTAGGGGTCAACACTTGGGATGAAAAAAGACTTGGCTGTTCTGTCCTGAGTGTCAGACTGCTGGGAGATTACAGGTTGCCATGATCTGAGCAACCACATGGCAAAATCACAAGGCATTCATGCAGCTCTGCTGGTAGACCAAAGATGTCCTGTGGCAGCAAAACAGAGCTGGGTTTGTGCAGTGACCCTTTATTGGGACCAGGTTCCTCTCTGCCCTAGTGTGCTGGCTCACTGCAGCTCTTTATTTCAATATCTTTGATATCCTTTTCATTTATGCTCAAAATCTGGAGAGGTTGGAAGAGCAGACTGGGAACCTAGCACAACTTTATTTTTTTTAGGTAAAATAAGTATGAGAGGATTGTCCTATTTTTCTGAGAAGGTATGGGAAATACATAGGACACTGTTTTCTGGGAAATGACAGGAAGCACTGCCCAACTCTGTCATTCACCTTCCTACTAAAATTTTACAGCTTTTCAATAATACCAGGGCAGACTCAAACTCGTGCCCTCCTACCACCTGCTGACTATTGTCTTTCATCCCCTCTGACCTTACTTCTGCTACTGTTGTATGTGCTTCATTCCCGAAGGCTGAAAGTGGATTCCTTTCTGTGAATGTCTCCTGTAATCTGTGTTGGAAACAACACAAGAGCTCTCTGTGCTGTGCTCTGTGGCTTGAGGACTACGTGGGCAAGTTCTGAGCCATGCCCATCCTTGGCTGTGTGCTTGGCTTTATTTTTAGGTAAGCCTGTCAAGATGACTGTTATGCACTGAAACTAGTCCTATGTGTAGCACCTTGCTGGATATTGGACTTTTTAGTTCTAGGGAAGAGCTGATCAGGACTAGTTGCTCCATTTTAAGAGAAACAGGATTTTGGAGAGTCATGGTGAGTACATAGAGACAGCTAGTTGGAAGGCTGCAGTTGAGAAAAGGCTGTGCCAGAATATAATGGAAAAAAGACAAAAGGAAGACTCATCACAGAAAAAGAAAAAACAGAAGTTATAAATTAGCAGTTGAGAAGACACATCCAAGAAGAAAAAAAACAGTGTTTATTATAGCGAGTGAGAGGGAAAATTTAATCAGGATGGATTACTTGATGAGAGAACTTCAGATGAATACGACATTTGGGAAAACTAATTAGATAATAAATTAAGAGACTGTATAATAGCAAATCAGGGCAAATATTCCTGTTGTCAGAATTACTGATGAATAATTTCCTAATAGAAGTTTTAAATCTTTCCTCAGCATATAGATCTTCTAGCACATATTTTCTAAATATACAGTCAAAAGACATCTATTTCTGTAATGCCTGTAAATTATGCCTTCATACATTTGAAGATCCTTTGGTAATTTAACAGGACTGAGTTTAATCTGCAGTGGAGTCTGAAGTCCAATTTGCTAACTTTAGTGAGACCAGCATTTTAGCTGTAATATGTTATTAACCTGCTTTCATGTATATAATGTAAAGAAACTTTCTATACTTGGGAAAAAAGAGAAGGCATAAGTTGTTCATTGAGCCCACCTGAATCTTCCTCATTCACTCCTCACCTGTTTTGTGTGTTCTCTGCTCTGTATAGTAGCAGGACAAATACAAAATCTGCACTTATATGAAGGAGAAGAATACCTAGGTAGAAACCATTTAAAGTAGGAGCCAGCTCTATTTAAAATGTATTAACATTGATCTTGTGTGTTCACCAAATGACAGAAAAGTGTGGTCCAAAGCACGTAATTTACCCATTTCCTTACTTTTACCAGTCTGATCTAATGCTCTTTTTGAAAGCAAAGCCCTTGAATTTGGTTTCTGGTAAACAAACTTTTCTGGACTCATTAAATGGTGGTTCACATACGAGTCATTGCTTGGATGTTAGGTTTGCCAGTCTTTATCAATGTTATCTCATGCCTTTGGGAGGACCTAAAAATGGCCTGTGCCATATTAGTAATACTATTTGCTTTAATGTTACACCTCAGATTCACAGTGAATTAGATACATACAGGAGTCAGTGAAGTAATGGAAATATGCTAAGTTCATCTGTGTTTTTGTCCTAAGTGGCATTTAAATCTATTCACAAACACAAGGCAGACTGCATAACTCAGCCATGCTGAGGGATCCACACATTGGCTGAGTCAGTAGCCAAATAAGGGATGGTGGGTTTGTGTCATTCATGTATGTTTTAACACAATCAATTGAGCTCAGAGAACTTGATTAATCACTTTGACTTATAAACTAGAGCCAGGAGAAAGTCACATGAGTTAGAGATAAATGCCACTCCGCCCCCAAGACAACATGCAGCAGCCCTGTCTAGCTGAGAAACTGTCCCAAAGGAGGTCAGAGTCCCTTGAAAAGCCCTTAGGAATGTCTAAAAATATAATGCCTAAGAACACTCTTTTTGCACTAAGAAAATAGAGAATGACTTTTGAGTACAAGTACTCTTGTACCTAGTAGAAACCTGCAGCCCTTTTTCTGTAAGAGGGGTGTTTCTATCATTACAGCTGTGAGGAGGTACATCTGAGGTAGAACTTATTCATAGCTCATCCATTTAAATTTTTTCTGTTCACCTTCAACTTTGCTCCCCTTGTTTCCTGACCACAGCATTTGATCAGAGATTTATAGATAAATTAACACTACTGACAGCCATTCCCCTGCCAGCCTTGCTGTCATTAAGTGGCGGCTACTTGTCAAGAGTTCAGGAGCAGAGAAAACTGTGGTTGGACAGAGGGGAAAAATAAAGTCAGTTCAGTGTTACCCCACTGGTTCTAATGTGGTAGGGAGTGGAAAACAGTGCATGGTGCTGGTCTTAGAGAAATCATTATGTCAAGGGTTTGTCCAAAGAGATTCTTGTAGCTCATTTGAGCTTCCTCTTTGCCTGGCCTCTCGCTGTGTGAAGAGGCCTGGGTGACACCCAGAGGTGGAACAGACCCACACAAGACCACACAATGCCGGATCCTGTCAGAATATGGATGCTCCTTACAATATCTTCTCAGTACTTTGTCCAGATTCAGAAATCAATTATCTCAAAATTACCTCCTTCTTTTGGTGTTTACTCAGTTTGATTGCAGTTTGTTACTTTAACTAGCTAGCATGCATTAACCAACCTGTTTTGTGCATGCCAGATATGACCTTGGCCCCTCTAGGTTCAGACAGAAAGGCCTAAAATATTTTTAATCTTCACTTAACTCAGAGGGAAGCTTGAGCTCAGCTCCTACCATCTCCTTCTTTCACCGCACCATAACAATGCCTGAAAAGTTTGAGTTATTTCATGTAAGTTAGAAATGTGAATGTGTTACGAGTCAGCTTTGAATATGGCCTCAATTCCAAAAGGTGTTATCATCAAATCAAAATTATTCACACATGTCAAGTTAACATTTTATTTTTATTCCTTACTCAATTTTTGGCAAGCTTACAGGAGCTGTCAGTGTTTCAGTATTTTGAGAAGAATATTTTAATAAAACAGTGATGTGCTGAAAGGGGTTCACAAGAACTCACTAGAGGCCCTTGTTAAAATTCTGCCACCCTTCAAAAAATTATTCCCTTGCCTCTCAAGGAGTTCACCCCCTCTCTGGATACTGCTAAATCATTTCTGCCAGGGATGAGTTTCATCCCTTGGGGCTCATAAAGATACTTCTGAAGAGCAAATTGTTTGCCTTTGAAATAGACCAGATTGCATGAAATAGCAGACACTTTAAAAATAAATTCCTGGGGTAGCAACACTTCTCCGCTCCCCCCGCCCAAGCATCCGATCCGATCTCCACCACCCGTACCTCTCATTGTGTTATACTATCAAGTACTCAATCTATTTCTCAGGAACAAAGTATAAACAGTTCCAGCAAGTGCACTTAATATAACTTTTTTTGCTAAGTGGCATTGCCTCCCTGCTAGGCTGTGGTTATAGGAAAGCATTTATATTTAAAGGTAAAAAAACAAAAGAGACAGGTTCTCCCCATAAGCATATTGGGCTTGAGTTTATTTCAGTTTAAAAGAGGAAATTTTTGTCGGACTCTTTTTAAAAGTATTAGCATATGACTGTAATAAAAGAAAACACTTATTAGGTGCTATGAAAAAAATGCAGTACTTAAAAATGAGAATTCTGGTAATCTTGCCAAAATGCATAAATTCTTTTTTTCTGTTGTTTAATTTGATGTGACTGAATGTTTAAATTATGACTGTGTAGACCTAGATGAGTTTTCCCTGGAAGAACTGGTGTGCCAGATATGCCTGGGCTTCTTTTTAAATGCTGAATTGAGAGAAAATATCTGAGTAGAAATCTTCTTTCTACTGAATGCACTCTTGCTAATCACTGAAAAGTAGGGTCTTATCTGTATAGGATATGCATGATTCACATTTTACTACCATAAAAAAATTTTCTAAGATGATGCTCTTTGTTTTAAAACAGAAGTAAAACCTTGCCAATGCATTTCAAGTGTAAATTAATACTGTTGCATTTCATTAGCCAAAAGAAAACCTGGAAAATCTGAATGGCCCTTTTTTTTCTCATTGGCTTGGTAATTCTGAAACTCATAGATGATTATTGAAATGGGAATATTATTAATTTCTTTCACAGCAAAATTTAAATGACCCATCTGACACATGCCCTAGCTTTGTTTGGATTGTTTCTGCCAATTCAATGGCTGTGGCAATTGGAAGAATATTGATCACCATTTAAAACAAATGGGCCTTAAGACCCTGTTATATCAGTATAAGAGCTAACAAGTATAGCAGCTATTTCCACTGCTGTATTCTTTGGTTTCACATCTAAAATATTCAATAAAATATTTCTTTTTCTTAAGCTGTTGTAAAACTAAGCTTGCTGTTGACCTGAAAGGGTAAAATTCTATTTAGTGCAACATTGCTCCTGAGCAAGATTTAGATTCACCAACTACTGATACTTGCTGCTTTACTGATGTTTGTCCTGCTTTTAGGGCCAGTGCTAGAAAATCATACCAGTGGGTGCTTGTGTGCTTTAGATGATGTGTTGTCACTGTATGAAAAATGAACCAACCAAGCAAGATGTTAGGGACTACTACTTAAAACCTGTCTCAAGAAAGTGTTGATTCCCTCTACAACTCTGATGGTATTCTAGTTTTACTGGTTTCTTAGCAAAGAGTAAGGTATGGCTATCATCATGTAGTGTTATTTGGGCAGAACACCAAGAAGGCTAGACTGTACTGCTGCTACTCATCCACTGAAAAACTTTGGGGAAAATACTCAGCCTCCTTATATCTTCATTTTTCTCTCTCTCTTAAATACGGTAAGACATTTACCTCCTCTATGAAGTGTTCGCACATGAGTTTTGATGAAAAATTTTATGGGAAAGATAGGTACTAACAACATTTCAATGGCCTTGCAAGATGAAAAGTGGCTGAATATCTAAGAAAATGAACATGCTCCTGAGTAGTTGACAGTCATAATCACAGTAACTTTTGCTGACTGGCAAATGACTAAAGCCTGGAATTTCTGGCTTATTCTGAAGATTTGAATTGTGTAATTACTCTCTTAGAAGAGTTAGAGTTGAAGGGAAATGTATGATGTACAAACACATATCAGAAGATGCAGCTTTATATGCAGTTTGGAGTAAGAGGGAAAAACTTCTCCAAAAGAAAGTAATTGAACAGCTGATACTCATAAACCCATAGGTCATGTAATTCTGTGGAGCAAAACATTGAAAGATAATCTCTGCTGGTTTTGTACAAACCTTTTTGGGTTTGTTGTTGTTAGGATAACCCTCAGAGCTACAGCTGAAAGCCTGTATCTAGCCCTTCTTCTATACAGAAGTCTGCAGTTGTATGCACACAGGACCCAGAGGGGTGCACATTGCCTTGTAGGGGAGACAAGGGGCTAGTGTTCCTGCACTACATTAGAAAAAAATATATGAGGCAGCAATACTTGTAAACTTACTTTTCAGTTGAACATTTGCCCTTTTTATCTTCTACTATAATGGCTAAGTCAATGTGTGATTGTTGCAAAAAATTTTTTCAAGTACTAGTCGTGATCTTCAATTACTCAACGGTTGCACTGATTTGGCAATGGTAGCAGTAGATCTTGAAGTGTGAAGATTCTTAGTACAACATCCAAGAAAGCACCCCAAATCCTAGAAAATTCCTGAAGTGCTGATTTCCTTGACTTTAAGTAGCTGGAAATATTTGTGATGTGTAATAGCCTGACACGGAGCTTTATCACTGAAAACAAGTGCATGATGTTACCCTGGTGAGCAAACCATCCTTTCTGGGAGGAAGTGTAAGAGTAGGATTTGGGAAGAGGAGAATCTGCAGACATTGAGGACTAACCAAGCCACTGCACCTGGTATGAGAATCAAACAAGTCCTGACTGAGGATGTCTGAGCATCCATTAGAACAGAAGACTTAGTTATTAATATTTACTTATCTCAGAAGAAACTGTTGAGAAAAACAAGGGCCTCTGCCAAGGATCTCTATGGACCATTCAGATTGGTGGCAGTTAAAGGGATCCATTTTTTGTTGTTTTGACAGTACTTCTATTGAATTTGCTTTATCTGGACTTTGCATATTTTCTGGAATATATTAAACGGAGTGGGAAAGCAGTAGATCTGTCTTCTGAGTCAGCGAAGATTTTAAGGAAAACTGAAAGGTATTGTTAATTTGGATTGCTTTGGAATATATTGTCCAAAATCCCTAAAATACAAAACATAATATGAAAAATGTCAACAATAAAAAACTAAATAATGAAACTTTCCCATTCAGAACTTCATAGTACAACTGCCCAGGGTACAGCCTCTATTTTGGAAGAACAATTTTTGATCAATCCCAGTTGATTTAAAGTGTGTATTTGTTCAAAATATAGCTGTGTGCGCATTCGGTTCTGCATATATATTTTTTATTTTTTCATTTGTGATCTGCATTAAAGTCACTTGCAGAAATGTTGGGATTAGTTAGAGTTGTTAAAAAACACCTATACTGCTGAGTGTCAAGTAGAACAATTTCTGTTGGTATGTAGTACAAGTACTATGGAAATATGTATTACAATGTTAGGTGAAGATTGTTATACTGATGATACTGAGCATACATTTGCCAACTTTTCAGATGATGGAAAAACAGAGAATATAGCCAGGGCTTTAATAATGAATTTAGAGATGAGTTTGTTCCTTTGATATTATATATCACATAGCAGCCTATGCACAGTCCCAGTCTGAAGACAGACACCGGAGTTATGTGTATTTTATTAATATTTAGATGATGTGTTCATGAAGCATCACTTTATACTAGCAAATCAAAGGAATGCATTTTGATAAAAAAAGACATACTTGACTAGATTTCTCTTTATGTTTGAATTGCTGCTGTATAAGGCTTTGCTATTAGAGCCCATTAGCACAGCGACTCTACAACCTGTTGAGGGATTTATGGGTCGGTTTGACTCTGCAGACATGGTGGTTAAGGTGTGAAGTAGCCATAGGAAATTCAGTCTTATACAACAATTTGTACTGCCAAAACCCAAGAAGAAGTAGCCTTCAGCAGAGGTTGCTGCAATAGTTCCGTCATGAAGCAGAGAAACTATAAGGAAACTGTCAAATCATAACTAATTATTGTTTGCAAATTCTGGCTGTCCAAGACGGCCTAGTGGAGTAACTTAGATATAAACAATTACTTTATAATTGAAAGGGTGAATAGGAATCCCAGACTGATCCAGCTTTAACTACAATGCAAGAAAAGCATGGAGAAAGACTGAGATGACACAACACTGACACACAGCTAAAATACCTGTTTTACTCTGCTGCAAGGGGAAGGTCCTTAGGCAATGATCTTGTTTTCTTATGTGTACTGTGTGATGCTTTACTCTCTTCTGCTTTCTTTTTGTACATTGAAATGCTTTCCTTTACAGGTTTGAAGTAATTAATTTCTTGTAACTGTAGTCTCTTCTAAAACTATTGCTTTTGTGAAAGAGGCTGCTAATTCTCAAAAAAAAAAAAAAAAAAAGATAAATAGAAGAAGAAATCTGCAGTACTGTGGATTATGTTACCATCTATGGCCCAATATTTCCAGTCATACTTTATTCCATGAGGAAGCAGTCTGTGTCCATGCTTTGGATATGTTAACTGAAAGAGGGGCCAGACATGGGAGAGACTGTTGATTACACTGCATAATTCCCAGCCCATTTATGGACTATTCTGATTTAATTTTCCAAGAAAACACCTGAGCAATGTTTGAGGGACTTGATGTGTCATAAATTATTCCCAATGGGAAGCGTGGGGAAAACTGATCAGAATAGCTTCTCTTCTCTGTACACCATCTTCCAGCCTGACTGGCTAGACAGGGACAAGAGAGTGTGCAGACATGAAGTTACCTTTCCAGTTGTGCAGGTTGGTCAAGGAGAATTCTTTTAAGCACTGATGATGCATGCTCCTGTAGAGCCATAATTATAGATGGCTGAAGAAAGAAATGACAAATAGCAGGTAAAGAGATATTGCAAATGTAGCTGCAAGTGACTGGGAGGCTGTGTTGATGGGAGTACTTAGGGGTCAGGAACTGGAATCAGCATTATTCAATATATTCATTAGTGACCTTGAGGACAAAATGATTTCCATACTGATTAAAAGTTTTAGACAGCACACCTTAAAGGAAGAGTAAATAAAGAAGATGGTAAATTAAAAATTCAAAGGGGTATGAATGCTTTGAGGGCAGATCAAAAAAGATGAAGTTTATGTAAAGAAATCAAGGCAAAACATCAGAAGAAGTATTTGAAATTCTTTTTTGTTGTAAGAATCAGAGAGTTTTGGTGGGTTTTTGCATGATCTGTTCTTCCATTCTTTTGACATAAGACCACTCTTTGCCCTTGAGTCCCCTGCAGTCACACATAAAGAACAGCAGGACAATATGGTGCAATGACATCATTTAAAGGTCTGAGTAGTCTAGATACCTTAGGGGTATATATGGATTTTTAGTCCCAGATCCATCCCACCTGACACCAAGATTTTAACTGAAGTACCTAGATTAGGTGTCCCATTATAAAAGTTAGGTAGGATGAATCCAAGCCTCACTGGTGACCATTAGAAGAGCACAGACAAGGTGACTTTCATCATCATCTTCTCTCTGAGCAGCGCTCTTGTCCCATCAGCCATCTTGGAAGAACGTGTTTTATAAGAATGAAAAATAAAAAAGGAAAGGTTAACAGAGAAAACTGCAAGGAGCTGAAGTACTGTTCCCATTTCATAATAAGAAATAAAGGCAATAGCACCAATTTCTTTTGTGATCCAAGTGTCCAAATGAATTGGATCATCAAAGGTTATACTGCGTAAGTGTTAAGCAGAATATGGTTTGAAAGAAATCACTGCCTTGTAATAACTGTAAGGATAAAAGAGTCTAAAATATCCAACTATATATAATATCTATGAAATTAAGCTGCATAATGTAATGACATGTTATGCTACCATTAACACATTATAACTATGTAATTTGGAAGGCTAATTTTTTTTTTGTAAAACCACTTAACTACATAAAATTGAAAATAATGATTATTGTAACTACTTCCATTTTTTGTCTTTGGAAGTTCAAAATTAAATATGCCATATACAGTTATTTTATGGTGATGTGTAATTTTATGAGATGGTCGTATAACATGTACAGTAATTCTTGACATAAAAATCCTAAATATATAAATCATCACGTATAAAATCTGTTATAACACATTAACTTTACCAGCAGCCAAGGTAAGTCATTCAGCATCTCATTAACTTAACACCCAGAGTTGACCAAGGAACCTAGATAAGATGACAGGAAATTGCAAATCTCAGTAAAGATATAAAATAATCATATCAAGGCAGCCTTGGATCTGATACTTCTCCATTCTGTTTTCTTCTGTCTTTCTAGTATTTCAATTCTTTGAAGACCAGCATGGAAAAAAGTAAAACCTGGCAGGTCACCCCAATGGCCCTCTTAGTCTAGTTGTAATGTATCTTGCAGTTGGGTTCCCATCATCCTTTGGAGACTATTCAACTGCCTAACTCAGCTCATTTTCAGGAAATTTTTTTCTAATATTCAGTCTAATTTTTTTCTCTATCGCCTCTTGCTAATATGCTTTAAAAATTTAGACTGTTATCATTCTCCCCATATGTCTTACTTATGACTCTGTGAAATTATGTGTATACATGTCTTCCAGCCTCATAACCATTTCTATTAGTCTTCTCGGAACTCTCTGTAAATTGTTGCTATCATTTAGAGAGGTCTTCTGCCCTGACTCATAAATCCAGATATATTTCGGCTACTTTGGGGAAACCAACCTTTCCTGCTAATGAATCAAAATTATTAAAAGGAATATTTATTTCATGCCAGGGTTATGTGAGAGGGAAAACTCAGTTGTCAAACCACCAGTAAAACTGTGAGCTTATGATAAATCAGAGTTGATCAAACAATATTAAAATTCTCACATTTTAAAATTTTCCTTCATTCTGAAGGAGTAAGAAATTATTTTTTAAGAATATTCCCTGTAGTTAAAAACTTAGATAAAAGGAATGTTTTGAAAAGTAATCTGTACTAATAACATACTCTGTTCTGTTTGTAACATTACTGTATTTTTATACAAATAAAATAAAATAATAAAAAATATTTACAACAATATAATAATACATTTTTATCAACATACTTTGAAGTTTTCTATTTGAAATTCTGAAAAATCTGTGCGTTCACAGGGAAAATGTTTCACAGAATTTTTTTTATAAACTAATTTTTGAGGATATAGAGCTAGAAAAGCTCCATTCTCTCACGTATCTCCTTCATTGCACAGACTGAAAGATGATTGGCAATTTCAAAGCACTTTTAATTCTATTATACCATATATCCTGCGAGAATAGGGATGATGCACTAATGGGCACAGAACGCTTTACAGAAAAATACAGCAAAAGAGTTTATATGAGTTATCTCATGTGTGAGCTAGGCTTTGCAGTCTAACAAGAGGGGTAGATTTTACATGTTCTTTGTAACCTAATGTTCCTAGGAAATGAAATGAGTTGTGTTAGATATGGGCAACTTTGTTCATCCTGGGACTTAGGAAGAGCAGAATAGGGTAGAAGAAGAACAGAGGAGTAGGAATGTTCCTCCCTTCCCTGGACCTTGTCTGAAGGTGTGTGTTGCCAGAAGCTGCACCCAATTTCCTTTATGTGCTTGATTTCTTTCCACTGAGTTATTCTGGTCTGTAAGCTGTACCTCACCACAGAGCAGATCTGTCTCAGGCTCATTCAGTGTGCAAGGCTGAATGTTACAACAGTGTTAAAGAGCTCCCCAACAAGAGGGAGTGATAGTACAAAGCCAGCATAACCAGTTCAGCATAACAAGGTCACCGTTTCTCGCTGATCTGAGAGGAGTTTGTGGTATGGTAGAAACATGAAGGATGAGAGTTCCTTGCTGCAAGATTTCTTTAGCAGCCAAAAAGTGTTTACAGAAGCACTGGAGAGCCCAGAATTTCCCCCAGAAGGTGGTTATTTGCTGCTTAGGAGCCCCGATCAGTACTTTTTTCTTCCACAAATCTGGTCACTCTCTCCACCATCTTTAAAGGATGCTTAGACTGCCTTACAAGGTACAATTTATTATTTATTAAGGCCAAGTATCAAGAGAATAGTGAAGTATTTATATGAGATCTTTCATTAAATGCATTACACCTATTCAGAAAAATCTGGCCCAAGCAAGTTTACTGGCATTCTCAAACTCTTATACACCTGAATCACCTGAATAATTTATTTCGTCATGCACAAAATTTACTCCCAATATTTCATATTCAATGTGCCCCTGTAAATTCAGCTGAAATGGTGGAAATTAGGAAAGTTTTAAAAATTTTTAAGTTTTCTTTTCATCGAAGAAGTAGAAACTATTTTAAAATCTTCTAAGAATGGAAAGCCAAGGTGTTAGCTAAAAAAGGAAATTGAAAAAAAGAAATATTTTTGAAATATTGTCAGAAGGAGAACTTACTGAATTGAAAATTAAAGCTCCTACTCAGAATGACTAGCTACAAGTGTGGAGGCAAATGTGCCTATAATACTACTGTACTTTAATACTGCATTTTCCAAGTATTAGTCCTGAACATCAATAGTGTGTTTTCTTTTCCCTGTGCAGTGTGCACACACAAGTCCCATTAATGTCAGTAAGAATTAGAATCAACAGGAGACTATAGATCCCTGAGATACTTTTTCATAATGGTGAAGACTTAGTTGAAGAAACTATGGGAGATCAATAATGCACTGAGGACACATTTTCTTCCTAGATGTGACATACTAGAGGTTTTCTAATGTCAAAACTCAGATAGGAAACAGAGGCAACAAGAAGTGGAAATAGCAAATCATTTGGCTGGCTTGTTTGAGCTGAATAGCCTTCCCCAATGACAGTCTGAACCATAATACCAGAAGTTTATCACCGATTCCCGTTACTACATTTTTGTATTTCTTTCAGAGTAATTGTGACATCCTACTGCTAACTGGCAATGTTATCTAGTGTCTGTTCTGCAAACCTGTCTCTTTGGCTAACAAAATATTAAATGGCAGGGTAACCTCAAGAAAAGCCCAAAGGGAGCTAGGTATGTATGGTCATGATGTGTTATGTGAGCAGCTTGGAGTTGAAAGGTATCCTGCAGTAACTATTCCATTTATATAGAATTTCTGCAAACAGAGTTAAGTAAATGTTTCATACCAGTATCCTGCTGGCTTTTGACTGTAGATAAAGATGTTGAGTGTGGTGCCTTTGAAATATGGGCTCTAATTTATGCAATTGGCACTATTTTTAGTGTCAGGCAGCTGTTATATCTTTTTTTTTCCTCTTCAAATCAAAGACATTTGGGATTTTTTTTTTACAAGTTGTTAATATTGGTTTACCATTTTTGTAATATTAAGCTAAGGATGCATAATTATGTTATAGGAAGAATAAACTTGAAATTCTGGAGAGCAGTATGTGCTATAACAGCACTGTTTTCCTTAGATCAAATCAAATAATAGTTATGGAAGGAAAGCCTGCTTTTGAAACTTGCCTACTTTCTTCCAAAGACAGTGAGAGTTGCTACTGAGAGCAAGGTCAATGCAAAAAAAAAAATAAACCAAACCAAACCAATAAGAAAAAGCCCCAAAATAAAAATGTGAAGAAAATCAATAAATACCTAAATTATTTAAGTACAAAATACAACAGGGTGTCTTACTGTCATGCACCATACCCTGCATCGGAGAGCAGACAGGTGGATTGTCTCTAGCCGGAGCTGGGCTGGACACTCTCTCCAGCATGCTCATTAGTAGCTCTGCGCCTGGGCTCCCTGTTAGTAGAAAGGCAGGGATCACAGCAGGGAAGTTAGATCTCAGGCTTCTCACATTCCTGCTCTATCTTAGCAAAGCTTTGCAAAGCCTTTTCTGGCAGCTCATTAGTAGGTGCACTGATGCATAAGAGAAAGTCATTAGAAGTGTTTTTCAACATTGGCTTTTGATCAGGTGACTAGTAGCTTCGTAGAGACATTTACTTACATTGTTTTCTATAAGAGATTCTGTTGCTATATTGAGAATGACACACATATAAAATGTGGAAAACTAGCTTGACCTTTCTATGACAAAAGGAAAAAAGCTCCATTAGTTCCCTGAATCTTGTCTTTATATTGTCAACTATGACGTAATAGAAGCACGGAATACTCACTCTTTTAGCTTTAATAATCTATGCCAAGTTCAACTATATCGTTTGATTTAAGGTTATGACAAAAAGGACACTGCTACAAAAGAATACAGCTGGCGTGCCTTAAGCTTTATGATTTACTTTTAGCAATAAGCATTAGCTACTTTCTTTTTCCATGCAGACTGGCATTTTTAGCATTTTAAGACTAAATCTATCTGTAGGGCAAAGTAAAATACACAGTAAAATTTTATTGGATCAGATATGGTGGACTGCTTAAGTGCCCTGAGTAGTATCTCCACTGGAAGGATTCCTTGTTGCATGGGAATCATTTTACTAAACCCTAAGAAAACTATGCAAGTTTAATTGGACATAGTTCTAACAGAAAACTGTAACTAGCATCTTGTTTTCTCAAACCTGCTTAAATAGGCTGTAGAAAATGAAGTTGTGCACAGAAACCAAAGAAGTTTGGTGTCAGAGTTATGCTTTGATGATGAATTTGCTTCTTTTGTTGCTGGCTCTTTCTAGACACTCAATTGTTATGTAATATTGCTCATGCCGGTATGACAATACTTCTCCAATCCAAAATGCCTGTGGTGACTGTCTAGTGCCTTTGCTCTGCAGAAAAATCTCATGTTAAGCACATGTGATGACGTGCAACCAAACAAGAGGAGGTAAAGTGGCTTTTGTAAAAGTTTACTGAAACAAAATACATCAGCTTAATCAGGCCTGCTTCTGGCTATGTACGAACATGACATGCCAATTACATAAAGTTCCAGCTCAGCTAAGACTCCTGCTGACTAATTCAGTGTTGATTGTTTTCCGCTACATGGCTTTGAGTGCTTGTTAAGGCTGAGAAAAAAAAGGGAGAGGGGCAACAATTGTAGGAATTCTTTGCTTCCATCAAACTGTCTTATGATTGCCAGCAATTAGTTAAGCTCCTTGGCAGTCAAATGACAAGATGGGACTTGACCAAATACAATGTGTGGAGCACATAGGCATCTGCCCCAGCTGAAAGACATTACAATGTTTGTTAACCTTAAGGGTCATTCCTGATTCACTTCTGCAGACAGAAAACAAGATTTATATAACACAGATCAATACAGCCCTAAGACTTTCGCCATTGAGGATGCTAGATTGAAGCACTTCTCTTTATCAGTTTACCATGACACTAATGTATTTTGCCTGTTTTGCCTGGGCAGTGATGAATCTGTTGGCAAGAGAAAACAAATAAGTTCTGTTGTTGAGAGACATGTTGTCTATGATTTGTCTCAGCAGACATGCCAACTTGCTGGCCAATTCATTTCCTATTTAATTTAAGTGGCATATCTGTCTTCCCCTTTCTGGTATGTCTTTTGTCTGCTGCACACCCATACTGGCATGGCAAGAGGCGCCTGCAGTAGATCTTTTCAGGTAAGACTGATATATCTGAGGCAGAAGCAAAATAAAGAATCAGAATCCCTGACTTTTAGTATGGGATTTTTCATAAATGATACTTTTCTCTCTATTTGCCCTCTGAGAAAATCACTTTAATCATCTATTTCAGACAGATCATAGTGATTTATTTTGCATACTCATAACCCAGTATCCTTTGAAAATATGCCTTTGAAAATATGTGCTGAACTGATGGGGGGTTTATGATGCAGCAAAAGTTAACAATTTTTTCTATTTGCAAGGGCAACTTTTTAAAGATGTTATTTGCTTGGAAAATAAAATATGCATTTAGGGTAGTCTTTACTGGGCAGAGAGAAGCTGGGTGCCTAAGGACTGCAAAATGACTTTTGTTGGTTGTGAGACCAAATATTATCTGCACCAGAAAATCCTTTCTCTCACTTCAGAATGACAAATGCAGTTCTGAAGCTGTTATTTCCTGTTTGTCCCAGGTTTGTCATTCCTTCATTAAAGCAATTAGTTTCTCATGCAGCTCATTGCTTCTGGAAATAGAACAATATATAAATTACATGTAAAAAGAATATATCTTCTTACAAAACCTACTAAAGTGAATGTATGTTGAACGAGTATTTCCCTTAAGAGGCCCTACATCTGGAGGGGTGGGAGCTTTTATCAGAGAGGGCCTTCTCAGCTGAATCCCCTTCAGCCCTGGAATTTTCTTACCCAGTTTGTTAACCTTTAGGGCAGGGTGCAGAGCCCATGTGCTCATTCAGGGCCAGATCCTGCCACTCTTATTTATGTTGAGTGGTAGCATACTCCAAAGGCAGTTAGATCAGCTCCAATGGGACCATATGGTTCTACTCAATGCAAGGAACAGTGGCAGAATCAGGGCCTTGGGCTTTTTCCAAAAATGCATTAGATGTAACAGATAGGCATTTTGTTTGGAGAACAATAAACTTCTTATAACTCCATCCTTGTTATTGTTGTGCTAATAGATTTTAGTAATTTGCATTCCATGGGTAACATAATCTTTTTTTTGATTCAAGAGACTATGGCTGTGGGCACAAGTTACCATAAACTGAATGATAAAATAAATAGAATGTTTGAAATGCTAAAAGAGGGAGGGACAGGAAAGGCAATATTCAAGTGGTTCAAGCCTGACAACTTTTGCTGGCAGGCTTAACATATGTTACCAAGTACAGCCTTATCTACGTCAGCATGTCCATTGTCCACCTACCACTGCACTGCTGCAAGTTTCTGGTTTACAGGATCATACCCTAGATGAAGAAAAACTTTACTGAAGGCAGGAAAGCATCGTAACATAAAGCTGCCAAACAGTACCATCATTTAGTGAGGACAGAATTCAAGCAGTGGAATAGTTAACATAAACCACACTTCTCAAATGTGTCAGCTAAATATCTGTGGCAGAACACATTAATTATAGCAGTCAGTTTACCTTTATCCTTCACAACATTTCTGATTAAAATTTCACACATTACAATGATATGTGTCTTTTCTACAAGCTATGAAATCTACTCAACGTCAATAAGTTCTTATTTTGTTATTGAAAGGGTTGATGTATATATATAAAAAAAAAGACTTTTGATCCCTGACAGAGAAATCAAAAACTTAACTTCTGTTTTGGATATAGTCATGCTACCTGCATGTATTATGTGCCTGTGCAAAGCAATCATTAGTAGCACTGGATAAAAAGGAATAAAAAAAGTCCCTAACTTTGCTGCCAATAGAGGGTATGTGGTTTCAAATTTTATATTTGCTGAGCTTAATTAAGCCATAGATTATGTTTTGAAAGGTATGTTCAATTAACTGAATCCCTCATGAGGAATTATATACAGGAAGAGATAATCACAACATTTATCTGGTTTACAAATGTATATGCTTAGGTTAAAAATGTTCTGGATTTTTATTCCATAGAGTATATAAAGATTGATAGAAAAATAATGTAAACCAATAATTGCAAATACTTACACAGTGATGTGCATAAAAAATTCCAATTATATTCATTATTAAGCATATAAAACTATTTTTGTTGGTAGATAATTACTGATGAAAATCTCTTATTTAACATTTTATTTGCATCTAATTCAGAAATTCATGTTTTAAATAAAGTTGCATGTTTACAACAAGGAGATCCATTGTGGCACATAAAGTATCTAAATCACTCTGCAGAAATGTGTCCCGGTGGAAAGAGGAGATGCAGAGTGTAGGTCCAGCATAAACCTTTGTAATTAAAGCATAAGCAGTGCTTGAATTTGGTTCAAATGTATTCTCCAATCCAGCTGGATAAGCCTAAAAATACACTAAGCCAATCCAAAGGCCAATACATGCTGTGATATACTGGTAATCTCCTGCATCGTCATGTACTTGTTGAAAATGAGTGTGTGATTCCATGTGTAATAAGAGAAGTTTGACAAGGGAGCAAAATCATACACTCAAAACATACACTGTCAAAACAAGTGTCTGGACTTTGCCTACACATATATTTTTTGTTAATATACTTGCTTCCAAAGTGACATTTATTTGGTAGGGCAGCACCACTCTTCCCTGACAATGCATTGACTATTTTGATTTCACTGAGAATAGTTTTGACTGCGAACATTTTCTTTTACTGAGACCGTTGCTCACTGACATAAATGAGATCTGATAGCCAAGGCAGGCTCTTGGCTTGGCAAAAAGCCACTGGCTTGACTGTTGGAAAGATAGAGCAAAACGTTACAGAAGTAGTCCCATAGGGAGAAATCCCTCCTCCCTCAGAGGCACCCTCTGAGGAGTGACGGTGGGTGCCTGTCTCTGGCATGTTCCTCCCTCGCTGGCTGGGTAGTGAAGGGAAACGTTGTGCTTGGGCTGTGCCCTGCTCTGGAGGACACCTCTAGACACAGGGTTAGGGCACAGCATGGCTCTGCTGGAGGGGAGGATGGTACCTACCATTCAAAGAAAAATGCAGAGGTAGAGGAACACTCACTATGTGGAATTTTTAGGTTGCAGAGCCTCATTGGGGTGAGTGTCTAAGCCTGCATGTGAACATATTTCAGCATGAATGTCTATATTACTCCATTCTAGGCAGAGCTGAACCTGGAAAGCTGTCTAGTCCAGTGCTGTACCTATGCTACTTTATGTGTTACATAAAATAAAATAACACATAAAATTTATGTGTTACAAGACAAAAGAAGTAACATAAAACAAGCTCTAACATTGTGTAAAGGCAGCTTGGGGATGCGACAGGTTCATGTCCTGGACAGGGAGTGATTATTACTCAATTTTCCATTGAGTTTCCTGGTCTGCAAAGTGAGGAAATAAAGGCCAAACCTTTGCCAGAAGAGCTGGAGAATGCCCTGGTCTAGTAATTACCAATACAGTGACTCCTTCTCAGTCTCATGGGCAGCCAAAGTGCTATTCAGCTGATAAATAAGCAAGGTAGTTCTTAATCTTGCTGAAGGATAAAATGTTTCTGTGCTCTGTTCTACTATTGTCTGCACTCACTGATTGCTTCCAAGAAAATGCACAGGTTTTTGAAAGCACTTTTAAGACTTTCATTTATAATGAGCTGAAGAAGGCCAATGAGATGAACTCTCTTGTACAAATGATTCTTAAATAAAAATAGTTTAGGTAGAGTTCTTCATTCACATCTCCTGGGAGTAATGTGTCCAGAGGAAATACCCTAAAGGCCTTCCTTCTACTAAGTTTGCAGCCTGTATTATCCTCTCTCTATAAGGCATTGGTGTTTTAAAAGCCTCTGAGTTTAAGGTTAGGAATTTCATAGTGGAAATTAATAAAGAGTTTAGCTATAGAGTGATCCTCTGTTTCCCCATCTAATCAAGCCCAACCAGCTGAATGAGTTGCTTTTGAGTTCTGGTGGATAAACCAATGTATGTTAAAACCTCTGCTTATATGAACCTATAAATAATAGTATTAGAGAAAAAATTGATCAAACTTTGCTATATCAGCATACAAAACCAAGATAAGCACTTCTTATTTGTCTCTTCACAGTAGATGGCATTTCCTTTACAGGAAAATGAAGTTATAGGATCACAACTCTACCCAGTGGATGTTTTCATAATGTGTAAGAGTGCGCTTCCTGAAGAGATTAAAATTTCGTACAAAAAGATTAGTATTTTATTATGATAATAATTTTTCCACAGTAAGTGTCTCTGTACATGCCTGACACTGACCCTGTGAGTCTGCAAAAGTTGGAGATAGTCTGAACTCATTTTAAAGAGGAATATACAGTTTCATCTCCCTGCAAGCACTACCCTTCCCAAATTAAGTGCTTTACATAACCTACAGCAATATGAGTTATTATTAGCTGCTCTTGTGCACCATCATGACATCATTCAAACTTTCAACACCTATTTATACTTAGCAACAATCCATACATTTTCAACATGCAAAACACATTGGTCAGGGGATTTTAAAATAATCATTGTATTTGTGAACATATAAAGCTCTGAGGGAACATTTGGAGCATCAATGTGGTGGGCTGTTTTGGGGACTCCCCTTCTTGTCTGCCTTCAGGGAGGATCTCCCTCCTAAAACCCCTGACCCCTCCAGTGTCTTTGCTACATACCAGGGAGCCAGAATAGAGTTCAAAATTGGACCTGCTATGTTAATGTTTTGAAAACCATTTATGTTTACCTCGTTTCAGAGTGCATGTGTTTATTTTTACAAGAGAAGATGATCATGAAATAGAGGTGTGAAAATTTAGATAGAAGCTAATTAGTTTTAGTCAGACTGTTACAGAGCATAATGGATTTTCAGCTTTCTCTATTCTTTATCCTCTGACTTCAGGCAATTATTTAGCAGTGCTGGAAGAACAAGTTATTGGTCATAATTTCACGACGTAGAAGGCATGCGTAAGACCACTCCAATTAATTGAATTTATATAAAAATGTTTA
The DNA here is from genome assembly GCF_041296385.1 of Aphelocoma coerulescens. Lineage (NCBI taxonomy): Eukaryota > Metazoa > Chordata > Aves > Passeriformes > Corvidae > Aphelocoma > Aphelocoma coerulescens. The sequence continues at coordinate 22,097,821 of NC_091021.1, read as the reverse complement.
CTCAATTTTAATTGGATTGAGCTATTTTGTGGCCATATTGAATTGAATTAAGCAGTGGCTTCTCAGTTTCGTTGTTTTATTATATTGCTTCATATTTCCCCCAATTCTTACAAAAAAGGAAAATATGCCTCATCCTCCAGATAGCTTATAACAAACTCAAAAGGCCAGGTTGATTTTTGTTTAATGTGACTGATGTTGAAGGGAAATATGGAAGTAATATTTGGTATCCTGCACACTGGGTTGAGCTGGAGAGTGGAGGAACAGCCCCTAAATTCGCCATCCCACTGAAAAATGACTCTCTGCAGCTGAGTGACTACAGCTGCAGCAATGCCCCTTTTCTATTTATGCTGATCAGTGGAGCTACATAAAAGCTTCCCCCCAGGTCTTCCCTGTGTCTCTCCTATCTTCTGCCTCCCAGAGAAGGATTCCTCTGGCAATGCTACCTAAAGTGTACTTCCAGCAACTGCCTAAATGCTAGACATAGTGTCTTACTCTAATCTGGGAAAACCCTGGGCAGGAACAAAGTTCCTGCAGATCTAATATGCAGGTTTCTAGTCATGCAGGTGCCAGGGTGGATCATGGCATAGTGCATAATAGGAGTCCAATTTGGAAGTGATTCTCTCCAAAGAATAATACATCCTAACACATTTGTGTGTTCTGCAAAACAGTTTTTTACTCTCCATTTAAATCTGGAATATTGTTGTATGCACTATTCTTCAGCTAGTAAAAAATTAAGGTCTACCTTTCTTAACTCTTACTCAGAGCTCTCATTTTAATGGGAAAAAGATCTTTTGCAATCTGTTATGTTGATTAGATTTACTGTCAAGGCAACTAAAGTGCACAATTGTTTATTTGTTTGTTCTTTCAGTGTAAACATTGACTGGGTTGTTAGCTCTGTTTCTTATTAAGGTTTCCCAGCAAGCCCATATCTAAAACTCTGTTTCCCAAGTGTTTGCCAAATTTGAACCATCTGAGGTGCATTTAGCTATGACAACATCTCAGAAGATTTGGATGTTTCAAGAATATTGTTAGGAAAAAAAAGAACAAAAATGCTGGTGAAATCTGGCAAGTTCCTTTCCTAGCAGATCCGTCAACCTCATATTTTAGAATAGCAACTTGAAATTTGGCAGGGAGGCAGCCTTCCCTATCCCTGTGAAAATCTGGCCGTGCTGTAAGCCTTGAAGAGTTTCAGTTGCACATGATGGGAGACTTCTTCCATTTTAGCTGCTAAAAGTCCTGGAGGGTCCCGTCACATCGCACGTGCTTTTGTGTCCGTGACCCGATCCCGCCAGTGTGGTCCCTGCAGCTGGCAGCAGCCCAGGGCTACTGGAGCAGAGCTGGATCCTCCTCAGGAAGGCATTCCCAGCATGGGGAGCTGGGCTGGGGCACAGGAGCTGACAGCAATGAGCCTGTCAGTGGTGTGTTCACACACCATGACATGCATTACTGAGTGGCACCCGGGCAGCATGGAGGAAGCTGTCTAATTAAAAGTCAGAGGTAACAAAGCCAAACTAGAGAAGGAAGTAAAGTATGAGACTGGTACAAGGAAGCTGGTGAAACTGGAACTGACTGGACAAGGAAATTATGTTCACTGTTGGTGATTTAGACTTAATTAGCTGATTCCCCCCCCTCCAATTCCAATTCCCAGCACCTCCTGTCAGTTATAAAAACAAGTCCATTTGGTTCATTAAAAATGTGTGTTTCTGTACATTGAGGCATTTGGGAGTTCTTAGAATAAAAGATCATGGAGAATATATTTTGAATTTTTAATAATGAGATCCCTTTCAACATGTTCAGTGATGGACTGAAATTGTTCTAAAGTTGAAATTAAATGAGAAGGCAGGGGGGCTGCAATTTGTATCCTACTTAGATACCATTGCACTTCTGGTTGTGTATTACTTCACTCAAGAAACATCTTTCAGTTACTACAGTGCTTCAGAGATTATGAATTCTATTTACCAATTTAGTGCAAGGCATGAATTATCTTTATTTCTGAGAGGAATTTCTGTTTCTTCTATGGACACAGAATTTCTTGCCTCTCAGTTATATGAAAAATAGGCTTTAATTTTCCATGGATTGCTCTGCAAAACACCTGGGGTTTGCTTCTCAAAAAAGAAAGCACCTTAAAAAGCCACATATTTTAGTTAGTTTAAAATCATGCTGCAGCATGTCATTCAGATTCACTAACTTCAGCCTAATTTAACAGTGCTTGAATAACATGAATTTCACTTCAACTTAATTAAACAGAGGCATAAGCATTTCAGGAATGATTTTGATGCAGTCTGGACCCTTGAAGCCTCATTGTAATCTTACACATAAATGAGCATGCAAAATGTCACTTGAAAGGCAGAGATTTAGATACCTAAGTTGTAGAGGCAATTACCCATTTGTGTACATCAGTGCTGTGTTTAAGAATACAAAATATTTGTGTGTATTCACTGAAGACCCATTGGGAGAAAAGAGCTCTTCAAAGTAATTTTCATTTCAATTTTATTTAAAATGCAGAACAATGAATTTAAAACTCAGGATTATGAAATGCTGGTAGCAGAAGATCAACATTTTCTCTTTTTATTAATTAAATAGGACAATAGGAATTGGAAAATCAGAGGGCAGCATTGTGTGTATGTTTGCTTGATTAACTTATTTATTCAGTTTGAAATGAAGAGGGGGAAATGGTGTCAGATAATATGCGGAATTTCATAGTAAAGAAGTTTTTACCATATGATTTTCTAAGCTCATGATGGCTCTTTGGATTCATTTTACCGCTGCCATTAATACAGCTAGAGGTGATAAAAATGAGAAATGTTTCTATTATAAATAGAGGTAGTTCTGCAAACACAGTCCCCCCAGCCACACTTTCAGCTGCACCTGGGGAAGATGCGACACGATAGTGCTGGGACAGTGACAAACTCAGTTATGTTACAGACACTTGAAAATTGCACTGGCTTTTCCCACATATTACCATGTAGCACTGCCTTTGTTACCTGGACCAGAAATATTTCATTTCACTAGATCTCAATCCTGTAAGACAGCCCTGTCATTTTAATTTGTCACTCTTTGTATACTGCATCGCACAGGAGTTGCGATGCCCCAGCCGAGTGCCATAGGCTACTGCTCAGAAGAGAAACCTGTCATGGGAGATAGCAAAGGTAAACACCAAAAACCAGAAATTTATGGCTGAAATCACTACCCAGGGCTCCATGCCCACAGGCTTAGCAGGTGCTGAATTGGAAAGATCCATGATTTCAGCTGAGAGGTAGGCATATGTCTCTCCCACTGTCCCCTGCCTCCACCATGGTCCCTGTGTAGCCATGTCACTCACAGGAGGTAGCAGGAAGGGACAGAGGATGAAATTAAAGTATTGGTGGTAGGAAGAGAAGTTGTGATTGACATGACACATGAAAATTGCTCCAGGAACTCTGTAGTAGAGTTGACAGCAAAAGAAAAAGTCTGGGAGAAAAAACCAGAGAGACTTGGGATGATCACACATCTCTGAAACAGCCAAGTGATCCCAGATCACTGGTGCCAGAAGTTCCAAGTCTTTCTCCAAAGAAGGCACCAGCACAAAACAAATGAGACCATGGTTCTGTCAGGCTTTTTGGTGTTAATCTTAACAGGATGATGCATCTTCCTTGTAAATTGTGAGAGATAAAGTGAGTCAATAAACAAAACTTCATAGCATATTTACTTCTTAAGAACTGAGATGGTGAAACACAGATCTCTCTTCCCTGACGTGGATTTTTGGCTTACCCTTTGGTCCACCCCCACCGAAGCAATTAATCAAAATAAATGAGGCATCAAACATCTCATATTAGCTGACTTCAGAATGCAACATATTAACTGTCTTCAGGAATTTCATTTACCATGCTGTGCAGGGCACACTGTGGGTTGTACTCCAGCATCTTTACTCCTGAACAGTATTTTGAAGTATGTGTTATTGATAAACTACTGATTAGAAAAAGGGAATAACTGATCCTTGGTTTTATTCGTTAGGATTTGTGGAATCTCTATGTAGCTATGCAGATGTAATGAAGCTCAAGGCAGTGTTATCAATTATCTGTACCAAGCCTTCCCTCACATTTTGTGATAGAAGGGCCATCATGTAAACAGACGTAAATTAAAGAATCAGAGTGAAAACACCTCAAACCTAGGGGGAAGTAAGTCCTTCATTGTGAAAATTGTGAATTTACTGTGAACCACAGGAGAGACAACGTCTCAGGGATGAAAAAACAGACATATTCCAATAGATAAACCAAAGCAGCTTATAAAAGGCAATGGGTAATGCAAATTTGGAAATATGAAACTTAGAGGGAAAAGAGGTTCTCTTTAGGAGACATTCCAAAAAACTGGAGATAGGATTTTCTCTTAATAATGTAAAAGAGATATGCTAGTTAGGCATGGCTGTGTCATTCTGGGATTATTTGGCTTGATTTGACTAAAAATCTCCATTGCTAAACTGTGCAGGTGGGCTTGCTGCCTGCTTGTCCTCAAATCAGCTTTTGTATGTCAGCTGGTCCTCTCAGAGCAATGTAAGCAGAAGATAGCTACAAAGTGCCCACACCTACAATATCTTCAGCTGTCAGAGAGCTGATCTTGGCCTCTTGCAAAAGCCTACAAAATGAACACAGGCTGTTTTCCTCTTTCCTGGTCCTGGGTGGTTTGGCTTTATTAGACATGCACCCCAGAAGAGAAAAGGGGGGAAAAGAATGAGGCATCAAAGAAACAAGAGTCTTAGAGTCTTTGTTTCTTCTCCAAAACTGACCCCTGGACTTTTGCTATAAGCTTTGTCCTCCAGAAGAGCCTTCAAATCCATAGAGCAGTTAATAAGAGCTACCTGCTAATATGACTTCAAAGTTATTAAAGAGCATTTCCATACAAGGCTTAAGAGCCTGGTTTAAGGATGACTCAGCAGTGTCCTTATGCAGATTCTTAGGATCATTGTCCTTTTACAGCAACTGATTATTGAAAAATTTCTGAGATTTACTGAGTGTTTCAGTAATTTCAGTATCTATTCAAAGAGATAATTTAGCAAATTTTGCCAAGCTCTTACTTAAAGCATTAGGAAAGGCATGAAAATTAGTCAGGAACTGGTGAACAGCAAGTTTAAAAAGAGCTTAAGTAGATGTGGAAATAAGAACTTCAGCTCCTATTGTACAAATGGGGGGAGAGAAGCAAATAGTTTTAGTGATTTCACATTTTAGTGACAAATGAAGTCACTAGCAGGATGAAGATTCGTAGCCAGGGGGAATTTAACATGAAATGGTATTTCATCTCAATAATTAGATAATCAATTAATACACACTATGGCCCCTGTGGCACACCATGGCCATGGACACTGTGGCCATGGCAGCCCGCCTGCCACTGCCAGCCCGTTGCAGCATCTGCCAGCTTATCTCCCAGGGAAATGGGATGTACTACTTGTCATCTGTAAAGCAACACCTTAACAGGAAAGGTACTGTGCTATTTGGCATCCCAATAAAGCCAAGTCCCTGATGTCAGGATACAGGGAACCTACATGATCAGCTGGTCCACCTGCACAGGGATGGCATGGGTCACTCCACTGGAAGCTCCAAGAAGAGACTGAGTGAAGCTGCCCAAGGACTCAGTAGCTCATCCATCCTTCTCGTGTGTGCCACGGCATCCACAGAGGCCATGGTGGGCCATGGAGGGCCATGGACCACATGCAGCTCTGTGCACCTTCCAGAGCCAGCACCCAGCCAGGATCCACTGCTTCTCCTCCAGGACCTCCCCTGCACATCCCAGCTCTCCAGCTCCCCTGTAATTCCATTATTGATGGAACCATTCTGAACTGCACTCTTCCTCTGCCACGAGTGCAGCACATGCTGCCGACACCAGCTCTCACTTAACTCCTTTGCAAATGTCCTCCCAGTGCTTGGAGGATTTTCTTCATCTGGAGTCATCAGTTTGCTTTTTGATTCTGAGAGCAAGATCTGAAAGACACAAATGAGCCACCTTCTTTCAAAAAGGTCTGGTGAATCCCAGCTCCCTTTCTAACAGATCCATGCTCCTCTCCCATGCTGCTGTGTGGCCAGAGGGGTGCTCCGCTCCCGTGCCCGGCTCAGCAGCAGCCTGGGCAGGGCTGGCTGCAACTGACACATCCCTCCTGGGTCATGTCCCTTCAGACTCCAGATATACATATCCCTACCAGAGATTTAATAACTTCTCTTCTGAAAGAAAGAAAAAGAAATGCCCCAATTTTCATATCCATCCTCCTTACCCAATGCCTGTTTGAAAAGCAGACCAAGAGCTGTCCTGAACACCTTTTGTGTTTCCATCTCCATTTGCCTCTCCTACACTTCATGATCTATAATTATTAGGTAGTGATGCTTTTTTTGCAATTGAGAACTATATTACATAAATATAATAAGCATGTTAAAATATTAAATGATTAACTGTTTGTTTGTACACCTATGAAACACTCTGTAACAGGATTAGGTTGGATCCCTAAAGAGTCATTAACTTGCATTATATTGAAGTATTTATTATTGTGGCATATGTAATGGATAATATTTGTTTACATTTTTAATTACTCACATTTTCAGCCAAGAAAATCTCCAAGGATAATGTCTCATTTACAAGTGTCCTGGCAAAAGACAGCATAATGTAATCATCACACATTACCAACAATTCCATGACAACCATGCAATGGTTTAAATATGAATTTCAAGTAAAGACATAATTATGGTAAACAATTAAAAAAACCATGACACCACGTATGTGTGTATAAAAAACACTGAAAAACTTAAATGAAGCAAACTTTTCTCTAGCTGCTGTGGATATTCAGCTTGTTCCATGTCCCAGTGAAGTCAAGAGAAAAAGATTCCATTTTCATCCACAGTGTCCAAGCTGGCACCATAAATAATGTAGCAAGTAAGTGGCAATTTGTACCTTCAAAATCTTCCAATGTATTGAGTCCTATGGTTGGGGGTGGGGAAACAATTTTTTTTTTCTCACAGAAAGTGAATAACTAAATGAAAGGAACTTAAATTTAATTGAAAAGCTTCAATTTTTCAGTTTCTTCAGGAACTTGCAGTAAACTCTGCTTGGATGATAACCTCTCCTTATCAGAATCAGCCAAGGAATGAGCTGTATTAGCCCTGAGACTTAGATCAACCATGATGTATTTTTGGTGAGATTCTCAGAAATACCCTTCACAGAGCTTAATGTCAGTTAGAAAATTGATCCAGCAGTAGTGAATAGCCCATTGTCTCAATCCTTGTTCACTGCAATTCCAGTTTGTATAATTTCAATATTCTGGAAGCAGACTTTTGCCAATAATTTTTAGGAAAAAACCCTTTGGGTTATTATATAGAAAATATATATTTTTTTTAATGGAGACTCATAAATGGTGCAACGGAGAGTTTCTTCCTAAAAACAGTAAGAATATATGTATTTTAGTAGAAGCATCATGAGGAACAGAATTTCGGAATGCATCCTGCAAGTGAGCTGAGCAACACGGAGGGGTTTTTTTGTGAATTATATCAAATCTCACATTCCTTAATTGTCAAGAGTATGTTTCTTGTGCTTGCTATGGATAGCTTTCCATCTCCTTTTCTTACTTGTCATCTTCAACTTAGTAGTCCTTTCTAGACTTTGTAGAAGATTCAGTCCCATTGATATTATTCTGCCTGAGGGTTGTTGCCACATGGCAATAAGACAAATTCTTAGTGCTGTGTTAAACATGTGGCCATAAACTGGAAGGTAAACTATATATCTGACCTTTGAAAAACTCCTTTTGGGCAATAGAAGCCCTTAAATCCTTCTTGTGACATCATCAGAACTTACAAAATTTCAGTCTACTGAACAAAAAATGGGTTTGGATTGTTTACAATCTTTTCAAATCTTCCGGCATTAGAGATTTTCTGATTCCTCACAGTGGCTTTCTTTGCAGCTATAATTTCTGATTGGAAATGTTGTCACTGTCCTTTAAACAGTTCATAGATTGGCAGAAGTCTTTGAAAGTCTCATTTCAGCCATTGGAACTGACTTCAAGGGAAAAGGTTGAGTCACCATCCCTGTTGGTATTTAAAAACCTGTAGATCTGGTTCTAAGGAAAGTAGTTTAGTGTTGGACTCCACAGTGTTAGTTTTGATGCCATGAAGACTTTTTGCCTTTTCTTTTATACCCCTGTTATACCTTTTTACTTCTGTATTCTTAGTGCTTTTTCCCTACATTCTTGGACTTGTTTGTCAAGCTGAGAGACTAAACATTTTAGAAGCTTCGTATCTGGGGATCAGTGTGCCCCAGAGCCCAAGGTCCTCTCCAGAACACATTCTGTAAACCAAGATAGAACCATCCAGGGGAAGGTTCCTTGGGGAGGGGGGCTCACTTGAGCCTCTCATTGGGGAATCTTTGATAGATATGCTAATTAGTAAAACCTGTAGTGATATACCAGATCTTTTGGGGCAGATTCGGCGGGGTGCATCTCGATGCATATGACCTGGACGTGTGCACCTAAGGATCCTTAAATACCAAGGTAAAATCCCTTTTCCCCTTCTAACTGTGTATGACTCTTGATTTTAAGACCAGGAAAAGGCATCAGTTTAAGGGTTAGGCACAATGACCTCGATGGTCTTTTCCAACCTAAATTATTCCATGATTCTCTGTTGTGATAGCAGACAGCACGGCTTGGGGCTGAAGTGCGCTACAAATCCTGGTAAGAGGTGAAGCTTGAATGCTTCACCTATGGGACATGACTATGGTAGAAAAAAAGTAAATGATTGCTCAAAAGAAATTGTTTTCAAACAATTCTAAGAACCTTACAAATGTCAATTCTCTTCAGTCTGCATTTTCATTTCACTCTGTTGCTTGTGTTAACATAAAATAATAAAAAAAAAATCTTCCGTCTAGAAGGGCAGATAAGGTAGCCACTTTTTACTTAGATAACATTTTTTCTTCCTGTGGCAAAATGTACCTTGTTATTCATCTGGACTACCAAACCAGTCAGTTATTTAGCATTTTTATAGTGTATTTTCGATCTTTACATAGAGAAGTGGACCTATGTAACTGAAATATCTTTGCAGGAAACCCTTTCTTCCTTAGCTGGTTGCAGTTTTTGAAAGAAAATAGCCCAGCAGAACAAAACACAAAGCATTCCTATCATTGTTTGAATAAAAAGATCCACGCACCAAGTTTGTATCATAGTGACTACAGTGGAAGGAGTGTATGCCATGCTGCTTAATATCTTTGAAACCATACTCATGTCTTTTAAAGAATCTGTAAATCTCTCTCTAATTAATTGTAACGGAGTTTAGTTTGCCCATTGAGAGGAGCATAAACCCTTTAATTGCTACATTCTAGAAGTCTCTGAGTCCCCAGCCAGTGGTAACTGTTTGATGTGTATCATGTCAAATGCGATGCTTCAAAATTAGTTTGATTAAAAATACGTAAAGTTAATGAATTGTCAAAAAAACAGTGTCCTTTAGTAGGCACAGTTTTAAAAGATGTCTATTTTAATCTTCATAGTATAACTGTCTCTGGTATTTCTGTCATTTGGTAATGCTTCCACATTCATGGTGGTCATCTTTGATCATATAAATTCAAGAGATTCCAAGGCTTTTTCTATTTGCATAAAAAACAAAGAAAGCATTGTCAGAAATCCCTAAATATGCATTTTGAATCAAGTTTCACCTAAGTGCTACACAAAGACTCAGTGTCTTGATGCTAATTTATTGAAAATGCCTTGGCCTTTAGGAATTTCCCATTGGCACTTAGTAGAGCTGAACTCAAAGTGGCAATGGCAAAAAGCAGCCATCGAAACTGTGTTCATGCTGACATCTAAGCCCTAGTGCTCAAATTATGAGTGCCTTGAAACAAAATACCGTAGAAGGAAAAACAAAGCATAAATGCTTTAGGTGCCAAGATTTCAGTTGAAAGGGGTGGAGGAGAAAATAAGTTTGGGGTTTTTTTTGTGAAATCTAATGTACTAAAGACTTAGCACAAAAAAAAGGATTTAACGATAGATGTAAAAGATTTGATGTTTAATGCACAACTCTGAAGTCAGTGTTTTATATCTATAATTTTTGCATATACATAACCATATTTAGATTTCGACATATGGTCTGTAAATAACATATGTAAGCTGGATCGTTGAGTGAGATGATTTTTTTTCCTGCTGAATGTATGTGCTTATTTTATGAGCAGAGACGTGAAAAGTTCATTCATGTCAAAATGTGTTGCTAAGTATAAACATGCTGCTTCACTTTAGGCAGGATCAGGAAAGACCCTGGGTGTGTAATCTCTGAATTGACTCTATGCTGATGTTGCCCAGGTTTTGTATTACTAAACTATGGCTCACAACAACAACAAAAATTTAACCTTTAAATAGAGGCACCAAAATAATTTAAAACAGATTGGAGGGTTTAAAGGGCTCCAAGAATAAGTAGCTCATATTTCAGTTCCTCCCCTCTAGGGCCTACCTATTTGGTGTTCAGAGTTCATCTCATATTGCAGCTGCTTATGTTCACATTTTCTGCAGTGTGTGGATGAAATGTCCAAGGAAAAGTAAAAAAACAGCAACAAAAAACTAAAATATACAACATTAAAAATATCTCCTCTAAAACAATGGTTTGGCTGTTATTGGGCAGGGAATAGGACAAATCACCCAGAGGCTTTTAAGTAAGAGCAGGGGAAAGAAAAACCCAGAAAACGGTGAGAAAGTGTGGAGATTTTAAAGGGACTTTTGGTTTCAGGGGATATTTTTTATTCAAAGTTCTTCCAGGTTATAGAGTCCATTATATATATATTTTTTTTTTTTGGTTCTTTTATTAAAAATTTCTTTGTAATTCATTTGGACTTTCTTGCCACTGGGCACAGACAGATAACAACAAACAATGGCACTCTGTACTTATCACTTTATTCTGTTTTACAGTGTGTCTCTGATTATGGAAACAATACATTTTTTGCACCTTTCTTTGGTTACTATTTGTCAAGAGTAGCCTTTATAAACAATATATTTTCCCATTTTAATAAAAGGCTAGAGCTGCACTAAGTGCATAAGATGGGATTTGAAACAAAAACCCATCAGGCTGCTAGAACAAGGTTACAGCACACCATCTTAGGAGTTAAAAAGCCTTCCACCTACTACATTTTCTAGCCCTACTATTCACATGTAAAAGCCATATATCTCTTTAATTAACGAACGAATTTCACTCCTTTCACCAGCATGTCTTGCCATGTAGTCCTTCAACCAAAGTGATTGCTGTTGCAAACAGCCCACTCGCACCAAACAATTTGTGCTAAATAATCAGGGTCTGAGGACATTTTCTTCCTTACATATGATCTATTCCATTTTTCTTTAGCCTGTACTTATGCATATGTAAAGATATTATTACGAAGAACCCAACATCCTTTGATGACTGAGGAAAATCTGGCCCCTTTGAAGTCTATGTGAATTTTCCTTTTCAGCTGCAGCAGGGGGAACCTCACCCCATCTGTCTAAGTCTCCCTAAGTAATTCACATGGCTTGGGTCCAAAAAGAGGTGAGTACCGTGTTCAATGGTGAATGGTAACCTCACTGGTTACTATAACTGGTCCAGCGGTAAATCCCCAAAGGTGACAGCAGATACGGTCGTAACTGCTCCTATGGTCCTTTCCTCGAGCCTACCTAGACACTTCTGTATTTCTCTTCTGCTGTACCTCCCCCAACTCTTCTTAGAGTAGGGGAGAATTTGCATTATTTGGGGAGGCGATCCTTTTGGCTCCTTTCAAGGCTAGCCCAACTAGGCATGGCTGTCATTACTGAGGTGCCCAGAACCAGTCCTGTGGATTTGGCAGTGATAATGCCAAGGACTTGCTTTCCTTTTCAGCTCTTCTACTCATTTCTTCAGAAATCTCTTCCTTCTGACTTGCATTAATAGAGTGAAACATAGAGACCGGGAAAATTAATCTACTGTAGTAATGTTTTAATTAATAATTAGATACAGCTTGTTCTCTCAGGATGAAAGTATTTCCATTATGCCTAAATCCTTATTCTAGAAAAGGACTAAAATATCATGATTTGTGTTCTGAACCATCAAGAAAGTACAAAAATCAGGTGTTTAAGAGAGTAAGTCTTCCAACAAAGCAAAAGTGTACTTCTGCAGTGTGTCAGTGGAAAGGGAGTACAAATTCTCATGAACCACAATAAGGCCAGTTCAGTTATTCCAGCTCCTTTTCCAGGGCCAGATATCTCCAGACAGAACCAGCTTATATTCCCCTGAAACTTGTATGTAGTGTGTCTAATATTTCCTAGATCATGTCTATGCTATGTCAGCTATTTAACAACTGACTTAAAATACAATTTACTACCGTGCAAAACTGGGATTTGCATCTGACTTTAAATTCAGCACCAGTTTCAGAGGAGTATCATACGAGAGTCAGCTAATCTCATTTCACTTTCAGACTGTTTCTAGATGTCTGCCTGAAGATTAAAACACTCATGAAAGCAGCTACAGAACTAAGCAATCACGATAGTACTAAACAAGTTTATTCTTGATCTGCAATATCATTAGAAAATTTGGGGGACTAGTGTTCATTATATATGGTATATATTTGTCTTTATTTTCTACATACTTACCTGAAAGGTTAATGAAAATGCAGATGCAATGGTTCCTTTATATGGGTTTACCTTCCACGAGTGCCAGTTTTCTGACTAATTGATTATGTCAGAAGCTCTATAAATATCAATAGCATATGGAAAGGTTAAGCCAAGGTCTCCACATAACTGGATTCATACTCTTTATTGATGGTACAACCATTATCCAACCATAATGGAAGTGCTTTGAGTGTGAAATAGAGTAGAACATTGGATAATTTTCACCAATGACTGACTGGAGGAATCAAACTGAATGACTGACTTCTGCAAACTAATGAACAAAGCTATGATGTACAATGTGTAAACTAGAACTAGAATTTGAAAAAATCAAGAATAATGTAAAATTAAATGTGTGTAATCCTTGTTTTGCCAGTTGTAGTTTAATACTATTTAGGATGCTCTTCAATCTCCTCTGAAATAAACAGTAGGAGGCTGTGCTAGAATGACATCTTGCAAATAAGAGAAGGTAGTTGACAGCATGCTGCTCAGTTTTCACTAACAGACGTAAAGATACTTTCTTGCTTGGAAGAATATTAGGAGTCAGGTCTAAAACAGAATTTGATTGTGTTATCTTTTTTAGCATGTTAGCAGCAATTTTTCAGAATGGCTTTATTGTTCTGTGTTAGTTTTTCTCCTTTATTACCTCTGGTGTTTGGTTTTTTTTGCTACAATAGAGAGGAGTCAATTCAGTCCCTATATGTCATCTCCCTGATAGCTCTGGGTAGCAAAGAGAGCCTGAAAGCAGTGTGGCATCGTGGCATTCCCACTGCCATCACTCCATGATAGAGCTGGTGGCAGTGCAGGAGGGGCATTGCAGCATCACCAATTGTTACAAAGGAAGCTGGACTCATTTATTAAAGGTTTGAATGGTTACTGATATATGTTCTACATGCTGTGGAAAAATTGGGGAGGCACATTCAGTCTGCCACATAGAGCCATAACCCCGTTTTTGAGCTCAAGGCTAGATTGCACTTGGATTCTTCACCTGCCACTCTGTGCTTTCCTCTTTCTGAAATGATCTGTGTCCAACAGGTTTTGAAGGAAGTGCCAAGCCTGTGCTTCATTGCAGTTAATAAGTTAAAAACTACAGAGTAGTGCTTTGAAAATTAAATCACTGTAAACATGCCAAAGTTTTCTAACCAGCTGGAAAATGCAGTTAAAAATCCTATACACTTCCACACCTGGACTGCTTATTTCAGTGAGTGGTATGGGACAGGGATTCAGCTGTTTGCATTAGAACTGAAAAGAAATGCTCTTTTCTCAGTAGTCAGTACGTTTTCTTTTCACAGAGAAAATACATGGCACCAATTGCAATTCATTATCCTGTGTTTTTCTCTGAAAATGAGTGTGCTTAGACCTCAGAATGTATCACTTCACCATATAAATTTTCCTTAAATGTAGTATTTAGCAACATTATAAAATGCTGCCTTCTTTTGGTTTTGAAATATTACTACAGAGAATTTAGGGGAAAACTTGGTATGATCAATTCCATCTTTAACATCTGCTTCTAACTGCTTGAAGCTTCGTGTGCAAGTAAAATTCCCATACTGGTGAAATCAACAGTGAAATTCCTTTTGAGTTTATCCCAATTGATCAGGCTATTCCTGTAGGACCAGATTTCTCCACCTTCATTTGCATACTCCACATGAGCTGACCCAAATCAGCGTGCAGAAAGATATACTTCATTCTGATCCCTGATTCTCAAAAATCTACTGTGTCATCCAATTGATACAGAGTTTATCTCTATCTTGGAGAGATTGGTTTCCTACAGTAGAGAAGTCATGAGTGACTTTATGCCAGATTTACTTTTATCATTTGCTAAGCATTGTCCACATCAGCCTGTGAGCTTTATCAGCTAACCACCAATGAGGTGACCCTGGTTAGACTATTTGCATGAGAAGGACAAACTGCTGCAGGCTGTGATATGTGCAGCCTGTTCCCCTGTCTGGGCGGGAGGTCACCCCCATCAGCTGGGAACAGCTTTGGTCACACTGTTGAGTGGAAACAGTGACTGATGGGCCAGTTCCAATAGGGGAAATGCAGGAAAATCTTGATGAAATGTATGGCTACAGATATTTCGAAGTTCCTTCTGCCCAAATTTTCATTGACTCTGTACAACTGTTAAGTGGAGAGTTTACAGTGGACAGATGGGGGGGGGGGGGGGGGGGCGGGGAAGAGAGCTGTCTTTCCTACTACTAAGAATGAGGGGGGGAATATCTTTTAGCTTTTGACATGAATATAATATGATATTCTTCATGATTGTCATCCAGACCAGTCAAAAATGAAAGGTCAAATCCAATTCATTTTAGTCATGTAAAGAACCCTACAAAGTCAGTTTGACTAATGTTCTTCAGGGAGAGAAATTTAGCTTTGAGCATTATCTGGAGCAAAAGAAAGCGTAAAGCCATTGCTTTCTCAGAATTGCTGTTAAGGACACTAAAAAAAGATTTAAAAATGGCTTTGAATTGCTTCAGTTTAAAAAGTGCTAGAGTTTGACTGAAGTAGCTGAAGAGTACATTAAGACCCAGATTTTCCTGAGGTCCAGCAAAGCCTTAATCCCAGTAGTAACACCACGCATTCTCAAGGCAAATAGTCTGCTCCCGTGCAGACTGGTGCTTCATCCACCCTCTAACTGGAAGAAAGTTGCTGGAAATTACCTCCATCTAAATCACCAAACCGCACAAATTATCTAGAAAAAGCAGCATAAATAAAATGCTATTTTATTAAATGTACTGCTGTTTTCCACTGAGAAATGTGAAGGCCGTGGGAATAGTCATTGCTTCTTCAAATTTTGAAAATAAAGAGATTGCTATGACATGAGTCACTTGATTTCTGAAAGCACCTCCAAATCCTCATAAATAGATAATACAGTGCCTCTGTTGTGAGAATGTCCCTGCTTATGAACTGTGCTTAAATTACCTTGTATTACCCCAATTAGATTCACAACATCCCTATATTGCAAAAGGCTGTTTTCATTCTCAATTAGTTGAAAAGGATTAGACACACTGATAGATAGTACTAAATGCTAATGGGTCAGATCCTAAAGCCATTACACTGTTTTCATGCTGCATTCTGCTGGCATTGATTTCACTGGAGTGCTGAGGAAAGCCCGAATATGAACATCAGTATGCAGCTCAATATTTTATGGGTTTTCTAGTCTTGGCTTTTAAAAATATTCTCCCTCTGCTATTCTTTAGCCAGAAGAGCAAAAAGAGCTAGTTCCAGCCCTGACTTCAAAAAAAAAGCTGAGTGACAGTACAGAGGCTTGAGGAAATCACAAGTTTATATGTGGGCTATTTTATCATCTCTAATGGCAAAATTAAAATTAGTTCCCAATTAAAAGAGAAAAGCACAAGTACAATCTGAGAACAGAAGATAAAGGGTGGCATGAAGTGAAGATTATTAAGCAGCATAGTATAACAGGACCCCAGGTGCAGAAGGGCCTCATTATACTCACATTCTTGTGCTGCAACATACGGATGTACGGTAAACCAAAAAAAAAAAAATATTCCAAAGGACAGTTTTACACAGTGCTACATTTGAGATGAGTACATGTTTTTTGAAGACAGACCATAACAACTTGGTTTTTACTTCCAAAATACAGTGGCACATTAATTGCTTGATCAGCCAAATGAAACTAAATGTAATTAAGACTAGTGTGGGGTTAATTTGGTCCATAATTATATTATATAAAGTAAATGAAAATTGTTTCCTTCCTAAATTGCAATTCATTACAATTACAGATATTAAAATAAGATACTATAAAATTACATGAAGCATGTACACATTAATAGCCATTAGTAATAGCTTGATATTTCTATCCAAGCAACAGTTTATTAGAACGCCAAAAGGTTATATTTGACAACTCACATGACTGATTTTTTTACTTATCCTTTCTCCTCCTCTAAGAAATTCAGTCTTCTTACACACAAAACATATGCCATGTCATATTTGTGCATGTTAGGCATATTAGTTTTAGTCTAAGGTTTGTTTTAACAATATTGTTTGCTGTTCATTAAAATACTTAAGTTTGACAGCTGTATCTCTGGAACGAGCCACATCAGTCCTGGTGGAGAGGAGCTGCCTCTCCCAGCACAATACAGTGCTTTGTTTTGGGCACGAGAACTTCTTGGTAGTGGGCAAATGCTGACTTAGATCCTCTTGCCTTCCATTTAGCTTAAGCATAAATTTAAAGCTAAGCCCATGCTTAATGGTTTTGCTATGCTTTAGTAGCTTTTTACAAGGACTCAAGTATTTTGTAGAATTGGAGCCACTGGCTCTATACACTGAAATCAATGGCAATGGTCACGGTGTGCAGGGTCTGACCTGTACCTCTTATGAGACGAAATATCTCTAGGTATTTCTACAAAGAATTGTAAACTTCAGGGTATCACATTTTGACCACTCTTATGAATTGATTTCCTACTGTTTCTTTTTCTAAAATTTTTTCTTTTGGGGACAGAAAGTGTCTAGCAACAACATTTTAATATCAGACAAAAAGAGTGACAAAGCAGTGCTTTTGAAATCATGACATCCATGTGATTTTTGAGCTGGTGCAGAATGATGGACACTAGAAATATATGTAGTCAGATAAAAAGCTACAGGCACAATAATAATTTTTATGCACCCAGGATACTCACTAAAATGAGGGGAAAAATAGGAAATGCAGGATGAATCTTGTTATTAGGGTCCTTCAACTCCAACATGACCAAATTTAGTGTCAAAGACATGAAATCTCTAACTGCATTGCACAACTGGGTATCACATTTAACCACAAGGATTAGGATGTAATCCTGTGATTTCTGAACATCCTGAATTTCTGAAGTACTTCGTACTTGCAGGCTCAGGATTTTGTGTTCCTTGAAAAGCTGCGAGCAAATAAGTTTTGTTAAAATGATCTACAGTTGTTTTCTTCCTTACATGAAATAGTAAGATATCCTTTGTTAGAGACCACAACTATTGCAGTGTCTTGATTTCTCTTACATTTTTTTTGTATGTACTGCTCCTAGATTTGCAAACTTAGAGTAAAATGTATTTTAAAAATAACTATCTCTCACTATCTCTCTTCTCTTTATAGCAACTCAGACTCAGGACATTTAGTTGATAGAATTAGGTTATTGCCACTGACAGCAAATATATTTGCATCTTAACCATTAATTCTGTTAATTGAGCATTTCATGAAAGTGGTTTATAAACTGATGATAAAAGATCAGCACCCTACAGTGTTGGTTATACCTGTACACAACATTAATACTCATTTAATAAGCTGACCAATAATAACATTGGGTAGAATATCTTAATGATGATATCTTACTTTCAACAAACTGAGAGATATGTTTTGCAATATTTAATTGAGCAAAACTCCCAGTGGCTTCAGTGAAAGGTGTTCTTGATTAAGGACTACAGAATTTCACCTTAATAGTATTTATCATTTATGCATGGAAATGTAGGGTGATAACAGTTATTAGCATTCCAGGTAAAGTAGCTCATGCAAATTATTCTGCTATTAAATAGTCAGCCACATTGTATTTAATACCCCCAAATAGTTATGTATATTTAACAGGGAAATGACAATAGGAAAAAACAGATTTAGTTCAGATGTTGAGCTGCTATGTAAACCAATTATCTATCCTGAGGGAAACAGCTCTGTCTACAACTACTTAGGCTCTAGGGCCTATTACAAATCCTGGAGTGGGCTGTTGTTTCAGTTCTCAGGGGAATCTACCACGTCACACTGGAAATAGTTGACAATAATTAGAAAGCCTGCTTCTGCCAATACTGAGCACATTTTTAATACCTTTCTAAGTGTTACGGGAGATAATATATAAGGCTTTTAGAATTCCAGTCAGGCTAAGGTGAACCATGGAAAGGACAACTACACAATAGCCCCAAACTGGACTGTGACAGGCTAATTATTGTGGCTTCATTATAAAACCTCTTTTTGCATAGGTCACCTGGGGAGTGTAATTAAAAATGCATTATTGGTGTATATTTTTATTGAAGCAATTAAATTAAAAAGCAAAAAAAATAATTATTTGATGAGCAAATAATAATGTTGGTCAACAGCATTTATCCAAGAAAGAGAGAACAAGTTAGTGGTTCATTAACACTAAATGTGTTAACTGGAATGCTGTTTGAAAGATGAGCCATAGAACAGCTTTTAAATACTCAGATTAAAGGATTTATAATGTCAAGTTTAACACAGAAATTATAGATAGTATTACATTGCCATGAGTAACAGCACCTTTAATCTGACTTAGCAAAAGGATTTACTACACATGGTATGATTTTCACAATTAGACAACTATAAATCTATCTAGTATCAAACATCTTTATTGGCCGCATAGGGGTATCAACACACATGCACACCTTGGGGCACACGCTCACATATGTGTAGGAATATGTAGAGTAGGAGTCTGTAAAACTGTACAGCATCTGCTGCAGAAAAGCTTTTTAGCAATTCCTGCCTCGAACAAATAGATGTCAGGGAGTCCACTCTAGCTACTGTTTAGATTTTCCTGACATGGAGCCAAAGGGATGCCCTGGAAACATGAGGAGATGCAAGGGGATCCCCCCAGGAACTTGGCAGTATCACCATGCTGACAGCACAATTTTCCTGGACAGCAATGTGTAGTTATACACGGCTCAGCAGTGAGAGCAGCAGCAGCAGTAAGAGTAGCTCTGCTTACACAAACCTCCCATACAACACACACAGAATAAAGCCAGCTCTTTCCAGAAAGGATTAGTTAGTTGATAGAGCATACACTTGATGGTTATTCCTCATGGGAAGAGATACGTCCTGAGCATATCATGTTGGCTGTGCTGCTCAGAATCTCTACAGGAAGTATATATAAGATGGGTGGTTTTACACTAGGCTCAGTTTGCAGGCTGTGAAGTTACCAGCAGTTGCACAAAAGACATATTTGAGGTTCTTGAAGGCATGTTCAGTCTTTCTCTCTCAGAAACCATTTGTTGTTCCTCAACGCTGTTCACCCCATCTGTACATGAAGCTCTGGGTATGCATGTACCAGAGACTTGCACACAAGCACAATGATATTTTCTATCTTTTCTTCTTCTTCTGGAAACTCCTAACTTCCTCCTTGCCTTTTGTTGTCAATAGCATTGTTCTGGCACTGCCAATAGGCTCACAGTCATCTAAAATCTCCTGAGATGAGAATGTCTCCTCCTGCATATATTAGGCTGTTTACCTTCAAGTTTTTACCCTTTATTCCATCTGTTATTTTTATTGTTGAATCATTCATAAGACCTTTCTGTTACACTTTGCATCATGGATTTAATCCTGAATCATTCTCATAAACTGTAAAGTGATAACTTGCTACTTAAAATTTTCCAGATAATTTATGAATACGTTGAACAGCAGAATCCCAAGAGAGCTCTCCAGAGGATTCTGTCAGTAATTGTCCTTCTCTGTGAAAACTGACCACTTACTGTTTCCCTTTGTTTCCCTTCTTTTCACCAGTTGCTAATCCTGAGGAATACCTTCCATTTAGCCCATGACTAATCTTCAAGTTTTTGTTTCTCTAAGAGTCTTTGGTGAGGGATTTTGTTGAAAGTCTGTTGAAAATCCAGTCACACTGTATCAACTGGCTGTGTTATCCGTATACACATTGATGTGGTCTAAAAACTATAAAAGATTTTGGGGCATGACTGCTGTATAAAAGTTAATCTTGACCATCTTCCCATATGATACTGATATTTTCCTACAGTCTCCACTTGTTTACCTGATGCAGAAATAAATTTCCAGGCCTGCGATAACTAGCACCATAGGAACTTTAGTGAAGATCAATGCTGCATTAATCACATTTTGTTTCTCTGCCTCTGTGGATGCTTTAAACCAAAGCACCATTACTGTTTGATTTCACATATGAGCTCTCAGACAACTCAGGTAAATATCATCTCACCTGGGCAATTTCTTCTCCTCCCCATCTGCTAAAATGCCCTAACATTTTGTCTATTGTACTGATACCATAACTTGCAAAAAACTTCCCAGTTCCTTGCCTCTCCAGACTGGTACTTGTGCAAGCCTTCTGATGTGTTTTTTAGAGTAAAAATCAAAATAGTGTTATTTTGGTTTTTGTTTTAAATTATTATTTGTCTCTGAGTTCTCTTTTTACATTATCTCTGCCCTTTTTTATCTCTCTCCCTCAATTATGCTTTCAGATTTGGTACAGTAATCACTTTCCCTTGGCCTGGCAAAACTTTGATAATTTAGGGGTTACTGTAGCTTTGGGAATTAATTCAGCATTCCAGGAGGAGGTTGGTTATTACTGATTCATGCATAGACTTAAGTAGGCCAAGTTCCTTACTGAAAATATCCTTCCTTATGACCACAGTAATTTCTTTCTTCAGGTATATTTTATCCCATCCTAAATATTGTCATATTTTCACAATACAAAACCTACAGGAAAGTAAAAATCTACAGAAAAGGCTATTCTGTGCTCAGTACTGTAAATATGAATGTATTATGCAGTGACCTTCAAACCAGCAAGGCCTGATCCTGCTCCCAGTGCAGCCAAGGGAGTTTGCTGCAGGCTCTCTCCCTCACAACAGGACCCTGTTACAGCCGGGTGTAGGAGCATCCTCATCAATAAACAAGTGAATGTTTTGTTACTGCATTGATTTGAAGACTTTTTCAACAGTAATGAAGGATGTCTAATGGTTATATACCTCTAAAAATAATATCTTCCAGACATTCCTTCCTCTCTTTCTCTCTACGTGTTATATATGGATGTATGCATGGATGCATGACTGTACTGAAACCAAATGTAAGTTTCTGCCTTTTTTTATTATTTTCATTCCTAACACGAGAGCAGAACTTATGCCCCAATTTGAAAAAATGCCTAAACCTAAAAATGAATTAAACACACATAAAGTTCTGTTACTGGTCAGACCAAAACCCTAAGGGTTGCATTCTGTATTCAATTACACAAGTGTTACTCCCGTTGGAGTCAGGACTGGAGGGCAGAATTCAGCCTGAAATTGTAAACAAGAAAAATTTAAACTGAATCTGGTCTTTCCTTAATATGCACTAGTATGTACCAAGATCTTGTTGAATACAAGGTCTCTTATTTGGGAAAAAGGGCAAGAAGGAAAAACATCAGTGAGAAATGGGGGAAAGATTTCTCCAGGATAAAATTTGCTGTCTAGGTGCTTTGGCAGAAAAAGGTTTGTTAAAGTGAGGAAATCAGTGGTTTTAGACTCCCAGATTACCTTGTTTTGACTTATTCCTTTCTGCTGTGTCTTAACAATTCACCTCTGCAGCTGCATCTCCTGTACTGGTCTGCAGTTTTCTCACCCTATTCTGGGTGAGGAACCCAGACCTGCTCTGTCCTTGACACCCAAAATAAGTGGGACAGCAGCGGACAGTGATTTTCTTGCACTTTTTTCAAGGTTTGAAGGTTGCTTGTTCTTTCTTCATGAAAGCTGTGGCTTTTCTTTTTTTTTCTTAGTACTTTTTCTCAGATGACATCCTCTCTATGCCATAACCCAAGCTTGTAATCTCAGGAACTGCCTTACTTTTTTGGTGAAGGCCTTATCACATTGCTGAGTACAACAGAAATTTGAGCAGAGGGTGCACAAAAAACATAGATGTGCCAGGAAGATTTGCATTTTCACAGAGTACCAAGTTGTGACTCTGCCCTCTGCATGACTCTACAGCATGGGAAGCTTCCTTGGTTAAATCGACTCACAAGCTAGGCAAGTCTATATGAGGAATCAATTGCATGACTCTAGAAAGAGGGTCCAAAACTGGAATTAGAATGTTGTGTTTCAAAGAGTTATGTATGTGTAGCTAAGGTACAATTAAAATAAAGCAGAAATTATATGAGAAACAGAGTCCAAGACAAGGCTGACATTCATTGAGTTGCCTCAGAGGATGCTGTCCAGACAGTTGCCATTTCAGTGTGTGAGTGGTCTTCCTGTCTCGTAGAATGGAGCCATTGTTGGCAGTGGCTGGAAAAAGTGCAGCGTGTGGACATGAGTCCCCAAAAGACAGAGCTGGGAAAAACAGGGACTTGCTGGAGAAGGCTCTGCAAAGCACCTACTCTGGACTGCTGATGAAGTCAGTGATTCAGGAAAAACTTCTTGTGAGTTGTGGCATAAGGTATTTTTCCATCTTTTGCCATTTCACATGTGAATGGATGTTGCTGATATAGAGTATTTTCCAAACAGAACATTATCTGAAGCTTAGTAAGGATGTTAATAACACTTGAGTGTCTTGATGAAAATTATTATTTCAGCTTGTCTATATGCACATTTGGAGCTGCAATATAATTTAATATTTCTGTTTTTAAAAGCCAGCTCTGGTAGAACTAAGATTTCTGATGGTCACCTCTGTCTCCCATGAAAGAAGTTCGGGAGACTTTGCAGTGTGATATACTGCCTGGTTTGCTTGGGCATAGGATCCCTCACAGACTGCACCATCCTCTTTCCCAGTGAAACTTGACCTACTGGCCCAAATACCTCATCTGATCTCAGCTGCTACAATATCTTAGAAATAAATAGGACCGTACTAGCCATGCAGTGATCCTAATCTATGAAATCTTTATGTACCCAGATTCATTCTGACATTAGAGAGGGTCTAGCGACCATGCAAAAAAAATGTTAACTATCTCTAACACGTGACGAAACGATAATAAATGTAGAAATTGATGAAATGAGGAGCAAATGATTATGGGCATTGTTAGGCAATGCACAGGTTCAAGGAAGATGAACTTCTCTTTTTCAGAAGTTCTAAAACTACCCCTAGAAGTTTAACTGGCAGCGAGCATGAGCAGGCTCTAGTTCTGAGTTTTTATTCCTGGAAATAACTGGAAGAAAAAATGCTTCAAATAAGAGGTAACTATAGAACTGCAAGTCAAGGGTTAATTTTTCTTTTCTTAGGGAAGCAGTAAAAGCTGAATTTTTCCATTCTGCGTTATCTGTGGCATTATATGTGGCAGCTGCAACCTATTTCTATTCCTAAATTCTGATAGTTTATTGCCATTGTGGGAGATGAAGGATTTGGTCCTTGGTCGAGAGTTCCAGGTGTCTGAGAGATTTGCAAGAACTGTTGGAAAGGGGAAAATGACTCAAAGAATATGACATTTCTGGAAATATAATTTAGATTTTGGTCAACACGGAATAGGAATGAGTGGTTCAGGTCATCAGCTGAACTGGCATTTCAGTGCTTGGGCAAGCAGAGAATCAAGCAGACAGACTTGTCGGTCGTGGGTTAAGTTACTGCTTTGAAGTGTGGAGCCATCATGTAACTTACAGGTCTAAGTAGATGTTTAGTTCTCTCCCATCTACTTAAGCTAGCTGTTTGCATTCTCAGTTATTTTGTGTTTTATTACCAGCCCTGGAGAGTACAGGCAATTTTTTTATAGCTGCAACTTTGTGCAGTCACTCAGGGAAGTGCAGTGGATCCACAGTGGAAGCTGAGCTGAGGTATAATCTTCCAGCTCCTGAATAAATCTGGTCAGTACTGGTGCAAGTCTGCTCAAATATACTGGGTAGAGTCTTGGCTGCACAAAACAGAGAGAAGTGCATACACAGATTAGAATTTCTCACTATGTTTACTTCACTGAACTATCTTTTCCACAAATCTTTTGCATTTTCTCTTCTCTGTTCAAACTCACAATTATGCACATTTTAAGGCAAAATGCCACACTGTGATTATCTATTCTATTCTCCTCCTTTTCCACATAACATAAGCCAAAGAACATCCCTGAATTAATTCCTATTTCTAGTCTTACAGTTACGGTTGAGCTGAATGTATCTTTTTGAGAAATTCCCGATCTTAATATTTTCTTGTGATAAAAAACCCACTGCAGTCCTGACTTGCTAGCTCACAATGCCTAATTACCCACAGCGTTTAAAATGCAAGCCTTATGTCTAGTCTGAATTATTCTCACATCTGTTTCCAGGTGTTGGATCTTATCATATCTTTCTGCTAAATTGAACAACTGTGCATTCTTCAAAGTACTCTTCCCCATGTCGATAACCACAGATTTGAGAAAATCTGCTCTTTTGACCTTCTTTCTGATGAGTTCAAAGTCTTACCTCTGCAGCTTGGTAGCAATGCCCAGATTCAGATTTGAGCAAGTAGCTCGAGCCAAGTTGGTAGTGCTGTACAGGGCCTTTCCTTGCCTCTGCTTCTCATCACTTACCTCCATGCTTCATTAGGGCAGAGGCAAACACAAGCCTGCCCAACTGTCCAGCCATCCTTTCTCACACCAGGGATGTTTGCACAGAGACAGACTTGTGTACAGACATGTTTCTGAAGGCAAGGGGGAAATAGCTATATTGTTCATTCCTCAACATGTACATAAAATACAGCAAATTTCAGGCCCTAATTGTGTAGATGGCTTTATTAGCTAAGGTGATATTTCACAAGTTTTTATCTGCACCTAGACTTTGGGCTTATTCTTTTTTTGTCTTTTTCACAAGAATATTGAGAGGGGAAAAATTGCAGTTATACAGTCAGTAGTGGTTAAGCTCAAGAATATCAGATCTTCTAAACCACCACAAGAAGAAGTTATTGCATCAGAGTAAGCAGTAGATTTATCCCAACCTATACAGAGAAAGTGAGTTGAAATATGGCTTGGATGATCAAGACTCCATATTCAGGTGGGAACTGATCTAGTGATCAAGTTAACATAATTTTACCACCATTTTTAATCTTTACAGTCATCTTTGCAGCTTTTCTATTTGTTTCCTACCTCTTTTCTGAAGCCTCTCAGAGTTTTTTTTAATGTCTTCCTTAAAGTGTGGACAGCAGTGTTGGACTCTTAACAGCAGATGCTCCAATATCAAGACACTATAACCCTCAAGTGTTTTGCTTTTTATTTCACTAAATTATATCCTTACTCATAGAAACCACAATGGCTACTAGAAGCTACACATATTCAGGTGTCTGCCATGAGTTCTACTTCTTCCTTTATTGGAAATACTGCCTGATAATCTTACAATCTGGAATTTCTGACACATATTTTCTTTTAGATAAAGAGCCTTTTTTCATAGGTATTGAAGTGTGTGTTTGTTCTAGGTCTCTATGCAGTGCAGATCCTTTTATATTAGTGATCTGCTTTTATCCTTATTTATCACTTTTCAGTCTTTCCTTTATATGGAAACTTCATCAGAAGTGATATGATTAGATGATTTCTATGGGTTATTAATAAAAATATGACAAGGTTGGAAAAAATTCTAGTGAGATCCTACTCAGATAATTTCCCACTTGAATTAGACTTCAAGAGCCATGAGATGATGATTAACTTATATAATATGTAAAACAGTTATACAGTTCTAGATCTCCAATTCAAATCTTCAAAAAGCACAGCAAATGCTTCATAGATCTTATTGCATCAACAGTATTGTTTTTACCAAGCAAAATTTTGTTTTCATCAGGTAGTTTGATAACATCTTCCTGTCAATAACTGCAGTTGATCAATACTAATTAAATTATCTTGTTTAATTCTTCAAAATAAGAGAAGGTTCACACCATTACTGCTTGATATAAGCAGGACTGTCGCTTGTAGTATTTTGTGTATGATTTTTCATCATAGTAATGTCAAGCTTTACTAGCACTTATTTAAGTCTGAGCTAGGAATTATTGAGATCTTCTGCAACCAGCCTGAGATGAAGCTTCTAAATACTTGTCTTGTTAAATATTTTCTAATAATCTGACTTTAAGGTTTTTATGGCTCTCTCCAATATAGTGAAAGTAGTGTATCTTTTAAATGAAATTTAAATAAAACATCCTTTGCTGAGATTTTCTTGGTGTCTTGAAGGTTGAGCTCTTAAGTGCAATGGAGGGGGGTGTAAGGGAATATTACTGATAGCCATGTATTTGCATGTACAGAATATTTATGCAGTGCAAGAATACTCGAAGGAATGCATATTACTGGAATGTGTATGACTTACCACATATATCCATAACATCATACACATGGAGAGAGAGTTTGTGCGTGTGTATGAGCAAGACCCAGCAGGAGAGCAGTGGGTGTAAGCCAAAGAGGGAGGCAAAGCACAGCATGGTCCTCAGCCAGGACAGAGGAGCTGGGCCACTCTGTTAGTCAGGCTGTGTCTCTGGGAAGTGCTGGCCACCGGCATAGAGGAGTAGGGAATGTGATATCTTGGATTCAAACAACTGGAGCTTATAAAACTTCATGGTCTTCCAGGAGAGAGCTGCCATAAACAACATGTGCACTGTGCCCCTTTTTTTACTAGGGAGCTGTAAAGATTGTAGCTCCCACAGTCAAGGAAAAGGCATGAGAAGGCATGTCTGACCATTCATCCTCATCTTCTGAATCCTTTACTGTGAATGCTTGACCTGAGCAGCTGAGAAACATTGAGACAATAGCTCAGGAGTACCAGGGTTTGATGCTTTTCCACTCCTCTCATACTGCTAGGTCTTGCTGTATGGTTTCATTCTACTTTTTAGCAGTGGCCTCAGTCTGCTGCTGACTAGTTTGCTGAGTCCCGGATTTCTTCAGCCACCTGTGGCGATTTGGTCAGCACTCTAGGACAGGAACTGTGCCATACTTGGCAAATCAAACTTCACCACTGGAGAGTGACCCACTTAAACTAGCAGAATTCAAGATGGAGTAAATTGCTTGCAGCTACTTTTATATCTCATTTCATGTACTTTTCGTATCTAGTCCCTGAATCAAATCTGACACAGGCTGTGAGAAGCCAATGTCATTAATATCTAGTGCATCTCCATGTGCAAATGTTCATAGAGCTCTGGCTAGAGGGGTCTACTGAATATCATCAGTTCTGATTTTTGCCATCCACCAATGTAATCCAACATACTACCGGGGCATCAGAAGCCACTGAATTCTACCCAGTTACCTCTGTAGTAAAGCAAATAACTTCTGCTTGACAAGAGTGTAACTTCCTTGAAGGTATCCAGTTTTTATCTGAAGATACTAGGAGCTTGTATAACTTGGAGAAGAGTTGTGGGGTTTTGTTTTATACACAGTTCTTGCTTAGTTGACTTTGCTCACTTCCACTTGAAACCACAGCTTCTTGGTCAGTCTGCCTATACGACATTGAAGAGCTCTTTAGTGTCTGGTTTTCTCCCTGTAGTCAAATTTGTCACCTCAAACTATTGCATCCAGAACAAAATCC
The DNA here is from genome assembly GCF_041296385.1 of Aphelocoma coerulescens. Lineage (NCBI taxonomy): Eukaryota > Metazoa > Chordata > Aves > Passeriformes > Corvidae > Aphelocoma > Aphelocoma coerulescens. The sequence goes on along the minus strand of NC_091021.1, from coordinate 22,070,094 downwards.
ATCCATAGAGGTAAGGAATGATCAACACCTTTGTCTCCACTCTCAGCAGAGGACAAAAGACAAATTGAGCATGAGCTTCAAACAATAAAATCTGTTGAGCATTTGGAGTTCTGCACTGAGATGAGGGCTGATGTCCTGTGCTTGGAAAGCTTGAAGGATCAAAATCATGCTGGAATTTACTGTTACCGAAACAAAGTGCCTCACTTTCAAGTGGAGGCAGCCTCATAAGTCTTACATGCACAGAAGCATCATATAAATATATATCTATGTATATATATATATATTGTGGAAGATAATTCAGCTCTATCTCATATGGCTGGTATAATTTTAATTGCATGGTAAAACATGAGAGTATTTCTAGAAGCAAAAGACTCTTGAAAACACCTGCCTCCTTATGTTCAGTGTATAAATTTGTTCACTTTCAATATGAACTGCTTATTGAGGAATCTCAGCTAGCAAGTCCAAGAACTGATTTCACAATCTGATGAATCTATAGACTTAATTTATTTTAATTTTTTTGTTTGTTTTTCAGAATTCTGCTAAGTCCTAGCAAAAATCATTAAAAAGTGCTATCCCATATTTTGCAAGGGAAATTGGTTTCAAAGCCTTTCCCAAAGGCAGCAAACTCATTCCTGTAGTTTTCCTTATTTAAACAAGGTTGTACATGGCACTTCAGAATATCCTGTAAAAAATAATCCTGTACGTTCATGAGGAAGAGCAGAGAATATAGCTGAGCTCTTGCTTTTATAGTTTTTCAATATCACCCTGAGGTCACACAGGTCTATGGAATGTCTTTCATATTGTAAATCAGAAAAGGAGGAAAATAGCAAAAAAAAAAGTAATTTCTCAGATACTTCTTTATAATGAAGTGCTGTCTGTTGCAGCACTGGGAACTCCCAGCAGCTTCAATAGTCCCCAAGATGGAGCTGGACCCACAGCATTGGTCACTTCAGCAACCAGCAAGGCCTCCCCACCAACAACAAATGGCCATAATTCCTACTTTTCAAGGATTCCTGTATCTTTCAAATGCTGACACTGTACCTGAACTCAAACTGACCTCTGCAGGAGACAGGAAACTGTCAGGGAACTTCAGTGCACTGCCAGGTGTGCTGGGAGATGAAGGGTTAATCTGACCAGGGACTTCAGTATTAGGGTTTATGTTTGTTCACAGCTTGGCCAGTGTGATTGGACTATCCATCACCACAAATACGCAATAAACACAGACATACACATATATATGTGTGTATATATATGTACATGCATACATGCACTACTATGTGTGCATATTCTTACACTACGTACAATACAGACTTTCAAATGCACTAAGACTATCTAGAATACACAAACATGCACTTCTAACTTACAAAAGGCCAAAGCTGAGTTATAGGTGAGTCTTTTTTTCCTGCTGCTTTCAGAAGTGACTTTCACAATCAGATCTGCAGCTACACATAGTGCAGACCTGCATTTTCTCTGTCTGACCGCTTTGTATGGAAATAACACCCAGAAACTCCTAAGCCACTTTTGGTTCCTGTTGAACAATATAAGCTTGGTAAAAAAAATGAAAGTAATTCTGCTGAGAAATGCAGTGCAAACCGCACAGGGAATGCACGGCAGCTCACTGAGGGCTGGGCTGTGCACGGCAAGTGGCTCTAACTTGGAAGGAGGAGAACTCCTTCCCAGGGGAGCAAGTCCTGGCTCAGACACCTCCTTGTGCCCCAGAAAGAATTTCCTCTGTGGTGAGAGTGCATGCAGTGTTGATTACATTTCTTCAACTTCCCCAGCCACTGCACCCCATCAGCTCCATAGGGAGGGGCTTCCCTTCTGCCTGACTGGGCTTTGTACTTGGGCACAAGTGTAAAACTTGCCTGCATGTTAGGCACGGGCACAGCTGGTCTCGGGAAATATTTCTCTCAAATGCCGAAATAGACATCACAAATAGGTAGAGAAACCCATGGAGGACAGCAAGCTGCAGAAAGGAACAAGTCACATTGCCAGGAGAAATAAATGATTACATATTTCCATTCACCACTGGATTAATTTTCCTTTTTCTTCTTATAAAAAATGCAACATCTTATTACTGATAGCTTTCAAGTCCAGCTCCATATAGGCTGAAAAGCAGTACCGGGAAGTATTAAATTCTTTCTTTCCAGCAGTCCCTGGGTGGGTTCCTACTTGCTCTCGCAGCCGAGCTGGTTTTCTTTGTAGTACGGCTCTTTTGGCAGTAGAGGGCACTTAGAATATGGACAAAGCATAAAGAAATGCCTTCTGAAACTTCCCTCAGAAAGCTTTTGTTTAGCTGTGTGAAACCTTCAATGCTGTCAAATGTTCCCCAGTTTAAAATAAGATTTTTAACAGTGTTTGGCTTTGGAGATTATTTATTATCTCTGCTTTAAACAAAATTAAAAAGTTAATTTTGCTTTCTGTTTGAGTCAATTTTTAGCATTGCAAATAGTCTGTTTAGGTTTATGGGTTTTGTCTGCTGTGCTATCAGCAAAGCAACAATATTTTATTATTTGCTGACACTAGGAGTAAAGGAAATCATTTTTTCCTTAGAAAATGATGAAAATAATTTAGTAATATTTTAGGTTATTCTGGGGTCAAGTGAACCCATTCCAAAATAGGGAAACTCAATTATACAAGTGGTAGAGAAGAAAGATACTGCAATGGAAACCTAAGAAGTGGAAAAATATGCCCCATTACTACATTTTGATTCTTCTAGGACAAATATGAAGCTTACATGAGAGCTCATAGTAGTACTATTTCTTCAGGCTGTTAATCTCTTATCTCCCCTGAAGCACTTAGAAAGATTTGGACTTTCAGGGGATATGTGACATCATCAGTATTTGGATGTGAATGTTACAGCTCTGTTCATAGGCAGAAGATACATTTCAATTACTCCCATTAATAAATTGTACTGTTGAAGTGGACTGTACTGTACAAACTCCAGCAATATCCTATAAACTTAAGGGAATTGTCCTTAAAAGTCAGTAGCATTTACTCATTTGAGGTGCTTATTTTAGGATCAGGCTTGCATGACATATTTTCCACCACTTATGGTAGTTGTAACAGTAATTGGTGAGAAAATTATGTCATATTTGCTATATGAGAAAACATAGGGAGCAGATACTGTGAAGCAGGACAAAATAGGCAGAAATCTTCTCCTCCTGTAGCTATTTGAAGGTGTTGGATCAGGTCCATAAGTGGAATAAACTGATGTAGCTCCAGTGACTGAAATGAAACTGCAGATTTAGAGCAACTGAGGAACTGGTAAATTGTCTGTCAAAACACAGGAATCAAAGAGTGTGGGTGGGTTCTGGTTATATTAAATTACTGTCAGTGTTCACAGAGCTTTAAGAACAGGACAAGGAGAGGACCTTGTTTTCTAAACCTTCTTTCATATATAGTAACACAACATTTAAGTGGCTCATTATTTTTGTTTGGCCTAATTTGTGGTATCACTGGCAGTACTCCTACAACTTGTACAAAACCAACAGATTAATATCTTTGCAAGGATAAACTGGTGTGGATGCACTCATTTACATCAAACAATAATAGCTGAGAAATCGATTTAGCAAGGCCAGATATAGAGCTACCAGCTAACTTTTCCCCCTCAGTTCATTTAATTCTTCTAATGACACATCTTTAGGGAGTTTCAGCAGGGGTGGTGTCTCTGTTTACCAAAATCCCATCTTTATGGTCCTTTAGGCTCGGCTACTAATAGATAGTGCAGAGATAGTGGTTAGCAGATCTTCATCAGTTCAGTTGCAGCACAGCTACAATCAGTGTCCCCATCCTCTAAGAGGATATTAACAATACCATTTACCTGGATGCAGGATTCGTGCACTCTTACCAATGCAGCTGTCAAGAAGATGGACAAAGAGGAGAAGTAGCATTGCTCACCACTGGGAAAAGGATCTGCCAAGAGGGCAAAAGTTTATCCTATCCTATTTGTGTGAGAAGTAGTGGAAAATCTGCTACACCTGTCCGTGGAACAGCTGCTGCTGTTACCCCTTCACACCCAGTGGTTGCAGCTCCCACAGTGTTTCTGTACCTACGTAAGGGAAACCACTTCCTTCTTGCTTGCTGTTTCTACCAAAAAGGTAGCACGAGCACCTTTTGTGTATCTTGGGAATCTGTGAAGCAGAAGTAATTGCCATGCATACAGCAGAAACCAAGCACTCATTTTCCTCTCCATTTCCAGAGGCTGAAGGAACATATTAATTACCTAAGAACACTCCATTTGACAACTAGAACAATAGGAGAAAGCAACCACTGGAAAGTAAGAACCCAGCTCTTGTCAGCCAGGTATCAAACCTGAACAGTGGTTTGTGAATGTTCCCCCAGATTAGTAAGATTCCCTACTCCATTTTGTTCAGACTCTGAATGCTGCTTATCACATGGTTAAGATTCAACTCATAAAAACATGTCTCAGCAATTGGAATTTACCCTTTGACCTTCGTCCCCCTCCCCTTTGTCCCCCTGCTGTGATGAACAAGCTTTGTCTTCACTAAACATCACTGTTACACTGGTGAAAACTGCTTTTTGCACAAGTTCAAAAACTCAGCAAACAGCAGGGACAAAAGCATATATAGATGTAAAAACATACACGTAGTTGTTGTGTTGTATCTTTACTGCACCCAGAGAAACATCAGAATTTAATGGGTTTTGCCATATATTTGGCAAATATTTCTGTGCAACGATGCGTCCTGCAGAAACAAGAGATAGAAGCAGTGAACTCTTCAGTAGGGTGAAATATTTCTTTTCATTTAAAAACTTTCTTGAGCTGTGCATAAGCATGTGCATGACTGTGTGGGGCTAGAAATAGGTATCACCCTGCTCCTGGTCTCTAAACTTCTCGATGGGGTCAGTGTGGAGGAACAACACAGCTGCTTATGCTGGTTATTTGATGACATATGGTAATATCTGCAGTGTTAGAGCTGAATGTGACACACCACAGCAAGTTAAGCAAAATAAACCTGCTAGCCTTTCCCCCCACCACTGCATTTAAAAAAAAAGTGTTTTTCTTTTTTGTGGTGAAGAGTCATTATTAGCTGTGGAAAAAAAAAAAACAAAAACAGTTGAGTGTCTCAAGTGCTTGGTTTGTGTATATCTGTGTGCATGTCAATAAAAGCTAACAAGATAGGCAGATCTGTATTAGTAAATAGGGTACTTCATACACACAAACCAACATACGAATACACATGTGCTCGATACTAAAGCTTTTAAGTAAAAAAAATACCCTCAAACTAGAGGCTGAGCCCAGTGTTAGTCTATCAGGCATACAAGAATTGTTTGTGGTGCAATCTGAGGATAACTCAACTGCACAATTATGAGATTATATCCTCTTTAGAGGTATAATTATGCCATCTCTATATATCTTATTTAGAAGGCATAATGCTTCTCCCCTAATAGTGGAAAAACTAGTACAGAGAAATGCAGCGTTTTTTGCTTCCAGCACACAAAATACCATAGACATCCAGGAAGCTTTTGAATGCAGGATCTTAGGGCTGCAAAAAACAAGACTGAACTCCTGATACTTACCTGAAAAAATTCCTAAAACCAAAAAAACTACGATCTCTGTAGCTTTCGGTGAGATGAAGCTACATCTTGCAAGAATTTTTTCAAATTCATTTTCAGAGATGTCTTAGTAATGACTTTTTGAAAACTTAAATTAGACATGTCAGTGGCATCAGAATTTTTCTTGACTGTAATAAAATTGGAGGGATCTTTTTAAGCAAAATCTACATTGTATTTAGCACTGTTACCTACCAGTATAAATGGGTACAAATGTTACAGACTGAGAGGGTATAGAAGAGGTGGTAATAAGGCAGTAGTATGCTTTATGCAGAAGGTGATTGATAATTTCGTTTTTTCTTTCTGGTTTCGTTGCACTGTTTAATCTTTCCAAGCTTAGATCAAATGATTGCTCATTTTGGATGATAAAGTTTATTGCTACTGTCTGGTATGTGTAATGACTACTTAATAATGTGCACCAAGACACAGCAGTAGCTCTTTTTAGTTTGTTTTCAAAGGTGGTAAGGAGTCTCACCGCTACACGCTTTTTCACGGAGCTGAGGTTGCTACAAACCTAAAGATAAATCTGCAAATCTTTGTGACTATTCTTTATCATTGTCACTAGCTTGGTGGTGGTCTGCCATTTTTCTTGAAAGCTGGGCACCAACTGCTGGCCAGAAGTATTTTTCACTGAATTTTTTGTACTTTAAATAAACTACTGCTTCAAGAACTGCCAAGTGTTCCTCATTCATCTTCAGGACACAGAGCTTCATGTATATCTTCGCAAACCTTGACTCTGTGAAATGTTTGTCTCATCTCTCTGCCATTTATAGCAGTCTTTGAACTCCTGGTTTATTGATGGCCTTGACTAAATTAATGCAGATGTAATTTTTTTAAAAAGGTTTACACTCTGACTAATTGTATGCAAAATAAATCCTCATTTAGAGAGGCTCCTCCTCTTGTTCTAAAAGGTCTTTCTGGATTCATAGAGTAAATGTTGCTGAAAGCATAGAAGGGGGAGATTGTTGTTTCCTTTGGCATTTCTCTTCTTATAGTGGTAGAAGAATATGCATCTGCTTTTCCCTGTGGAGGGGGAGATAATATGATAACCTTCTGATTATATACATAAGCGGGAACTGATCAGCTTCTCTTGTGGTTCGTTTTTAAGGGCAAGTTCCAGTTGGATTGTGCTAATGCACATATTCATGAATCTCTCCAAACAGGATTCACTGCTCTCCAGGGAACTGTTGAAGTATGCATCATTGTTTCAATGAAGTATCTTCATTATAAAACATAGGGACTATAAAAGGTGAATACCATTTGCCTCAGCCTAATATAATCTCTAGTTTGACTTTCTCCCACTATAGTGATTTTTTTAACAGAATCAGAGAGAATAATATGAGACAGTTTCAAATGAAATATTATATGAAATTAGGTACATGCGCCTTGATGAACAGAATATTTTATTTTCTATTGTTTTATTGAAATAGGGAGAAATTAATATCAGTGGAATAAAAATGATCTTTAGGATCACACAGCCAATTCAAAGCACCTCAGTGGGGATAGTTGGGCTCTAGAGGTACAGAGTTTCCTACTTTACTGCATTAAGACAAGTAGGTATAAAAGGCTGCACTGCTTAGTAAAATCAACATGTTTAAAATTCAGGAAAGAAAGCAGATGCTGGAATCTACTGAAATCAATCACAAAAAGGATTTTTCTCATTGCAAAGAATGGGATGACATAAATATCTCTATAGGCTTTAAATTGCTCATTACATGTTTTTATCACTGTGTAATTATTTTAAAGTGTCCTAGACTTTTGGTTATTATAAAAATACATTAAAAATAGCAGCTAGCATTACATTTAAATATTGGGAAGGGAAGAAAAGAATGTAGTATTATATGAAGAGGCTGCCTAAGCCAGGAAGCATTCCAGTGAAGTAGCCAATCACTTTCCTGTAAGTAAATATATATATTTATTGGTTTCTATATTTATGTGTGTGTCTATGTAAGTGTGTGTATATATATATATATACATATATATATATGCATGCTACATATAGAGATGAATAAATGTGGTTTTTTTCAGAGTTCAACAGATGTCTCACAGTAGAAAAGTTTTTTGTAGCCTGTAACAATCTAAGGAACATATAAACAAGTAGACAGGCATGATCCTTGCTCAAAGAGATTGTGGTCTGAGAAGGTTACAGACAACTCTGTTCAGATAGATCTAATATAGTCTGTAGGTTGAAGGTCTAATAATAAAAGTATTAAAATAATACTGGACAGTTTTATTGTTTATTTTCATATTCTACAAAAATTAACATGGCATTCATGGTAAAATACTAGCAAAGATGTCTAGCTCTGAATGACCTTGTGACTTCAGATATCTTTATGTTACAGTAGAAAATGCTTTATATTTTAATTTGTTTTCACAGTCTAAAATGCATGCCTTTGTATAGGAGGCAAAACATGGCCTATGGCCCACTTAAATTCCAGTCAAGCTGTATTTGGAAAGCTTAAGTGGGGCTTATATAGTGAATAGGACTTTTCCTGGCACTTTGGTCTGTGATGGATTTCTCTTGTTGTAGCAGTGGTGACACAAGTCATGTGTTCTGTAATGACACCAGATTTATGAAAACCTGTCATGGTCAAAAGCAGTCACATGCACATAAAAAAATAAAAATCTGGTGCTACATCATCAGCAATGTTTGAAGAATTACACATATTTCACAGTTTGGTTCAACGTCACCAGGTCTCTGACAACAGATAGCTGACATTTGTAGTATGACTGGGAGTTTCCAGCCATCCCCCTCCTCCTTCTCTTCCTCCTCCAAATTCTGCTTAATTGAGTATGTTGGCAACCAGACCTTGAAATTTGCTTTGCTGTCAATTACTTCCTTTGGAAAGGCAAAACATCAATATGAGTTTCTATACCACTTTCTTCTGTGATTAGTATCTTTGGTGGCTGCAGAATGTATCCATGCTAGAACCATGTAATAATATCCTAGAAATCCTGCCCAGGAGAGAGAGTGAATCATTCATCAGGGAATGTGGGAATATATTATATAAATGAATATACCGTGTTCATATATATAACTGTATTTAATAACTTATTTCTAGTTTATATAACATCCTCTGTAAAATATATATATATGAATATGAAATACTTTCTATACATTATTTGTATAGTATAGAAAAACATGTAAATTAATATATTGTATTAATATAATGCAATGTGTAATTATGATATATTGTAGTGTATATGTTTGTATACCTAATATAGAAAATAAGAAATTATAAAATATTTAATTTATTTTGTTTTCAGGACCAATTGTAAGTTGTCTACTATTTCAAGCCAACTATTTAAATTTTAAGTTTCTCTTTTTCTCCCAGCAGAAGTTAGATTGTACTTCTTTCTGTTTATGGGTGGATAAGAATAAATCATATGCGAAGAAGGCTCTCTGGTTTTGCATGTCACAAATAGGAATTGGCCTTGGAGAAAGTGTCATGTCTGTGAATAAACCCACTTAAAGCCATACTTGGAGCACCATGTTAGTATAAAACTCAGTAACAAAGTCATATGTAGGATATGCCAATGCTTTGGGAAAGGTGTTCTCAGAACTTTGTCTTCTACAATTTTATTGAGTTTGGTAATATTCTGTGATTTTTAGGAATTTATGTCCATACAGGTCCTAGTACTCTGTAGTAGCCCATCCTCAATGTCTGGAGTAGGCACATAGGTGAGAGTAATTTACATTGTTTACAGACTGTCTCCTAAGCAAATAGAACTTCATGCATGACATAATTAGAGTCAAATCAGAATAAGCAAAATATATTAACACTGGCCTAGCAATCTTGTTACATAATAGTTGATGTTTACTGAGGCATCTGCATATCAGCTCTTCATCTGCAAGACTGAGAGAAGTCTAGTTTCTCAGCAGTTTTTGGAAAGAATCCAACATATTTGGATCAAGATATAGGTAGAAAACTACCCCTAGAGACAAAACAGGGAGTTACAAAGGCAGCTGATTCATCTGCCCTGGAAAGTGGCAGGTTATGGAAATAACCTTTGCAGGAGCTGTAAGGGAGGAAACGAAATTACTAAAGTTACTAAGAAGTAGTTATGGAAATCCAAGGATAAATTTTGGTGATTATCCCAAATGTCTATGTTATTTGCTCCTATGTCTGTAAGATAACTGCCTAATGTTGGTTTTTACATTTTCCCCCCAATGTGCTGTATTCCTCATGTTCAGTAAAAAAAGAACATACAAATAAGTCTTTCATTACCAAAGGAATGACAGAACAATATAATTATCATACCAGGTGACACAGCATTTTGTAATAATCCAGTACATAATTTATGCCATCACTATACATTTTTAAAAATAAAATCTCCTATTTTTAGATGAAAATATCAGACTAGCTTGCAAGATACCTTTTATGTAGTATGATGGGCACCACAAAAAGATTCACATGCCTTCAGACATAGGTAGGACCCAAACACTGTTGGTATGGTTTGCTGGGTGAAATCCCAGTTCCACTGAAAGCAATCCTCCCTTTGACTTCAATAAGGTGTGACTTTCACCCCCAGTTTCCATGTTGGGCCTTGAAGACCTTGCTAACATAAGGCATCAAATAATTACTTCTGGTCAATCAGGGTTTTTATACAGATCTGATGGTCTGAAGGATAAAGTAAATCAGTATGGATCAAACCTGTTCTGAAGGGATCTTAAAGGTCAAGTTGATGGTTAAGTCACCCTGATTGCTTAACTCTTCTCCTCTGTGTAGAGACTTGCTGATTACAGTGCTGGGTGTGGAGAGGTGAGTGGCACAGGACTGAGCCCGCCAGATCAATCCTCAGAGGTGACTCTCCCATACTCAGATACTAACTTCTCTTGCATAACCCAAATTCTATGGAAGAGTCCTCATATGTCAGTCTTAAACCCAGCCTTTCATCTGTCAGAAATTTAATTGGAAAATCACATATGATATGAATTGCAATGATATGTTATGTATTTACAGCATCAAGTATGAAAACCTCCCCTTACAATTCATTCAGCTCATTACCATGAAATTCTACTAACATTGCACACAGTAAGGCAAAATTCAGATCTTGTTCAAAAGTTTTGTCTGGGAAATCAAAATATAAAAATTAAAATTAAATGGCAAAATCCTGGTTTCTGTGTTCTATATTCTTTATATTCTGAAGGGCAAAGGAAGTAGGCTCCAATCTATGCCTGCAGTCCCATGCAAGTGGGGCAGAAAGTCTCCAGTGTTATAGGAGTTCAGGGAACTGATTGAAAGGGAGCTGTACAGGCACAGAGAAGGAATGTGTAGGATTGTTTGTTCTCTATAAACATGAGAGCATTTGGCATACAGAATTTTCATCTGTCTCAATAACAAAAAAATACATCCTAGGCCACAAACAGTTATTTTTTTCTCTTAGGAGAACACACGTGAATAAAGAGAAGATAAGAGGAAATTACACATAAGGCTGAACAGCTTTCAAAGAAGCAATGTAATTTTTCATACAATAGTCTTCACACATTCAAATGCTAAAAGAAACTTAGTGGAGTATTATTTTGGATTATCCATGTTCACTTAGCAGAAAAGACAGGGACTACCACTACGAAAAGAAAAAAAGGAGAGAAAAAAGAGGCATTTGGAAAAAACAAAGCAAAAGCAATTAAATAAGAGTTTATTTTTTCTTTATATATATATTCCCTATGTCTCCCCATGTCTCTAGAAGGCCAAAGTGAGTTATAGCTGTAGGGCTTTTTTATGTCATACCTCTTACAAAAAAGTGACACATATTGGTTATTTATCAAACTTCTTATTTTTGTCTCTTTTGTACTACAGGCAGAATATAATACAGTGTAGACAAAGATGCATATAAAAGCAATTTGAGATAGAGGCAAAGCTATGTATTCAATAAAATTATATATATTCTTGCAAAGAGACAGAAAAAGAAATGTGCTAGTAAAGCAATGTAATCAAGTATAATTAAAGAGTAATATGTGCACAGATAAATTAAAATACTCTGAATTTTTTCATAGTATAGGAGGATGAAATAATCATTCATGCCATCTTCTGCTCCAGCAGAAAGCATCAAATGAATTCCTTCCACTTGGAGTTGGGTATTGTACTTTGACTTTTTCCCATCATCCATTTGTGCTGTCAGGTCAGATAATAAGATGAGAGCTTCTAATGGTTCTCTTTTTTCTCTGGGAGCAGATCTTTCTTCTTACCTTATCCTATTAAAAGTTGCACGGATTAAAAATACGCCACAGATATCAAAAATAAATGCAGTTTTTTGAGTGAAAGCTCCATCTGGTTTATTTGGCACCAGCTCCATTTGATGATTATGACACAATCTTCAGTAACATCGAAGTCATGTGTCTTTAAACTCCCCGAAGAAGAAAGCATTATTTATGGATTATATAGAGAGCCATATAATGCCTGTTAATTTTCCATACAAGTAAATCTGTTACAATAATAAATCAGACTGTGGTAACTACAAAGTCAAAAAAGTATCTAGTAAGGAGTTCATTGGACTTTGCAGGTATCAATGGACAGTATTCTGAGGCCTTGCATCATGTTTTCAGAAGCATTATTTAATCTGCAGAAATGGACGATAATTTGTTAAAAAACCCAAACACCTCTCTTAGAGGGTCCTTTTAAGTGCAGTGACTTTACTAGACTATGGAAACCCAGCCATTAAGAAAATAATTGGGGGTAAATAATAAACTATACATTTCAAAATCACAAGTAAGCTTAATTTCAAGTTTTATTTTCTTTACAGAAAATTTACATATGAAGAAGAAAGCTTTCTTTTTCTTTTATTTTTCTGTTTTTCCCAGCTGCTGTCTTCATCCTGTTTAAAGCAGATTTCATTAAATGTTAGGTCAGATTCATTTACCTCCAAGTAAAAGAGAAAAGGAGTCTTTGGCAGATCTGTTACCTTTCATTGCTGTATACTTTTGGGAGGGGAGTGGAACGGAGGAGAAGAAAGGGAAAACGTGTTAAGGGGTAATCCTTTATCCAGATATGGGTGAGAAGCTCTGCTTATCCTTCCAGTCCTGATGTAGCAGAGTGTTCCCTGCAGCCTCAGCTGAGAAGCTGCTTTCTGCTCTGCATTGCATAGTTCAAAGAGATGGAGCTCTCAGGTCTGTAAAGCACACTGAGGATGAAAACGGTCAGGAAAAAAGTTTCCTATACCAATATAGGTCATTGTTTCAGTGACTTCTAGAGCCACTTCAAAACAATCTGGGCTCCTGTGTATTTCTGCCCCACTGTATCATCATGAATATCTGCAACCAAGAACTATGGAGTGACATTATTAAGGCAAAAGGAAGAGAAGAATCCTACACTGCTGACTGCCCTTTTCAGAAATGGGCTGGATATGGATTTTGTTATTCAACCAAATCACAGCTATTACCCCAGTGAGCTTGGCAAGTGTTTCAAAACAGGGAGTCCAAGGTAAACTGCAATGCTTGTCTCCACTTGCCCTTGCTCTCTGCCTTTGCTTTCTCCTGGAATCCTTGTGAGAAGGAGGAATTTTGTCTGCATTAGACAGAGGCTGCACAAAATAGGGATAACTTAGCCCTCACCGCAGGGAGTGTGACATACACTGCAGAATAAGCACGGCCAGTGCAGAAATTCAGCTTTCGCAGAATCCCTTGTAGTCTGAATCTGAATGTAAAGCTACTTCCCACAGGATAAAGCCAAAGAGAAGAGAGACAGCTGACAGAGGGATTGTAGGCTTACCTCAGTGCAGTTCCCACTGCAAGTCCTCGTACGCAGACTACTCTCTCACACTCACGCTTTGACAGAAGCTTGGCATCTCAGCTGAGTGCTTCATAATTAAAAAGATCCTGTGCTGAAATTTGAAAGCTTTGCAGACTTTGTTTCATTTTGTTAACAGGATGGTTATTAACAAGGATATGGAGCTCTTTGTTATAGATGGAAGGCTGGGAATGGCATGAAAATGTCTTTATATGTTTTTATATAATCAAGTTTTCCAGATTGAAGGATTTTAGACCGGATGAGTGTTCTGAATATTTTTCTAGATTCCTGCTTTCTATTCTGAGCTAAATTACTAGAAGCAGAAGTTCACATTAAAGTTGAGAAACCAAGCCTACCAGTGATAGATGGGTTTTAGCCTTACCATGGGCTCCTCTTCAATCTGGTTAGAGGAGTTCAAACCAGCTCTCATCTCATTCATGCTAGTTGGCCCATCTCTAATCATAATGCAACAAACTACCGTGGCAGCTCCCACAACCAAGCTATCAACATGACCTTGTCATTTCAATTTTTCACACATATTCTTTGTTTCCCTCCCCTCCATGCCTGTGTAGCATATCACACTAAAATCTCATCTTTCTCCAGCCTACTGCCAAGGGCTACTAATCTGTAATACAGCTTACTTGAGAAATGTCAAGCAGGATGAAAACGGTAAAACTCACAGAGGAGAAGCTTGAGTTGAACATCCCCTTTGCCATGAAACTCTCTCACCTGCTCTTTGCACTGTGCTGCAGTCCAGGTCAGCCTTACCTGAGTGACCCACTGAGAATAATAGACCATTACATGGGTTCTAAACTTGAGAGAAATAAATGTACCACAATCAAAAAACCTCCATCTTTTTCTGACATGAAAACCAACAGCAATACCCAGGTTTATTTTTCAAAAATCCCCTAATCTTCATTTTTTTTTACTTGTCCCTAATCTGTTCTCATTGTCTGAAAATACAAAAGCCTCAGAGATTTCCCATCTTTTTATCTTCACAATCACAGCAATGTGCATCGAAGCAGGGACAGACATTTAATGCAAATAACTCAACAAATTATTTCCAATCACTCCATTCTAAGGTAATAAAAATATCACTTAGAGTATGTGGAGTAGGTTCAAACAATTAGTGAATTAATGGAACTCATTACTTTCTCACAGGTTTTTTACATTCAGAAAATAAATAAGAAAATGAATTTATCTGAAAAATTATTTTGAATTACTTGCTCAGTTTCAGGTATATGTACTCCAAGTCAGTGGTTAGAGAAATCTGTCGGGCTTCTAGCTCTGCCTGATCCAGCTTCTCCAAACAAAATATGCCTGAAAAGTGATGACAAGTATAGTAAATATTTTTTCTAAATCTTGCACTGTGATCCATTTAGAGAACTGAGGGTCTGGTTTATGCCCAGAGGCTCCAGTTCTCTGACCAGTCTAATTTCAATGGAGGCCAAAGTTTTAAGCATGATACAAAGTGTGTTTTATACACAGAATAAACTTTACCAGTGACTTTCTACATTGCAGAAAGGGACTTCTGATTTACTTCTGTCCATTTTTCTGAAAGGCCAGAAATCTTCTCCTGTGGGTGTAAGAAAATAAAGCTTGCCAAAGTGTTAGATCAGACACAGGTTTTCATCTCTGTCCATTTTCTCTCACATGAAAGACTTCTGGAGCTAGCAAAGCATGCTTTTGTTGACCAGCAAAGATCAAAAAGGCAGCTTATTTTTGTCCTTCAGCCACTAGACTGATACTCTCAGTTCTGTTAACATTCTGCCCCCATTTGAACTGGACACTTTGGAAGTATCAATAATGCAAGTTGGAGGGCTGCACTATCACTCATCTTGTATTTGCCTCTCCTTCTACAAAATTAAATCAAGTTGAAATCAAAGGAGACACAATCTCAGTCATATAGGCAGAAAATCTCCTGTAGCTTTGCAGCAATTCTCAGTGAAATATTTGAAATTATTTATGTTGGCAGCAGTGACTGATCCACATTGAGAGTGCAGAGTTAACAAAATGCTTCCACCCCGTGGAGACATAAACAAAGTGTTGGAAGCCACTCATCATGTCATCCACCTTCTCCCCGCTTCCTTGACAGGCACATCTCCTGAAACAGAATGTTGTTTTACAGGAACATCAGAAAGTGCAAAAGTAACTAATAAAACAGTGACAATCCCACTGTGACCACAAGGACTAGGACCAGCAAGCAGTGCACCCCTATCACTTATGAGTGAAGAGAAAATACGCAGCTATCAGAGCCCTTTCTTAACATTGCAGATTGGGTCAAGAATAGATTCTGCAGGAGAGCTCAGGCTATTTCTCTGTTTCAGACTATTTCCATGATGAATGTTCTTACAGGATTCAGATGACTCAGTGGATCAAGAACAGAAATGTCAGCTGTGACCAGCTGTGTCAAAAATTGTTGTCTACTTCAGCTGGCTGCTCTATACTCGGAGTTCAACTACAGCACTCCTAGTAGCTTTGTAATTGGCAGAATTATCCTCAATGCATCTGTTGTTGAGTGTGTAGGAATGTTTGCAGGCGAGATGTACATACACATAAAAGGATTGTGTTGAAAACATAGTAAAAAGCAGTAAGTATTTAGCCACAGCTGAGTTCTCTCTCATTTGCACTAAAACAGAGAAAAGTAACAGCATCTTGCCATGCTGAAATACAGTTGATTGCAGGATTTCTAAGCTCATAAGCAGCCACATTGCACAACAGATGCCACACTGACTGGTAGCTGCTGCCCCACCTTGATGTCCCAAGTAGCTGTCTGTAACGAGGGAAGCCTTTCTCCGTGGCTGGAGTGCTGTGCAAGATTCTGCTAATTGGTGGGTCAGTGTGGTTCTGGGGAGCTGTTTCCTCTGCAGACCTCCTGAAAGAGCTAAGATCACAGTCCCTGGGCCCCTGAGGACAGTCTGCAACTGGATCTGATTGTCAAATGCAAAACATAGGAGGAGGAGGTTGCTTGTTCCACATTCTTTTCTCCTTCAAAGGCTGGCAATAGTCAAAATTTCAGAAGCTTCCTTGGCCCAATTGTGCAGATGTAACAGCCAGTCACTGTGGAGAAAAGACACAAGAGATTTGCAAGTTCCTTGAGCAAAAGTTTTGCCTGATTTCAATCCAAAGAGTGAAATATGAGCTTTTAAACTTGAAATTTAACTGAATTTCCAGCATTTATACACTCTTTAAAGGTTTTACTTCTTCCTGCACCCTCCTCCCCCCAGTCTTTCTTCTCCTTGAAATAAGAATGGATCTAAGAATGCTGAGACATTTGGTGATATTTTTATCCCAATAATAAAAATTTGCCCCTTTCTTTCACAGTTCTCATGCTCACATGAATTTCAGTATCTTCTCATCACTTGCAGTTAGTTTCAAATCTCCTTTGGATAGATCATGTGTGGTCTTCCTTACCCAACATTTTTTCCGATATTCAATGGCACTGCATGCCTCCATTTGTTTGCTTTCCTTTCTAAAGCAGTGGATGGATCTCCTTACTGAAAATTTTACAGACAAGCAAAGTGAATAGCTCAGATGTACATTAAGTATTTGAAAGAATAATATAATTTAACCAAGGTACACTGCTCAGTGACCTAAATCACCTGCTTTCATAGACGGTTGACATTATTTACATTGAGGCTTTTTTGTAGAGAGGCGTTTGAATGACCCTTCAGAATGAATATGCTCAGTAGGAACACTCTGCCCGCTGTCTTGGCGCCTCCCGCTTACGGTGTCTCTCCAGGTACCTTCAGTCAGGTGTCTACAGCTCTGAAGGAAAAAGATGTCTTTTGGTTTTTGTCAGTGAAATCACTGACTTTAAGATCATGCTCTGTACACACACAGAACTTGATTCCTCTCACCGATGAAACATATCTATTGTACCCTAAACCTGACTGTCAGCTTCCGTATGGGGAGCCAGCCCTTGACAAGGGTGAAGCCAACACTGAGTAATTTCCAGACATAAGCCTCCTTTTTGTTGTGATATCTGATGTGGCTGTAGACATAAAACATTCAGAGACTTAGTTGGTATTTTTTCAGTGAAAAATATTTAAAAATGAAGCTATAGTTCAGACAGCTGAGCTGACAACAGCTTACAGAAAGTGAACAAGTAAACAATTGCAGAAGTCTCCAGACACTGCAAGACAAGATGAGCAAATATTTTCTTTCTCTGAAATGCAACTTGTTTTACTAATTTTTATTTGACTGTATCCCAATGATATGAAATTTTACAGGGAAAAAAATACTACTAAGACTATGAAGGGGTATCACTATGGATTTAAAATTGTAATATCATTGTAACATTATAACTTTCAAAATTTTTATTATATTAATGGTCTTATTATTGAACCTTACAAACTTAGCTTCTTTGAGTATTGTTAGATTATTTTGTCTTGCCTGTATAGCGTTGTGAATATTATTCTATGTAATGGCATACTATGATACAAAATATATATAATTCAAAATACACATCATCTCAGATCCATTATTTACCAGTTCATCTCTTCTACGACTCTGTTGTCTCCAAATGTTGACTATGTGGCTTCCCAAACAGTTAAATGTGAGGCACATATCTAATAAAAATTCTTCAATGAACCAAACCAGAGCTAAGGTGATAAAAACCACAGAAATGAAAGGGGTTTACAGGAACTGACGGCCAAAGTTGTGACCCTCTTGGGGCACCTCCACCTCAGAATGCCAACCTAATATCTGACAAAGTTCTAGTCTTAACCACCAGCAGCAGAAAGTGCTCTCTAGCCATGGACATCTTAGGACTTTGGAGTTGATGGTGTTGAAGTATCCATAAGGATATGATAAAGGTTTACAGCCAGCTGTATACATCCAGATTTTGTGTGATATGTCATCTTTGGTCTCTCTTACCACCTTCCTTACCATATATTACCTGACCATAGCAGGTATTACATGACTTCTCTTTGGTACTCAAAGTATTAACTGCAGGAATTATTTAGCATTTTATGTCTTATCACTTTGTTACATTCTGAGAAGGGATAATTATTGTCTTTGTGATTACCCCCAAAAAATATAGCAACTGTCAAAATAAGCCATTCCAAGCCTACAATTTTGGTAGCTTGCTTATAATGTTTCCAATCCAAATACAGGTACCATGGAAAATTTCAATGCTAATTGACTTGCCTTCAGAAACCGCATGCTGACTCCTGCCCAGGGGGTGAAAATCTCCCATGAAGAGGGAATTTAGAATTGAGGGGTGGGAAGAGAATGTTTTTAGTCCTTAAATCTGCCTTAAGCAAAGATTTGCAAAACTCAACCTGATGCTGCCTGTCTTCTTAAGAGATACATCTCCCAAGAAACCTCAACTTTGAGTTTAAGATCTCAGAAGAATGTGAAAATATGATAGTCTGTATCTCTGTGGGGACCAATTATTGCTAGATGTGGTTTTTGCACAAGTAGAAATGGCTCTGTTTCAGCATGTGGAAAACCTAGGAAACTAATCTGTGTGGTGCACCAATTCTGCTCTCAGGCACAAGAACACACACAGTTTCTGTATGTATTCTGTAATGACCTCCAGTATGATGCAGAAATGTAGGGGTGGCTTTTACAAGATATCCAGCAATGCAAGGCTGCTACATATCGGGTAAGATCCAAGCCCTTGCTGTGTAACTTCCACAGCCTTAATGGTGTTCTTAATGGCTATGTGGGCTGAAATTTATAGTTTCAATGTGAGAGCTTAAAGTTGTGGTGTTTTGGTTTTTTTTTTTCATTAGATAAAGAAAGAAATAATTTGCTAGAGTGATTCCAGAGACAGCAGATATAGCTTTTTTCTTTTTTACAGCACTCAGGTAGTCTACCATATTTTCTCTTACAGCCTCTCATTAAAGCTGTAAGCCAGACTCTGAAGCCCAGATAAACTCACTTTGTTTGAGAAGTATGGGGAAGGGAAGACAGAGACAGCAGAAATCATATATAGCTTAGCTTGAACTTGAATGTCTCATCTAGAAAATGGGGATAATCTTTACTGTGCAAGTCTTAATGTACTACATACAAGTACTTTTCAGGACAAGTCCGAGTTGTATTGTCTTTTTTTAATAGGTCCATTTAAAAGTATGTATTAACCTCCCTCATTTTACAGTTGCTGGCTACATATAAAAATCTGCTGGATGTAATCTGAGAATGAGGCTAAAGGAAAAAAATAAAACAACATTTTAAAATTAGTTTCATTTATAAATATCCCTTCACTCTTCCTTCTTGGCCTACACTCTGAACAAATGTGTATGTAATGTTCTTCTCACTTTATCAAGTCTGTATTATTAAGGGTAGATATTGATTCAAAATTAAAATATTGTTACAAATGTCTAATAAAAAATTAAAATTATTAACAACAAAAAAAAATTCCCTGGATCCTCTTGGAAAAACAATGGTTCGATTTTTTAGAAGTTCGTCAGGGCATCTATTTGTAGCTGCTTTGGGAATTATATTTACTGTCAGAAAACAAAACAGAGTCGAGAATATGGCCACACAAAAGGAAACATTTTCACTGATAGTGCTGGAACAATCTTGCCACCAAGAACTCCATCAGGTATCAGGTTACAACTTAGTTCATAAGATTCAGGTGTTTAAATTTTTTCAACTTCCCCTTTTTAAAGTATTTTTCATAATTTCATTCTAATGATAGGGTTTTGTTTTAACTACTGGATACATCAATTTCAGCACAGATTTTCTTCTTTCTATTTTAACAACTTGAGGACTCGTATCACAACTCGAATGTCCCTTTGTTCTTTCAGCCTGATTTAAAGGAAATTGCCCTATGTACTACAGTAGTTTTGAATGTATTAAAAGTTTTAAAAATTGTTAATTATATGAAATATTCTAACAGTTTAAGTTTAAATGATGCAATTAGCCAGTTACAACTGGAACTACCAGGCCTTATTTAAAATAATGAGGTCTGACAGTTATGGAGCCTGAATTATTCATTGATAACTAGCTTTTCCTCTTTTGCAAACCATGGCTTACATTAATAACAGAGGTGTAAGTGTGAGAACAAAAGAGTTTGACATTGGGAATACAAATATAAAAGTTCTAAATTATTCCTTAATTAAAATTACTATATGAGCAATATTTTCCAAGAAAAATCATTAGGACTAATACTTTCTCATACATTTCAACAATTGTTTCTGCAGGGAGTCACTGCTTAAAGTAACAGCACTTGATGATTCATCATCCAAGAGAATAACTTTAAAATAAAGTGAATTTTTGCAACAGCATTCTTTTAAAGATGCTATTTTAAAAACAAAATGCAGCACTTTCTATTGTGATTCCTGCACTTGTGAAAATACATACTGACGTCACAGAGCCCTTCCTATTATCAGAAGAGTTCTATTTCCCACTGCCCTTCATCTTTCAATGGCCCATGTTGCTTTCTCCATGATTACTCCATCAGCCTCAAAGATAGTTGCTTTATTTAGCACACCTGAACACAAATTAAATGTTGTTCTTTTAACATGAATACTGAGATTTACATCTAGTGGCTAATTTTACAAAAGCCTGAATTTTCATGAACTTATTGCTTGCTATAAGCCTGGATGTTTTTCATTACGATTGCTAAAACCAAAACAGAATCTCTACATAAACTAATCTAACAATAGTGAACATATCTGTGTCCTAATTACTCAAATGTTCATATGCATCTGGAATTCTTTTATGATTGAATACAAGAGCTTATGCAATTGAAGTAGAAACTGTTATATATCCTCATTCTCCCTCAAAGCAAAGCAAACTAAAGCAAAAAAAAAAAAAATTTCTAGAAGTAGGACATGCTGAAAGAGTGACTCATCTGCCAGTAGGAGTGACTGATCTTTGTCTAAGATTCTTCATCACCACAACAGAGGGCATTAAATCACCTATGATATCAAAAATAGGGATCTTAAACAAGCAGAAGTGTAGACTCAGTTTGGGATGAATCGTGGAGTTGCTGCAGTCACACAACACATCAGCAGTGCTGTTTGGAAGATAATTATGCAACAGACTTTCAGAGTGACATTTATATTTGGCATTTATGTGAGGCCTAAAGAGGCTGAACCTCCAAATGGATGCAATGGTTCCTGTACACCTGACTTTGGAGCTTCTGAAGACTGCAGTCTAAATGTGTCTTTTCATAAAGTATGCTTCTATTTTATTGTGTTGCTGTACATTTCCCCAGTGCAGGAAGACCAGAGAGGCGAAGGTCAGAATAAATACTATATAGATATCGAAGTCTGTTCAGTGAGACTTTGAAAAGGAGGATTTGAAAGATGACTATTTTTATTAGTGCAGATGCATACAATATAACCTGATTTTTTTTTGTGCAAATGTCAATTGCAGTATACATATTGTTCACTGAAGATTATGTCATTGGTCAAGAGGGAGGAGAGTCCCCAAATGAATGATTAATAATCAATGTGTCTGGGTTCTTATTTTATTCCTCAGAAGGAAAGAATGAATTAATAGTGTCTCTCCCAAAAATGGAAAAAAAGGTCTGAGAAATAGGTCACACCAACTACATCTGTACACAGAGGGGTCCTCTCTGTAAGTGGATTTCCCTAGTTTGGGCAGGGAGCCTCAGCCTACCCTCTTACATTATTGCTTCTCCTTCCTACATTCTGATGCAATTAGGGAGAAAAGGCAATACGGATCAGAGCCCTATTAATTTTTTATACAGTCATGAAAACCTGAGAGAAAGGGTGGAGAAATACCTAGGGAGAAGGGTTTTGAAGGAGGCCCAACGTAATGCCTAGGCATGTGCTATCTCTACTGGTGATCCAAAGTCTTCTATCAAGCCTGGGCAAACAGTAGACTTATGTCCCAGGATGAAGGCAAATGAGACTGTGACCCCAGAGGAATAAGGGGGACACTGAACAGCTTCTGAAGAAATCTGTATTCTCTGACATTCTGTGATAAGCTCTCTCGAAGTAGGTGCAAGATGTATTAAATATCTGCATGTGTCATTATGTATTTATGTATGTTATCCTGGGGCATTGTTCTTTTTGGAAAAATAACATTACTTTGCATTGATAAATATTAGGTAGAACCAGTAGAAATATTTGTCAGAACCATATGTTAGTCTGGGATTTTTTTCCCCCAAAGGAAGAAGTCGTTTGATAGAAAGAATGTGTTTGTAATTATTCAATCTCTGTTAGTAGCAGAGTAGGGAATTACTTTAGATTACTCCCATGTTATGTTCTAGGTGCCAGTTAGATCTGCCTCCAGGCAAGCTTGTGGACTTTCTTTTTTTTCAAATTCCCTGTTTCTTTTCTTAAGGAAACCTGCTAATTTTAACAGCTGTGCATCTATCCCTCCCTCTTCCCTTCCTTCCTTCCTTCCTTCCTTCCTTCCTTCCTTCCTTCCTTCCTTCCTTCCTTCCTTCCTTCCTTCCTTCCTTCCTTCCTTCCTTCCTTCCTTCCTTCCTTCCTTCCTTCCTTCCTTCCTTCCTTCCTTCCTTCCTTCCTTCCTTCCTTCCTTCCTTCCTTCCTTCCTTCCTTCCTTCCTTCCTTCCTTCCTTCCTCCCTCCCTCCCTCCCTCCCTCCCTCCCTCCCTTCCTCCCTTCCTCTCTTCCTCTCTTCCTCCCTCTCTTCCTTCCTTCTCTCTTTCTCTCTTTCCTTCTCTCTTTCCTTCCTTCTTTCCTTCTTTCCTTCTTTCTTTATTTCTTTCTCTTTTTCTCTCTCTCCATCACTCTTTCTTTCTCGCTCTCTTTCTCTCTTTCCCTCTTTCTTTTCTTTCTCTGTGTCTCTTTATCCCTTTACTGATGTTGTTGCTTCCTAGATGCAATCACAAAAAAACCAAAACCTGAGACATTGAAGTGCAGGTATTCAAAAGCACTGATTATTTTATGCTAATGAATCCACTAACATCTACCGATACAGTATTTCACTTGTTGTGCCCTCCTGGTGGTAGCACAAGATAAATCTAACGTTGTGTTTAATTAACTAAAGGAAGCAGAAACAAATCTCCATGGGTTAATAATATTTATGGCCTAAAAATGAACAAACTAAAGAAAGTGAGTAAATTACATGGTACAATTCAGAGAAAAATGTAATTAAAATAAAATTCTCATGTATTCCAGAAAGTGCATCTGTAAAGACATGTGCAAGCAAGGCACATACCTGTGTGAGACAATGCACTAAAATAAAGGTCATCACTGAAGAGTTGGAAAAACTATTTTTCTAATTATAAAAAGGAATGAAGTCAAACTTCTCAGGAAGAAATGTTAGATCTTGTTGTCTACATGGAAATTAGGTCTTTTTTTAATCCATAAAATGCATTGTATCATATGGAGACTGAACCTTAATTCAAGTAGCTCAACAACATGAATAAGAAAATGCCAGGTCTATTTAACTGTGTCCTTTGTCAAATGCCAATAGAGATGGTGACTTTTTACAAATATCCAGTAGTTAAAAATATAAAATGCTGTAAGTAGATAAGGCTACAAGGGTTGTATTAACGGGCGATCATTTCACCCATTTATGATTCCTATTTTTTTGGCTGGAGATTCACATTTTGTCCTATTCCTTAAAATAGTCTGTGGGTCTGGAGATTTCTTAGAAAGAAATTGGCACAGGATCAAAGGAGATCCCAGAAAAAGCATCAGAGGTTCATGTCACTGTGCTAGCTCCAAGGGGGCCTCAGAAATTTAAGTCTATGGGATCTAGAGATGCATTCTCAATAGCATAGCCAAGCTGTGGACTGTTTCATGGCTTTCCCACTGAAACATGCGCATTTTTGAGTGCTTCTGAGTCCAATGCCATGTACAGCTCTAAGCCTCAGCCATGCACCATTCACTGGAAAACACTTCTCCAGCAATGAATAGCTGAGGCTGTTGTTACTGAAACCTTTACTTGCATCTGTGAGACTCTTTGATCAAATTACTTCAGTTTAATTGAGAAATCTATATTCACACGGGGGCATTAGCATGTTGGGATTAAAATGATGAGTGTTTCCACAGGCCTATCCATATTATGGGCTGAAGATTGAATTTTCACTCAGTTGTGCAAGTAAATATAGCAGGATGACAATACATCATATTTGAAATTTGCCTTGACCACACAGGCACATTCTGTGAAGTACTAAACAGTTCTGACTCTTAGTAGTTTGTCCCTTTCCTGCTCTTGAATTTTTTATGCCCCCTTTAGATTTCTGGGTCTTGATATTACTGCAGTGTTGTCTGATTTAGGATTTACAACACTTATTGACAACAGGAAAACATACTCCCCCTCATATCTCAATAACTCTTCAGATCCTAATGGTGACCATGATCTCATTAGCCATTGCTCAATGTCTAAACCTTGCTGTTTAAGTCGAATAGACATTTCAGGAGGATATGTAAAAAGATTTGTTAGCATTATGAGATCAATTCACTGCAATGAATTTAAAACAGAGAATACTTACTGACGTGTGTCACTACATCACATACACACTGTTGTTTATAAAACCTACAAGGTTTTGCAAGGTCCATCATAAGATAACCTCTTGAACAGAAAAGCAATGATTTGTGCCTATTCAGTAAAAAAACCCCAGTATTCATGAAAACTCACAAAGAATTACAATATTTAACAGTCATCAATCCAGCTTAAATTTTTCTGACCAATTTCATTAGTGTGCCCATTGCCATATACTGTGATCACCAACCTCACTGGGAGAGGCCTGGCGTTGTATGGGGGCACATCTCCGTCTGGGAGCAGGGAGTTCCCCTTGGAAGGTTGCATGACTGGCCAAGCAGTGGGTGAGCAGGACCTGTCTGGAGGGGCAGAAATGTGCAAGAAAAATGACTTAGGCAGCTCCCTCTGTCCCTGCTGCAATGGGCTCAGCAGAGCTGCCCCAGAGCCACACTGTCTCTCACCATTTCTTCCTGAGTGAAAAGCACCATCATCTCCAGCTTGACAACCAAGTGCTTGGAGGATGCTTTCCTTGCCTGCCTTTATTTTTGAAAGCCATTGCTGTGACTTGCAGCTAGGTCCTCAGCCAATTCCACAACCCATTTTTGTCTGTCTTTTCTTGCTGATCACGAGGCACAGAGCTGTGTAAAGAAGGGAGCAGATAAATGGGTGAGGAATTTATAGAAATGAGCAGACCACCCTGTGTACATTGGTAGTCTAATAATCCCCATTCCTTTTGCCTATAAAGATAAAAAGGCCCAGACCCACCAGATTCCCTCTAGTTTTGTAACTCAAATCGTGGGGTTTTTGAGTTTAAAAAATTAGCTGCAGGTAAGTGTCATCATTTATGTACATGCAAGGCATGGCTGAAACAGCAGACTAATTTTGCTTAAATTACTGTTTATATACCTGGAAACCACAGACAAATGCATGTACATAGAAGCAATAAATTTAGAAGCTCCTCTACTTTAAATGCCTCTTTGAATTTTCCACTGCTCATGCAAAATTATTTATGTCAATATTTTAATTTCAGTCGGGAGGGGTGGAATCAAAGAAAGAGTGACATCCAGGAAAATTGTTGTCAGCAAACTGATGACTACATACCATAATTAAGAAATAATGTAAGGAAAGAAGCAGCTTGATCTAAATGCTGTTGTATTTTTGTGAGTTTAGTGCTAAAGAATCAAGGATGAGAAGACATATTAAGAGATAGATATTACAATATTCATCATTGTATACTATTGTAAGACGCACTATATACATAAATGATCATTTCTGTAATCATAAGAATATTAATGCAGCAGCTAATAAATAAAATAAGCACCAAAGGACAAGAATATGACCTTAAAATCCTTACTCAGCTGCCCTATTAACTTTCTGAACACCACTGAAAGTGTGTGTCAGCTGCTTAAATTAAAGGGAGAGTAATTAAAATTACACAAATAATAGGTGACTGGGGTCAGTCTCCATCACCCTATCTCCTATATTTCAGAGTATTTTACATTTTTTCCATCAATATGCAATCTTAATTTTCCTTACACATCTCTCAGGTACTGTTGGTTTAAAAACAAATCACCATAAGAAGCAGAGCTTTTGACTGATGGTCAGAACACAGGTTTTGGGGCCATACCCTCAAATCTCTTCCCACAGCATATAGGATGAGTCAATTTCTCAGAATCTTTGAGTATGAATGTACTTTGTCATCGTTCTTTTATAAAAAGCACTTTTAGGAGGAAAAAAAAAAAAAAGAAAAAAGAAAAATCAGATCTATATTTCAGATCTATACCTAAGATCCTGTTTCCCATAAAGATGGCTTGCATTCAGCAAATGAGCAAAAGTTATGCTCTTTTACTCTGGAACATTAAAAGTAGTGGGTAGAAGAGAGAGTGCCTCAAAAATAACCCAGGGTCTTTACTGTGTTTTTTTCTGTGATAAAAGAAATAATCATAATAATAAAAGACAAAAAAGTGTGACTGGGAATTGAACGAAGCAAGACAAGAGAAAACCAAATGGCAGCAATATCTCCCCACAGGAGATAGAACCTGACCAGAAATAGTTCTTTCTTCAGAAAACATTGAGTGTTCTCTTAACACCAAAGTATTTTACTGTCTTTGCTGGAAGTCATTGCACAGCTGAAAATTATTTAATAATAACTGTACTGACAGTTTATAGGCATTCTAACATTGTCCAGAAAGGAATCTGAGGGCATGATCTAAGCACAGCATCTAATGCATATCTTCAGCATTTCTTAGAATGAAAGAAGTAAGTGGAGCTATTTTGTGCTGTTAACATTAGGTATTGATAAGGTAGAGAGAGAAAGGTGAACACAGGTGTCTGTCTCCTTGATGGGGGCATTCTGCAGCCTGCAGAGGCAAGAGGAGAGTGGAGGGGGCTCATACATTTAGGGACCCCAGTGCACAGAAGAGTTTCACAGATGCTCAAACCAGTTCTGTGCTTTTTGCATTGCAAGGTCAGTACTGCCCAAAGGCCTGGGTGTGGGTCCAATCTCCTGCAGTGACTGCATGGGTTCACAGAAAACTTAAGTCGGGAAGGAAAAAACACTGAGCTATGAAGCTATTATTATTGGTTTGGGTGTAAATAAGTATTTACAGCCTTTGTAGTGTCATATAGTGACTTGTTCAAGCTAACAGGGCATATTTGTCTAAGTTTAGTGACCTCAGTCCCACTAAATCTACTTTATAACCCCCTCTGCAGGGTGAAGTCCCTTAATATAATAAAATTCACTCTTCATTAAATAATAATAATTATTTTTCCAAACAATTTAACAGAATTGAAAGTATTTAGTTTTCTTCCTCTATAGTCCCACCTTTGGAGGACCTAAGTCAACATTTTTTCTGTTTAGGGGGTGTGCTGTCTTGGATTTCTATGCGCTCATTAAGGCTCTGATTCAGTGGGAACTCCAGAGACTCGTGGTAAAGTCCTGCTGTTCCGGCTATTAATGCTGTAGCTCTGGAGAGCCATACGGGACATTTGCTGTATTAGACCTGAGGCTAAGCCCAGCTCTCTCATCTGGAAGAGGTATTTTGATCAATGGATGAATATGAATGATTCATAAAATGAGCCCTGAATGAGTAGAAAAGGAATTCTTACATAATATGGCATAGTCAGAGAAATATGGGTAAACACAAGCAGAGGTTGGCAGAATGAGCGTTAGCAGTCTCATATCTGTTCTCACAGACCACAGCTCTAATACTGTGTTTCTTCCTCGAGCTGTATCAGGCACAAGCTCATCCAAACTGGAAGTTTTGTTTCAAAAATTTCCCAGCAGGAAATCAGGACATACTAAAAAGACCCCCACAATTAAGAAACCCATAAAGCCAAACCAAACTCAAAAAAGGGAGGCTGCCACACTATATAGCTACTTTATATTTCATAGCTACCAAGTAGTCGTAAATATCTCTAGGTTTTGTGTAATGCAAGGAAGCAGGGTGTATATATTTAACATACCAGTATTATCTACTATATTTCCAAGATTTTTTGGACTATGCCAAAATCTACTGAGACCGAAGATCTCCAACAGAGATGGCAGAAAATAAAATTAGATTGAACTCAACCATATAGATTAAGCCATTCTGCATCTCTCTCTTCTCCTTTCTGGCTCTGAAATTCTCCTTTATAAGTAGCTCCATGGAAATCTTATTAAATTATACTGAATTCAGAATTTAACCAGCTATTAGAGATTATAAGGAGCCACTCTCTTTTTGAGAAAACTGAGAAATGTACAGTTCTGCCACATAACAGAAGAGCCACATCTGTGGTTATGGACTCCTCTTGCTGGAGCAAAGTAAACCTCCCTTCAAATCCTGTTTTCTCCTTGGAAAAGGAGTGGCTAAAGTACACTCCTTCCCCACATCTCATACCTTGTGTGCCGAGAGCAGCTCAGTATAGACGTGCTGCTGTGGAGGGTGGCTCCTTGTGAGGGGGGCCTTAGATGTGCCTGGAGGCCACGTAGAGCCATCAGCATTCAGTCACCTTCTGCAGAGACATTCTGCATGGGGAAAGCCAGCAGCTGAATGCTAGAGCACTGTCTGACAGAAAACCTTTGAGTAGTTCTTTGCTCTACAGGTAAACTTTGAGACTTCTCTGGGTGTTTAATTTCTTTCTTCAGGTGGTAAAGGAGATCTAGTCAATTTACTCTTCAAATATTATGCATGGATGCTAAGGGAGCTAATCCAGAAAAAGATCAATCGATCTATCTATCTAATCTATCATCTATCTATCTTTCCTGACTTCTCCTGTTTTCCTTTTATTTTTGTCATTTCTCACTAAAACTGAAGACAGATGGGAAATGTAGTTTCTTACAAAGTCATTGCAGGTTAGAATGTCACTGAACTTGAAAAGTCTTTTTTGCAGTCCTCGTAGAAATTGTCTCCCTTCAATGTTTTCCTACCCACCAGCTTTTTGTGATGACTGAATTTAGGAGGAAATTCTCATTTTAAGCAGTCTATTTTTACAGTAACTTATCAAACAGTGGCCTTTAGCTGTTGTTCTGTGACAGCCACTCTATTAAAATCCTGATGTAAACAAGTGGAGAAGGTGAACTAGAAGTGCAGATATTTGCACAGCATTACTGTCAGGTAAAATTTTAAAGATAGGTTTTATGAACCCATTATTTGCAGTCAAGGCTTTTGACTACAGCTTCTGAAATCATTTAAGTAGACAAAGTGTTTTGTCAAAACATACTGCTGGGAGTCAGTATGTAGCTTCTTTTTATGTAATTCAATTTGGTTATGTTGTTTGCATGAAAGTGGAATATCTAGCTGGGCAGCAATAGTGGTGCTGTCTGTGATCACAATATGGTGACTTTCTAGAGTAATTAACGTTAAATGCCTTTTGTTTTCATTTAGTGCTTAATGTATGCATGCATAATTGCAGTGTACATACAGACCTATCAAGGAAGATGCTTGAGGGCTTTTAAATACAAACAACAAACCCAAAGATTTTATAGTTCTCTACTTTGGAGTGGGAAATGCATAAGAACATTTGCCCGTTTTAAAATCAGAGACCTCTGCATCCTGTAAAACTGTGCTTGGCATGACTCTGAAAGAGATGGGCACTTTAAGGAGGCAGAGCTGTTTCTGGCCTTTCAGCTCTGAGCCTTGCGCCTGAGGTGATGCTGGACCAGACTGCCCTGAGACAAGCTGGCTGCCTCTGCTCCCCCAAAAAGTTGTAGAAAGGCAGCACTGTTAGAGCATGGTGTCTGTTTGACAAGCTTCCTCTACACCAGAACACCCTGTGTGTGCTGAGATTGGCTGTACAAGAGGTACCTTTTGAAGAAAATAGCACAAATGGTCCCCAAATATTCACTCACTTAAGAGATTTTCTGGACTGTACATTTCTAGCTCCCCTACTTCACCTGGAGCAACAGCAGACAGAGAATGTGATCCTGTTGGCTGGGGGTGTCCTGAGTATTGAGCCATGGTGTTTGTGTTGTCTGGCATAATTTCATATAAGCACTTCGTATCAGTATTTTGGCTATAAGCCAATACAGCATTTTTTACCTGCATTTTGAATAGAACCAGCACTTCCCAGATGTATTTTGAGAAAGTTGGGAAAAGCTGGAACTGTAACAGTTCCAAATGTAATTTCCAAACATATTTAAATTAGCTAGTACTGTCAATAGAAATAGTGATGACAGGAGGAGAAGATTTTTAGCTCCTCACACAGTATTAACATACCATTTTGATGTATCTTGTGTACAAACATATGTATACTATATTTTGGGAAAGTCTAGCCAAATGAAGCACAGTGAACATCAAGCTGTAATAGAAAAGTTGCAGGACATGGGGACCAGATCTTCTCCATTAGCATATTGTCCAAACAGAAGTAGATAGATGGAGAAATCTGGGGAGGTGCAAGAAAAAGAAAGCGTTTTTTGGGCAGGAGCAACTGTGAGCATAAAGAGAGAAGCAACAAAACAGTTGTCAAATAAAAAAACCTATAACTTGGTGCAGTAAGGTTAGAAGTCTTTTAGTAGATCCATGCCATACAGCTCTTCCTTTCATAACTTAGTTTTGATCTGCTATACATCAAAGCCAGATCAATTGTGAAAAATGCTCAGGCATTCTTTGCCCAGACATAATCCTACATCTCTAGATATAAATCAGATCATTAATTTAGTTATTACATAGGGCAGGGATTGAGAAAGCTAACAAACAAAAGAAAGCCACAATCACTAATGTAGATCCTTAAGAGCTTGCCTACACAACTTTGTAATGCTAGAGCAGCTGCACCAGTAAAGAAAGTGATTAGAACAGTCTCCTACTGTGTATACTGTTTATTTGAAGATAATTCCTACCTTGGAGTAGCATGTCCCTGCAAAATGGATGTATTTATAGCAATATCCCAGACTAATATTGTGGTAAGACTCCAAAAACCCCTTCCATGCATCACCTGAGCCACACAGCAGTAATTTTCGTGTATTAGGAGTTCCACATTCAGTCCAGTACTCCCTTCCTTTCAAAATTAGTCCTGGTTGCACCATTTAATCCGCACCATTTTCTGAGGCAATTACTTGGAGCAGTGTGACTGCTGGTACCACACCAGCCTCAAGCCCTGTTCTGCCACAGCTGCAAAAGGGGCACTGAAATGGCACAATACCAGCTCTGTTTGGCCCTGATCCAGAAAAGCACTTAAACACCTGTTCAACTCAAAGTATATGAGTAATCCCATAGAAGACAAGATGATAAATTCTCTGAGCTAGTACCTGCTTAGATTCATAGACTGTGAAAACAGAAGGGAACATCTAAACATCTTGTCTGACCTCCTGTATACCACAGGAATTCTTCGAATTCAGTTTTGTGCAGTCTTTCCTTTCTTTCAGAAGAAAACATCCAGCTCTAACATCTAAATTTTCAGTGATGGTGAAATTACCACTGTTCTGTATAAATTCTTCCAATGATTAACAATCCTCACCAGGACAAATTTATACGTTTTTTCAAACAAGACTTTATGAGGTCCTTTGGATTCACTAAATATTGCTGGTTTTAATTAATTGGAATGAAGAGGCACGTATTATCACATTTCTCTTTTTGTATACATGCTTACAGACTGCAACTAAATGAGCCCTTAAATTTTAGTTTGAAAACTTGACAGGGACTGCTCTCCAGGTTTCTCAACAGACAGCCTTTAATCAGCCTCCTGTCTCTTCTCAGACTCCTCTTTTATTGTTCTACATCTCTGCAAGTATGGTTTCTGGAATAATGCACAGTATTTCAGGAGACATCATTGCTCACCATAGAAGCAAAAGAGATTCCTACTTATAGTCCTTTGTTTTTCTCACCAGGTTAAGATAGGGCCTTTTGGTTTCATGGTCACACTGAAATCTTACACAGAATCATTCTTCACCACCAGTCCTTTCAGTGATTTGTATTCTATAATAAATGCAATCTCCTTTAAGTACCACCCCCCCCCCCCCACCCCCCCCCCCAATTCGTTTTTCCTCAGTATATGGTCTTACCTTCATTGAAATGCACAGTTTGATTGTGCCCAACTTAATTGTGACCAAAGTACCCCATAACCATTTTCATTATTCCTTCATCTCTTATTTATATGCTCTATTCACAGCCTCAGTGTTTTCTACAACTTATTGTGACTCTTTTCTTCCATGTCATGAATTAAGATATCAGATATAGTAAGATTAACAACACACTAGAAATGTTCATTCTCAGTGGATGATCCAGCATTTCCCTCTACCTTTGGAGACCAGCATCAAGTTTAACCAATTTAATAAGTACTGTATATTGATTTTGTAATATTCACATTTTATAATAAAATGTTTGGTGAAATCAAATCAGAATACTGCACATAAAAAATATAATTTCTTCCTATATATGTATAACATGCTAAGGTTTTCATCAAAAGATAGCAAGTTATTCTGATGAGATCTAGCTTTCATTAACCCTTATTGATTGGCTTAAATTATGTTACTCTCCTTGCATAATGTTGCAATCTCAATATCACTATTATTTGCTTGTAATTTCTACGTGAAATCATCCACATGGAATTCTAAAATGCAACAAAATATTTTTTGAAAAGATATTACTGTTATTTAAACAGTTTTTGGTAGCAATTAGAAGAGCAAAGAAGGGGATCCAATGTTGTGAAGAGAAAGCCAGTAAATTAAGATCTATTTGCTTACCCAGAGGTAAGCAAAAGTTTAAAAGGAAAAAATCCAGAGGGAGAAAAAAAAAAGCTATTTGTAAATCTGAAAATAAAGAATTATAAAGAGTGTTTTAATGAAGAATGAGAAAGGAGAAGAGGGGAAAAAAGTCGTTTATCAGAGATGCTTGAAAAGAAAGCCAATAGTACAAAGCAGAGAGGAATTGCTAGGGATGATAGAGTTATATTCCAGGTACTCCTAAATCTAAGTAAAAAATTCCACATCGAGGCATGACTGACAGAAAGCAGCACACGAGAGCAAAGCACTGGCCCTGTGAAAGCACTGTTTCTGTGTAACTGTGCAGTAATTTTAGTTAATCACGGGTTTACACAGGAAGAGAAGAAGCCTTAGCACATACAGAGTCTGATCTCACAAAATCTATCCAAGTACATAAGTCATTTCATCTGGCATTTCAGCAGCCTTTCATGCACCATACCAGAGACAAATAGGAAGCAATGCCACAGCTGACTGGTGCCATTGCCCAGCAGAGAAAAATACTGGAAGCTGGCATGGGGAGGACATATTCAGCTAAACCTGATTTCTCTTTTCCCACAGAAGAGTACTTAAAAAAGAAGTTAAAAAAATGAAAAAAAGGTAGTCTTTGGAGAAGGATAGTTTTAACAAGATCTTTTCTGTTTGCTCCATCCCCCTGTGAGGGTTCAGAGCACTGGAATTTCTGCAGGCCTCTGTTTGAAAATAAGGGGCTAATGAAAAGGTACGTGCATGGCTTGCTACCCTAAACTAGTCCTCCTAGAATATCCTGGGATTTGCCAAAGCACTAAATGACGTTGACATAGAACACTTTAAGGGAAAAGTCACCTTTTATTCTTTGCTTTTCAGTATTTAGAAATGTAGCTTCAGTTTCCTTTGTGGTTTTTGTATAAAGGAAATTCATTTTGAATAGAGATGGGTCCATTTCTTTAGGTTTGATCTCAATGGATACTGAAGCTGGACCGCTGCGCCTTCCAATTCTTGCAATTTCTGGGGAAAGAGAGGGCAGACAGGTTTAGATGAAGAGGACAGAGGAATAGTAAAAAAGAAATATTTAACATGGAGAAGAATCTCAATTGCTGAGAGGAACAGAGTTAATGTAAGGCCTAACTACTTCTCTGGGAAGTATGTACAATTAGAACTTTTGCTAACGTGCCACGCTGTCTAATTTATTTTCAAGTCCACCAAATTCCATGGTGTAGTGAAATTTCCTCATGGCCATTTTAATCTATGAATCTACTATGTGCTCCATGAAGGTCAACCTGTTTAGATGCCCTGATGTAGATGGGACTTTGCAGACACAGGGTTCAAGGGAATGATGCTGCTTAGTGGAGAACTGGATCCTCAAAGTTAAGACCCATTTTGCTTGTATCAGCTCTGCCTGTAGATGTTTTTTTTAGTCATAATAGTTTTTCTAATACATGGTAGAAGCACAAAAAGCCACTGCTGTTCAGGGAAGTTCTGCATATGCTCAGACAGCTTTTCTTTCTCCACTTTGGATCTCTTCCTTCCCCAGTGGTAAAGAAAAGTGGGAAATCCTATGATGATAGAAGCAGTTGATATCTTTGTAAGAACAGAGAGCTGTCTTTAGCACATGTATGCCTTTAGTTCAATAAACAACCTAGGTTTGCACCTAATTTTCCACTGAGTGATCTAATACCAGCAGAAAACATTTGCAGCATGGGACAATGCCAGTCTTTTTAGCTAGACATTTCCTTTGACTTCAGTGAGGTTTTTTCTTCCTTCTAGTGTGGAAGGCAGGAGGATTCTATCATCTGTGATTTAAACTAAGAGACAGCTTTTTAAATGTAAATAATTTTCTACTAGGCTCAACTATTTGATATCTAAATAAAGAAAATAATTTACCCCACTTGAAAAAGAGGAAAGGAAAAAAAAGAAAGGAAAAGAGGAAAGGAAAAGAAAGGAAAAGAGGAAAGGAAAAGAGAGGAAAGGAAAGGAAAGGAAAGGAAAGGAAAGGAAAGGAAAGGAAAGGAAAGGAAAGGAAAGGAAAGGAAAGGAAAGGAAAGGAAAGGAAAGGAAAGGAAAGGAAAGGAAAGGAAAGGAAAGGAAAGGAAAGGAAAGGAAAGGAAAGGAAAGGAAAGGAAAGGAAAGGAAAGGAAAGGAAAGGAAAGGAAAGGAAAGGAAAGGAAAGGATTGGATTTTGGGAATCAGATTTCTGGCACTATTATATGTATAAATTGTATAGTCATTTTGGTGCCACAGTTGGCAGGAATAGGTTGATTTTTTCTGGATACCCTCAGTCTAATAGGTAACTTGCTGAGAAATTGCAGCTCAAATTCTGATTCCATCAGAATGTTCTGAATTTATGCTCAGAATTCTTTAAAATTGAGAGTTTATTTCTGGCTTGGTCTGTGCAGCTGTACAAGTTTGTACAAGAGAGCTGTTCTTTGGTACTTAATGCTGAAATTAATTCTAAATAAATTGTATCGTTATTACCTATTGACTGTGGTGAAGGAAAAAACATTTTAAGAAAATATGTTTCAACGACAGAAGCAAAATAAACACTGGTACATATAACTGGTAACTCATTAAATAAGAACTCCATGCTTTTATCTGGCTCTTCAAACACATTTTAGGCACTTCAACGAGATTAGAAAAACACTTTTATGCCAAAAAAACCCTCCTTTAATCACTTCTCTTCTAAGAAGATACCTTCATGAAAAGAGGAGAATTAACCTCTTTGCTGCCACTACTCCTTTTACAGCAAAAAAAGCGTGTTTGTAACATTTCTGATCCATTTGGTTCTGTCAGAAGGAAACAGCTATTTTTCAGATGCATTAATCATATGGGAAAATATTTTCAAGCACATGTCTTGCTGGGAAATTATTAGTATACACTAGACCATCATTAGTCTATTCTAATGGAACAGCAAGAGCCCCAGATTTCCCAAGTGCCAGAGACAAGACTAGTTGACGATGTCCTTTATGGCCCAAGACTACTTCTTTTTTGTCATTTTATTTCCCATATTGCATTACACAGATGGAAACAAAACAAAACAAAACAAAACCCTCAAGACCTCCTAGCTGTAACAATTTAGAAGGTAAATGAAAACCAACAAGGAGAGAAGGGGTGAATAAAAGAGTCACCAGCCAGTGCGTGCATCCCACTGAACCAGGTACAAAATAGCTGCTGCAGCGTAAGGTGACAAAATAATGAAATCGTGGTCAAAAAAACTAAGCAAAACTATATATATATATATTTATATTTATATACAAACATATTGCATGATTGAACACAACTCCTAAGACAGAATTTTCTCCATGAATCCCTCTGCAAATACATCCCAAAATATAACAAAGTAATGAGATCATAGGGCTTTTGGGTGGTTTTGCTGAGACTCTCCTCAGGACCAGTGGAAAGCCTGAAAGTCAAGCAGAAGGAAAACCCTTTCACAGCCTGATCCCACTGTCTCATTCCCCAGCCTTAAGCCTAGCCAAGGCCAACCTCCTGCAGAAGGAAAATTCAGCTGTTGTACTGCCTCTTTACACTCCTCAGTGGAAAAGGGGTGGTACTAAGGGGTGAAGATGACTTCCTATTTCAGCATAGAGAATCTTGTTACCACCTCTATTGCTTCCACGAGTCAGTCTTAATGTGTTCTTAGAAGACAAAGTACCTGTGTCTCTTATATCTTATTTTTTGAGGTCTTGTTTGTGAAACTGGTCTAGGTAAAATAAATAGTGACCTCAGGACTATACCACATCTTTTCTGAAAGGCAAAAGCTATTTCAAATTTTTCTTATCTTTTTCAAACTACTCTTGCTTTTCTTGCTCCTAAAATGCAGTGAAGTGAAACTCTGTTTTAGTCTGTTCAGCCCTATCAGCACTTCCTTCACATCCCAGCAGGTATCCTGCTCATTTTGGGGTTTCTCCAGACAGTAGGTAAACTTCTGGATACCTGTCTGACTTAACAAAGCTGTTCTTTTGATGTTTGCCTTTAGGAACCTTAAACTGGGTCTTTCTATTATTTTGTCCAACAAGTCAAGGCATTGCTGTCAAGGGAGATGTTATTGTGGAAATGACAGAATATGTTCAAGGGTAGTGAATAAGTTCCCTTTCAATAAAAGCACACATTATGTCCAAGAACAGTCAAAAGGGTTAAAATACAATCTTTCCAGATAAGTTTCTAGCCATATGAGGCTCAAAAAGTCAAAAGACTTGAAAGCTATTAGTACTTCTGTAGATCATCCTCTTCCAGACACTCTTTTTTTTCTCTTTTTTTTTTTTTTTCTCTCCTTTAACTGACAGGTTGCAGTTAAAAATTAAAGTAAAAAGAGGCCCTCTCTTTCCTACATACTTTTAATGGAACTGAAGCCAAAATAAGTCAGACTAAATTATGGGAGTAAATGACCTCCTGGGAAGTATAATACCAAATTCTGAAGAACTGTAAAGAGTTTCCTTTGATCTTTTTAGCTTCACAGCCTGAAATTCAAAATCTGTATTTAATTTTAGATTGCATATGCCAGCTTTTAAGTTTCCTTTCTAACATGATATATCATTTTAAATGATAGGACACCTTTAACTTGTATTTCTTGAAAATGCTGACTATCCTTTCCTTATTCTTTTACACTATAAAAACAGATATAAATA
Source organism: Aphelocoma coerulescens (assembly GCF_041296385.1). Taxonomy (NCBI): domain Eukaryota; kingdom Metazoa; phylum Chordata; class Aves; order Passeriformes; family Corvidae; genus Aphelocoma; species Aphelocoma coerulescens. The sequence goes on along the minus strand of NC_091021.1, from coordinate 22,032,632 downwards.
TTACTAATTGCAAAAATAATTTGAGGTTGGGTGCTATAATGGATAAACCATTGACCTTCACTTAAGAGACTGTGCCTTCAAGCTCAACCTGAGTTTCTAAGTGAAATGACTTTGATCTGAGACACAAGTAACTTCAGTTCAATGCCCTACAGGATATAGATCTAGAAAAAAGGACAAGCTGAGCACTTAGCTATATATTCCTGTTACAATTTAGGAGCTAGACAAAGGATGCTATTTTTCAAATGTGGTAGAAAAGGCCTATTTCTTTCTATGGCCACACAGTCACGTTGAAAGAAGTCTATTCCTAAACCAGAAATCTCAGAAGGCACAACAAGCTGTATTAGCTCTTGGCTGGAGAATTTTCTGACCTCTGCACTTGAGCACAGACTTTAGATATAGGCAGCTGGAATAATCTCCCTCTTGAGTCCAGAAGAGAGCCACAAAAGTCTTTATGCCTTATGCATTATGAAAGAAGCCACCTTTTTGAGGAAAAGTAAGTTGCATCAGGTTGGCTGGAAACACAACATGAAAGAGGAGCTGCTAACCATTGGGCTTACGCTGGCAGAGCTCTAGGAAACGTGCTTACACACAGTGCTTTGTTATGTGTCTGCCTCATGATCAGCCAAACAAAGATATAAATACAGTCCAGAATTTTGCAATATAATAGCATTCTGAATTGAATCCCGGGGGAATAATTTGTAATGCATAATTTATCTGCTGAATTTAGTTTCTCCTATTAACAAAATATCCATAAACTACTCGTGATTGCCTCACATGTTATTTTTAAGTGAAGCGACTGATAAAAGCTCTCTCTGAATATTTGGAGCTATTTGAGCTATAGAGAGGTAGTTCTGACTGGCTAATTTAAATGGTTTTGTTTCACTTTCTGGATTATGAAAACCAACCAGTCAACCAAGACACCTGTACCCCTAAGCATTTCCAATATGGAAATACCTGGCATGAGTACACAAACACAATAAAAAGCTCTGCATTTTTCTGCTGTTTTGAAAGGGTGGTGTCTTTTTGACTGTGTAAAAGAAATGGTCTTGAAGCAAGAGGCTGAACTTTATGGGGTCAATCACTGCAGAATTTAATCCAACCCTTGCTTCTTATCACAGCCCACCCCAGACAGCAGTTACTGTTACCTTCCTTCTTCCCAGTGAATTGCTGACAAATCATCTGGCTCGTCTATGAAAAATAGAAGAGATCAAATATATACAAAATAATTTTGAAATTGCATAACCTCGGAGAAAAATAGAAATGGCAACATTGGAACAGAACAATGGACTTAGTCAATGTAAAATTGGGTTGTGCGTAAGCCCTTTCGCTCACTGACAAGGTAAAACAGATTGACATGCTTTGAGGCTGTGGTTGCTGATAAGAAATGCCATTTGTAAGCCTTTTACTCCCAGCCAAAGTGAAGCAATTAAAATATTTAGAAGTAGCCCTCTTCTCTCCACCCAACATGAGGCTCATCTGGGCTTTCTTAGCAGTAATCCTACCTGCCACAGTTCTGGAGAGACAGAGACAGACCAGAACCAGCACAATCCTGGAAAACCTCAAGCTGGAGGAGTACAGCTAATAGGCATGTTATCCTCTGTTCTATTGCTGGCTGCCCAACAGAAAGGAATATTGTTGCTTTTGTTTTATCTGTCTTTATAGATCTGATAGTCTTTTTGTTCATTTCTGCTGGCTACAATACCTTATTTTTCTCAAAGTTATAACAATAGGAACAAGTTACATGGAACAATTAAGAAAGGAAGACATCTGAGAACAATATTGCAAATTCAAAACTAGCTATTCTCCAACGGCCAGAGTGCCAATAATCACTTGAATCCTTCTAGACTATCAACAAAGTTCTAAACTTTCTCAGAGTTTGGCATATTCAGGTCTCAGTTTTACCTTACCTTGCCTCTGAAAAGAATACCAAAATGTGTTAATTTAAGATTTCTTATTTCTGCTGTTGCAATATTTGTCATCATTAGCTTAATATTTACTCCAGCAGAAGCCAATTTATGTTTGTTAATATTCTATGATTGTAAATGTTCTCCCTAAAAAGCAAACAAACAAAAACCTGTCTGATTTTTGCAGGAGAAATGAAAAAAAGAAACCCCAAAACCTAGGTTGGTTAAGTGGTTGGTTAATTACTAAAGTTATACATTTTTGCCTATTAATCCTGCATATGAAAGTTTCATTCCCATGTAAAACTGGGTGCAAATTCATTTCAATTGCAAAAGCACATCTGTCCAACATTCCCGCACATAACTATTTTCATGAGCTTGATGAGTAATTTTTGTGACCAGATAACAGAAGGAAACTGAGCTGGAGATCAGAAAAGACTCCCAGTGAAAGTGCTGGTAGTCACTTACAACTTGAGAAGCCAAAGCATTCCAGAACATGCTGCAGTTTTTAAATGAAAGTAGAGGTGATAGATAGAGAAAATCCCATTTACATTATCTGAACAAGCTCACTGCTGAGAGAAAGGTAAAGAGATTTTACATATATAAAAATATGTATATAAATAATAAATAAATAAATAAATAATAATAACAAATAGCAAATCAACAGATTTGACTCTATCAGTTCTGTACTGTATATACAATTGTGATATACCTGGTACTCAGGTGGGGCC